>NC_085842.1:253954675-254554675 GCF_035594765.1 Anolis carolinensis | reverse complement strand
CCCAGCCAGTAGGCTGTTGCTGAACAACCTATGAACTTTTAGCATTAAAGGAAAAAATGCCCAAGATTTTATCACTTAATACTGTTGGCATGTCTGGAGAAGAATAGAATGCTTCTATACCAGGCAAGGGCAAACTTTGCCCATGTCTGGAGTTAGGAATTGTAGGAGTTGAAATCCAAAACAATTTGACAGAAAACTGGGAGTTGTAGTTTGGCATGGTACTGGCTCTCTTCTGCAGGGAAGGCTAGGGATTTTGTAAAACTACAGCTCACATGACATGGCACTGAATCTGTTGCAATTGAGCTGGTGCCAGAATCCTTTCCGGGAGATCTCCTCAGTGGAGATATCTCTTAAAGGGATATCCTCTGGCTCTAAGGATTCCGTTTAGGAAGGCAAGCCAGTGGTTTTGGTATTCCCCTTTAAGCCTGGCTGAAGAAGCAAAACCAAACCGCAGCTCCAGGGCGAGGCAGGGAGGCCAAGCGCAGGCAGGCATGGCTCTTCTCTCTTCTCTTCGCTCCCTCCCTGCTTCGCGGAAGGCTTCTACTGAGCCGGTGTGGTGGTGGGGGGGAAGCCGAAGACATCAGAAACAAACGAAAAAAAGGTACTTTTATTATTCAAATTCATAATATTTGTAAGGCAGTGAGCAGATGTTTCAATATCAATTCAAAATTAATTACGAAACGAATTTTAAACGAATTTAACGAACTAACGAAAAATTTGCTCCAGCCTAGTTATTGTCTATGAGCCTGTTGTGAAGGCAGTGGAGACAGGAAGTGTGCTTAGCAAAAATATGCAAGGGTGGCAGTGTCATTTCTGCCTGGGGCCCTTCTTCCTCCTTTCTTGGAGGTAAGACAATTTTGCCAGGAAAAAAAACCCAGTGGTTGCAAGACATATCCTTGAGAGTAGGGTGCATCTCATTTTTGAAGCCCTTTAAATGGGCCAAAGAGCTCCTAACATTTGATGAAATGTAGTATATGAGCATAAAATCCACTCATGCCATAGATGAGACCTATGAGAAACAAATATCTACTTATTTAGTGTTGCTTTAATTCAGTGGCCAAGATCTTACATCACAGGATTTGATGCAAAACTTTACAGTGACAGGGTTATGCCACTGAAATGATATGCAATCATATTAGAAGAGTATGATAATGAGCAATGGGATAGTGCACAAGCTGTCATGCAGGCCCTCCTACTGCACAATATGTCACTATGAGAAATGCCTTGTTTCACTTTGAGAGGTTTCCTTGCCCAACTGGATATTGCAGAAAAATTGAGACCTTTTTTCAGCTGGACAAAAGGTGCCCATAACTTTCCATAGCCTTCCAATCTGGATCACTCGTGCTCTATGATGCCATTGGGAGTTGCACCCATCCCCTGCTTTGGCGGTCATTGTGCAAGGACAACCTTTCCCAAAGAGACTTCTACTGTTGCACATTATGCTCATTTTAGACGAGCCATACTGCTACCTCTGAGTGGGCAAGGGTCCTGGTGGTACAGTGATGACTAATATCATTCCTGAGAATATAACTATTGCAGAATGATGCAAGTCTGAACTGTAATCATTAATTGATAATATATATTCATAACAGGATGCCAGATCATTTGAAATGTTCCTTATATATGTATGGAGCTACAATGAATTGTGTTTTTTTAAAAATATTTTATTCACTTTCAGTGTGTTTTAACAGGTTTTTGTTATTTTAGGATGATATTTTGTTTGTTGGGGTAGTTAAGAACACAAACCATTAAAAATGTTAAATAGTAAAATGAAATGGATTTGTAAAAAAAAATAATGCTTACTAATAAGTTATCAATTATTCTAACAAGCTGGTTAAAATAAAGGTAGCAGCATGTTTGACTTGAATTCTCTGGGTGCAGGTTTCATTTGGAAGTATATTCACATTTTTTAAATGGTTTCAGTCTTGGTTCACAATATATCCAGGTAAAAACATAATAAGATCTGCGAAAGTTTAAAAGAGCACGGAAACCAAATGAATTAAAATTGTTCCATATGTCCATTTGACAGTATCATACACAGGTTGTGCTATGAATTGCACTTTAAGCCACATCATCTCAATTGCACTGAGATCTTTTACATTAAAACAAAGAAACCTAAGATGGCATTCTCACATCTTTTCCTCTAACATTGTCCTATTAACTTCAGTGGAACTATCTCAGAAACGGTGGCTTGTGGACTCTTATCATCTGCCATCAATTTTCTTACCTCTTTGTTGGAAACTGCTCAGAAATGCAACTACGATAAATATCCCAAAGTTAAAATGCTGAGCTAGCATCTAAAAGCATGCTGTGTTTTGAGCTAGGAATGCTTAACTGGCACTTCAGTCTAAAGAGGATAAAATCCTTGCCTTTACTATTTTAAAATACAAACTCAAGAAGGAATTTAAAAACATGATACATTTTAAAACAAAGAACAAGAATGAAAGCACATGAAAAATAATACTCTTGGATACTTAAATTACATACAAAGAAATGATGAGATAAAATAATTAGCTTTACAGGAAAAATGTATTGAAAGTGTTTCAGCACAAGAAATATTTCTTGTTAATACTGTTGCATTATTAATGAGTATATAGAATAATCAATTTATTTATGTATCTATATCAAATAAAAGTGAAAGTACAACGTACATATATATGTATGTATGTTTCCAACTCAAAGGTTCCTAAATGGCTTGATGGGTCTGATACACACACCCTTCATTATCCAAACTAAAAAGCTGGCAGGGTTTAAGGTAAAAAAAACCAAAAACAAAACAACAATCCTCTTTTGGAACCAGGGCACCAATCACAAAAACCGGGCCAGACACAGGAAGCCCCCCAAATCTTGCGAGATGAAGGCTACTTGCAGGCTATTAGTGCTCCCATGACAAATCTCATATATCCCTGAAATCTCTTAATATTCTGATGGTAAACTAGCAGCCATTGTGAGATAAGTTTACTCTGTGAGCCCACTGCTCAGACCAGCCAAAATAGAGGGAGCCCCGATCACAACTGAGTGCTCCCATTCCATTCCTTCCCTTTGCTTCTCACACTCTGTGATCAATAAAGCAGTGAAACAAGTGTTTGTAGTGTCCATTTTCTTCCCACGGACAGCTATATGTTGCACATTCCGGAGGTGTTCAAGAACAACAAAATGTTACAGACTGAGAAGTATAAAATGTTTTAAAACCAATATATAGAGGATATTTTCCCTCACCTCCCTGAGTGAACTATTCCTAAAATTGTAAAGATAACAATAAACATTTCTAATATTATCAAATAGATACCCTGCAATGCTGGGTATATACATCAGTATTCTATAAATTAGAATATATTATAATTTCATCAAAGGTTGCTAAAGTGATGGTTATGCATCTCAGTGTTGGGTCTGTCCCATTGCTCATCATCATAATCATCTAATATGTGTGCAATACGCTTGCTCAAATAATTCGATTTCCCCGTTACTCGTTACTAATTCGTTACTTTTGTAACTTGTGAAGCAATATACGACCTTGATTGTCCACACGTCTGGATATCGCGGTTTCGAACCACGACAGGCCCTTTTTCTTATGTCGTCTTTTTTTTCGTTGGGAAAAAATGGTTTTGCAAATCACCCAAACTTGTTAAAGTGCACTGGGGCAACCTAGCGTGTTGTTTCCACCTTGTGGCCAATCAGAGAGCACGTTTAACCCAGGGGAGGGGCTGGTAGTACGTCCTGAATGAAAAGAGCATGCACGGGCGCCTCGTGGCTCATTTTGGGATCTGCAGAGAGAGGGTGGGTTGGGAGTGAGATTCCGCAGGCAGGCAAGATTGCTGCGTCACAGCTTCCTTGGCTGAGCTAGAGCTACAGATTAGAAGACCGGGAGAAAAGGTTGGGTGGGTGAGGTGGGGTGGGAAAGTGTTGGGTGTTTCAGAATTTTTTTTCCCCAAAGGGCCTGTGGCCTTTTTTCCCCACAAGCTTGGCGTTTGCCATTTTCCCACGAGGCCTGCAATTTTTCTGCTGCGCCATTTTGCCTGGTGCGGGCAGGGTGGGCTTTCGTTTTGATTAGGAAACTTTTATTTTTTCAATGCTAAGGGTTGCACATCCCATCCTCTTCCGTAGAATCACACCTGTTTTGGGAGAAAGGGGACCCTGATTTTGGTTCCTTTCCTGCTCTGCTGCTCTAAAGGGCTTGTCTGTGCCAGGGCAGCAGTGATTCAAAAGCAAAGTCTGGCAAAAGGGTTGCACATCCCATCATCCTCCGTAGAATACCACCTGTTTTGGGAGAAAAGGGACCCTGATTTTGGTTCCTTTCCTGCTCTGCTGCTCTAAAGGGCTTGTCTGTGCCAGGGCAGCAGTGATTCAAAAGCAAAGTCTGGCAAAAGGGCTGCACATCCCATCCTCCTCCGTAGAATCACACCTGTTTTGGGAGAAAAGGGACCCTGATTTTGGGTCCTTTCCTGCTCTGCTGCTCTAAAGGGCTTGTCTGTGCCAGGGCAGCAGTGATTCAAAAGCAAAGTCTGGCAAAAGGGTTGCACATCCCATCCTCCTCCGTAGAATCACACCTGTTTTGGGAGAAAAGGGACCCTGATTTTGGTTCCTTTCCTGCTCTGCTGCTCTAAAGGGCTTGTCTGTGCCAGGGCAGCAGTGATTCAAAAGCAAAGTCTGGCAAAAGGGTTGCACATCCCATCCTCCTCCGTAGAATCACACCTGTTTTGGGAGAAAAGGGACCCTGATTATGGTTCCTTTCCTGCTCTGCTGCTCTAAAGGGCTTGTCTGTGCCAGGGCAGCAGTGATTCAAAAGCAAAGTCTGGCAAAAGGGTTGCACATCCCATCCTCCTCCGTAGAATCACACCTGTTTTGGGAGAAAAGGGACCCTGATTTTGGTTCCTTTCCTGCTCTGCTGCTCTAAAGGGCTTGTCTGTGCCAGGGCAGCAGTGATTCAAAAGCAAAGTCTGGCAAAAGGGTTGCACATCCCATCCTCCTCCGTAGAATACCACCTGTTTTGGGAGAAAAGGGACCCTGATTTTGGTTCCTTTCCTGCTCTGCTGCTCTAAAGGGCTTGTCTGTGCCAGGGCAGCAGTGATTCAAAAGCAAAGTCTGGCAAAAGGGTTGCACATCCCATCCTCCTCCGTAGAATACCACCTGTTTTGGGAAAAAAGGGACCCCGATTTTGGTTCCCCCTCTTTCCTTTCTTCCCAGCTGCTCAAGTAGGGCTTGCTGCAAATATCTTTCTTTTATATTAACCCTATCAAGGTCTGGAAAATACAGGTATCCCCTTTTTAACGTATAACAACATGAACAACTGTAATAGAAGGGTTTGCGGCAGTTCGACCCAGAACACATTGCCAATCAAGAAACAACACATCTTTTCCCCCAGTAACACAATGCCTTCCTCCCTTCTGTAACCTCAAAACACTCCCGTTATCATGAAGCGTTCAGCTGAACGCGGGTCTGGTGGAGCAAGTCCTGCTAGTGGTCAAGCAACAGCCCGGACACTTTGGGGGGCCAAAAAAGTTAGGGTGGGTCCCATCCGTCTGGAATGCGGAACGATGGGAGTGGGAGGACTTGATGAAGAAGCTGGCTGTTCGACTGCTGAAAGTTCACAGCCCTCCACCCGGACCCAGTTGTCGGTTGGAGCTGAGACAAGTGGACGAACAATGGAACATGCAGGTGTTGCCATCCTTCAACTACAGGTGGTGGATAGTGAGGATCTTGATAACCCCACCCCTCCACCCGCTACTGACAGTGAGGAGGAGGTAGAGGAGGTAGTACCATCAAATCATAGACTTTCTCATGCTGCTGAAAGGGTGCCCACGACTCCTATCTCCGTGGGCGTCGGCACAGTGGCTGTGGGGAGGCCAAGGTCATATATTTGGGACCATTTCCATGTCCACACTCAGCGTGCCACTTTGGCAGTTTGTAGACACTGTGGGGCAAATATCAGCAGAGGCAGAGACCTGAGACATCTTGCGACCTCGGGGTTGAGCTCTCACATGAAGCGACACCATCCCTCGATATCGGTAGGAGGGGGAGCTGCAAGCCCTTGCAGTGGCAGCATTAGCACACAAAGTTCTCCTGGTGTAGATGGTGGAAGGCAGACACAGTCCACCTTGGAGGATTGGGGCATGCCTTTAGCCAGGAAGAGAAAGGGGGAAACCTTACCCACACCCCAGCAGATAACCCAAAGTGTGGGAGAGATGATGGCCCTTGATCACCATCCCTTCCGCCTGGTTGAACAAGAAGGCTTCGTCCGCCTTATGAAACGCCTGTGCCCCCGCTACAAAATCCCCTCCCGTCACACCTTTTCCAGAAAAGTTATTCCCGGATTGTACGAGGGCTGCAAGGAACGCATTATCCAGATGTTGTGGAGCGCCATGGGAGGACACATCCATTTTACCTCTGATATTTGGTCAAGCTTGGGAGGAGGCCATTCCTACCTCTCTCTCACGGCACATTGGTGAGAGAAGGAAGGCAGTATGGATACATCCCATCGTTGGGCACTCCTCGCTTTGGAGGTAGTTGATCGTGATCACAAGGCAGAGACCATCTGCAGCTATCTGGAAAACATGATGGGGGAGTGGATGCGGTGCAGGCCGGAAGAAATGAGGAGGGGCTTCATGGTGACTGACGCTGGTAAAAATATGATCAAAGCGGTTGAAAGTGCTGGGTTTTTGAATGTCACCTGCATGGCCCACTTGCTTCACAATACCGTCAAGGAAGGTTTAAAGAGCCCGGAAGAGCAGCCGGCCAGCACCGCAAACATCGCCCTGCTGATCGAGCGCTGTAGAAAGATCGCGGGCTACTTCCACAGGAGCATCAAGGCAGCCCGGCAGCTGAGAGACAGGCAGAGCCTTGAAGGCCTCCCGCAGCACAAGCTGCTCCAGGACGTCTCTACCCGGTGGAATTCAACCTATAAGATGCTCGAACGCATGGTCGAGCAGCAGAAGGCGGTACACGGCATCTCCCTTACATTGGTTGCGCCTGTTAGCAAGCTTCTTCCAACCAAGCAAGAGTGGGACACCATCTCCCAGCTGGTAGACGTCCTAAAGCCATTCAAACATGCCACAGAGACCCTTTCGGAAACAAAAGCCCTTCTTAGCCAGTGCCCATGGTCTTGGGGCTAAGGAGGCACCTAGAAAGGCTTGGGGCCGGTCGAACACTGGACTCCCTGGCTGGACCGCTGACACCGCCAGTCCAGGAGGTGGTGAGGAGGTTGTCCTTTGCTGTACGGAAACGCCTAGAGCCACTTCTTTCCAGCAAGGTCCATATGCTGGCGGCCTTGTGTGATCCACGGCTAAAGTACAACGTCTGCCCAAAAGACTTTACCGTATGGAAGGCCCAACTAGTTATCCTTGTGAGGGAGGTCTTTGCTGCAAGGGTGGGGGAAACGGGCACAGTGGCCCCTCTACCGGAAATGCCTGCCACCCCCAGCACTAGCGCTAGTGGTGAGAGTGATAGTCCCGGGGAGCCGGCAGGGGGTTGCCGTAGGGTTACGGATCTCCAGCCGCGACCAGGAAACGCTTTCTTTGCAGAGACGGTGGCCATACTAGCCTGCTCGGAAGATTCCTCTTTGCTGGCTTCTGCGCAAAAGGTAGACTCGGCCGAATGCTCGGTCAACAGGTACTTTGAGGAGCCTCCTGAGATAATTTCTTGTGATCCATTGGCCTATTGGGCTTCACGTGATCACATGTGGCCGGATCTGTCGCACGTAGCTCGCCAGTTCCTCAGCTGTCCGCCCACCAGCGAAAGGGTCTTCAGCCTAGTGGGAGATGTAGTCACGCCCCACCGCAGCTTGCTGGACCCTCAAACAGTTGAGAAACTGGTCTTCCTGAAGGCCAACCTTCCCGTGTTGAATTTCCCCGATTTGGATTTTGACACCGACGCCTCCTAGAACAAAAGTTCTCCTCCTTTAATCAGCTCTGCTTCTGATTAACTTTGGCTATTTCTGTTGGGGGGGGGGGGTTGCCCCTTTGGCCTATGTTGTTCAACAACTCTCTCCTCTATCCTACTATGCTTTCCTTCCTCTCATCCCTTCTGTTCTCGTCTTTATCATCACACACCGTTGCCCACTTTCGTTTTTGGGTATATCAATCTCTAGGGGCCGTTCCCTGAGGTTCCTATAGGTTTTGTCTCCCGTTATAATGATTCTGGATGGGAAGAAGGATATTCTGGGGGAACTTAGTCCATAAAAGCCAAGGTAAGAAATGCATCCGCTTTGGGTCCAGAACGGATTAAATTCAAATCTCTACCCTTTTTTTGGCAAAAAATATTTCGGGAATGAGCCAGCACTGTAAGGTCTTCTCCAGATCCTCGCAGTTCCTGTACAGAAAGAACATTGTTATAATCGATGTGGATCCTTCGGTAAGACATATTTGGTGAAGGAATATGGCAGAGTCTCATTTTACAGAGATAACGGTCCATCAGAACCTTTGTGGCTGTGTCTTGCCGCATTAAGTAGTACACCTCGGCCTTAGCCACCACTTCTCAAAATTTTTCTCTTTCACTGTCCCATCGCCTTGAGCGGGTGTGGTCGACGCAGTGGCCACGGGACGGCCACCTTAGGGTCCCCTCGCCCTCTGGCCGCGCACGCGGACGGTGCTGTTTGCCCGTCAGGGCGTGTGCCTTTGCGGCTGCTAGTGACCTGTGGGCGCAGGTTCTGTGGCGTGGGAACTGCTTTTTGCTGGTTTGTTGGTAGGACGATAGAAGAGGGTGGAATCACACCGCAGAAAGCGGGACACCTCGGCCTTGGCCACTTCTCTAAATTGTCTTCTTTCACTGTCCCATCGCCTTGAAAGGCTGTGGTCGACGCTGTGGCCGCGGGACGGCCGCCTTATGGTCCCCTAGCCCTCTGGCCACGCACGCGGACGGTGCCGTTTGCCCGTCAGAGCGTGTGCCTTTGCGGCTGCTATTGATGTGTGGGCTCAGGTTCTGTGGCGTGGGAACTTCAGTTTGCTGGCTTGTTGGCAGGACGATAGAAGAGGGTGGAATCACACCGCAGAAAGCGGGACACCCCGGCCTTGGCTACCACTTCTCAAAATTTTCTTCTTCCACTGTCCCATCGCCTTGAGAGGCTGTGGTCGACGCTGTCGCCGCGGGACAGCCGCCTTAGGGTCCCCTCGCCCTCTGGCCGCGCACGCGGACGGTGCCGTTTGCCCGTCAGGGCGTGTGCCTTTGCGGCTGCTATTGATGTGTGGGATCAGGTTCTGTGGCGTGGGAACTTCAGTTTGCTGGCTTGTTGGCAGGATGATAGAAGAGGGTGGAATCACACCGCAGAAAGCGGGACACCTCGGCCTTGGCCACCATTTCTAAAAATGGTTGTCTAGTGTCCCATCACCTTGAAAGGCTGTGTACTCGACGCTGTGGCCGCGGGACGGCCGCCTTTGGGTCCCCTCGCCCTCTGGCCGCGCACGCGGACGGTGCCGTTTGCCCGTCAGGGCGTGTGCCTTTGCGGCTGCTATTGATGTGTGGGTGCAGGTTCTGTGGCGTGGGAACTTCAGTTTGCTGGCTTGTTGGCAGGACGATAGAAAAGGGTGGAATCACACCGCAGAAAGCGGGACACCTCGGCCTTGGCCACTTCTCTAAATTGTCTTCTTTCATTGTCCCATCGCCTTGAGCGGGGGTGGTAGACAGTATGTGATGCTAATCTTCCGCAGACTCATAAGTAGAGAAACAAACCACTCAGAAACTCTGTATTGCTATTAAAAACAATGAGTTATGTCTTCATGGTTTCTTTTGTCTCAACATTTGTGCTATGTTTAAGTTCTTTGATTTCATTTCTACTCCATAAAGACAATATCTTTCATTATTTTACTTCCTCAACTTTATTGAAACTGTATACCAACAGAAGTCATTTCCCTCTTTCCAGCTCATCTGCTAGAGAACTTTAATAACACCAGACACACACAAGTCTTCCCTCTAGTTCAAGTCCATAGAAACATGAGCCTAACATCAGAGCCTTAAAACCTTCCTCTTCCAAAAATCCTTCGAGGACTGTGTGGTGGATCGTTGCCTATTGAAGAATTGGTTGCCAGGCCAAGAGTATTTCGCACTTTATTGATTTTTAACTGTCAAACTACCTGATCTCTGTGGAAATATTCTGCCCTCGGACCAGAGCCGTGTTTTTACACCACTTTTTTTAAGCAGGTAATGCTGTATGCTGACTGTGACAGCTGTTTTATTTTATGTGTTATTGATGCAACATTTTCTTATATATATTTTTGGGGTTTTATTTCTGCCATTGTATTGTTGACAGGCATGCCCCATGGAAGCCGCTCAGAGTCCCTCTGGGAAGATGGGGCGGGGAATAAAAATAAAGATCTTACTGTTGTTATTATTATAATCATTATTGATGTGATGGTGGCCACGACTACCCTGCGGACTGCCAGCTTGCTTGTGTCCATCCGGTAGGGGTGCGGCCAGGGTCGCTGACGGTTTGCTGTCAGGGAGTGTGCCTTTGTGGTGGCTAGAGACTTTGGGGCTCTGGTCTGGTTGACACTGAAGTATGGTTAGGAAACATGGTGGAATGGAGCCCACCCGGGGGATCTCAACAAGTTTTTCATCGTTTGATGCGAGTGTGGTGCCCAGGCAACTGGAAGGCTTGGATCTTGTTTGTGATCGGCCAGGGTAATGTGACAAACACCGTGGTATGAGAGAGACATTCAAGAAGGAAATTCCTGTTTCTTGGCAGAAATGGGCAGTGCAGGGTGAGATCTCATGGGTTGTGGGGTGTGGGCGTGGGGCCGGCCAACGGTGGCCGCCCCCCCTGGTCAGAGGGGCTTGGGCCCACATTTCAATAGCAGACGTAAAGAAAACACGCCCTTCCCCTTGGGTGGTGGGGTGTTGGCGTGGGGCCGGCCAACGGTGGCCGGCCCCCTGGTCAGAGGGGCTTGGGCCCACATTTCAATAGCAGACGTAAAGAAAACACGCCCTTCCCCTTGGGTGGTGGGGTGTTGGCGTGGGGCCGGCCAACGGTGGACGGCCCCCTGGTCAGAGGGGCTTGGGCCCACATTTCAATAGCAGACGTAAAGAAAACACGCCCTTCCCCTTGGGTTGTGGGGTGTGGGCGTGGGGCCGGCCAACGGTGGCCGGCCCCCCTGGTCAGAGGGGCTTGGGCCCACATTTCAATAGCAGACGTAAAGAAAGCACGCCCTTCCCCTTGGGTGGTGGGGTGTTGGCGTGGGGCCGGCCAACGGTGGCCGGCCCCCCTGGTCAGAGGGGCTTGGGCCCACATTTCAATAGCAGACGTGAAGAAAACAAGCCCTTCCCCTTGGGTGGTGGGGAGGTGGCGTGGGTAGAGGCTAAGGTCGCAAAAGCAGTAAACTTTGTGGGTGGGGTCTTTGCTGCCTGCGGCTTTTTTCTTTCTTTTCTTTTTGCTGCCTCTAGGCCTACGTGGTCGAGTTTCCCACAATGCATCGCATCTCTCTTCTCTCGCAGCTGTCCTTCCGTTCATATTTGGGCAATTTTTCCCAGATCCTTCCTTTGGGGCGGGGTCCTCTGTTTTTTTCTCTCTCTCTCTCTAGGGGATGCATGCCGGCCAACTGTGGCCGGCTCAGGGTGGGGTCTTTGCTGCCTGCGGCTTTTTTCTTTCTTTTCTTTTTGCTGCCTCTTGGCCTACGTGGTCGAGTTTCCCACAATGCATCGCATCTCTCTTCTCTCGCAGCTGTCCTTCCGTTCATTTTTGGGCAATTTTTCCCAGATCCTTCCTTTGGGGCGGGGTCCTCTGTTTTTTTCTCTCTCTCTCTCTAGGGGATGCATGCCGGCCAACTGTGGCCGGCTCAGGGTGGGGTCTTTGCTGCCTGCGGCTTTTTTCTTTCTTTTCTTTTTGCTGCCTCTCGGGCTACGTGGTCGAGTTTCCCACAATGCATCGCATCTCTCTTCTCTCACAGCTGTCCTTCCATTCATATTTGGGCAATTTTTCCCAGATCCTTCCTTTGGGGCGGGGTCCTCTGGTTTTTTTCTCTCTCTCTCTCTAGGGGATGCATGCCGGCCAACTGTGGCCGGCTCAGGGTGGGGTCTTTGCTGCCTGCGGCTTTTTTCTTTCTTTTCTTTTTGCTGCCTCTCGGCCTACGTGGTCGAGTTTCCCACGATGCATCGCATCTCTCTTCTCTCGCAGCTGTCCCTCCGTTCATATTTGGGCAATTTTTCCCAGATCCTTCCTTTGGGGTGGGGTCCTCTGTTTTTTTCTCTCTCTCTCTCTAGGGGATGCATGCCGGCCAACTGTGGCCGGCGCAGGGTGGGGTCTTTGCTGCTGAGATAGACATTGGGGTTCGGATTCCCACGGGGATTTTTTCTTTCTGCTTTTTTCTCCATCTTGGCCATTGCGGTTTGGATCACCACGTTGATTTTTTCTTTCTTTTTGCTGCAATTTTTCCCACTCCCCCTGCCAGTGCTTTTAATGGATCCAAACCCTCATGTGTATCTCTGCAGCTAAGCCCCCGCCCTACTGCTTTAGGGAAAGGGGCAGGGGTGTGGGATCCATGCCCCCATGTCTATTTCCGCAGTTTAAGCCCATGCCCTGCTGCTTTGGGGAAAGGGGCGGGGGTGGGAGCCGGCCCACGGTGGCCAGCTCCCCAGGGGAGTGGGATCCAAGCCCCCATTTTGCCATCAGGCGATAAATCAAACCAATGTCGCACAAATCTTACATTTCTTGGGAGGGGGAGGGGCTTGACCACTGTGGTATAATGGCCTCCAATATGGATGCCTGGGGAAAGTCATTGCGCATTGTGGCAGGCAGCACAATGTGTCTCTTGGCCAATGGCCCCCAATGCCCTAACATTTTGACAGATTTACGGGCACTGAAACAATGTTACACAAGTAGAAGAAGGACTTTCACAGTGAAGGAACCCCTATTGAACAGGAAATAACAATTCAAAAGCAGGAACAGATTTTTTGCAATTGGTAAATAAAGTTTTTTTATATGAACTATAAAATTGCGCAATAAATCTTAGGAAAGGGCAAACGCTCTGCAATTTAGCGAACAAGCAGGGTGGATTGTGTTCTCCCACTGTACCATATTTGATCAGTATAGCTGAAAAAAATGAGTGCAGGAGAGCCCCCTAACTCCCCCCCCCCTTGGGCTGTTTTTGGGCCACTGCGCATGCGCGTCCGCCATTAACGAATTAATTTAGAAAATAACAAATTTTCGTTAATTTCGAATTTTTTGGGGGGCAAAATTCGGAAATGACTTCAGAAACGAATCGCTACCCCCCTCTACTTTTGAAACGAGTTTAGAATCAATTTTTTCGTGGATCGCTCAAGCCTAATGTGCAATATTTCCCACATGAAACACATAGGCCAAGACCCTGCAGCATCAGACAGAGCTGTATTGATGGACATCCATCATTGTAGTTACTTCTACCATCATCAAACCCCCCCCCCCCCCCGGGTCACCCAACCGTACCTTTTAAGCCATGCAGTATTCCAACTGAAGGGTTTCCAAGGTGTTACCGATTGAGGAATACAAGCAGGGAATGATGGCTTGAATGGATGGAGAGAATGATGACTTCAGGGGTCTCCTGGTTGTAGTGCAGAGAGATAGGCAAGAGCAGAGATCCTGCTGAGGTGCTACTTCACCTTTTTCTCTTAATATGCCTCATGGGATTGCTACAGAAATTATTTCCTAGTACCCAGATTTCAAATGCCTTGAAAGCTGGGATGCTTCCTGACTTAAGAGGTAGATTTTGGGATTTTTTATTGGTTATTAACAACTATAAACTTGAATACCAAAGGTTCTAAAATGACAAATTCAGTTTATGACCTTATAAATTCTGGACAGGATACCAGACACTGTGTGTAGAAAGCTTTACAATGAAAACAGAAATATATACAAAAACACTAAAATATCATATTTTATGTACCTGGTTCATATAGTTTTCCTATGAACTTGTTCATAACTTTTTCTGTAAAATTGTTTTCAGGTCTATTTCTACATACATCTCATGTATTAGGGAAAACAGTGGTGTGACTCCACTATGTACATTTCCTTTGTAGTGTATAGAGTTAACCTGAAAATATGAATATCTGGGATAAAATGCTATTGTTACATCTCAGCCTTATTTTCTCTGCTGGGTGATGTGATGATTATCTGGAGCACAGGAAATTTCAATAGTTTTGTTGTCATAGATAGGTTGTGCTCTGCAGGCATGATGCCTGCTGGGATTCAGAACTTCTGCAGGGATGGAGAACCAGTTAAGATGGTCGCTCCCAGGAGGCTTATGAATTTGAGTGGTTTCCTGATTATTCTTGGAAAGTTTTCTGCTACCTCAGGAGGTAATTCTATCAACACTCTGATCAACCTCTGAAATGGAAAAATGGACACAATCACTCCAAGTATATTCTCTCTCAAAGTGGAACTGGATGGATCCCTTCATTTGCTGAGGAGCTGGCAGTGATGAAATGGTTAAGAACTAGAGCAATGTTGGCAGAAAACTTGAAATGGGCCAATCAAACATAAGCAAGAGTCTTTCTGAGAATCTTCTTTGCAGCAATATGGGAAGAAAATAATTGTGTGGTCAAATGCAACAACCCTCACCCCACACTGGCCAGAAGAAACAGTCTCACCCATAATGTTGGAATAAGAATAGGCCACAACTCACAAGGTGCATCTCTTTGCCCAGGAAGCACAGAAAATCTGGGCAAGACTAATTTCTGATATTGCAGTCAACTGTGCTGGGGATGCTTTTAACTAATAGTGGCTACAGAGCCGGCCCTAGGTATTTTTCAAGTGTAGGCGAACAGAATTTTGGCGCCCCCCCCCCCCCAACCAATCACTGAAAAATAAAAGCGTTGGATAAGCGAAAATGATAAGGAAAGATAAAGGAAAAGCTTATTAAACATCAAATTACATTATGATTTTACAAATTAAGCACCAAAACATCATGTTTTACAACAAATCAATAGATAAAGCAGTTCAATACATGGTAATGTTATGTAGGAATTACTATATTTGCGAATTTAGCACTAAACATTGAACAGGAATATAGGGCAGTGTGGACTTAGATAACCCAGATAGCCCTCAGTATTAAAAAAAAAAACCTCTAAAATCAGGAAAATAAATAAAGAACAACACTCTGAAAACAGAAGAAATCCAGACAGTAAACAATCAGGGACAGCTCACACCTCCCAAAAAAAGATTCTCCCAGGCAAGAAGAAGCCAGGCCTTGAAGCCACAGGGCCATTAAATGCTAATCAAGGTGATTAATTACAACATTCACACCTGCTTTAAAGAAGAGTTCTTTCTCCCACCCTGGACCTTCTACAGATATATAAACCCCACATACCTAGCTTCCAAGTTCCCACAGACCTCACAATCTCTGAAGGCCTCAAAGGTGGGCTCCCGTGGTGCGAAGGTGGGTCTGCGCCGGCCGGAAAGCCCAGCATGGCCGCCGGAGGGCCCAAAAGAGAAGGAGATGGAGAGTGGTGCCCTCCTCCCAGGACGATGGCGCCCCTGGGACGATGGCGCCACAGGCAAGTGCCTAGTTCGCCTTATGGTTGGACCGCCTCTGGCTGTTTATATCCAAGGTGTTCCCTGCTTAAGTTTTAATAATGCTGTATTTACTTGGTTTTATGCAGTATGTAATATTTTAAGGGTGTATCTTGACATTGATATATGTAGCATTTTAATAATTTATATAGGGTTTTAATGGTGTGTTTTATATTGTATTTAATAATCTGGTTTTTATGTATTTATTTATTTGCCTTATATGTGAAAGACCTATTATCTAGGCATCGAATAAAACTCATACTGCTACTCATAGGCCACAACATGATGATTGGTTACAACTGACAAACAGGATTGGCAGCCATACATGGGTCCTGGATTAAGGTATTGGATAGCCTACTGCTAACTAATGCTCCAAGAAAAACGATAGTGAGCACAGTGCAGGTTCCAATTTTTTTCCTCCCCAGAACACCTGCACTGCTGCACCCCCTAGCAGCCACACTGCAGACCTCACCCTCACCCCCGGGAAAGGGTGCTGGAGACACAAGTACCAGATCCAGGGCCCATGACAAACACCAAAAGGGGGCAGCAATGGGGGGGCGCCTGCTGCCAACCCTAAAATCAGCTGCTGCACCAATAAGATTCCAACCACCACAAGGCCTTCCATGCCACCCAGAGTTCAATAATAGTAAAATAATGAACAGCTGTCCATGCTCTTCCATAGACTGCCAACACCTTCTGCTTGCACTTCATATTCAGGTCCTGATGGGTTTTTCTTTCCCAGCTGCCTCCCATTCTGCAACATTCAACATTGCAGAAACCTCTGTCATCCACACCCTGCTGATGCAGAGCCTCCTTTCCTATAGCAGGAACCTGGCTGAATATGAGATGAGTAGGAGAGGATTTCCACTGCCCCATCCTTTTGATGATGTCCACAGGTACTCTCACTTTGGTGGCTGCAGTGCCTGGGTATTTCTGCTTTGCTACCATTTGCCTGCAAAGAGCTGGCTAGTAGAGCTCTTTGAGAAGTTGGTATTCTTTTACACACTGGCCCACAAGAGGAGAATCCAGACCACTTAACAGGCCACTGTGAACAACATATCAAGCAGTGAGATCAATTCCTTAGATGTTATAATTCATTGAGATCCAGTGGATGCAATTTTGATCCCTACCAATCCTTGTGATAATGCATTACACTGATGGTATCAACAGGATTCTTAATGAGGGCTACTGGAAATGCACTAGGCTCCTACCCTTCCTGACTTCTTAAAAACAAATCCAAAGGATGACTGTCTTAAAACAGGACAGACTCCTATCATGCCTGAAGGAGGTGACCATAACATCCTTTCTGGTTCCAATCATACTAGATGACTACTGTCCAATTTCTGATACTCTTTTTTAGGCAAGGCACTAGTAGTACCCACCTAGCTCTGATGGTTTCTTTATAAAACTGATCAGTTATATCCATTTCAATTTATTTTCAGGCATGCTACAAGGCATCTTTATCCACCTTGTTGGATGACCTCTACTGGAATCTGAACAAAGGAAGTCTACTGCATAAGGGAAAGACCTGGAAAGCAAAACAATATTGGCCAAGATATTGAGAGACAGGTAACATATTACTTAAGCCTGGGAAAATTCTCAGTAAGAGATTCTACCAAATTTCACCACACATGAAGTAACAGAAATTCATGAAATGGATCAGAGCTGAAAGCCATCAATACTTTCTAAACCCATTTCATGTAAATATTTTTGATCATGACTATCAGCCTTGAACAATTTTCTGTATAATAATTAATAATGTCCCTGGTTTTTCTCAGTGGTTATGAAAACAAAAAGGTTTTATCATGGCATACACATTTATTTCTTTATCCATCCACCCACCCATCCATCCACCCATCCATCCATCCATCTGGATTTTCAGATGAATGATCCCATTCATCTTGTTGTATAAGACATGACATCACCCTTGATAATGGGCATTATCTGCAAAAATAGCATATCCCAGACATCCCTGAAATGGCCAGCAATAGTGCATCAAAAGCCATGAGATCAAAGTGAAAGAAAGATAGGCAATGCATTAGTTATTATTACAATGGCAGAAAGAGGATACATAGGAGCTTGTGAAGAACAGTGGAAATAATCAGTCAAACAAAAACAAAAGGGAATTAGAGAATCAAAGAGTACATTAAAAGGAAAGGGGAAAAAGAAAAGAAAGCAGGTCATGGTTACTTGAGAACAACTTATAGCATGACTGATAACATCCTCAGGGTCCTAACTAGCAGAAAAAATCCCTTTTCAGTCAATGACTAGTCTAAAAGCTAGTCAGGGAAAGTCATGAGAAGAGATAACGCAACAAGCAAAAACTGTAATAATGCCAATATAAAACATTTAAAAAGAGACCTGACTGAAGTAACTTATTGTTGACAGGGTAGAACCTACCTTTTAATGGGAATCAAGCTATGCTTTCCAGCTGTCAACAAATTTGTTTGGGATTAAAGCTTTTAAGGGCTATCACCCTTTGTTGTATTGAATAACAGCTTCAGTAACCACTTTCTGTTCTGTTATTGAGTTTCTTTCTACTTTGTCCTTTTTGGAGATCAATAGTGGTTTGGTTCTTGCTATCTGGCATGTATCCTGATGATTTGGCATGTACTGCTGACAAAGAATATATTCTGTTCTTTTTATAGCTTTTAAAAAACTTCTTTTGCTTGAAACTCTACAGAAATTCACTCAGAAAACTCTTATCAGCTGCCACCTTCAGTGAAGCTGCCAAAACAACAGACCTGCTATAGCCTGTGCCATTTTCTCCCTATTTCCTCTCTTATTTGCTGCTTGCTATTTTTAGGAGTGCAGGGAAATTGTCACTTTTGTTGTTATTTGAGTAATCTAAGAGGAAATTCTGCATTATTAGCCAACAATCATGTTCTTGAAATATAATTTGCATATAGGATTGAGAGGCAAAACAATGGGAAAATCTACAAAATACATATGCATGATCATGCAATTGTGCTTTTTGTAATCAGTCACAGTTGAATGGGAAATGGGAAATTAAACAACCTCCTCTTTGTTAGTGATGTGTGATAATATATAATACCATGAATAAAACAGCTTATGCAAAACACCTTTCAATGTAATGAAAATAATTGAGGCCACAATTATTGTAGTACTGCAAGTTTTTGTTTGGAGGGAAAGCAATTTAATGAGATCAGTATTATTATTGATAAGCATGAGTCCAAGATCTCATATCACTGTTGTTGCTTGGATAGTAGAACAGCAGTTCTTAAAATGTGCTCTGCGGAGCTCTTGGGGCTCCACGAAGCATAGTAGGTGCTCTGTGCTTCCCTCTTCTGCTTTTTTCCTCCTCTTCCTGCTCCTGTTCCAAGGGTGTGCAGTGGCGCCGCCATGCTGCTTCCCTCCTCTTTCCTCTTCCTCCTTCTTTTGCTCTTTCCTTGAGGTCCAGGTATTCCACAAGGCTCAGTGTGCGGTGAGAGCCTGGGGGAGGGGGCTGGGGGTGACCCTGCTCCTGCCAGCACCAGGCAGGAGGGCCCTGAGAGGTGCATCCCAGGGCTTTCCCACCTTCCTTCCTTCCCCTTCCTTCCAAGGAAGGTGCTTCTGCTCCCAGGAGGAGGAGGAGGAGAAGTGGGGCTTTGCGATCCAGGCCAGGCATTGCAAGGTCTCCCAGAGTCCAGGTCCAGACATGTCTCAGTCTCCACCTTTTCCTCAGTGTCAAAGTGCCATTATGATACAGGAGCTGAGGGTTACATCCAAGGGGCCCAGAACCCGCCCACTTGCCTTCCTTTCTTCACCTTCCTTCCTTCCTTCCTTGTTTCCTCCTTCTGATCTGGAGGGAGAAAGGGAAGGAGGAGGAAAAGAAGGGAGGGAAGAAGTTATTATTATTATTATTATTATTATTATTATTATTATTATTATTACTACTACTACAGGCTGGATAGCCATCTGTTGGGAGTGCTTTGATTGTGCTTTTACTGCATGATAGAAGAGGATTGGAATGAATGGCCCCTGGGGTCTTCCACTGAAATCCTGTTAAGTTTATGTTGGTTAAAATTCTTCTTCATTTTAAATATAGTATTGTTCTTTCTTTTTTCCTTTATCTTTTTTGCACTAAAAATGAGATATGTGCAGTATGCATAGAAATTTGTTTGGGTTTTTTTCCCCAATTAGTTCACACAAACACTCTCCACCCATCTACCTCTGGCTGGGACCATCTGTCAAATTTTAAAATGCAATGCGGCTCCTGTGTCCAAAAGTTTGCCCATGCCTGAGATATATACTTTATATAATCGGCTTGTCCGATCAATGGAAAAAATGTTTCAATTCTCGTTTCTAAAGTAGGGGGTGCCGGCGCTTCGATATAGAAAGTATTTCCGAATTTTTCACCCAAAAATTTTGGATATTTCCAAAAATTCTTAATGATTCTTAATGTTTCTAAAATGGCAGACGCGCATGCGCAATCGCCCCCAAAAAAAGGAAACCGGGGGGGACTTTTACAGGGCTCTCTCGCCCTCATTTCTTGAGCTATCCTCATCAAATTTGGTACAGTGGGAGAACACATTCAAGACTCTGCTCAACAAATTGCAGAATGTTTCTTGTCTCCTATGATTTTTGGCAAATTTTCATAACTTTTTATAATACATTATTTTTCAATATTTGAAGAAACCTGTTCCTGGTTTGAAAGTTTTATTTCCTGTTCAATTGGGTTCTTATCACTGTAAAAGTCCCTCTTCTACTTGTGTAGACTTTGGATTAGAAACGCAGCACACACCAAGCAATGCCTTGGCAGGAGTGCCACTGTCCTTTGGAAACTATAAATTGCCTTTGAACCTTTTGATCAATGGTGCCACTGGCTGACCTTGTGACTGCAAAAATGAAACTCTGGCTGAGGACTTTGAATTAGAAATGCAGCACACACCAAGCAATGCCTTGACAGGATTGGCAATGTCCTTTGGAAACTATAAATTGCCTTGGACCTTATTGATTGATGGTGCCCCTGGCTGACCTTGTGATGGCAAAAATAAAACTCTGGCGGAGGACTTTGGATTAGAAATGCAGCACACACCAAGCAATGCCTTGACAGGATTGGCAATGTGCTTTGGAAACTATAAATTGCTGTGGACCCTCTATTGAATCAAATCAATGTCTGACTTTGTGATTGCAGAAATAAAACTCAGCCCAAGGCTTGGGAATAGAAATGGAGTGTGAGGGAAGCAATGCCTTGGCAGGAGTGCCACGTCCTTTGGAAACTATAAATTGCTGTGGACCCTCTATTGAATCAAATCAATGTTTGACTTTGTGATTGCAGAAATAAAACTCAGCCCAAGGCTTGGGAATAGAAACGGAGCGTCAGGAAAGCAATGCCTTGGCGCCCACGTCCTTTGAAAACTAAAAATTGCCTAATGCCTCTATTCAAGCAAGGAATCTTTGCCAGATCCCACAAGCCCCAAGCCAATTACCCAAAAAATACACACAATATCGAACCAGCAACAAAAGCCAGCTCTTACCAGACCCAAACCCCTGTCTCAGTGTCTCTCTCTCTACAGCCAGAACTTCACCCTCTCTCCCCTCAATGCAGGTGGCTTGTTTCCTAGTGCAGCGAATCCACCCTCTCCGCTCGGCAACCCACCCCCAAATGGGTTGCCAGGGTTAGGGAGGGGGTTTTATGGAGATCTTCCACGTGGACGCAGAGGACGCTAGCCCCCACCTTTTCCAGCCATCGTGGAAGTCTCTGATTGGCCTGGGAGCGGCAGCCATTTTAGGCTGCGCTAGGCTCCCATTCATGTTAGGTTGCAGAAACAAAAAAATTTTAAAAAAATAATTTTTAAAAATATAAAAAAATGGGGGGGGGGATTTAACGAAACATTAAGACACAATTAGAGAATGGGCCAACGATGTTTCGAATTACATTGCCAGTTGCGCCCAGGGACAACGTCTCAAAAATCGATTCAAAAAGCGAGAACATTCCGAAATAATTCCGAAATAAGAATCATAACGAATTTTTGGACAATCCTATTATATAATATATAATAATATAATATAAAAACATTTCTTGGGGCTCCACAAGAAACCTTTGCTTCAAAAAGGGCTCTATGGCTATAAAAGGTTAAGAACCCCTGCAGTGGAAGTTACTAAACAACTGACGTTAAGCGTCCTTCCAGACAGGCCCTATATCCCAGGATCTGATCCCAAGTTTTCTGTTTATCCTAATTATCTGGCAGCACGGACTCCTATAATCCAGTTTAAAGCAGAAAACCTGGGATCAGAGCCTGGGACATAGGGCCTGTCTGGAGGGGCCCTAATTATGGAAAGGACATAGGAATGTCTGGAACTGGGACTAAATTAACTTATTAAGGCCCACACTACATCAAGTTTCAGAGACCGTATTAACCTTGCCCATGTGTATTCTAATAAAAGTGAGTGCACATGAAAGAGAGAATTCAGTGAAGGGTTGCCATATAATCCAGATAGTGAGATCTTACCCAGGTTACAGGCATGCCACTCAGTGGCTATCATTTGGTTTAGATTCCAAGCTTCCTTTTAAAATAATAATAATAATAATAATAATAAGAAGAAGAAGAAGTCCTGGCTATGGCTCATGAATGGGACCCTAAAGAAGGAGACAGAAGGCCTGATCCTTGCAGCCCAAGAGCAAGCCATCAGAGCAAATGCAATTAAGGCCAAGATCGAAAAATCAGCTGATGACCCAAAATGCAGACTGTGCAAGGAAGCCGATGAAACAATTGATCATATCCTCAGCTGCTGTAAGAAAATTGCACAGACTGACTACAAACAGAGGCACAACGATGTGGCCCAAATGATTCATTGGAACTTAAGCCTCAAATACCACCTCCCTGCAGTAAAGAACTGGTGGGATCACAAACCTGCAAAAGTATTGGAGAATGAGCACGCAAAGATACTGTGGGACTTCCAAATCCAGACTGACAAAGTTCTGGAACACAACACACCAGACATCAAAGTTGTGGAAAAGAAAAAGGTTTGGATCATTGATGTTGCCATCCCAGGTGACAGTCGCATTGACAAAAAAGGAAAAACTCAGCCGCTATCAGGCCGTCAAGATTGAACTTCAAAGACTCTGGCAGAAACCAGTGCAGGTGGTCCCGGTGGTGATGGGCACACTGGGTGCCGTGCCAAAAGATCTTAGCCGGCATTTGGAAACAATAGACATTGACAAAATTACGATCTGTCAACTGCAAAAGGCCATCCTACTGGGATCTGCACGCATCATCCAAAATACATCACATAGTCCTAGACACTTGGGAAGTGTTCGACTTGTGATTTTGTGAAACGAAATCCAGCATATCTATCTTGTTTGCTGTGTCATACAATAAATAATAATAATAATAATAATAATAATAATAATAATAATAATAATAATAATAATAATAATAATGGCTCATTTAAACCTACACTAAAATCAAGACCAGTCTGAATTAACAGTACTCTGGGCAGGCTCCAGAAGTGGCTATACTCACTGTATCCATCCTGCAGCTGGTGGAGGAGGGGAGACCACACAGTCCAATCAGTTTGACCTTATGTTTGCTGTCCTTATCACTGCTGCTACATGACCTAGAACTCCAGGAGAGTGCCTGACCATCACCAGGCACCTGTGTGAACTCTTTCATTCTGACACAGGTGTCTTTGCTAATGGTAGCAAAGACAGCTGGCGACTGGGAGGAGGCATGATCTGTTTTGCTGTAGGGATGGAATATAAAATGTGGGAGTACTCTGTGATCAAATTGTTCTCCAAGAAAGAAGCTCACTTGTGAATTTCAGATGTAAGGGATATGAGGAAGAGTGATCTAAGCAACAGTGATGTCATGGCCAGCAGCTTGTCTGGTTCAGATTAAATGCTGCTGGAGTGCTGGAAAGGGGTTCATCTGACTCAGATACTTGAAAGAGACCAACTTTCACATTCTGAGGTATGCTTCATAGGCTTCAGTTATTTCAGAAGGCCTGTTGAGCAGCAGCTGAGTCTTGACTTTTGAACCCTGACTACAGATTTTACCTTGGAACTTGGAACTTTAATTTGTGTTATCCCAGCTGTGTGCTGTATTCCTGTTCTGTTATCCAGGTCTTGGAAAGACACGAAGTTTTAGTTCTATGTTTAATCAACTAAGGTCTTGGCTCATCATGGAATTGTTTGGTTAGACTCTGTCTAGGTTATCAGGTAAGAGCTGCCTGGGACACAACATGTGAGCAAGAAACACACTATGATGATTCAAAATGAAACAAAAGAAAGAGTGGGAGAGGCAGTAGTGTGAGTTGTAGTATGCATGAAATAAGTGAAGGACATGCTGCAAGGATTGGAGGTGACGTGAGAAAGTGACAGGAGTGACAGGAGTATGAACAGTGGTGCAGAAGATTCAAGGAAGAGACAATTTATAAAGGCACAAGGTGAAGGGAAGGAAAAGAGTCACAAAGCTGGGAAAGCAAGTTGTGTGAATGGCAGAGCAGAAGAAGCAAGGAAAATGTACTGCAAGGATATGAAATGAAATGGAGGAAGAAGTATAGAAGATGGAGGACTACCAATGTGAGCAGGGGCAGAGGGTAGGAGATGTAGCAACAAAAATATAAGGAGGGCAAGAAGTGAGCCTGGGGACCAAGAAGAATAGGAATGAAGTGAGTGACCGAAGCGTGGCAGCAGCTACAGAAGTCCACAGGAGTAAGAGAACAGAGTGATTGTTGCCACACCCTACTCTCTGAGGTAGCCACCTCACTCTACTATTCTGAGCAAAGAAGAACATGGAGGAAAATAAATGATAATGATGATACACTTAAAATATTAAAATGAAACACAAGACTGTTAAAATACATATACCATAAATACTCGAGTATAAGCGGACCTGAATATCAGCCGAGGCACCTAATTTTACCACAAAAAACTGAAAAAACTCATTGACTGAAAAAACTCATTGACTCATAAGCCGTGGGTGGGAAATGCAACAGCTAGTGACAAATTTCAAAATAAAAATAGATACCAATAAAATTACATTAACTGAGTCATCAGTAGGTTCAATATTTTTGAATATTTACCATATTTCAAAGAAAAACAGTAAACTAGCTCTGTAAGTAGAAATGTAGGGTCAACAAAAACAATATAGAATTAACAATCACATATAATAAGAAGAAGAGGAGGAGGAGGAGGAGGAAGAGGAGGAGGAGGAGGAAGAAGAAGAAGAGGAAGAAGAAGAAGAAGAGGAAGAGGAAGAAGAAGAGGAAGAGGAAGAGGAAGAGGAAGAGGAAGAAGAGGAAGAGGAAGAGGAAGAGGAGGAAGAGGAAGAGGAAGAAGAGGAAGAGGAAGAGGAGGAAGAGGAAGAGGAGGAAGAGGAAGAAGAGGAAGAGGAAGAAGAGGAAGAGGAAGAGGAAGAAGAGGAAGAGGAAGAAGAGGAAGAAGAGGAAGAGGAAGAAGAGGAAGAGGAAGAAGAGGAAGAGGAAGAAGAGGAAGAGGAAGAAGAGGAAGAAGAAGAAGAGGAAGAAGAAGAAGAGGAAGAGGAAGAAGAGGAAGAGGAAGAAGAAGAAGAACTTCATTTGTATCCTGCTCTATCTATCTCCCCATGGGAACTCAGGCCAGCTTCCAACATAGTAACAGGCAAACATTCAATGCCTTTATAAGCAAAGCAGAGCTAGATATAGATCTATAATTATATATACTAATTTACACATATACATTTTTCCCTAAAACGTTTGCAAATCCTCTTTCTATACATGTGCATTTCCCTCCTGCAGTATTTGCAAGCCCTATATATCTATATTCATATATATCTATCTAGACACCTCTCTATATATTATATCTGCATAGGATTTACAATGACTTGCAAACATGTGAGGCAAAAATTCATATATAAAATAATGTATACATATAGATACAGATACACAGATACATGAAAATCTCTAGATATTTATATAGGATTTGCAAAGACTTGCAAACATATGAGGGGAAATTCATATATAAAATGAATGTATGAGTATATAGATAGATACAGATGTATAGGTACATAGGTATTGCAAAGGCTTGCAAGGGGAAATGCCTACATATCTGTAGCAGAGATTAACAAATATTTCAGGGGACAATGTTTTTATAAGATTAATGGGTTTATATATACAGTAGAGTCTTGCTTATCCAACATAAACGAGCTGGCAGAACTTTGGATAAGCAAAAATGTTGGATAGTAAGGAAGGATTAAGGAAAAGCCTATTAAACATCAAATTACATTATGATTTTTCAAATTAAGCACCAAAACATGTTTTACAACAAATTGACAGAAAAAAAGCAGTTCAATACACTGTAACATTATGTAGTAATTACTGTATTTATGGATTTAGCACCAAAACATCACAATGTATTGAAAACATTGACTACAAAACATTGGCTACTAACAAATTGACTACAAATAATGATAGAATTGCATAAAATGAACTTACTAACAACATTTTCAAAAATTAAATCCATAAAAAGTTCAATCATTGCTGCGTAGAGAAACAGCAGTGGATCCGGACGAGAGGCAGACTACATTGGATAATCCAGAACACTGGATAAGCGAATGTTGGATAAGTGAGACTCTACTGTATTCTTCTTCCTGACTTGCAAGAGCTTCTTTCCCTTTTCACAACATTCCCTTGGTTAAGTGTGAGGGAGGAAAAGAAAATACACAGATAAGGGAGGAGAGAAATATATCATATATTGCAAGCAATGGCCTCCAGGCTCCGCTGCCCATCTTGACCCCATTATAAGCTGGAGGAGGCTTTTTCAGCTCATAAAAAGGGCTGAAAAACTCAGGTTATCTTCAAGTATATATGGTAGTAAAATACATAGATTAAAACACTTTAAAACCATGCATATCAATAAATGTCAATTTAAAATATATAGTTTAAAATTGAATGGATATAGGTCTTTAATTGTGTTAAATTTTGACAGCTCTTTTAGTTATCAAATCTCTTCTGGCAGCTCATGCCATAGCTGTGGCTAATGAAAAGGTCCAGCTGGAGGACAGTTGCCAATTGGGTTCTGGCTGGTTGAAGTAAAAATCTCCCAGAGAAGTGTATGGGGAGGATTATATGGAGAAAGTGATGCTGTAGGTAACCTGGACACAAACCATGTAGGGCCTTGAAAGTAAGAATCAACATTTTGTTCTTTATCCAGAAATGAATTGGCAACCAGTGGAATGATTTTTACTACGGTAGCATACTTATACCCATAACCAATCTGGCTACCATATTTTGAACTTATTAGAGTTTCCAAACTTGGTAGAGAGGTAACCCAATGTAATATGGTGCATTACAGAAGTCCAACATTAAGGTTACCACCAGTGTATGTAATACCATCTTTAGGTCCTCCAATTCTAGGAAGGGACACAATTGACATATAAATATGAAAAGGCAAGGGGTGATTATGGGCAGAAGCTTGTTAAGGTAGATGATTGAAGTAGGGGTCATTGTGCAACAGTTTTAGTTTAGTTTAGTTTAAGAGTGCAAAAGCTGCTGGTTTGTGCTGTGTTCCATCCAGAACCCAAACAAGCATGGGGGTAATTCTGGGGATGCTTCCTTTTGCTGACACTGGCTGCATGCAGGCTTCCTTTCCAGAGTTTGTGTGTGTGTACCTTCAAGTTGTTGGTTGGCTTATGATGATCCCAAGAATTTCAAAGGGTTTTCTTAGGCAAGGAATATTCAGATATGGTTTTCCTGAGTTCGTAAATATGCCCAACAGCACCTGGTAGTCTGTTACTCAAGTGCTATTCAGAGCTGACACTACTTAACCTCCAAGATCAGAAAGAATCTGATGTCTTTACAGTATTTAGGCCAGCTCCTGATGAAATGTATACTCCTCCAGTTTCAGTCAAAAACACAACCATAGTAAAGAAATAAATTAGTAAGTTAAAAGTAATTTAAAGCTTGTCTTCACATGTTAGGAGGAATAATTTATTTTATGTTCTACCTCTTGCTGGATTTTTTAAAAATATATATCTGTGGAGAAGTTATAGTTATTGTGTTTAATTTTGACTATTGGAGAATGTATTTGTGTTCATTTGACACTGGCTGAAACAGAAGCCATTTTGTTTCAATCCAGAATACTGCGGTTACCATGGAAACGAAGCTGGCTAGCTCATGAGAGGGAGAAGTGGGCGGAGCCAAGGAGGAAAGGGAAGGAGAGTTTTTTTAAAGGGTGAAGCCTGAGAGGAGAGGAGAGTGTGATGTGTGTGTGCATGGCTGGAGGCTGGAGGCAGTCAGAAAGTGCTGAAGAGACAGGCCTGGCCAAGAAATCTTTAGTCAAGGAAGACTAAAGGGAGCCTAATTAAGATCCCTAGTTAAGAAAAGACTAGTGATCAGGGATTTGATCAGTATTGGATCAAATTAAAGGCTATTGTAGTTGAACATTGTTCACTAAGGGACTCCGCTGAGGTTAGAGTTCGCTACAATTTATAACATCAGGAGGAGAGTGAGATAAGATTTACACCAGAGACTACTGTTGGATAGTTATAAGAGATATTAAACCACTAGTTTATTTAAAGTTCCATAAGAAAATCAATCAACCTGCAACCATAAGCTTTGTACCAATAAACTTGTTATTTGTTAACAACTGACTCATTTCATCTTGTCTGCGTCTGTGGAGCCAGATTTCATCAGTAATAATTTAAAAGCCTCACGTTGGTGGCAGTTACTTTGATAAAACACCTAATCGGGGAAGAGTAAGGGTCACATTTACCTCAGGAAAGGGAACCACCACACAGAAATCCCTAATCTACTGAGACAGAGGCTGGGATCTTGGAATAAAGATCACCTCCTGTAATCCTTCCCCTCATATAAAGGTGATAAATATAATCTAGAGCAGGGGTCCCCAAACTAAGGCCCGGGGGCCGGATGCAGCCCTCCAAGGTCATTTACCTGGCCCCCACCCTCAGTTTTAGACTTCGCCTCACCCAAAGTCTAAAATGACTTGAAGGCATACAATACCAACAATCCTACTTAAGTTGACTTATCTCATTGGCCAGAAGCAGGACTACACTTCCCATTGAAATCCTGATAGGTTTATGTTGGTTAAAATTGTTTTTATTTTTAAATATTGTATTGTTCTTTCATTTACTAATATTGTGCTATGGTAATAATTGAATATATTGTGTATACATATAATATTGATACTAATATAATGTAATGCAATATAATACTAATAATTATACAATATAATAATATTAATTATACATTATATATTAAATGTAATATTACTAATATTATGGTAGTGGTATAGGACAATATAGTAATATATAATGCTAATATTGTGCTATGCCAATAATATAATATATTGTATGTACATACAACTTGTAAGCCACTCTGAGTCCCCTTCAGGATGAGAGAGGGTGGGGTATAAATGTAGTAAATAAATAAATAAATAGTTGTTGTTGTGTTGTTGTTTTTTTGCACTACAAATAAGACATGTGCAGTGTGCATAGGAATTTGTTTGTATTTTTTTTTCAAATGATAATTCAGCCCCTCAGCAGCCTGAGGGACCATGAACCGGCCCTCCATTTTAAAAGTTTGAGGATGTCAGGACCCAGGCTGCAGAACACCAATAACCATGCGCAGAGGCCAGACTCTATCTAATATCTTTATTAAAGAAATATATAAAAACAATAAAAACAAGTGAAGAATATAGTTCAGAAGCAGACCTTTCAGATGAGGTCAAATATAGTCCAGAAATGTATTGTCCAATATAAGATATTAGAGTTCAAAGTTTTAATCCACTTGACCGAAACACACACTTTGCCAAGCAATAGTGTGGGGAAATAACAGAGTCTTTATAGTCCAATGAAGCTTGACAACAAGGCTGGAATTAAACTTGATTCTTGACTTGATCCAAGACTTGAAACGAGGCAAACATGAAGCATGAAACAAAGTCCGTGGCAAAACGTGAAACAAGGCAAGGCTTGAAACTTGATCCGGGAAGCAAGGAACTGGGATTACGAAGTCCACACACGATCTCTCTCCTCAAGCTGATCAATTGACTCCGCAAAGTTCCCCTTGCGACAAACACCTATATTGGGTCTCGTTTTCCCGCCAACAGAACACTTTCCCTAGAGAACGAGAAGCGAAACCCAACTCTGTCCAGATGCATGACTCCTTAGAATTTCCCAAGGGAAGCAGACCTAATCAGCTAGTTGTTTGGCAACGATTCTCAGGCTCCGGCGATTAGCCTCTCTGACTCCTCTATCTCTAGTATAATTGTCCCTCCGGGAAAACGGGGGGGGAGTTCTGCCCAAGGCCTGTTTGGCTGAATTCTTGAGGGCAAACATCCTCCAGGTGGAGAGGCTCCGGCTCTGGCTGAACCGGCGAAAATCACACTATCCCCGCCCTCAAGGCCCCCCTCAAACATGGCCCCTCTCCTCGAGTCGCGGGGCCGCGGCTTGGCAGGGTAGGCCTGATGGAAGCGGCGGACTAAGTCGGGGGCATGGACTGTGGAAGCGTCTTCCCAAGAGCGTTCTTCGGGGCCAAAACCCACCCAGTAAATGAGATATTGAAGGCGGCGGCGATGAAAGCGAGAATCCAAAATGTCCTGAACCTCGAATTCCTCCTCCCCGTCCACCAAAACAGGGGCGGGGGCCAGCCGGCTCGCATCGGGGCATACACCTTCCGCCGGAAGGAGCAGGGAACGATGAAACACCGGATGAATGTGCATGGAGCGCGGAAGTTGGAGTTTGAAAGTCACGGGGTTAAGTTGCGCCACCACTGGATAGGGACCAATGAAACGGGCATCTAACTTCCGGCAGGGACGGTGGGAGGGCAAAAAGCGAGTGGACAATAGAACCCGATCTCCTACCTTGATCTTGGGGCCCGGCTGGCGATGACCGTCAGCGTGGCATTTATAGTCCTCCTTGGCTTGATCCAGTTGCTGGTGCAAAAGTTGTTGCACCGCTGTGAGTTCCTGCAGCCAGTCCTCCGCTGCAGGGACTTCTGAGGTTTCAATGATAGAAGGAAAGAAACATGGATGGAAACCGTAGTTTGCAAAGAACGGGGTTTCTTTAGTTGAAGCCTGGACACCATTGTTGTAAGCAAATTCCGATAGAGGTAATAGGGACGCCCAATTGGCCTGTTGGTAGTTTACATAACAGCGAAGGTATTGTTCCAAAGTGGCATTGGTGCGCTCAGTTTGCCCATCCGTTTGGGGATGGTGAGCCGAAGATAAACGAGAGTCTATGCCCAATAGTTTTTGTAGTGCTTTCCAGAACCGAGAGGTGAATTGAGATCCACAGTCAGTGACTAAACTCTTGGGCAATCCATGTAGTCGGAAGATATGTTGAAGGAATAAATCTGCAGTCTCTTTGGCCGTGGGAAGACCATTGCAGGGGATGAAATGGGCCAACTTGGTAAAAAGGTCCACCACTACTAGAATCGTAGTGAATCCAAGGGAGGGTGGTAAGTCAGTGATAAAATCCGCGGAAATTATCTCCCATGGGCGAGAAGGAGTGGGAAGGGGATGTAGTAGCCCTGACAGCTTCTCCCTTCGTGTCTTGGAACGCTGACATACAGGACAGAGGACCCCTGATCTAGAGGGATTAAAAGATTATAAAATCCCCTCAGCAGTTACAATTGGCTTTCACACCCTCACACAATCACACATTGTTTCAATTTGGTGGCAGTGGTGGGATCAAAAGGATTTCTCCCTGTCACATCATCTATTACAATATCTATTGAAAATTCATATGTATTTCTATGCAGAATAATTTCTTCAGAATGTGTGAATACCAAGAGAAATCTACAGAAGTCTTGGAGCTGCAGTATACTTCCCAATGTGGTTTCTTGAGTAGGTAGGGACAAATATTTGTTCCCTATCTATGATTGAACCCTTGTCCACCTAAACAATATACATTTTTAATAATAAAAAAACAAAACCTATATGCTGCATTTTTACAGATGACAACTTCCATGACTTTAGAGCTTAAAAGGTTATTTTATTGCAGTTGTAAACATTTTGTGAGCCTCCATTACAGCACACAAAGCACCTTTATTTTATAAAGAGGACTATTTTTACAGCACATGTACTACTGGCCAACATGCTGTAAATGCCAATAGAACTTGGAGCTGGTTTGTGTTTGCTGCTAGTTATAATTTTTGTAGGTAACCTGGACCTTTATAACAGGATGTAAAAAAGAGGAAAGCAAGTTTCTAACATTTGCAGTACATTGTAAAACACACATACACAGAGAGAATAGTATTTGTAACTTCCCCAGTTCTTCTTACAAAAGCTTGAATCAAACTATTATTTCACTTTTAGATTTTGTCACACATATTTATATTAACCCAAATAAAAGGCAACAGGTAGCTACATTTTATTTAATTTAGTAGGCGATGTATAATTGCACCAAATTTTCCTCAGGACAGTAGACTATGCTTTGTTATTTTTTCAGATATTGAAAGGAGAGAGAGGGGGGGGGATTCATATGGTCACTGGTTGTTCTCATTACTATCCAGAAAAGACCGCATTGTTTTCCCATTCAACTTCTTCAGAGATTCTTGAAGCCACTCATGCTTCAAACTAGACTCTTAAAGTTTCTTATGTTATTTCATACAATAATTCGATTACCCAATCCAGACTAGTCAAGACAAGAATGATGAGTAGTTTTAGTAGGTCCCAAAATAAACATCATTGCTATGCATGTTCTATATTTCATGCACAAACTGGCCATCTGTTCTGATGACAACTAATAATGTGCAGTCAACAGGAAATAGGGCATTTGCTATATCATACCCCACAATGTGAAATTTATCTTATCGGAATAGCCATCTTTTCTGCTCACTACATGCTATTAAAATAATGTTTTTTTTTAATAATCAAGGTTTTGTTCTTTCCCTCAAGGAACCACTCTGTGGTTGCTGGGATAACATTTCAGATACCAGAGGACTAGTGTTCTATTTCTCTCCCCACCTCCTTCTTTTCCCTTTCTCTCTCCCTTGTATTGCTGGGGTATTAAGGTCTTCAATGAATGCCTCTATGAAACTAGACCTCTGATGCCAGAACTCCAATGTCAGGCATAAAAGTTTTCTGAAGCATTTTGGAAGGGGCAGGTAGATTCACAGGATCAAAAGCACTCCTATTCCTGTCCCTGGATAGGGTACTATAATTTCTGAGGACTTTCTATATTTGATTTCTCTTTCATCGGTAACAATAGGTGTTAGGGGAAGGTGCACAAAGTATACATTTCCAAACTTCCCATATGGAATGGCAGGGTAAGGAACAAGGTGGCTTTTCTATTTCAGATTAATTCTCTCTCTTAGTGCAGCTCTATGTGAATTCTTTATCTCGGGCCAATTCAGAGTGTGAAATGCTGTGTAGGCTCCAGGATAGTTCAGTAGTGCCAAACTCAGTTGGGTGCCAGCAGATGGCTAGTGGGTGCAACACAAGTAATGTCAGTCACTTGTTGCCTGGAGTGGCACTAGTCAGGGTGAAAGAGGGACATGGGGGAGAGGAGGATTTGTAACCCCCCTTCCCCCCTTCTCTGATCACTTTGTTGCTCTGGATAGCACAACTCTGGGTAATGAGTGACCCACAGTGTCCATGTCATGCCTGTCAGCCACCCTGATGATGCAATCAGGGGGATGTCACAACTCTGCCAACCACTCTTCAATCTCATAGTCAACAGCAGTCCAGAATCATATACAGCAAGCAGTCCACAATGAGGCTCAAGCAGGAGAATAGTCAAAAGTACATTCCAAAAGGGTCACTGTCCTATAAGCTTGCCATTGTCCAAGATATACATCAAATCAAGGTCACAACACCTTAGTAAAAGTCCATGCTCAAAGTCACCAACAGGAATACTGACTGTAATTGTTCCAAGACATTGCTTCTAGTGAAGAGCAGTTACAGCTACTCACTAAAGTCATTCCACCTGTTGGCCCTATTTTGGGCCAACCAATTAGATCTTCTCAGTTGGATGAAATCAACCAACTGGGCAGGGATAGTTAACTCCTGCTATTTCCCCTGAAGATCCTCATCATGCCCTAACTCTATTTCCCCAATCCCTGGAGGGTCCTACTCCTGCTCTGCAGCAGTGAGTTCCAAAGTGTCAGGCTGCTCAGATTGCTGCTCTATATTTGCCCTACCATCCTCATCCACCACAGAGACCCTGACAGGGGAACAGCAAGTGCCACCCCATGTCCACAGATCACTCAAGCCCAGGGAATTTGGGGTGCCAAGTAAACAGTGATTGCCAGTTCCATCTTGGAGTGAGTACAACTACTTACACAGTCCCAAGGTTGCAGAATGTTCTGGATTTCCAGGGAGCTGATCCCCCTCCCTGCGATAATGGGTTGATGTAGTTGAGTCCCCCTCCTGTTGTAGCATTAATAATATCTATTAGCCCTTGTGTCAATAAGGAACATGCAAGATCCCCCAGATAGTTACAGAGCCCTATTCTGCATACATGGTACTTGAAATGGAACAAGTAAGATGATAGAGCACGACCAATGAGACCTTAATTTAAGGAGCACACGTTCTTAGATCTTCCTTATGGAGTATTCATCTGAGCCACATACCACCATTGTTTGAGGAAAACAATTGAGTATTTTGACAAATTACCTAAACGATATCTATCTATCTCTCCCTTTTGTAATTAGTTACAAACACTTTAAAATGTTGCTTTGGTGTTTTCAAGCAGATACCTTTCTTTATTCTTTATTAAAATCTAAAATAATGACTTTCTTTTTTCCATAATGCAATTCCCCTTGGAGAAATTTTGTCTCACTTTCTTGGCAGAGGTTTTCTTTGCTGGCTGATATACTTGTCCTGGCTAAGCCCAAAACAAAACAAAAATATAACAGTAACCTATGAATAATTTGCAGTATTGTTCTTCAATACATCTTGCACTGATGAGCCTACCAGTACAATGTATGTTAGCTACCTACTCCCCATTTATGTATTAACTAAAAAAACCCATTTACACTACAGAGACATAATTGTAGCCCAGTATATTTGCAATACTTCATGTAAATAAGTCATTGACTAAGAGAGAGGAACCGCATTTTAGAAGCATAAATTGTGCTAACAGTATGCCTGTTTAGTGAAATAGAAAGCCATAGAAGATCAATTGTAGTAATTAATACTGTGCTACAGTTTTAGCCAGCCATTCTTCTGTGTTGAACAACTATTAATAAAACTATTAATGACAATACACACACTTGGAATTGATTACCATTAGAAACTACTATATTAATTTGCACCTCAAAACTCTACCTGAGCTTTCAGTAACAAGTTTTCAGATAAGGTTATACCTATAATTGTATCACTGACCAGCCTAAAATTATTTTGTAATGGACATGAATGATGAATGAATGATGCAAGTGAAGATGCACTCACTAGTTGTTTTCCTGTGGAGCTACATTCTCTAGTCTACAGAAAGTGCTAGAATATGAACATTTTGTGGAAGAAATGCAAAATATGTTCATTAGCTGACTTTGAGCTGCATATACTTGGAATTATAATTCTATTAATAAAAAGTTTGGTTGAAGAGAAAGGTTAAGACTTCCAATTTGTTCATGATTTGAAATGATGGAAACAGTAAGCAGATGTTATCATTCACCTCTATATCCTGAGAATGCTGAGGACATATTTCAAATGTCAGATGTGAGATGACTTAGAGTTCAGACACTAACTTACTTTTTATTTCAGATATATAGTCCATTTGACATGCCCTGAAGAAGTCATCAGTGGATTACATTAGTAAGCCTAAAACAAATGATCAAGTTTGAAATAACTTCAGAAATGTATTTAGCAAAAAATAAACAATAAAAACACATTCATCTCATGTTTACAATTATCCCCTTGCAAATCTAGTGTAAAGCTATAAAGAACTTTAAGTCCTAATACCAGGGTTTTCCATCAGTGCAGTTATTTGCCTTCATATTTACTGCTTAGAGTAACTGAGTGAAGAGATATGCAGTTCAGTTGAAGACGTGTTCACCCCTGAACTCCACAACACTTGTAGAATGTATATTTTTAGACAGTTGCTATGTATTATGCTCTGCTTATTTGCTCTTCACTGTAATTATGCAAAGTAATTGACTCAGTATAAAAATCCCTCTATATTGGTTGCATCCACTTAAAAGCTAACTCTTCTAATTGCTGGTATTGTGGATGTGTATTTTACATTGTCTGCAGGCATGATCCTATCTATCTAGACAGCTAGCTGATCTGTATGGCTCCTGGTTTGGAGATTATGTCTATCCTTTTGACATGTGACACTGACAATACAGAAGGTGGCAGCTTTGTTACAATCAGATTTCTCAAAAATGTCAGGTGGCTGGATTAGCTATTTTCTCCCCTACTAGTTTAAGCCACAAATTCCACCAGATGGTATTATAAAAATTAACTGAGAAATATTCATTTTAGCTGCATACACCTTCTCTGAATAGTTCATTTAGAATACTTTTATTAATCCCATTCTTTTAAAACAATGCTGTTTTAATTGGTTCTTGAGATCAGAACATGTTTTGCCTAAAATAGAGCTTATCAAATATAAGAATTCAACAGCTTGTCGAGCATGTGAAGGGAAAATAACACAGTAGGAAAGGAAAGCCAGTATGCTGTAGTGTTTTAAGCATTTTAAGGTGATTCTGGACATCAGGGTTCAAATCTCCACTATGCCATGCAAACCTAACAGGGTAACCTTAGGCAAAGCACACTTTCTCTGCCTTAGAGGAAGACAAAGGTGAGCTGCCTCTGAATAAATCCTGCCAAGAAAACCTTGTGATGGTTCACCTTAGGGTCAACAGATGTCAGAAGTGACTTGAAGGCACACAGCAGCAAGGAAAGGAAACGAAGAGGAAATGATATACATGGCCAAGTTAAGTATTTTCCACACACGGCTACTTATGCTAGTGATATAATTTGCTGGAATGATTCAAGCAATATTTCTGTATGAAAGTAAATGAATGTTAATGTGTAGAAAGCAGTCCTGTGATGGACAGAAACAGTAGGAATCCCTTGAAAATAAATTAAAGGATTTGTGTTGTGAATATAGTTCTGCAACTGTTGAGGGGAAAGCATCTGTAAAGACTACCATATTGCTATTTGTTGCAATGCAAGCCTTCTGTTTGAATCTCCTATTATAATGTGCTGTGAAAGCCAAAAAATACTTTTCAAAAAATATAAAAAGTAAATATTATTTTTCCCTATGGGACTTGTTAGCTGTAGAACTGCAACACAAGTGATATATGCACTGTATGACACAAAAGTTTTTGGTTGGGTGGAGCTACCCCAAACTGTTGATAGTTCAAAATGAAATATTACTGGCACTATCATAATCTCTTTTAGGATGTGTTGTAGCCTGGCAATTATCGGATGAGCTTTCTAAGTGCTCAGAGGATGAAGAAGGGGACGATGGGTTGCAGCCTGTAATGTCTGAGGAGTCTGTGGAAGATAGCTGGGGGCCTGAAGAGAGATGGGAAAAATGGGAGAAAGTAATATTTTTCATATCTTTAACACTACCTTTCTGGGACAGTGAGTTTTTAAAATGTCTTCCATTAAATCATGTGTAAATACTAGGTATGTGTGATCCATGAAAAAAATGATTCTAAACTCACTTTGAAAGTAGGGGGCACTGGCACTTCGTTTCTAAAGTCATTTCCAAATTTTGAAGCCAAAAATGTGAAACTTTCTGAAAATTCAGAATATTTGTAACTAATTTGTTAATGCACTGAAGGGAGGGGGATTTAGAGGACTCTCCTGCCCTCATTTTTTAGCTATCCTGATCAAACGTACTACAGAGATAGAGCACATTTACAAATTTCAGAACGTTTCCCTTATCCTCTGATTTATGGTGAATTTTCATAGCTTTTATAAAAAAAACCAATTTCTAATAATTGCAGAAATCTGTTCCTGGTTTGAAAGTCTTATTTCCTATTTCAGTGGGTTGTCTTTACTTTGAAAGTCCTTGTTCTATTTCAGAAACTTTGTTTTTGTGGCTGAAACTCCATGAAATTGGTGGACAGTGTCCCAGCAACCCATAATGTGTTATCATAGCACCATGTCCCTTGTGCAAAGACAAAGCTCTGGCAGTGTAATAAAGTTTTGCCATGTTTTTGTGACAGAACCAATCAGGAAATGACATTTATCACCCAGGAATAGAAATCATAGCACACTATCAAACCACACCCGACAGATGCCCATCGGCCTCAGAATATTATTTATTTATTTATTTATATCCCACTTTTCTCCCGTGGGTGGGATTCAAAGCGGTGTACAAAATTCATACAAATACATCTGACCGCAGTACAAAATCAGATTGAAACATCATCCTAATATAAAAACCCAATTAACATATCAAATAAAACAATTTTAAAACTTGCAGCAAACACCATTTACAGATATCCATAACCTCCGACCACTAAAGTTATTTGTCAGGTATTATCAAATTATTTATCAGACTGGCAATGGCTATTTTCATTCATCTGGGAAAGCCTGGTTCCACAGAAAGGTTTTAATTTGCGAATGAAAGGCCAGCAAGGAGGGGACTGATTGTACCTCATTAGAGAGGGAGTTCCAGTTCCAGAACCATGGGGCCACCACCAAAAAGGCCCTCGCTCTCGTTCCCATCAAACGTGCCTGTGGATCTCAGGGCTCAAGTGGGTTGGTAGAAGGAGATACAGTCCCTCAAGTAGGCTGGGCCTGAACTGTATAGGGCTTTGTAGGCCAAAGCCAGCACCTTGAATTGTGCCCGGAAACAAACCGGAAGCCAGTGTAGCTGCTTCAGGAGCGGGGTGGTTCTTTCTCTATATCCCGCTCCCATGAGCAGTCTCGCAGCTGACCTTTGAACCAGTTGAAGTTTCCAAACACTCTTCTGGGGCAGCCCCACGTAGAGCGTGTTACAGTAATCTAGCCTGGATGTGACTAAGGCATGGCCAGATCAGGTTTTTCAAGGTATGGGCGCAGCTGGCATATGAGTTTTAACTGTGCAAAGGCCCTCCCGGCCACCACCAAGACCTGGGCCTCCAGGGTCAGCTCTGAGTCCAGGAGGACCCCCAGACTGTGAACCTGTGCCTTCAGGGGAATGTGACCCCATCCAGGACAGGTTGCAACCCAATACCCTGATCAGCCCTACGGCTGACCAGGAGTACTTCCATCTTGTCTGGATTCAGTTTCAACCCGTTCAACCTCATCCAGTCCATCACAGCTGACAGGCACCGGTTCAAGGTCAGGATGGCATCCTTGGCATCAGGTGGAAAAGTGTATTAGAGTTGGGTGTCATCTGCGAACAGATGGCACCGAACTCCAAAACTCCGGATGATCTCTCCCAGCAGTTTTATGTAGATGTTAAATAACATGGGAGACAGAACTGAACCCTGTGGGACCCCACAGGACAAGGGCCATGGGGTCGAGCAGGAGTCCCCCAACACCACATTCTGAACTCGACCCTCTAGGAAGGACCAGAACCACTGCAAGACAGTGCCTCCAAGTCCCATTTTCACGAGGCGGATGGTATCGAATGCCGCTGAGTGGTCTAAGAGAACCAGAAGGGACACACTCCCCCTATCTAGCTCTCTACATAGATCATCTACCAAGGTGACCAATGCCGTCTCAGTCCCATACCCAGGCCTGAAACCAGACTGCGATGAATCAAGATAATCTGTGTCCTCCAGGAATCCCTGGAGTTGTGAGGCCACCACGCATTCCAGAAACTTGCCCAGAAAGGGAAGATTTGACACTGGCCTGAAGTTGTTTATGTCTGAGTGGTCAAGTGATGGCTTTTTTAGAATGGGCCTTACTATGGCCTCTTTCAGGCTAGTTGGAATTATGCCTTGGGCCAATGAGGCGTTAACCACCATTTTGACCCACTCGGCCAGTCCCCCTTTGGCAAGTTTTATTAAGCCATGAAGGGCAAGGGTCTAGGATACACGTGGTGGCTCTCACTCCTCCAAGGAGTGTCCACATCCTCAGATTGAACAAGTTGGAAAGAATCCATTAAAACAGGACAAGTCGGTGCCTGAGTCACATCCAATGTTACTGTATTTAAACTGGAATCCAGCTCGAAGCAGATCTGAGCGACTTTATCCTCAAAGTGCCGCACAAATTCTTCACAATGAAATCTGTTCCTGGCTTAAAAGTCTTATTTCCCATTTCACAAGGCTTTTTGGGGCCTAGAGTTTGTGACTTGAACCCTGAGGGCTTGAACCCAAAGAAGGATTCAACCGTTGCTGGAGTCCCCAGACTTAGGGAATCTACTCCAGCAGAGAGGGTTTCTGGAAATGAGTCCCACACAGTGCTTTGAGGAGGCCAAACAAACCAACACACACAAAGCAAGAGAGGCAAGGGCTTTGTTTGAACCCAGAGTAATGTTGCCAGGTGCCCCAGACTTTAGAGAGCCTGGCTAATATGGATTATGAGAGCGATGGGAGTTGCAATCAAACAAACCAACACAAATAAAGCAAAAGAGGCAAGGGCTTTGTTTGAACCCAGAGTAATTTTTCAGGGTGCCCAAGACATGAGAGCATCCAGCTAATTTGGGTTCTGAGAGGGATGGGACTTGCAATTAAAAAACCAGCACACACAAAGCAAGAAAGACAGAGTAACTTGGCCTTGGAGTGCCTTGAGGAGCCAAGGCCAGCAAACACAAAAATAAGCCCTTTCCCCTAGTTCCAACAAGATACCAATCCAACTATATATATATATATATATATATATATATATATATATATATATATATATATATTTCTTGTAGCTGCTTGCTTAATGCTTGAATTTAAAATAAAATATGTCATTAGTTTCGCCCTCCCAACCCCCACCTTTTTTCACAAAAATAAAACATTATTTTACTTTTCCTGCTTCTTTATTTTATAAATTTAAAAGAAAAAAAGTACCCCCTTTCCCACTCTTTTCTTCAAAGTTCTTCTTTCAATGCCTGCCCTGCCCCACAACAACAAGAGGCCACTGCCAGGGCAGGCAGGCAATCTGAGTCACAGGCAGCAAAAGATAAAGAGTCCAGCTGGCACCCACATCAATTTGCAAAGCCATCCTCCCTCTCCAACCTCCCAGCCCAGAATGTAGCCTCGTGGCTTGCACAGGCACTTTTCAGGGAGGGGAGGATGTCCAAACCCCTCCCCTTACATTAACGTGCACAGCAATTGGTCAGGGAGGCAAGCCCAGGCTAGGCTGCACCTCCCTGAAAATCAAGTTTGGTTGCTTCAAAAATGCATTGCTTTATTTCCGAACAAATAACGAGCCCATTACAAGAATGGGCTCAAACGCTTCGAAATCGCATGTTTAATCTGAAGCGCTAATCCACGTTGGAACCCTGTTCGCAAAGCGGAATATATACGATTTTATTCTGATTTACGACAATTCCAATAAATTTGCCCATGCCTAGTAAATACCCCATAATTCCCTTGAACCCTTGATCTTTGTTAGGCTTATTTTCTAAATTAATCAATTTATTTCTTTTCTCACTCTTAATTTCTAGTAATTTTTTTAGTTGGAATTCCTCATAATATAGCTCCAAATTTGATACTTCTCATCCTAACTCCTCTTGAGGTACATGTAATAAATTTTTTGGTATTCTAAATTTCTTTTCTCCAAAAATCCAATATTTTAAATGGATGAGAATCCCTGCTATTAAGTTCCTCCCCAGTCTTCCACAAATGCAATTCATGACTGTCCATAGAAATTAATATTTGTCACATTTCTAAAGTATATTTTAGTTTACTAAAGAACAGATATTTTAAAAAGTTAAAAGAAAGTTAAAAAGTTAAAAAGGTAATTCAGCAATGAACAGTGGCCACTAGTTTTGGCTGAAAGGCTTAGACACAAGGCACATTTTAAATTCTTTTTTATTTAGAAAAACACAGAAACTTTGAGACTATTGATCACAGAAGATATCAGTTAGGGCAAGTGGGGTGCTCATGTACACTGCAGACAGTGCAATAAGATTAGAGATAATGCTTTGTCATGAGTATTACATTAAGACTCACAGAAATTTAATTTATGGAATGATGTTTTGATGTCAGATAGTCCTAGAGGAACCCTAAAATTAAAAATATCGTCAAAAAATGCAGGTAGAGAAAGCTAAGAAACTAAATAACATTGGGATTGTTGTTTTATCAGCATCAAAAAAAGTTCATTGACTATTAGCTGGATAACAGGATTCTGGTTGATTGTTTCAGCTTTTTTCTAGGTACTGATACTGTTTCTATAATGGAATAGAACATTCTAAACAGTAAAATGTAGAGAACAGAAGATAACTTCTTTTGAGTTTGTTTGTTCATTCACACTGTCAACTTGAAAACTTTGTTTTGTACAAGTGATTTTATATTACTGTTTAGGTCAGTTTAGATTCTGTTTAGACACAAGCAAGTATAACTGGGTACACTAAAACTTAAGGTGAATCAATATATATATAATTTCTTACAAGCTGGAATGTGTCCGGAGGAGGGCAACTAAAATGATCAAGGGTCTGGAAAACAAGCCCTATGAGGAGTGGCTTAAAGAGCTGGGCATGTTTAGCCTGCAGAAGAGAAGGCTGAGAGGAGACATAATAGCCATGTATAAATATGTGAGGGGAAGTCATAGGGAGGAGGGAGCAAGCTTGTTTTCTGCTGCCCTGGAGACTAGGATGCAGAACAATGGCTTTAAACTTCAGGAAAGGAGATTCCACCTGAACATTAGGAAAAACTTCCTCACTGTGAGAGCTGTTCGGCAGTGGAACTCTCTCCCCTGGACTGTGGTGGAGGCTTTTAAGCAAAGGCTGGATGACTATCTGTCAAGGGTCCTTTTTGAATGCGATTTCCTGCTTCTTGGCAGGGGGTTGGACTGGATGGCCCATGAGGTCTCTTCCAACGTTATGATTCTATGATTCTTAACCATGTATTAAATGGATTGCAGGGCAGCTAACTTTACCATCTTCTCCATCTCACTCTCACTGTAGATTTTCCCATTTTACTGAGGGGAGTACATTCACATAAAAAGTAACATGACACTGGAGTTGCCTTCACTGTTAAAGTGAAAGGATATGATTTCATGAGTTGGGAGCTTCATTTGAATCCCTATGACTATAACAAGCCACGTGGAGTAAACATTCTGGTTCTACAGTGGCCAACCAGATGCCTATGGGAAACCAGTGGCTATGCATGAACAGCTTTTGCTTTTCAGGAACTGATACACATAAGATTCATACTGAGATCTCTTGCTCATTTTTGAAAGTGAGTCCCTCAAAAAAATTTCCAGTATTATTCAGCCTCCTGCTGTATAGCCACTAACAGCACTGAGATCAGGTCTTTATTATGCAAGTTGGCATTACCATCTTGAAACAATGCCAACTTAAGAAAAGCTGTGAATTCATAAGTGACAGATGGCTTCTGTGGCATGTACTATCCCTTTCTTTCTCACCGTATAACTGAATATTCATTGTTAAGAGCTCTGATTCAAACAGACAAATTTTGGAAGGACACTTTTTGACATAGTATAATGCTTATCATTCCTGAAACTAATAGCAGCTGTCTTTACTCATTGCTCATTCTATATTATAAATATGGGTCCAGAATTATTATGTTTATTTTACTTGGGCAACTATGAATGCATAACCACCAAACCACCAATTCCCCATTTACCAAACAGTATCTACTGCAAACAAAGAAAGTCGGTTCCCCTGTGAGTCTGGAACCAACTGACTGATGGTTCCTCTTCATCCCATGAGCAATCTCCAGTATGACAGCCAAAGAGGGTGCCTGTCTTAATCCTTCCTTGTACCAGAGATTGCTTGCATAAGGCAGGGAGTGGAACCATCAGTCAGCCGCTTCCTGATCAATAGAGGAACAGATCTTTGCTTTTCATAGTTTGAGCTGCCTGGTAAGTGGGGATCATATGTATCACAGCAACCATGAATACAAACCAGGCATGAATGTCTAACTCTAAGTTACATGGTAAAAATAACTTAGTGGGTTTTGGCCAAGATTTTTCAAAAACTGATATATAGAAACATTCTGTCTCAGGCACTGGAAGAAATATCAGTCACGGTTAAACTGCATATTTTAACTATTGTATATAATCATGTATATGTCTAGAAATTTTAGTCAAAAAATTAACCCCAAAAACCTGGTTTGACAGATCTATGGATCAATATAAGTATTGTGCCTTAACTCTTTTTTATTTTTTTATTTTTTTAAATGTTCCATCCCCTTTTCTGAGTAGCAATAAAAGGCCTTTTTGAATGACTGGCTGAGAAAGAAGTAGCAGTGGTGGCAGCCAGGGGTTTGTGTATTGGACTGTAACTCTGGACTCCAGAAATGAGAGTTCAAAACCCCACTTAGCCATGATGAACTCCTCTTGAGTGACTTTGAGCAAAGCACACTGTCTCAGTCTCAGAGGAAGACAAAGGCAACCCCTCTCTGAACAAACCTTGCCAAGAAAACCTTGTGGTAGGTTTGCCTTAGGGTCTCCATAAGCTGAAATCAACTTGAAGGCATGCAATAACAAACCTTACTGATATCTATTTGGCAGTTAATCAGCCACGCACTTAAGTGGACCTTGCAGTTCTACCTACTAGCTACCGGACATAACAAGGGCAATTCAGGGATTAATTGTTGCTTTTTTCCTTTCCATGTAATCCCTTGTTATTGCTAGTTTATCATCGGGGCCATGTTAACAAAAAGCACCAATTCCCAAGTTAATATTTATTTTTCTGTTAACCCAGAGACTAGCCTAACATGGAAAAAGAAAATATGAAGGAAAGATCTTGAGAAATGTAGCAAGGCTTCAGTTTTCTACTTAAGTTATGTTTCATCTCAAGCATGATGGAAGAGCTGGAGCATGACAGAAGTAATGAACTGGCTTTTAGATATATTGTGTGGATTTTCAAAAATGTATGCATTATACATGTTTGTGACTACAGTATTTTTAATAGTTAAAATCATGAGTGTTTAGGATGACCTTTTTCAGACAGATGTGAAGTTATTTGATTCATGTCCAGAATCCCAAAGGACCTCATACATTTTAAACAGCTCTCCATAATCAATTAATAACTAGCTGTGAAGGGCTTTCACACTAAGGTTATTATTCAAGCAGATTTGCTCAAAATATGATTAATAGCCTCCTGAACTCCAGCGCAGGGTGTGTACTAATAACTTTTAGAGTTAAGTAAACAGCAATTACAGAAAAAGGTACAATTTATTTATTAAAGATTTTTTTTGGGGGGGGGGGAGTGGTGTCACATTCACAGCACCACCAAAAATTCACTTTAGAAGAATTCAGTTGTATGAATTGGCTTAGTGGGCTAATTTGGACAGATCTGTTTTGTATGTTGTTTGTTGTTCTATTATATTTTGTTATATTGTATTGTTCTGGGCATGGCCCCATGTAAGCCGCCCCGAGTCCCCATTGGGGAGATGGTGGTGGGGTATAAATAAAGATTATTATTATTATTATTATTATTATTATTATTATTATTATTAGTATGTGGCCTGTACATATGAGTTATCCAAGTATTGGGAAATGGATCTGAATCTCAACATTTTACACCTTTTAGGATTATTAGTGAACTGAGGAAAAAATGGTACCTAGTCAAATCAATATGCATGCAAAGACTCTGGAATAAGAGCCAGACCTCAATATTTTGTCAAAACCATGAATGCAGATGATTGGATCTTGCCAGGAACTGAAATGGAATTCTGAAAAGCTTCTTGTGATAGCCAGAATGGTGCAGAGATTTGAGCTTTAGACTGTGACTCTGAAAACCAGGGATTGAATCTCTGCTCAGCCATAGAAACCCACTAGTTGAACATGGGCAGTCACAACCTCAGAAGAAGGCAAAGGCAACTCCCCTCTGAGTAAATCTTGCCAAGAAAAGCCCATGGCAGATTGGGCTGCTAACCCTGCTTTCCATCCAGTGAGTTACCTGGAAAGGGTCAGGTCACTCTTGCCAGATGTCTAAACTATTTGGTTACAGAGAACTTTTGCAATTAGCATGGGGACCACAGGAGGGCTACATGTAGCCCAGGATCTGAAGTTTCTTATCCTTGAAGTAACCATATAAAATTGTTATGCTCCACATGGAACAATAAAAGTTTAAGAAGAGTAATTTCTAGAGTTGGATGGCAACCCTAGCTAGCATTACCCCACCATGCACAGTTGTGATGATCTATATGCACTGAAGTAAATTGCTAGATATTTCTGAACATAGGAACCAACTCAAATTTCATCCTAACCTCATGTGGGGATGCTATTGAGTACACATGAGCCATAACAAGCTCAGCCAGTGCACAACCTTTTTGACTCAGTACCTTCTTTATCAAATGGGGAAAATCTGAAGGATTGTCATGTGGATTACACATGGAGGGAAACTCAAGGTTTTCATTTTCCACAATTGTGATTTCTAACTGATGTCACATAATGCACTATTGTGTGAATTTCATCAGTTCACTCCATCTATTATGGAGTCAGCAATGTTTAAAGAACAAAACTATATTGTCATGACTACATGAAAGAATAAGGGTGTGTAAACCCACATTCAAGTATATTACGATAAAACAAGTACGAACATTTCTAAAGGCTTTTCATATTTTCCCTTAAATGTTAAACAAAGTTATTAGCACATGTATGGAATGTAAGACACTTAAGTGAATAACAGATTCATGTAAAACTGAACTTACTATATTTATCTTGAAAAGCATTATTATGATTAAAAGAAAGCAAGAGCCACAAAGGTTATGAACCTATAAGTCATGCCAGACTAATCTGATCTCTTTTTTCGACAGAGTTACGAGTTGGGTCGATACAGGGAACGCCGTAGATGTAGCATACTTGGATTTCAGTAAGGCCTTCGACAAAGTCCCCCATGACCTTCTGGCAAATAAACTAGTAAAATGTGGGCTAGACAAAAGTACAGTTAGGTGGATCTGTAATTGGCTAAGCGAATGAACCCAAAGGGTCCTCACCAATGCGTCTTCTTCATTGGAAAGAAGAAGTCACGAGTGGAGTGCTTCAGGGCTCCATCCTGGGCCCGGTTCTGTTCAACATCTTTAATAATGCCTTAGACAAAGGGTTAGAAGGCACAATCATCAAGTTTGCAGATGACACTAAACTGGGATGTTTCTTTACTTTTTTTTTCTTCTGGATCATTCTGACATTTTGGAAACAAACTGTGGCAATATGTAAAAAACTGGAAAATAAAATATTGATCAGTTAAAAACATAAAGACAGGCTAAACATAACACTGATGATTACTTTAAGTTCAGTTGTGAGCTCAAGGGTGTAGCCCTGGGGGAAGGGCACAAACGAGGATTTTTGCATGACCAAATATGAATTCTGCTTCCTTAAATGAGATGTTTTTTAACCAAATTTATAGCATTTCAGAGAATGATACAAAGGAAATTATTCACACCTAGAACTTTCCAATTTGCTGTATATCAATGACTTTAATTTCTAAATGCTCAACTGAAGTTTTAAGTTATTGCAATGCTAGACTATTGAATGAAAATTTCAGGAGGTAATTATTCTGGCTAATTCTTACCTGGGATGATTTTCTCCTTTTGCCCCTTCCTGCAGTAGCTATAATGTTTTTTTCTGGGCCATAGTTCTTGTCCCATTAGTTGTGCAGTTATGTTATTCAGTGAGCATGTATTTCTGCTATACTGTATTCAAAGTGTATAACAGTTTAACCAATCAAGACAGTCTTCAGACAGTACCAATATATATCATCAGACACAAGTAGATTGTCTTTCTTCACTGGCCAGCTTTTGCTCATTCTCTGTAAAGGCCATTTACATAGAAAAATATAGCCTGCAAAACCTTCCTTTGTTTGTTTCTCTTCACACCAGCAGGCAGCACCTGACTGTAGTGGCCAAACCTTGTCAAATCTCTCAGAGGATTTCATTAACACCTAGATAATAGTTAAAAGGCTGTGCTTCCATTACCTATGTTTAGAATACAGCTTTAGAAACAGTATTAGTAATCTCTGTTAGTGGTGGTGGTGGTGCTGCTGCTGATAACAGCCCCATTAGATTGGGTTATGCATGCCTATTGATCGAGTGAGAATGTTCATGCCTGCCTGTTACTCTCTAAATAATAATTATGTTTAAAAGCAATGCAATGCTTTTGGGTTGGAAAGATCAGCCGTTTACAAGAAATGTTGCCCAGGGGACGCCCGACTGGATTTACTCAGGCTTCGAGGAGGCTCTTTCTGTGTCCCTTTGTGGTGAAGCAGTTCTGACATGGGCCGACAATAGTAGAATGAGCCTCCTTCATGACAGTAAATTACCACCATCATTTAATAGTGGCCAATGGAAGCGTGGTTATAATCCTGATCTGATTTTTGTATATGAAAGAATAATCCACCAATGCATTAAAACGGTATTAAACCTGATACCTAATACTCAGCACAGACCAATATGCTGTGTAGCATATGCAGCTGTAAGACCAAAAAGTGTCCCATTCCTCAAAAGATATAACTTCAATAAAGCTAACTGGACAAAGTTTACAGAGACTTTGGAAGCAGCTATTTCTGATATAGAACCTTCTATAGAAAATTATGACCTGTTTGTAGAAGCTGTGAAAAGATCCTCGAGGCTCTCAATCCCTAGAGGCTGTCGCACAAGCTACCTACCAGGCCTAAATGAAGAATCACTAAATCAGCTACAAGAATATCTCAGACTATTTCAAGAGAATCCATATAGTGATGTGACTATAGCAGCAGGCCAAAAACTATCTGCAGCCATAGCTAATGCTAAGAAAGACCGCTGGATAGAGCTGCTTGACAACCTTGACATGTCCTAGAGTAGCCGAAAAGCCTGGCAATTGCTGAGACGCTTGGATAGTGACCCTCTGGTCAACCATGAACATGCAAACGTAACACCAGACCAGATAGCTTACCAGCTAATTCAGAATGGGAAAACCAACCGCAGCAGAGTAAAGATGAAAATCAACAGGGTGCCAGAACTTGAAACCCACCAGTTGTCTTCTCCTCTAAACCTGAAAAAACTCAGAGAAGCCATCAAGCGATGTAAAACTGGTAAAGCACCTGGCCTAGATGACTTAAAGATGGAGCAAATCAAACACTTGGGGCCCAAAGCTGAAAACTGGCTTTTGTAGAATTGTAGAATTCAAAAATCAATGCTTGGCACACAAACAGATTCCCAGAGTATGGAGGAAAACTAAGAAAATTGCAATTTTAAAACCTAGTAAAGATGCTTCCAATGCCAGAAACTACCGACCAATCTCCCTCTTATGTCATCTATATAAAGTCTATGAGAGGATGCTATTAAATCGATTAGGAACTGTCATCAAACCTAAGCTTATTGCACAACAAGCAGGTTTCAGACCAGGGAAAAACTGCACAGGTCAAATTCTCCATCTGACTGAGCATATCGAGGAAGGCTACGAGAAAGGCTGCATCATGGGAACAGTTTTTGTGGACCTTACGGCAGCCTATGATATGGTGCAACATAGAAAAATGCTGCATAAAGTCTACCATATTACCTGGGATTTTGACTTTACAAAAACCAGACCCTCCTGGAAAACCGCAGCTTCTATGTGGAGTTTCAGGGCAGGAAAAGTAGATGGAGGAGGCAAAAGAATGGTTTACCCCAAGGAAGTGTTCTTGCACCGACCTTGTTTAACATCTTCACGAACAATCAGCCACAACCACCACTCACAAAGAGCTTTATATATGCTGAAGACCTTGGCCTTACAACACAAGCAAAAGATTTTGAAACAGTTGAAAACCAGCTCACTAATGCCTTGAAAGATCTCTCCAGCTACTACAAAGAGAACCACCTGAAGCCTAACCCTTCCAAGACCCAAATGTGTGCTTTCCACCTACGTAACCATGAAGCCAACAGGAAACTGAAGGTTACTTGGGAAGGCCAAGAGCACGAACACTGTTTCCATCCTAAATACCTTGGTGTCACCTTAGACCGAACACTAACCTATAGGAAACACTGCATTAACACTGAGCACAAAGTAGCTGCACGCAATAACATCCTGCGGAAACTGACTGGAAGTGCATGGGGTGCAGACCTACAAGTAATAAGAACATCAGCCCTGGCCTTGTCTTTCTCAACTGCAGAGTACGCCTGTCCTGTTTGGCACAAGTCTGCCCATGCAAAGCAGGTGGACATAGCACTGAACGAAACATGTAGAATAATCACAGGATGCCTTAAACCTACACCTGTTGATAAACTCTATAAGCTAGCTGGCATTGCCCCCCCCCCCCCCGATGTGCGATGGGAAGTTGCTGCTAACTGTGAGAGAAAAAATGTTGAACATTGTGAAAGCCATCCACTGCATGACTATCGCCCTCCTCCCACCAGACTCAAATCAAAGAAGAGCTTCATGAGAACCACCACTCCTCTTGATGTCCCCCCAGCAACAGCAAGGGTGTCCCTCTGGGCAGCTAAACCAGGCAATTCTAACTGGATGGCCCCTCATGAGGGTCTGCCTCCAGGGGCAAATCAAGAATGGGCAACTTGGAAGTCCCTAAATAGACTGAGAAGCGAAGTGGGCAGATCAAAAGACAACCTGGCAAGATGGCACTACCTGGAGGAATCCTCCACCTTGTGTGACTGTGGAGCTGAACAAACAACTCCTCATATGTATGCTTGTCCTCATGCACAGAGGAGGAGTTGTTTAAAGCTACGGACAATGCGATTGCTGTTGCCCGCTTTTGGTCCAAAACTATTTAGCTGTTTGTGATTCCTTTATTTTATCACTTTTAGACTTATTTATTATACAATGCTTTTGACACGAAATAAATAAATAATAATTATTAAAGTGGGATGCAATTAATCAATTCTACATTGAAATAAAGCTTTAAAATAGCAGGACAAAAATTTGGAATAAAACAACAGCAAGAAATAATGATAACAGAAGGCAAAATAATAGTGACCATAACCTCACTGGACTTTCAAAAATCCTTAGTCTCCCCCCCCCCCCCCCGCAAAAAAAGTTAACAAAGAGAAGTCCATACAAAATTCCCTGAATAGGACAGTCCAGAAATATAAAGTCATCTTGTTACTATTCCCTATGAACGAAAGAACAGAGCTTCAGATGCCAATCATAAAACTTGTACAAGTAGAGGCAGATTTTCTCATAGCATGACTCTCATTAATATATCAATTTGGTCTCAATTTAAGAAATTATCAGAAATGAACAAGTAGCTAGTTAATGCACACATAATAGGTATAATATACTCAGAATTCCATGTCCTATAGGCATTCTTATTCCAAAGGTCTACAGCGTGCTCTTATTACTTCCCCTCATTTCAGCTCAGGATTAGTATTTTTCAATACACACAGTTTTCTGTCTTAAGAAACTGTCAGGTTTGCTTGTTGATCATATCCTAAGAGGTAACAGCATTGGGACCATAGGAAGGGAAAGAAAACAAGTCTGCATGGGATTAAACTGGAGATAAAAGTGAAAAGAGCTATCCAAATACAAAGGAAAAATAAATCATCTTTAAAGTATCCTCTTCCAGTCTGGTGTTTTCTAGATGCTTGCATGATAACTTTGAGCATTCCCATCCATTAGTCATGCCAGTTTAAATGATGATAGCTGAGTCCAAAATATCTAGAAGGTGCCCATTTGGGGATGGCTAATGTAAGGAATGGAGGCAAAAGAGACATGAAATGTCAAGCCATGGAAGTAGTAATGTTTGTGGCAGCTGTCACTGATGCTTTTTCTCATTTTAAGTCATGTGACAAAACAGAACCATGTGCAAAGTCAGGGAGAAAAGTCTGATATTGGTGCTGCTAGACTTCAACATGACAAGTGATCAGGAAGCTCAACAAACCTGGAGAACCAAATTTTACCTACCATTGTTTTTGTTTCCCTAGCACAGTGGTTCTCAATCTTGGGTCCCCAGATGTTTTTGGCCTACAGTTCCAAGAAATCCCAGCCAGTTTACTGGCTGTTAGGATTTCTGGGAGCTGAAGGCCAAAAACATCTGGGGACCTCAGGTTGAGAACCACTGCCCTAGCACATTATACATTATTAGCAGAGCTAAACCAGCATTTAGAAGTAGGCTTATTACATCTGCAATGGCTCTAATGAACTAGATATCAGAGATCCTTTGATACACCACTGGGTTATTGTTTATTTATTTTATTTTTCTAAAAAGAATATTTGCCACCAAATGTCTCAAAACAACATCTGAGGGCAATATCCTGTGAAATCCTTGGATTTTCAGTTTAGGAGGAGTTACTTAGTATTCTTTTTTTTTAAAAAAAAAAATTAGCATTCTTAACCAAAACGCTCTGGTGTCCCCAGAGCACCATGAGATGCAGCCTCGGCAGTTAAAGTCCAACCATAGTGCTATAACTGTGTAGTGCACAAGAATGGTTTAATTATTTTAAGAAAATATCCAGCATATTTATACTGATGAGTTCTTGCCTAGAAACAGAAATGTCAATGTGTGCAGTTTTATATATAAGTCTCACTAATTTTAACATCTCTTTAATAAAGTAAGTTTAGCAATACAACAGAAACACTTGTGACTGTACAAGACACTCTCATGTCTCCGTTTATTTCCTTTCTATTTTAAGCAGGGTGGCTCCAGCTTAATTTCCTAGTTAGTAGACCTTTGGCTCTAGTAATGACTTTCTATTTGCACCAACAGTTATGGATCAATAATCCTCAAAACAAACATTCCTTGGATAACCTTTCATAATAGTAATCACTAGTTATGAATCCTTGCTTTAGGCAATGATAAATGCACTTCTGCTGGATTCCTAAGAAATACAAAACACAAGCTTTCATAATAACAAATTAGGACCTTTAATTACATTCTGTTTGAAAATCCATTGCATCCTAGCAAAACATTCTAGCAACAAACTGGCCCAGTAATTTTCTCCAGCCGTATAGGCAGACTGCAGAAATATTCATAATAATATTATTATGAAAGCATTCCCTTAGCAGAGGGGCCAACAACTTATAGCTCATGGGCTATATGTACTCCCTTTTTCTTGTTTTAGCACACTATTCCAGGTTCTCCAATGTGATGATTTACTGTGATGATGGAAAATCTGATTTAAAAAATAAAAGTAAACAAGATATATAACAGCAGTGTGACTTGTTTTGTGCTATGTGCAGGAATGCAATTATCTCTAAATGAACTTCATTTTACTTTTTTTAAAGAATTGATTTTATTACTGCCAATGGAAGATTCATTATCATGGCAAAGGGCAAATCCTGGCAGGCCCAGGACAGCCCCTAGGTGCCCCTGGGTGGCAGAAGATGTTCACTCCACTCTTCTTACAATAAAAGCATATAGATGCATATAATCAATAATATATTGACACATGCTGCATTTTTATGGCTGTGAACAATCCATACACTGCCTCCTGATAACACACACCATCCCCAAAATGCTGACAAGAAGAATTCAAAATTATTGGAGAGATCATCCAAACCAAAGCCAAATGTCACTACAATGTCAGTGATTAAAAACAAACAAACCTCAAGCCGGGGGAAACTGTTATGCCATCAGAATTTTTCCACTGACAAAGTTCTTGATTGTTTCCTCCTTGCACATAAAAACAAATAACAAAAGTTTCCAGTTCAGTGAACAGTGTTGTTTGTACAGAAAACAAGAGAGGGACAGAAAACTTGTTTTTTTTTCTCAAAAGTATCTATATTTATATTTTATACTTTATATTTCTAGGCACAAAGATCACTACAGATGCAGACTGCAGCCAGGAAATCAGAAGACTTTACTTCTTGGGAGGAGAACAATGGCCAACCTTGATAAAATAGTGAAGAACAGAGACATCACACGAAGGTCCGCATAGTAAAAACAATGGTATTCCCCATAGTAACCTATGGATGCGAGAGCTGGACCATAAGGAAGGCTGAGTGAAGGAAGATAGATGCTTTTGAACTTTGGTGCTGGAGGAAAATCTTGAGAGTGCCTTGGACCACAAGAAGATCCAACCAGTCCATTCTTGAGGAAACAATGCCCGGCTGCTCATTGGAGGGAAGGATATTAGAGGCAAAGTTGAAGTATTTTGGCCACATCAAGTGAAGGCAGGAAAGCTTGGAAAAGATCATGATGCTGGGAAATATGGAAGGAAAAAGGAAGAGAGGCCGACCAAGGGCGAGATGGATGGACGGTATCCTTGAAGTGACTGGCTTGACCTGGAAGGAACTAGGGGCAGCGACGGCCGACAGGGAGCTCTGACGTGGACTGGTCCATGAGGTCACAAAGAGTCGGAAACGACTATACGACTGAGAGAGAAAGATGCTTATTGAATTCTAGGCTGAGTGAAGGCACTTGAGCTGGGAAACAATTTTAGTACCCTAAAGTGTATTTAGCTACACAAAGGAGAAAATAGATTCTCATAGAAGTGGCATTAAAGTATATTTTGTGAAATTGCAGAAATTTGTTTTCTCAATCATGTATTGATGGCTAGTTGTGATGGGGATTAAAGAAACTTTGTGATGTTGTCATGCATGCTATCATGACCATTATTATTGATAATGATGAGAATTACTACTATTTTCACTACTACAGTGGACCCTTGATTTCCACTTGAGTTTGGTACTTGGATCCCTAGTGAATACCAAAATCCATGGATGCTCAAGCTCCATTATATCCAATAGCAACATAAAATAGTGTCCCCTATATAAAATGGCAACATTAAGGTTTGCTTTTTGGATTTTTGTTTGTTTGGAATATTTTAAGTCAAAGATGATTGAGTCCATAGATACACAATTTTATTTATTTTTATTTATTTACATCATTTATATACTGCCTTCCTTCCCTAGGGGACCCAAAGCAGTTTACAACATACTATACAACAATGATCATAATGTTAAAAATGGTCATACCTATAGCATTTAAACATCACAAGTAAAAAACAGATTAAAACACCACAAGTAAAAATTGTTAAGATCACACAATCCAAAAGCATCAATCCAAGGCCAGTCCAATGTCAGTTCTTTATATGGATGGCCAGCTATACCAAAGAAGAGAATCAGCATCAAACTACATCCAACTGAAGCCCATACACTTGCGAAATAACTATGATAATTTGATGGAAGATTATTTGATTTCACAGAAACATTTCATTTATATGTCCAGTTTCAGCAATGATCTGCACGTTTGTGTTTGGTTTGGTTTCTATTCATTACTAGAAAGGGGCAGAAAGAGAGAAAGCATGAAAACGTTATTTGACTTATTCTCAGTAATTCTTCCATTTATAGATAAGGTCAAGCATAATGTGGGGAAGGAACAAAATATGGTTGGGACACAGTAAGAGGGTGAAGTTAAATCAGGCATGAGCAAACCTTTTTGCCTTGAGGACATTGTGGACCTGGCCGAAAGGGCTGAGTCAGGAGAGGGGGGGCCATTTCCGTGCTAGGCAGGGCAGGTCTGTGAGGGGTAAGGCAGGCCTGCATAAGTACAGGGCTGCTGGCCCCATCCTTATGCCAGGAGGAAGGCAGAACAAGCGGCAACTGCCCCAATCCTCAGGATGTCCTCGGCATTATGTCAGAAGGAGAGCTCTCAGGAGGCAGCTAACAGTTCTCCAAATGGCTCTCAGGCACCACGTGCCTTCCTTGAGCTGTCCTCCCGACATAGGGATTGGGCCATTTGCACCATCTTAGTGCTGGGAAGAGCGTGAGACACGTGGTGGCTGAGAGCGCTCCAGAATGCTCTCAGCTTCTGCATGCTTTCCTCCCCTGTCTTTTTGGCATAAGGATGTGGTGGGCTGAGGTGTCTTTATGTCAAGAGGACAGAGAAAATTAGGAGGGCCTGAGGTAAGTGCCCAGGGGGCCACATCCGGACCCCAAGCCTTAGTTTGCCCATGCCTGAGTTAAATCCTACATTTGTTCCCATCCTAACTACAAGAGTTGGAATGAAGTAAGAGGCTGTTTTGAAAACTGGTGATATAAGGCACCACAACAGAAGATTAATATTGGTGAAAATGCAATAAAACATCATGCAACCTGATGAAACAATGAAGCTCAACATCACATCCACATGCAAATATGGTGAAACTACATTATGTTTGTTTCTACAACTGTAGTTTTTACTTTAACTATCTTCCTCAATTCCCGTGATACAAAATGATGTAATAAAATGGTATCCTTTCTGTGGTATGTAAAATGGCAAAATCAAGCTTTGCTTTTTGGATTTTTAAAAACTATTTTCAAGCCATGGATGGTTGAATCAGTGAAGTAGAGCCCATGGATATGGAGGGTCAACTGTATTGTTTTTCTTTAATAAGGATGTTAATTGGAAATGGAGTTTAACTGAAAGGCCATGTCAAAAGAAGCAGAATTTTTATACATAATATAAGCCAGATGAAAAAGAATATAGCAGTATTGTTATAAAAAGCATTACAGTGCTGTCATAAAATGTACACACTTTGGAAAATTAACTTTCAAACTACTTTAAACTTGCTCTTAAACCATTCATGCATGTTTCTTGTTCACATATTTATATTAACTATTCTGGCATTCAGATGAATATCGTACATTTTGCTGTACAGTTCAAAGGTGTTTCAAAGGTATTATTTTCATTGTGTACTGTCCTAACTGTCTCACAGAGAAGGGAAATATTCTGTTTGAGAAATCTATCAGGCTTCCATGCTAGGTTACATAATTTACAGTTTATTTAATGGTTATTTAATGGTCTTTCATCTTTGCAGAATGTAGATGGACTGTGTGACACTGCTAATATATTTTAGGCTGGTGTGATCAATAAAAATGTTTCAAAATCATTACAAAATTAGGAGATGCTGACGTTTCATTTCTAAAGCATATGCAAAAGATTTGGAATTGCCAGAAATAGTTTTGAATGTCAGAAGCCATGTCTGAAGCATTTGCATGGTGCACATCAAATATTTTAGAATTGAAACTTACTCCATACTTTTTGTTATGGTTTTGTAAATCTTGAAAGGCTCCCAAAGTCAGTTTCATATTCAGTACAAGGAAGCAAAGCCATTAAGTCAAAATGGCTGCCTGCCTGTCTGCCTGGAATTAATGGAGTCTTGGCATTAGGAGCCATGAAAAGAGGGAGCAGAGCATTTTGGGAACAGAACAGAACTCTAGGAAATGTAGTTTGTGAAGGGGAGGAGCTCTATGGCAGAGAAATCAAAAGTCTCTGCCCTAAACTACATATCCCAGTATGCATCAGCATCAGAAAGCCCCATTTAGGAGAGGAGATCAGTCAGAGTTCCAATACATTTGCTAATATTCTACACTATGATTTCTTTTCCTGGGTAATAAATGTCATTTCCTACTTGGTTCTGTCATAAAAACATGGTGAAAGTTTATTACACTACAAGAACTTTGTCTTTGCACAAGGGACATCGTTCTATAGCACATTTTGCTTTGTTGAGTCTCCACCAATTTAACAAAATTTCTACCACAAAAATGAAGTTTCTGGAGAGCAACTACTTTCAAAGTAAAGACTACACAATTAAACAGGATATAACACTTTCAAAGTAGGAACAGATTTTCTTTATTATTAAAAATGTTGGTTATAATTTTTTTTTAAAAAATTGCCAAAAATCTGTGTAGAAATGAAACATTCCAAAATTTGGTGGACTAATAGTGGTAAATGTGTTCTACTATTGTAGAATTCCACTGAACGTAATGCTTCGAGCTACTTAACTGAGGCGGAGGCAGTATCAGGGGACAATATTAACTCTTTAACAAACAACTTGACACCTGTTTCTCTGTAGAATACTTTGAAAAGTGTGGACATTCAGAAATGCAAGAATAGAGAGTGTATGCCAAAGGCAAAACCTAAGCAAATAATGTCGAGATAACAACAATGCCACAGCACACAGGCAGCAATGGCTTTTGAGACCTCCGTGAAAACAAGTCTTTTGCTGCTAAGAGAGGAAAAGGTCAGCCAGATAATCCAGATAAATCCTCTGAATCATTGTTATCTGCTCTGTAGTTAAGACCATTAAATGCAATTCAGAAGATAAACTGTTCCCATTTCAAAAACATTGCCATCCCAGCAGTGAAAGATAGGCCAAAGCGATCTTCACATGTTCAAGGATGTGCTCTTAAGACCTCAGATGGCACTCCTGGTATAATGAATCCAGTGACCTTTTCAAATGCCTGCTAGTCTCTTATACTTTGTTAGGCAACTGAAGGGACCTTTGGAGGATGACAGGAAGTGAATGGGATGGCTATGGACATTTTGTAAAATCTTATACATGCATTTTATCTATAATACTTAAACGTAGTTCAGTCTGAGGGTGTCTTCATTGATCTGAGATGAGGAAACCATTCAGGTGAATAATAACTTTAGCAGAAGCTGGGTTTTTCCTAACATCTTCATTTATTGCATGAATGCATCTTTCTATTAAACTCTCCTATCTTCACTTTTCACAAAATACTGACTATCACATACCACATTAAAGTTTGCGTTTTGGGAGCTAACCAGCTAATTCTTATCCACCAATATAGACTGATTGGATCCCTATGTGGGCTTGGGAAAGGATATGGTAGCCTTTGGCATCCGTATCAAAGATAGTTGTTCAAATTAACATTTTTATATAGTAGGTAAAGGTAAAGGTTTCCCCTGATGTTAAGTCCAGTCGTGACTGACTCTGGAGGTTGGTGCTCATCTCCATTTCTAAGCTGAAGAGCCGGCATTGTCCATAGACATCTCCAAGGCCATGTGGCTGGCATGACTGCATGGAGCGCCGTTACCTTCCCGCCAGAGCGGTACCTATTGATCTACTCACATTTGCATGTTTTCGAACTGCTAGGTTGGCAGGAGCTGGGGCTAATAGCGGTCGCTCATTCTGCTCCCGGGATTTGAAGCTGGAACCTTTTGGTCCGCAAGTTCAGCAGCTCAGCGCTTTAACACACTGTGCCACCAGGGGCCCCTTTTTATATGGTATATTCAATTAATAGTCATGACATAAAGCGAAAAGGTGGAAAAAGGAAAACATTGTTGCAAACTGCAGTGGCCTATGGGCAACTGTTCCTGCTCTGAACAAGCTGCAGTCTTTATAAACATAAACTTTTCTATTCAGCAACAGGTTGCCCATTAATCTTTATGGATTATTCTAAAATTTTGTACAGATGACGTGAATGCTGGTGGTGCTTTCTACCTTCTAAACTTTGCAAATGCAGAGTACTGAATTACTCACAAAGGGTTTATGTGTCTCCAAGTCGTATAGGTTTAATGCATGTGAAAGCATGATGGTGAAGAGAGAAGATAAAACATATCATGTCTAGTCTTTCAAGCCTTATTCGCAGGAACAAATATTGTTTAGTTTTTTTTGTTGTTTTTTGTTTTTTAAAAAGAGCTTGTTAAAGCAGATTACATATTTTGGAAGAAAATAGAAGTTGTAAACCTCAAATTATTGGGGGGGGGGGAATCTAGAATATATAAGACCAAATTCCCAGGGAAACATTATTTGCACACTCCTATTTGTTTTGAAATGTTTTGTTAGTAGCAAGCATGATTTTTGAGTTGAGTAGGAAAACTGTTAGGCAGATTTCATAGGAAGCAAATTCAGGGACTCAACCCAAATCAGAAATATATTTGGCATTATGTTTGTGTGGCTGCTTTTTCTTCCCCAAAATGCAGTCTTTTAAAACACATTTAAGGTTCTTTAGATCTGTGATTTTTCACACTGGCAATTTGATCTTTAAATAATCTTTAAAATTGGTCTGTAATCCACCGTATGTGCTTTATATTAAAAACAATAAATAAATAAATATTTGTTCATTGCCTTAGGATCCCTTGTAGACTGGAAGATGATACAGAGAAAATTTAAATTAAATAATTAAATAATATGCTTTGGAGTAAAAAGTACATGCCTCTGCAACCTACTCCTCATCAAACACTTCTGTGATAAATGTAAAGGACCTATTCAAGGTGCTGAACTCTATTCTTAAAACAGGGTTCAATATCAGCACTCTCTTGACATGGATGTCATCATTCACCTCTGTGTCAGACTGTACTGCTTCATGACATAAACAAATAATAGAAAAACAGATCTATGTTTAAAAACACCTGCAGCATCCTACCTGTCACTTCTCTCCAAGATAAAAGGGAAGCAATTTGTGAGCTTTCCTTGGCTCTTATCAGCTAGCTCCAAATGCATTTAACATTAAAACAGTCTATCCCACATGTTACCAGCTGGTCCACTAAAAATATTATTAGTACCTTGTTAAAATCCTTAGTGAAATAAAGATTCATGTATCCACAGTATTTCCCTGATCCAGGAAATTTGTGGCTCTATTTTAAAAGAGAGATTATTTCTAAAGTTAATCTTAGGATTTAGGCTAATTTTTGAGAAAGCTATATCGACCCTTGGTCAACACCACATTCTGAATGTTCAAATACGATGTTTAATGATCACCTCTAGAACCTTTCCTGATATCAGCCACAAGCTGATCATCCTCTAAGTTGCCTATGCCCCTCTCCCTTTTGAAGATGAAGATATTTGTCTTCTTGTCATCTTCATATGTCCTCAAAAATTCTCAGATAACACATGCAGAAGGTTGGGAAATTACATATTTTAATGCAGTTTATGTGGTTCTGGGGAAATTAATCAATTTAAAATAATTAGATTTTCCCACAATACCTCTTCACTAATGATTGGCTGAAACTCCTCCACATCACTGCTATATATATAGGGGGGAGGGGGACAAATCTGAGTTCACATGTTTTACCTGTGCTCTGTTATGGATGTTGAGACTATAATACGGTAGATAGGAAGAGAAGGTTGTCTGAATTTTATTGTTATTCCTAACTAGAGGATGGCCTTTAAATCAATGCTATTTAAATACATGTTGATTCAACCATTGTTTCACAGGGTATCAATATGTGTATGCCATTCAGATGTGTTTGTTTGTTAAAGTAAAGTTTTGTTAAAGTAAAGTAAAAGTAGTGATTTAATTTAATTTTGGCAATCAAGAACATAAAGATTTTCTCATACAAGCTGTAACAGTAGCTTGGGCATATCTTTGTAGGAATTAGAATTGTGCAGTTGTGCCACACCCAGATCCAGTCGTCTGCTGTTGTCATATTGCTTTGTAGCAGAGCCAGCCCAATGCCTGATGCACATTGATACCAGATGCACCTTGATACCAGATGCACCACAGGATTGATACCATCAGGCATTCTGGCTAGAATCCCATTATGCATATTCACGATTCAGGTAAAAGTTTTTTTTATCACCTCTGCTACATAGCTCAGTGTACATAAAGGCACACAACGTAACAGGTCATATTTGCTTTAAGCAAATAACCATAACTAATTATTTTAAAAATAACAATTCAAGTTCTAAGAATAATGATCAACTGTAGAATGACTTTGTCCTCTGAAACCAGCCAAAATAGTCCTAGTTTAACTAGTGTAATTATTCCACATTTAGAATTTTAGAGAAAGTACACAGAGCAAAAGATATTTTATTTTGTGGTGTTTGTGCTTCCAGTTGTTCTGTTTGCCTTTTCTCAGATCTCCCCTCTAGCTAGCCTTGGGGCTATATGCCAAAGTCCATACTTTAGCATTTAAGAACAGATGAAGACCAGCTGAGAAACAGCTGGGTATTCTGGGAACAATCCCCACTAACATTAATTATCACTCTCAGTCTGGATACCTGGCTAAGATTATTTCTACTGTGATGAATTACTATGACTTCTAGATGACTTCTGGGGTCTTTGGTCTTTTGCCACCATTATAACATTGGATTACAGGCAGTATTCTGTCTCTAGTACCCTCAGACAATTAAGTGAGCTACAATCCCAGGACCTTGTGAATTTTTGCCTGTTGTTTCTTTTACTTCTTTTTGAAAGCACATAATGGGATGAACTAACTTTTTAATGTTTCTGATGTACAGTAATGGATTTGAGTTGAAATTATTAAATATTTATAAATTGCAGAAGTGCCCAAATTCATATATGATAACAACCCTTCAATTTCATTGCCTTTTGCACCTGTATTTGCCCCCTTTCCCCTTTCTCTTTCCACTTGCTGGGCTACGCAACCTCTCCCTCTGTTTCCCTCTCTTTTAAATGAGGACTTTGGAACCCTGCAGAGAGAAGCAAACATGGAGGTGCCAAAAAGAAAAAAGAAAAAAATACCCCATATAGATCCTCAGCTTCACCTGCCCTGGTTAAAAAAGTGACTGGAAATAGAATTACATATAGTTTTAATTTCCAAAATTAAATGAAGTGATTTTAAAAATAACCTCAATATGCACTTAACATATATGGTCATGTATAAATTGACCTTGACATATACTGAGGACAGGCTTGGAAGTGAAAAATATGGATTTTGATATGATCCGTAGATAATGGAGAGTCGTTTTGTACAGAGGGGAAAATGCCAATACTGCCTCACTGCCACCATTTCCCCACCCAGGCACCCAAAAAGGCCTTTTGCAACTCTACTCAGAAAAGGGGATAATTCCCTTTTTTAATGAAAGTTAAGGTACAGTATTTTTTTTTCTTAAAAAAGGAACCACCCCCATGATAGACCTACCAACAGAATGAAAAGTGAACCAACTAAATTAACCACTTCATCCTTAATGGTCATATCCTCATATCTATATAATTCAAAAATAATGGAACATCTTCAAATTCCCAGTAGTTCAAAATAATTATTTTCCAAAGTATAACACAAAAATAAATAAGTAATACCCCCCCCCCCCCAATTTTACTCTATTCAAAATTGCTTTAAATGTGATTTTCCTGCTTCTTGGCAGGGGGTTGGACTGGATGGCCCAGGAGGTCTGTTCCAACTCTATGATTCTATTATCCTAAAATAAAAAGAATGTGTTCTTATGTATTCCCAATTTCTTCCAAGAGGCCCAAATAATATAAGTTCTTGTCATGGAAACTAAGGGCAGTTCTACACAAACAAAGTGGTCTAGAACTGGTTTAGCTACCTTGGTGGCGGCAAGGAGTTGACAGTCTGGATTGCCCTAACTTGCAGTCAGATGTTTTTGTGCAGAAAGAGTGTGCATTTTGTGAAAATGTTTTTCTGTAAAAAAAAACATTTTTTCACAATAATGAGGGTTTTGTCCACATTTAGTACAAAAAAGTCCTACAATGCAAAATTAAAAATAAAGAATAATTGAACATATCTAGCAAACCTGCTGTAATCTCAGCCAGCAGAGAAAAAAATGAAAATGATGTTTTCATGCACGTGACACTGGAAAAACCAAAGACTCCTGTCCCTATATATTTTTAAAGTCACAAAATCTAATCATGGCTCTTCTAGTTGCACCTGACTGTCACTAGGCCTATTTATTTATTATTTATTTACAATATTTTTACCCCGCCTTTCTCACCCAGGGGACTCAAGGCGGCTTACAATTGGCAAAATTCAATGCCCACAAATTCAATAAAAATTAACAACAAAATTAAATCAATTAGCAATACATAATAATAAAAACATTGTACAAAGCTTAAAAACATAAATACGTAAGTCCATTTGTCCAGCACCTTGCACGTTGGTCTAGTCTCCAGTGATGTATTAGCTATAGGCCTACTAATTAATTTGCTCTCTGCATAAAAGCTATGACATCAGGACCATCCTTCCCCTGCCTTTATATGCTGTGTGGCATTGGTCATATCCACTGGACAAATCTATGTAGATACCTGCTTAGGGAAAACTGACACATTAAAACATTGTCCATACATTGTCTTTTATACAGTCAGCTTCTCTGATCATAGGGGAAAGAGGTTCAGGACGTGGAGTCCACAAAGTATTTGGAAAAGTTACCCTTTTTAGAATACAGCTCCCAGAATCCCTCAGCCAATATGTGGAACTCTATAAATTAAAAGGCAATTTTTCTAAGCAGTGGGTCAGCTCCACCCAGCATATGACAAATAGTACCAAGCAGATTGTTCTTACTATGTAATCTTCATTCCTGTATAGAATAACTGAACAGGCTTGAATTTCACTTAATGTACCATAAGTGTAGGAAACCAACTGAGTAAGTCGAAGATGTGCAGTGGACTAAATTATAAGGTTAGCATTTCTGACCCAACCAAATAAAACAATCTTTAGTTTGCTTTTATATTTTATTTTATCACTGAAGGTAGATATGGAGAGCAAACAAGCCTTTTCTAACTCTAACATTATGGGCCAATGCATTTGACTTCAAGAGCAAAATCATGTTGCTTCAAATTAATCATAAACACAGTAAAAAAATGAAAACAACCATATATCCTCTACTGATGTTTCTTCTGCTTCTGGTATTGTTATTAGTACAGGAGTGCAGGGCCTGGAAGATTTGATTTCCAGTCCGCAGTGAACCATAAAACATACTGGATGACCTCAGGTTAGTCTCAAACTAATCAACCTCACGGGGCAAATAGAGAATTAAACAAGGCAGATGATAGCTGTGTAAACTACCTTGAGCTCATGGGAAGATATAAATGTAACTAGCTATCTACAAAAATAGTATTTGCTTAACACTTTTCCAAGGTTATTTTCCTGTCCACCATGTGGGAGAGAATCATATCCTGTTTTCTTTTTGCAGACATATGCTTCCCAGAACTATGAAAAAGAATGTGAAAACAGTGGAGCCTTCAGTCCTGATTACTTCACAATGCTGATTAATGTCTGGCAATTTTTTCATTTTAAAACCCCCTCAAAATTGAAGGCATTCTTGTGTCATTGCAAAAATAAATATTTTTCCCAGGTGCATTACTCATTATGTTTAAAATCCACCAAGAGCTGTGCTGTAGAAGTAAAAAATCACTTTCATTTTAATATTGGATTTCTTAAAATGAGTCGGATGGAATCCCTTTTCAGTGACATTCACAACAATGATGTCCTTGCATGTTCTATCATGTCTAGACATATTATTTGTTTGCATTTATGATTTTACCTATTACTGTCAAGTAGCTGCTTCAGAAATGTAAGCAACAAGATGCATGATGGATCAGTATTCATTTTACCTGTGTGTATTCACACCATTTTTCTGTTTTCTATTACATCTGTTTTAATTGGGCTCCTCCAAGTGACCTCAAAATGACATTCACCTCATACAGAATGACACATATGGTAGTTCTACACAAATGATAAAATTTACGTGAAGCAAATGAACTTTTGAGAGATTTGAGATAATACCTGTTGTCTTCATCTTTGACTTTTGCACATTCATCCACTGAATTTGGGAGTAGGTATTGAACACAATCCTGATTCATGTTCTACATATTACTCTATTCAAGGATTCCATTTGTCAGACAGAAGATCATTGCTTCAGTGCTGGTGGTTTTTGCTTCTTCCAGAAGTCTGACATTTGTCCGCCTGTCTTCCCAAGAGATTTGTAAGATTTTTCAGAGTCAACGCTGATGGAATCGTTCCAGGAGTTGAGTGTGACGTCTGTAGACAGTACACGTTTTGCAGGAGTATAACAGGGTCAAGAAAACAATAGCTTTATAAACAAGAATCTTGATATCCCCATAACTGTCCCAATTCTCAAACACTCTCTGTTTCATTTTAAAAAACTGCACTCACAGAGCTCAGACAGTGTTGTATTTTGGTGTCGATGTTGACTTTTGTGGAGAAGTGGCTGTCGAGGTAGCAGAAGTGGTCAGCATTTTCTAACATTACACTATTAAGTTGTATTTTTACATTGCAGAGGGATTGGTTGATGCCTGCTGGTAGAGCACTTTGGTTTTCTCAATGTTCAGTGAAAGGCCAAGCTTTTTGTATGCTTCGCCAAAGGTGTTTAGAGTGACTTGTAGGTCTTATTCCATTTGTGGCATGAAGTAATATGTGAGAGCTATTATGAACATGATATAGTTCCATTGCCATTCTCATCACCTCTAAATGTTGAGCATGAACATCAAGAGTAGGGCATTACCTCTGGAATCCTTTCATATGCACGAAATTAATCAATCATGCATCTGGTTACTTGTATATCTCAAATATTTTACCTGTAAAGTTGGCTAAGATCACATGAAATTAGCCAAAACATAATAATTTTTGCAAGGCCTTCATATGGAATGGCATTAAAAAGAAATTTATTTCTGCCCATTTTAATGGAGCTATCCTATTCCCACATTGTTTTTGTTCACTGGTTGGCTTCTTTAAAATTTGGACAAAAACCTGAAGTGGTTTCACCACTCCACTGATTTTGAATTCACAACTATGCAGTAGGAAACTTTTTCTAAAAGTTTGTTGTGTGGTTTAAAATCATATGTAAAGGCTCTGTGAATAAAAAAATTACTTTTCACTTCAGACGGTCTCTTCATGGAGCATAATGAGAACAATGTCTAAGAGGGGGATTTGTGTGTTTGTCATCACATCTCTCTTTAGTAACATGAGAATCCACAGATAGAAAGCCTGAATAGACATATTTCTGCATTATAATGTCATTCATAGAGAGCTAATGTCAACATCAGTGTGTATATTTCTGAATATTACGTTATTATACTCCTTGAAGCATCTCTCACCACACCAGCTGCTGATATACTGGTATGCAAGAACAGTAATTTCTATCTGTTATATGAAACTGAGAAGAAAATGTTTGATTTTATAGGCTTTTCTCTCAACATCAACATCCTAATACATTGTTTGACAGGTCAGTATCATACATTTTAATTACAGAGGGGTCATTTTGAACAGTATGTTGAGGGACAATCAATGTTCACACTGAGAAATCTGTAATTTTAATTTAAGAATTAATACAACTGTGAATTGTATGTTGAATTTTATAAGAACTGTGTTGACCCTAAAAACATATAGGCAAAAAGCTTTAAAAAGTACTCTGTTGCTACCCAATGTAGCATTAGGCATCCTGTGAAGCTTTAAAAAAGTACTTTTGAGGAAGGATAATGGTATATATCAGTGGTTCTTAACCTGTGGCCCAGTAGTGGGTCATGAGAACAAAAATCCGGTCCGCGAACCTCCATCCTTTTTATTATTTATTTTATTTTATTGATTTTATTTCTGCTCCTTTTTAATTTGCAATTGTTACTAAAGTATCAATGGACTTGAAACAACATTCATGGATAATATGTGAATTATCCTTGAAATGCAGTTTATCAGATTTCCTGATAAATATGTCCACAAGGAAGGACATTGACAAAATACAGCTCCTTGGGTATGTCTGAGAAATAACATTTCATGATGTTATACCATACTGCTGGTCAACAGAGGCCCCTTCTACACTGCCTTTTTAAATCCACATTATCTGCTTTGAACTGGATTATATGGCAGTGTAGACTGAGATAATTCAATTCAAACCAGATAATGTGGATTTTCTCTTTTGATAACCTGGATTTTCTGTCAGTGTAGAAGCGGCCAGAGTATTAAGACACATGATCAAGATTATGTAAATTATTTATGTCAGGAATAAGTAACAAATCCTTTGCAATTTGAATGTTGAAATACTTGATATTTAACATAATTTGTATAACTGAAGCTTGCAGAAGAGACAAAAAAGTACACACACATTGTCTAATCTTTCCCTTCATAGATAAAAATATTAGACTCCCTTTACATTATTGAAAATAAAAAAGCAAAATGTGTATAAACGCTTAAGAGTTTTTTCAACTATTTGTGTTGCACAAAAAACAATAATTCTTTATGTAACACTGAAGTTCTTCTTTGCCTGCTTGTTTTAACCAATGAATTAGTAAGTTGGTTCTGCAGTATGAGACTGACTAAAATGATCTATGTTATCCCGAGGCAAGAACCATTTTGAACAGCAGGATAATCCCCAAAGCAGAGTTAATCAATTGGAAACCAGCCATTTTTGTGTCTGCTGAATGGTAATATGGGTTTAATTAAGACAAATATCTAGTTCTGCTGGGGGGTGGGATGAGATTCCTGATGAGATTTGCTAAAGGGGCAAAATGTTGACAGAGACTACACATGCTTTCTGCACAATTACTTTCATGTGCATTCTTCATATGAACCCTTCCAAAATGTATGGTGGCTTCCCCATAAGCATTACCTTTTATCACTAAGTTTTGAAAGGATTATACAGAAAGAATAAGCTTGGCTGGATTTTTTCCTGGAACTAAAAAAATTCAGCATTTCTAATTAGTCTCAGCTAAACATAGTATAAGCTTATCACCAGAATGTCATAAATGCACCCAACCTTCATGCATCTGTGACTTTGCCAATTATTTACTGTCCCATATGTATTTAATTCACAGATATAAAGGCATGAAAATATCTCTCTGTTTTAATTAGCATCGAGAAAACAAGACATTCTACACAAAGCCAGTGTGGGAAACACTTCAAAATCACAGTCATTTGTCATTCTAAAATATGCCAGCTATAGAAGAGACAAGACACAACTTTCCCTTTCCTTTTTTAACATTGTTTACCAGGGAGCAAATATCCAGCAACAGTTTCTAATCACTAGAGCTCATGATACTTCTAAATTCATAGGCACAGTTAGCCATAATAATCACATTGTCACTATAGACATCTACCACTTTTTGATGGCTTGTTTTCCATTCATTTGCTCATTTCACCATTGTAAATTATATCCTTAAGCGTATTTGTTAGCATGGTCTGCTCTTTTGATTATGTGCTTATTTCCCCCCCTTATCAGTCAATTTGGTGCACTGTTTTTCTTTTTTCTCTATTGACTCAGTATCATCTTGTTTCAGTCTTGTATTTGAAAGCTTAAGAAGACATGAGTTCTGTTTTTCAATCATGTTTACTTTTTGACAGTGCTCTGGATCCCAACCTCTCAAATAAGTGAGAAATGCATATACTCCATACTCCTTATTAATGTAGATCAAGATCCTACATGTAGCTAGTAGAACATATCATTCCACCACTACTGTTCTTCTGGGTTCCCTTCTGATCCTGTAGAAGGATGCAGTCACAATGGGAAAGCATGCTCTCGCTGCCATTAAGGCCTCATCTATACTGCCACATAATGCAGTTTGAAACTATATTATATGGTCAGTGTAAACTCATACAACACAGTTTAAGTGCGCTAAACTACATCATATGAGTCTACACGGCATTATAAGTGTAGGTGGGGCTTGAGTAGGAGAGGGTAGAGGCACCCAAGTGATGACTAGTGGCAATTTTGAAAAACATGTAAACCCACTGCATTGCTCTTACCAAGTTTCCAATATCCTCTTTTTGGACTAGGTTTTAGTGCCCTCCCAGTTCCAGTGTAGAAGGATGCTGTGCACTGGAAAATATGGCTGGTAATACTACTCTAATTATTTACAATGTGTTATCAGCAGGTGTTTAGGGCTCTAGATTATCTGGATCACTCTGTTGGGTATGTGACAGACTACAGTGTTCTGTCATAGTTTACAATACTAAATCCATAAGGTGAACTGACTGTATTAACATTAATTTTTAAAGCAAGCTAACCTGTTAAAGAAATTAGTTTTTCTTTGATCAAACATTATTGAATATTGCCTCCAGATTTCCCCAGTGCTACTTTATTCTGTAATATTTCAGATTTAGCTCTTTTTTATACTGGAAAATGCAGAATCAAAAGAATACAGATGTAATAACATGGGTTTCTCCACAGCAGACTGACTATGCAGCCAAACAGCCTAATATGACACTACGAACAAGCCATTCTCATGAGAATAAACAGAAAAGTTGACTTAAGTCCGTTGTCATAGAGGCCAATCGTATTGGCCTCTTCATACTGAAAAACAGCTAAGTCTTATTCATGGTCATACTGCTGTAAAAAGAAGGAGTGTCATAAGGTCTAGCTATCTGCCAGCTTGCCGAATTACTACACAAATCCCAAAGCATTTGAGTGTTTTATCTCAAAGGACAGCTTTCTGGCATGTGTGGCAAAGAGAAAATTGAAGGGGTCTCAAAGGTCACAGCAAAAAATGAATGAATATTTTAATATTCATAAACAAAAGTTAAGATGAAAAGAGAATAAACTGAGTGCTGTAATATGATACCATGCAATATTAAAGCGCACAAAAACAGAGAGAAGCCCTACATACAGTGTAATGTTAGCAGAGAAAACTGCACTAGTAGAGTTCTGTTGGTTTTCTCCAAGTTGCACAAACTGTTTTTGTGATCTGTAGACTTTCTGACATATGTTCAAAGAGTTGTACAACAGCTTTTTAGACTTTATAGCATGAAACTGATATTCCACGGCAGTCACATTATCATAGATAGTGGGTACATATCGCTATGATCACCCCCACTGTTGCACTTCTCTCCATTCCCACAACTGTGCCAATCTGTCAGTCCATGGTATCACATTTATACTTCCATGTAAATTCATAACCTTAACTTCCATAATTCTGTGGCTTCATTTTAAAATATTAAATCAATTTTGCAATTATAAGTATTGTTTTTGGTTAATTTAAAATCAAATATTACCAAAAGAAATCAGTCTCAGGAATAGTGGTCGGGGGGACTCTCATGTTCTGACATAACTTCAGTGCTGGCCTGATCACACCAGTTAGGTGATGGGAACATGTTGTGATGGGCAGCTATTGATGAGTTTACCTCATCAATAGCACAAGACAGGTTAATTATAGAAAGGAGGCAAACCAGCAATAGGATGTGCACACAGGGGTCATCTGATAGAAATCATCACCAAAGTGACTGCCCTGCATCAATGCAGGTTTATGATAAAATCCTTCGAGTATGTGTTTAAATTACAATGATGTAAAATCATTACATTGATGAAGATAATGAGTGATGCTATCTAACCTTCAATTATTCCATTATTGTGAAAAAGCCACACAAACACAATATAAATGTCATTAGGAGTGAAACATAGTAAAGAAAAAGAAGTTATGAATTCTAGCACATGTAAACATATCTTCTAGTAGACTGTTACCAAAAGAAATATGGAGATAGTTAGAGCTACATGGAACTTCACTTGGGAGGAGTCACATTCACAAAATGGAACTTTCCTGTCTAATCCCCTCCTCCTCCCAAAGGATCGTATAACGCTGCAGAATTATAGCACTTGGATTCACTCTAACTGCCATGGTGACTTCCTATGAAATTCTGGGATTGTACTCTAATACACTCTCACCAGACTATGAACCTCAGGATTCCATGGATTCAACCACGGCCATTAAAGTAGTATCAAAGTGCAATAAGTGTGCAATGTGAAAGGGATCCATAAGAATTACTCTATCAGTTGCTTCTCTAGGCCGCAACAGTACTGGGAAAGAAGGAAACATCTCTTCTGGCAGCCGATGGACAGAGCACAATGTTGACCTCCATCTTTTTAGTCTTTATAATGATAACTAATAGACTGCATTTAGGAAGTGTTGTACAAACATGGCTAATTGATAACTAAAGCCACCATTTCACAAGCTATAAACAGTACTTCTGTCTGATCCTTGCTTTTTTAAAACAAAAAAACCAAAAAAAAAACCAAAAACAAAAATTAGTTCCTAGTGGAGGAATTACCTAGTTACCAAGCAACAAACTCCTACAGTAAACAATTCACTTCAAGCTGATTCTATTTCTTCTTTGCTCTGCAGTTTTTTACATGAAGATTGGATGCTGAGTTTATTTACTCACTTCATTAGTTTCTCAACTATGAGCTGTATTTTTATCAAGCAAAGAAAGAAGTAAAAAGGCATTTGTGGACATAAGTGGAATAAAAAGGAAGACATAAGAGCTCTGCCAAATGAAGGATGAATCTATGCTGAAGAATTAATGCAGTTTGACATTTTAACTGCCATGGTTCAATGCTATAGAAATCTGGGAGTTGTGGTTTTACAAAGTTTTTAGCTTCCTCTGACAAAGTGTGCCGGTGAGTAACTAAACTACAACCCCTAAGATTCCATAGCATTGAGCTAGGTCAGTTAAAGTAGTGTCAAATTGCATTAATTCTATAGTGTAGATGTACCCATAGTCCACTTTTATTACATAACATAAGCAAAACTGCTTAATATTTATGCAGCAACTAATGCTATCGAAGTAGGATTTTGGGCTTGGGAAGATCTATACTAGCATGAAGCAGAGATAGGAGAATAAATTGCTCCTTTGTGCAAGGTTACTGACCCTAATGAAATATGTCTCCCACCCGCCCCATGGTTCCATTGTCCTCAAAATGAAGGATTATATTTAGAAAGAATCTTTGTCTTCTCAACAAATTTCTTCATGAGAGGGAAAGTATTTTCTTAAGGCAGAAGAACCATAAAGCAGTCAGCTAAATACACATTGCTGAATCCTTATTCTCTGTAGTCAAAACTCTGTATATGCACCATTACAAAAATTAAGTACTCCTCTCTCTGCTCCTTTTACTTTCTCAGATGATATTAATTTTATTTCATTGGCATTTTGTCTAGTAGTTCTATTTCTCTGAAGTTATTCTTCTTGCCATAAATCATTGATTTGGAGTGAAACATCTTGGTCCTCTTATGTTTATTATATGATTTCTCACTATTATGAAAAACACTTCTAATGGAAATGGGAAGGAGGCGGGTAGGCTTTCTCCAAAATGCAGTTAATGCTTTTATTCATGGCTATAAACCACATAACCTATTGGGAAAGTACATATTTAAAAAGATATCTAAAATAAACATTCTTGAGCTTCTGCAACCTTAGTACTGTGAAGCTGAGAAAGTTAGAGCCTTTGCTGAATGCTAAAAAAAGGAATGTGCTAAACAGAGTTGTGATAATAATTTTAAATTTAGTCCTTGTTGTATAGTTGTAGGCCAGCTTTTCTGCCTTCAGTGCTAGTCTCAACACAAACACTGTACAATCAACTGCTATCTAAATTCTTTTGATAGTGGTTTATTCTGTTCCACTTTCACGGTCCTACTGTAATGTATCCACTTGGATTCATAGATACCTGCATTAGCTGAGAAACCTTCTAATAGATCAAATAGAAAAGGGGGAGATTGTGGCTGCATGTGAATTTGAGGCTACTAATATAGAGCCAGGCTAAAAATGGGCGCCACATGAATAAGTCCCATTGCACCTGATAATCCCATTGCAATAGTGAATTGCCAGTGGCAGGGCCATAGCTGGGGGGTGGGGTGGGGAAGAGATTAAAATTCCACACACCCCCCCCCCCCCAAATGTGTCAATTTTTTAAAAAAAACCTGATTTACTCATAAATTGCTTAACCAGTTAAAATTCATGAGTAAACCAGGTGTTTTTAACCTGACAGATTTCAGAGGGTGGGCTGAATCCTTAAAAAACCCCTCTGGCTATGGCCCTGGTCAGTGGTGATTGGATGGTGTTTGAGATGGAGTAGGGGACAGCACAGCAGTAACCTCAGCTCTTGAGAACTATCCCAAAACAAAATCTAGCTAGGAAGAGAGCTGGGACAACAGCTTAGCTGATGCTTTCTCTCACAACAGATGGAGTGTTTCAGACGGCTGGTACTGGATGCAGCCCCTATTTGAAGAGGATTGGAGGGTAAGGTAGTCAGTATCATAAGCATATCCCTAGCACTAAAAGGGTTATGTTAGGGCTGTAAAAGCCAGGATTTGCAACTAGGGGGGGGGGGATGGTTTAAACCAATTCTATACTTGCTACAATATTTAGTTTTCTTTAGTGGTAGAGGACTGACTCCACAGTCTATTGCAGCTTTACTGTCACCCCTGGCTTTTTGGCTTAAATAAAGCTCAGTGCTTCCTAGATAACACAGGTGACTTCTGTATTCACAAGGTTAAAGAAGGTTCTCAAGAGAGAGGAAGATGGCAGGGATATTTAGCAAAATATTAAATATTCACAGAATTCAAAGCATTATTTTGTGTAAGTTAATACAGATAAAAAAGTTCAAGCAAAATGAGTAGAAGGGGGGTGTTGAATGGATTCCATATCCTTCACTTGATGCAAGGGGCCCATATGCTCTAATGCCTGCCAATGCTTATTAACATGGCCTTGTCCTGTATTTTAAAAGTTCCAAGATGCTCTTGGGCTTCCCCAAAGCTCTGGATCTCACCCGCACTTTGTGGTGGTGTGAATAGTTGGGTCACTTCCTCTGAGGAAGCAGCCATGGCTGTTCACATGGTCATCCCATCTTCCCCATACTTGGGCAGCCTAGGCACAGGGGGTGGCCCTTAGCTTCCCCCTCTCACCCTTGGCTTTGTGATGACCACTGTGCACAAAAGCACTGGTGGTTGTTGCTTGTCACATCTACTAATGCTGGTTGGAGTGACAGAGCTACCAGAGAAGGGTGGAAGAAGGTAAGGGAATTGATTCCTCCTTTCCCCGTCCCCTCTGTCACTTTGCTCTTGTCACTCTGGCCAGTGTCATTGGATGTGATCAGCAACTACAACTGACAGCTTCATGTCTGGTAGTCATCGCTAAACTGACAAGAGATTGAAAGTAAGAGTGGTGGTCCAACAGCACTGAGCTCCATTCCAGATAATGTAGATGGCCGCTATGTTGCCAAATACACTTTTGCATGAAAGTTTCTAACTGTTTGAAAGACTGGAAATGTAGAATGAAAGGTAGCAAGATTTGGAAAATTGAATCCACCTTGATATGTAAGAGATTGGGATTTTTGAAAATAATTGTCAAGTGTTTTATCACCCTACAAAAGGAGCTTAGCATAGAGTAAACTTGACAGAAATAATGAGCTGAAACTGTAAGTGGTAGTCCTCATAAAATCTAATTCAAATGTGTCAAAACACTCACTACAGAATTTATATTAATCTCATTTCCTTCCACTCCTCCACCTTTGCTTTTCCATTTTGTACCTATCTAAAGACTTTTCTTAAGCTAAACTGATCTAGGATCAGTGAAGCAAATGTTCTTCTCAATTTAGCATGCTCATTCATTATTTAACTTACAACAAGTAGTACATTAGTGACTTAGGTGTCATTTCATAGAGAAGCAAGGAAATGATCCTATTAATTTTGAACTTTGTGTTTCTAACTTACAGCATCACAAGAGTTTCTAGGATGCATGCACTATTTCAATAATATTCCATTTTAGTCCATGCAGTATCTTATGTAGTATTTAAAGGCATATCCTGCTATTGGATATAGGGGATTGGACTGGATGGCCCATGAGGTCTCTTCCAACTCTACTATTCTATGATTCTATGACATATATAGCATTTTAATTATTTATATAGGATTTAATGGTGTATTTTATATTGTATTTAATAATCTGGTTTTCATGTAGTTCTTTATTTGCCTTATATGGCAATGGTTTAAGCATTGAATAAAACTTGACTTGACATAGTATATCATCTTGAATAATCTCGGGTAGAACATGACCACTGGGGAAGGCTCTATATTATGTGTTTGTAAGATGAAGATGGCAATCAACCATCAGTGTAAGTGTCATATCCAAACTGCCCTTCTGTTAACAAAAGGTTCTTACATCCTAATGCAAAGGAATAGTTTGGGTTGGGAGGACTTTCACCCTGTAGACTCTGCTTTATATACTCTACAGAGTGATTGGCAAAATATAAATGTTTTCTGTATAAAAAAGTAAGAAATCTTCCCATTGGTGGAAAATTGTCTGCAGGTCTTGCAGACTCAGAACCATAGCTTCCTTCCTGGGTGAAGGAGGGCAGAACAAGTGCATGCCACTGCTGTGGTTTCCCATGTTGCCATTTGTCAGGACCCTGGCTGCAGAACACCAATAACCTTACACAGAGGCCAGTCTCTATCTAATATCTTTATTAAAGAAATATATAAAATCAATAAAAACAAGTGAAGAATATAGTTCAGAAGCAGACCTTTCAGATAAGGTCAAATATAGTCCAGAAATGTATTGTCCAATATAAGATATTAGAGTTCAAAGTTTTAATCCACTTGACCGAAACACACACTTTGCCAAGCAATAGTGTGGGGAAATAACAGAGTCTTTAAAGTCCAATGAAGCTTGACAACAAGGCTGGAAATAAACTTGATTCTCGACTAGATCCGTGACTGGAGGCAAGACGAACATGAAGCATGAAACAGAGTCCGTGGTAAAACCGTGAGACAGGGCAAGGCTTGAAGCTTGATCCGGGAAGCAAGGAACTGGGATTACAAAGTCCAAACACGATCTCTCTCCTCAAGCTGATCAATTGACTCCGCAAAGTATCCCTCACGCCAAACACCTATATTGGGTCTCGTTTTCCCGCCAACAGAACTCTTTCCCTAGAGAACGAGAAGCGAAACCCAACTCTGTCCAGATGCATGACTCCTTAGAATTTCCCAAGGGAAGCAGACCTAATCAGCCATTTGTTTGGCAGCGATTCTCAGGCTTCTGCGATTAGCCTCCCTGACTCCCCTATCTTTAGAATAATTTTCCCTCCTGGAAAACGGGGGGGAGTTCTGCCCAAGGCCTGTTTGGCTGAATTCTTGTGGGCAAACATCAACATCCTGCAGGTGAAGAGACTCCGGCTCTTGCTGAACCGGCGAAAATCCCATGTTGTCCTCTTCGTATGCCACAATAGTACTAGGAACAGGACTACAAGGCCCATGAGTCATCACACCATTAGAAGCAATGGGGGGAAGCTGTGCTATTGATGCTTACTCCCATAGGATCAGCTGGGAGAGGAGTTGGGTGATAGGGGGCACGGGGAACTGGGTGCCACATTTCCTTGATGACACGGAGTGACTCTGGTAGCCATGGGATAAAGTTGCTTGATGGTGACTTCATCACACTAGAGCAGCTATTCACTTAAAATTTAGTTGCTGCCTCCAGTAGAATTTTGGGATTTGTAGTAAGGGTGTGCAAAATTTCATTTCTAATTAGCAAGTCATATCTAATTTGTAAGTTTGTATATACAAACTTATATTAAGAAACATGGGGGAAGGGGTACCCATGCAAACACTTTTAAGAATTAAAACTTACCCAAGACTTTTTCATTTGAATTCTGTAATGCTCTGAAGTCTATCAAAGTTAGTTTCATTTTCATCGCAAGCAAGGGTTGATGCAAAAAAGTCTGCCATTCCTCTTTCAATTGATAGTCTCTTACCATGAGGAGATGAAAGCAGTAGGGCAGGACAGAGTGAGCTGGGAAAAAGACAGAGAGCACAGAATTCTGAGAAATGTAGTTTGAGAAGGCAAGTAGAAAGAGAAATCAAAAGGGCCTGCCCTAAACTACATTCCCAAAATTCTGCTCAGCATCAGAAAGCTCCAGTTAGGATAGGAGAATGATTTTCCACTCTTAGCAGCCGTCAGATTTAGAATCATAGAATCATAGAATCATAGAATAGTAGAGTTGGAAGAGACCACATGGGCCATCTAGTCCAACCCCCTGCTAAGAAGCAGGAAATCGCATTCAAAGCACCCCCGACAGATGGCCATCCAGCCTCTGCTTAAAAGCCTCCAAGGAAGGAGCCTCCACCACGGCCCCGGGGAGAGAGTTCCACTGTCGAACAGCTCTCACAGTGAGGAAGTTCTTCCTGATGTTCAAGTGGAATCTCCTTTCCTGTAGTTTGAAGCCATTGTTCCGTGTCCTAGTCTGCAGGGCAGCAGAAAACAAGCTTGCTCCCTCTTCCCTATGACTTCCCTTCACGTATTTGTACATGGCTATCATGTCTCCTCTCAGCCTTCTCTTCTGCAGGCTAAACATGCCCAGCTCTTTAAGCCGCTCCTCATAGGGCTTGTTCTCCAGACCCTTAATCATTTTAGTCGCCCTCCTCTGGACGCTTTCCAGTTTGTCAACATCTCCCTTCAACTGTGGTGCCCAAAATTGGACACAGTATTCCAGGTGTGGTCTGACCAAGGCAGAATAGAGGAGGAGCATAACTTCCCTGGATCTAGACGCTATTCCCCTATTGATGCAGGCCAGAATCCCATTGGCTTTTTTAGCAGCCGCATCACATTGTTGGCTCATGTTTAACTTGTTGTCCACGAGGACTCCAAGGTCTTTTTCGCACACACTGCTGTCAAGCCAGGCGTCCCCCATTCTGTATCTTTGATTTCCATTTTTTCTGCCGAAGTGAAGTATCTTGCATTTGTCCCTGTTGAACTTCATTTTGTTAGTTTTGGCCCATCTCTCTAGTCTGTCAAGATCGTTTTGAATTCTGCTCCTGTCTTCTGGAGTGTTAGCTATCCCTCCCAGTTTTGTGTCGTCTGCAAACTTGATGATTGTGCCTTCTAACCCTTCGTCTAAGTCGTTAATAAAGATGTTGAACAGAACCGGGCCCAGGACGGAGCCCTGCGGCACTCCACTTGTCACTTCTTTCCATGATGAAGACGACGCATTGGTGAGCACCCTTTGGGTTCGTTCGCTTAGCCAATTACAGATCCACCTAACCGTAGTTTTGTCTAGCCCACATTTTACTAGTTTGTTTGCCAGAAGGTCGTGGGGGACTTTGTCAAAGGCCTTACTGAAATCCAGGTACGCTACATCCACAGCATTCCCTGTATCGACCCAACTCGTAACTCTATCGAAAAAAGAGATCAGATTAGTCTGGCATGACTTGTTTTTGGTAAATCCGTGTTGACTATTAGCAATGACCGCATTTGTTTCTAAGTGTTCGCAGACCACTTCCTTAATGATCTTTTCCAGAATTTTGCCTGGTATTGATGTGAGGCTGACCGGACGGTAATTGTTTGGGTCGTTCTTTTTTCCCTTCTTGAAGATAGGGACCACATTCGCCCTCCTCCAATCTGCTGGGACTTCTCCCGTTCTCCAAGAACTCTCGAAGATAATTGCCAGTGGTTCTGAAATAACTTCCGCTAGTTCCTTCAGTACTCTTGGGTGTAGCTGATCTGGCCCTGGGGACTTGAATTCGTTTAGAGAGGCCAGGTGTTCCTGGACAACGTGTCTCCCTATTTGGGGTTGGATTTCCCCCAATCCTTCGTCCATTCCGTGTTGCTGAGGTTGAAGATGGCTTTCTTTTTGTGAGAAGACCGAGGCAAAGAAGGTATTGAGCAGTTCTGCCTTTTCCCTGTCCCCTGTCGCCATCACCCCATCTTCTCCTTGCAATGGCCCTATCGCCTCCTTTTTCTTCCTTTTTCTACCAACGTAAGCAAAAAAGCCTTTTTTGTTGTTTTTTATGTCCCTGGCGAGCCTGAGCTCATTTTGTGCTTTAGCCTTGCGAACCTTTTCCCTACAGGTGTTGGCTATACGTTTGAATTCTTCTTTGGTGATTTCTCCCCTTTTCCACTTCTTGTGCATGTCACTTTTGAGCTTTAGCTCAGTTAGAAGTTCTTTGGACATCCATTCTGGCTTCTTTGCACTTGTCTTATTTTTCTTCTTTGTTGGCACTGTTTGCATTTGCGCCGTGAGTATTTCACTTTTGAAAAACTCCCATCCATCCTTAACTCCCTTGTTTTTTAATATCGGCGTCCATGGAATGCCGCTCAGTAATTCCTTCATTTTTTGGAAGTCAGCTCTCTTAAAGTCCAGAAAGCGTGTTTGACTTGTCTTAGTTTCAGCATTCCTTTGTATTGCAAACTGCAGGAGCACATGGTCACTTGCCCCTAAGGATCCAACCACTTCAACTGTATTGATCAGGTCTTCCACATTTGTTAAGATTAGATCAAGAGTTGCTGATCCCCTTGTTGCCTCTTCTACCTTCTGGACCATAAAATTATCTGCAAGGCAAGTGAGGAATTTGTTGGACTTTGTACTCTTGGCTGAGTTTGTTTTCCAGCAGATATCGGGATAATTGAAATCGCCCATGACTACTATATCTCTTCTTTGTGCCTGTTTGGTCAGCTGTTGACAGAAGGCTTCATCAAGTCCTTCATCCTGACTCGGAGGTCTGTAGTAGACACCCACGACAAGATCTTTTTGAGTGCCGGTTCCCTTGATTCTTATCCAGATGCTTTCAAGCTGGTTTCCCGGATTACAGTCTTGCATTTCTTCTGCAACGTAACTGTTTTTGACATATAAAGCTACTCCCCCTCCTCTCCCCTTTGTTCTATTTCTGTGAAAGAGGTTATAGCCCTCAATGGTTAAATTCCAGTGATGGGAGTCATCCCACCAGGTTTCAGTGATGCCTATGACATCGTATGTGTGGTGCTGTGCTAGGAGTTGGAGTTCGTCTTGCTTATTTCCCATGCTCTGAGCATTAGTGTAAAGACATGTAAGCCCCTGTGACCTCCTCTCGAACTGTTTATTTGGGATTATTGTGCTCTCTGTACTTGGTCCTTGCTGTGTTTGTGCAGCCCTCCGTTTAGCCTTTCGGCGGTTCCCTGTGGTCGTGGGTAATATATTGTTCGCCAGGCTGTTGTTCCCCTCCCCCAGTGGATCTAGTTTAAAGTGCGCCTGATGAGGTTTGTGAGTCTGTGTGCAAAAAGATGTTTTCCTACTTGTGTGAGATGCACCCCATCGCTTGCCAGTAGTCCATCCTCTTGGAAGAGTAGACCATGGTCAAGGAAGCCAAAATGCTCCTCTTGACACCATTTTCTGAGCCAGTTATTGACCTGTACTATTTTTCCGGCCCTTGTAGAGCCGTGTCCTACAACAGGGAGGAGGGATGAAAAGATCACATGTACATTATACAGTTTTAGCTTTGTTCCCAGAGCTCGAAAATCATTTGTGATCTTTTGAAAAGTATGCCTAGCGGTGTCATTGGTACCTACATGTATCAACATAAGGTGGGGAGGGTGATGGGGCTTTAGGAGCCTGCTGAGCCTCTGAGTGATATGGTGTATTTTTGCCCCCGGGAGGCAGCATGTTTCTCGAGCCATCCCATCCGGTCTGGAAATGATGGCTTCCGTTCCTCTAAGGAGGGAGTCACCTACTACCAAGACCTGTTTCCTTTGAGGATTGACAGGGTCCCTTTTGTGCAAGACAGTGTGTATGTCCCCTGAAGAGTGTTCCTGTTGAAGTGAATCATGTAGGTGTAAAGTGTTGTCCTCCTCCTCAACATCCCCAGTGCATTCATCAATAACAATCCATTGAGATACATCCGAGAGCCCATTACTCTCCCAAGGATGTTCCTGTTGCTCCTGGTCTATGATTGGGGATGGAGCATTTGCATGATTACATAAGTGTGACTGTGGTGATGCACTGTCCCCGTCAGGGCTATCCCCTGCGCATTGATCCAGGGTGGTCCACTGAGTAGTATCTAAGAAACTGTGGTCCTCCACAAGATGTGTTTCCTGATTGTATGTTAATGATGTAAGAATTTCAAATCTGTTGTGTAAATGCAGCTGAGCAGAGGAGTTCTGCGGAGGCTGCCTGGTCCTGCGTCTCCTTCTATGGGTGACCTCCTTCCAAGCCTGAGGGTTGTCTACCTTTGAGTTGATCTCCCCATAAGGTTCCTGATCATGGTCTTGGTGGTGTTGGTGTGATGCAGGCTGCTGATCTACAGCAGCGTGTTGTGCAGTGTCCAAGAAGAGCTCGAGTGCCTGAATGTCCTTAAGGGTCTTAATACGGTGCTCGAGCAGTTGGATCCTCTGCTCCATCAGAGTCATCTGTTTGCATTTGGAGCAGATGTAGTTGTCTAGTTTTTGTGTGAAAAAGCGGAACATGCCACAGCTGGTGCATGTGATGGGAATGTTTTGCTTTTGTTGCATCTCTTGGTGAGCGTGGTGGCCAAGTGGGATCTTTGTACAGTTAAGTAATATGCACGCACTTTATGTGCAAACTGCAACAAACCACCTCTTTGTGTATTTGTTTATGTTGCTTTGTTTCCTGTATGTACTGCAAAGGATAGTTAGTAAAGGTGCCAAATCCTACCTGAAGCCAGGGAGCAAAAATGTCCTCCTGCTGCCTCTGCTTCTGCGAGAACCAACTGCCCTTCTGGGATCAGGCTCTGGCAGAAACTCACACTGGCAAATAAAGCTTTCCCAGAAACTCAATTAACAGGGGACAATGCCTGCTGTCAATCAACTTAAGTACCTGGCTCTCTTTCAACACAACAGTCACACAACAGTTAGACTTTGACCACAGGAGCCAAGCCCACACTCAGTTTAAAATCTTAGCCAAATCCTACCTGAAGCCAGGGAGCAAAAATGTCCTCCTGCTGCCTCTGCTTCTGCGAGAACCAACTGCCCTTCTGGGATCAGGCTCTGGCAGAAACTCACACTGGCAAATAAAGCTTTCCCAGAAACTCAATTAACAGGGGACAATGCCTGCTGTCAATCAACTTAAGTACCTGGCTCTCTTTCAACACAACAGTCACACAACAGTTAGACTTTGACCACAGGAGCCAAGCCCACACTCAGTTTAAAATCTTAGCCAAATCCTACCTGAAGCCAGGGAGCAAAAATGTCCTCCTGCTGCCTCTGCTTCTGCGAGAACCAACTGCCCTTCTGGGATCAGGCTCTGGCAGAAACTCACACTGGCAAATAAAGCTTTCCCAGAAACTCAATTAACAGGGGACAATGCCTGCTGTCAATCAACTTAAGTACCTGGCTCTCTTTCAACACAACAGTCACACAACAGTTAGACTTTGACCACAGGAGCCAAGCCCACACTCAGTTTAAAATCTTAGCCAAATCCTACCTGAAGCCAGGGAGCAAAAATGTCCTCCTGCTGCCTCTGCTTCTGCGAGAACCAACTGCCCTTCTGGGATCAGGCTCTGGCAGAAACTCACACTGGCAAATAAAGCTTTCCCAGAAACTCAATTAACAGGGGACAATGCCTGCTGTCAATCAACTTAAGTACCTGGCTCTCTTTCAACACAACAGTCACACAACAGTTAGACTTTGACCACAGGAGCCAAGCCCACACTCAGTTTAAAATCTTAGCCAAATCCTACCTGAAGCCAGGGAGCAAAAATGTCCTCCTGCTGCCTCTGCTTCTGCGAGAACCAACTGCCCTTCTGGGATCAGGCTCTGGCAGAAACTCACACTGGCAAATAAAGCTTTCCCAGAAACTCAATTAACAGGGGACAATGCCTGCTGTCAATCAACTTAAGTACCTGGCTCTCTTTCAACACAACAGTCACACAACAGTTAGACTTTGACCACAGGAGCCAAGCCCACACTCAGTTTAAAATCTTAGCCAAATCCTACCTGAAGCCAGGGAGCAAAAATGTCCTCCTGCTGCCTCTGCTTCTGCGAGAACCAACTGCCCTTCTGGGATCAGGCTCTGGCAGAAACTCACACTGGCAAATAAAGCTTTCCCAGAAACTCAATTAACAGGGGACAATGCCTGCTGTCAATCAACTTAAGTACCTGGCTCTCTTTCAACACAACAGTCACACAACAGTTAGACTTTGACCACAGGAGCCAAGCCCACACTCAGTTTAAAATCTTAGCCAAATCCTACCTGAAGCCAGGGAGCAAAAATGTCCTCCTGCTGCCTCTGCTTCTGCGAGAACCAACTGCCCTTCTGGGATCAGGCTCTGGCAGAAACTCACACTGGCAAATAAAGCTTTCCCAGAAACTCAATTAACAGGGGACAATGCCTGCTGTCAATCAACTTAAGTACCTGGCTCTCTTTCAACACAACAGTCACACAACAGTTAGACTTTGACCACAGGAGCCAAGCCCACACTCAGTTTAAAATCTTAGCCAAATCCTACCTGAAGCCAGGGAGCAAAAATGTCCTCCTGCTGCCTCTGCTTCTGCGAGAACCAACTGCCCTTCTGGGATCAGGCTCTGGCAGAAACTCACACTGGCAAATAAAGCTTTCCCAGAAACTCAATTAACAGGGGACAATGCCTGCTGTCAATCAACTTAAGTACCTGGCTCTCTTTCAACACAACAGTCACACAACAGTTAGACTTTGACCACAGGAGCCAAGCCCACACTCAGTTTAAAATCTTAGCCAAATCCTACCTGAAGCCAGGGAGCAAAAATGTCCTCCTGCTGCCTCTGCTTCTGCGAGAACCAACTGCCCTTCTGGGATCAGGCTCTGGCAGAAACTCACACTGGCAAATAAAGCTTTCCCAGAAACTCAATTAACAGGGGACAATGCCTGCTGTCAATCAACTTAAGTACCTGGCTCTCTTTCAACACAACAGTCACACAACAGTTAGACTTTGACCACAGGAGCCAAGCCCACACTCAGTTTAAAATCTTAGCCAAATCCTACCTGAAGCCAGGGAGCAAAAATGTCCTCCTGCTGCCTCTGCTTCTGCGAGAACCAACTGCCCTTCTGGGATCAGGCTCTGGCAGAAACTCACACTGGCAAATAAAGCTTTCCCAGAAACTCAATTAACAGGGGACAATGCCTGCTGTCAATCAACTTAAGTACCTGGCTCTCTTTCAACACAACAGTCACACAACAGTTAGACTTTGACCACAGGAGCCAAGCCCACACTCAGTTTAAAATCTTAGCCAAATCCTACCTGAAGCCAGGGAGCAAAAATGTCCTCCTGCTGCCTCTGCTTCTGCGAGAACCAACTGCCCTTCTGGGATCAGGCTCTGGCAGAAACTCACACTGGCAAATAAAGCTTTCCCAGAAACTCAATTAACAGGGGACAATGCCTGCTGTCAATCAACTTAAGTACCTGGCTCTCTTTCAACACAACAGTCACACAACAGTTAGACTTTGACCACAGGAGCCAAGCCCACACTCAGTTTAAAATCTTAGCCAAATCCTACCTGAAGCCAGGGAGCAAAAATGTCCTCCTGCTGCCTCTGCTTCTGCGAGAACCAACTGCCCTTCTGGGATCAGGCTCTGGCAGAAACTCACACTGACAAATAAAGCTTTCCCAGAAACTCAATTAACAGGGGACAATGCCTGCTGTCAATCAACTTAAGTACCTGGCTCTCTTTCAACACAACAGTCACACAACAGTTAGACTTTGACCACAGGAGCCAAGCCCACACTCAGTTTAAAATCTTAGCCAAATCCTACCTGAAGCCAGGGAGCAAAAATGTCCTCCTGCTGCCTCTGCTTCTGCGAGAACCAACTGCCCTTCTGGGATCAGGCTCTGGCAGAAACTCACACTGGCAAATAAAGCTTTCCCAGAAACTCAATTAACAGGGGACAATGCCTGCTGTCAATCAACTTAAGTACCTGGCTCTCTTTCAACACAACAGTCACACAACAGTTAGACTTTGACCACAGGAGCCAAGCCCACACTCAGTTTAAATTCTTAGCCAAATCTTAGCCAAATCCTACCTGAAGCCAGGGAGCAAAAATGTCCTCCTGCTGCCTCTGCTTCTGCGAGAACCAACTGCCCTTCTGGGATCAGGCTCTGGCAGAAACTCACACTAATTTCTAATCCATTGTCAAATCTGCAAAGAGGATGACTGACTGATACTTCAATACTAGCAAGTAAATCCATAATGGGCTGGGAAGAAATCCCTTAATTGAAGTTCTATGAGATAGGTGTGGCTTTAAATAGCACCTGCAGGTTTTTTTCTTTAATAAAATGTTGTTCGTAAAAACTGTAAATTCTCCAAAACTTCATGGACGAGTGAAATGTTCTGAAACTTGATGGGCTAACAGTGATAAATGTGTTCTAGAATTGTAGCAAGTTTCATGCCAATAGCTTTAACAATGAGGGAGAAAGACACCCCTGAATTTTTCCCATTGGCACAATCAATTATTTAAAGAAAAATAACTAAAAAGTAGTTAACTCATTAAAATTACAATACAGACCCCATCCAATTTCAGAAACACCTTAGATGCAAATTTTCCCCACCTCAGTCTTTCTTCAGGCTTTACAGCTGCTCTGTTTTTCTTAAAACCAACTAATTGTACCTGCACAGCACTATCCACCTTGAGTTGCAACTGGGCAGGGAGAGTTAATTCCTGTTCTTCCTCATGAAGCGCCTCATTCTGCCTATACTCATCTGTCTCTATCCCTAGAGGGTCCTACTCTTGCTCACTTGTAGCAATCTCTACAGTGTCAGGCTGATCATCCCCCTTGGGCCCAGATTCTGCTGCTGGGAGGACATCCTCCTCTGCATCTTGCCCCAACAGTCTGTCCCTCAGGAATGCGGTATTCCTCTTTCCCTGCTGCCTTTTCTAGTGAGTTATGTCTCCTAATGATATGGCCAAAATAAAGTGGTCTCCATTTAGTCATCTTAGCCTCTATGGAGAATTCAGGCTTTATTTGATCTAGGACCCAATTATATGGCATTCTAGCAGCCCATGGCATCTGTAGAATAGTTCTCCAGTATCACAACTCTAACATAGTCACTTTTCTTTTTCTGTATGATTTGAACATCTTTGCCTGATGAAGACACTTGTGAGGCTCTGAAAGTTTGTAAGATATATTTTGTGCTTTTTAGTTGGCCCAAGGAAAGTATCTCTGTTTTGTGGATTTTGGATTTTCTGTCTTTTTAATGTTAGTGTGAGGAGCCGTGGTGGCACAATGGGTTAAACCTGTGTGCCAGCTGGACTGCTGACCTGAAAGTCGGGTTGCTGACCTGAAGGTTGCTGGTTTGAATTTGCGAGATTGGATGAGTTCCCATCTGTTGGCTCTAGCTTGCGGGGTCATGAGAGAAGCCTCCCAGCAGGATGGTAACACATCCAGGAATCCCCTGGGCACCGTCTCTGTAGATGACCAATTCTCTAATACCTGAAGGGACTTGTAATATGTTCTCAAGTCATTTCTGACACAATAAAAAAGTTAGTGTCGACCACAAAATAGTGTGAATATGTGGTTGAAATGGCTATGTCAGCCATTGCTTTTGTAATGAAGAAATGTTAAATTTACATGAAAAATCACTATCTGTAATCTTTTAAACATACTCTGTAAAATCCACCACACAATTATCTTCATTAATTTAGAAACCTTCATCCTTGGCAGAGCATGCCAAGCGAGCAATAATCCAATACTCTTATCTAAATTGAATTTTAGCTGATTTTCATGAAGTCAGTTTGTTGCTTTCACAAGGAGACCATGAAGAATAGTGCTAATCTTTTAGTGCTCTTATCAGATAGCTACCCAAGGCAATGTCATCAGCATACATGTAAATAAAAGATGCAACATAAAATGTATATGGTATATATGTATGTGTATACAGACAAGCAGAAATACATAGAGATGTAACTTATACAACCCCAATATTGATTATAAGATCTTAAAAAACAATCAATCCAGATTTTTTTTTAAAAAAAAAATTCTTACTATCAATAAGATAATGATCACCAAAATTCTATGACTATAAAATAATAATTTGAAAGCACACCGTGAGAGGTAATGTACTTGCAAAATATTCTTGAGTACTGTGTCAAGGTCTTACATTTGAGTCTCTTATCTCAGAAGCGAAATACTTAATTTGCAAAACGAAAGGCCTATAATGTCACTTGAGCAATGAACAAGAATCATTAAAAAGAATGTGATTAAGCACATGGAAGAAGCCAGTGCTTGGTGCCATAAAAAAGGTAAAAATTCATTCATTGATAATAACTTCTTATTTTTTTAAAAATATCTCATCCAGCACTTAAAGAAGAACGGCCGCTTCCTACATGATTTTTTTTTACTTCTTAAAATCACCATTAACATGGAAAGGAAAATGTATTACTTTTTCCACCCATTTCTATTTTTCTGAATAGGAATGAAAATGATTGATCATAATGTTATCGAGGACTCCCAACCCCACCCTAATAAAAAGAAGACATATTTCAACCTCCATGGGTATTATTGTTTCCCAAGGATGGAAGGCCAGATGTACTGGAAACGGCCTCTGACCCGAAGATTTCCCCTAGATCTTCCAAAGACCAGCAGCAGCCCATACCCCATAGCCTCCGACAACCCACATATGGATACACACACACGGCTCAGCTGTTCAGCCTGAGCTAGTCTGTACCAGCGAATCTCCGCAGCTTCAATGGAGATCACCTATCCTATCCTCGCCCTTCCACCCAGCCAAGACACAAGCCGAATGGCTAAAATGTATCCAAAGCACCTCCATTTCCAAACCCTTGATACTATGTATCTCTCTATATTTCTTTTAGTTTTTTCCCCCTTTTTCCTTACTTGAATAGGCAGATGCATGCATGAGTGAAGGGAATTTCGGCTATCTGCAGGACAAAGGTCCAGGATGAAACTTTGATTACAATCCCATCAACAATAGACATGTTTGGGAATCTTTCTTTGTTTTCCCAGTATGGGAAGATGTCTGGTACAACAACCCCTATTGTCCTCTCTGGCAGGGTCTGGTACCTGCATAATCCTGTCAAATCACCTTTTGGACTTTTCTTTGTCTCCAGCATTCCATTGCTACACATCCAGGTATTGGTATGACCCCAGGAGACCTTGCTGCCCAAGACCACCTCTGCTAGTCCATTGCAAGCTCCGGGGCCTGCCTGTCCAGTTGAGAGGAGATCCCCTGATACGTCATTGCTTCTTCCTCCAATCATGGCATGTACTGGCTAAGACCCACCTCCTGGCCAACCAGAGGCCTCAGGGACACTGGCCAGCTTCTTGGTGCTGGCCAATCAGGAGAAAGGGAGGGAGTTTCAAAATGTAGCAATGTTAGTGCATAAGAATTCTTGTGTATAAAATGTCTGTTTATAATTATGCTTTTACACTTGTACCCTTTGAGCATCTGTGCTGTATGAGAGTCCCTTTGTGCAAATTGAATAAAGTCTTTGTCATTTGCCTTTACCCTGGTGAGATTCCTGGTTCCTGATTCCTGACTTGAGACATCTGCGGGTAACAAAGCTTACCAGACATCACTTGGTAACCATGGGACTTAGACAAACACCAAATTTCTGGCATCATAGAATCATAGAATAATATAGTTGGAAGAGACCACATGAGCCATCTATTCCAACCCCCTGACTAGCAGGAAAAGCACAAAATATCCCAGACAGATGGCATCAATTTTGCCAGTTGTTGTAAGCCGCCCTGAGTCCCCTCGGGTGAGAAGGGCGGGGTAGAAATGTTGTAAATAAATAAATAAATAAATAAATTACTAATTCCATGTATGTGTATGACCCAATGAACTTCATGGAGTAAGTTATTACTGTACAAATACATTAAAATATCTTTGATGGGCTATCAGTAGAACAATTGCTGTGAAGAAGAATCACTTTAGTAATTTTATTCATATATATACACATGCATAATCAGCTGTCAGATAAAAGAACTATGTCCTTTTTTAAAAAAAAAACTTATTTGTGATATTGCCATAAGTCAGAACTAGTATTTTATACACAGTCTAACAGAGAGATGTCAGAAAATAAACATTTCCTAGGGACCATTGTGATCCGATTAGCAAATCAAAGGATGAATTTTATGGTATTATGACAAGTCAGAATGGTTTAATAAATCTAACACTAACACTAGTGACTTTCAAGTCACTGATGTAGTTTAGAAATAAGAAAAAGTGTCTCAACTGATGCTTTCTCACCAATTCTTGCTTCCACAACAAGCTCATTTTTTTTCAAAATCCAATTATCACAGGGACAGAAAGTCAGGTTAAATCTTCTGAACAGAGGCACAGACAGCAAAACAAACAGCACAGTGATGCTAACCCTTTCCTAATATATAGCTAATATATAGATATATTTGGCTGGAGTTACTCTTAAAAATATACCTGTTCTGACTTACAAACAAATTCAACTTAAGAACAAATCTACAGACCTATCTTGTTCATAACTTGGGGACTGTCTGTACATAAAATATTGCAAATTTGTCCTTTATAATTTTGTAATACACAATATATATCATGTTTATTTTAATTTAGTTAAGTAATCACTATGTTACTCATGTTACACATTATAGAATTTGGATGTCTCTTTCTCTCAAATCATTTGTAGTGCATGACTTCATGTCTGAATCACACCTTACAAGTTATAAAATAGAGCACATTCCAATTACAATTGTCTTCTGCCATTCAATAAAAATTGATTGTAGGGACATAACATCAATATTTATTATTCTGATTGTTGGTTAGATTATGCATATTGATTTTTTTAAAAAACATCATTTTGAGAGATGAATGTTGCATAATAACAAGCATGATGAAAATACTTTGGACACTTTTAGATAGCAAAAGGGCATTGGAAGTTATTGTTCATTTAAAACATACTGGCCAAATAGTTAATGCTGATAAATTGCGTTCATGCACTTTGAAAGTCAACTTCATATCTTGTATAATTCAGAAGCACTATTGCTCTACTTGCTGCTCTCATCCAACCCACCACCCAGAATTTATTTCTTGATTCTTATTGCTTAAGCTACTTTGAAGCATCACAACAATTACTGGAAACATCTCAATTTCCAGGAATATTCTATTGTCATCATATTCAGACATATTCATATAAGGTGAATTGGTAGAAAACCACATAGGCATTTAGTGTCAGTATTTAGACTGCAACACTTAAAAAAGATGAGTCAGTTTTCAGTGTGCTTTCCAATAAAAGTTGGTCCCAAAGGAGAGAACATGAGGAATAGGATGAAAGTGGTTAAGTCAATATGAGATTGACTCCATTATTCTTGCCATTTGTTTATCATGGACCTTGTTAGCATTGTTTTGCTCTCTTTTATTGACTTGGGGATATTAATATTGCTTGACAACTGCTTGGTGTACAGAATAAATGGTTATCTCATTTTGTTGCCTTACAGCTGTTGATTCAAGCATGCTAACATGTTTGTGAAGCATCAATCATGTATATAAAGTGTTGAAAGCTCTCAATGTACATGTGGTTGGAGGCTATTGGACAACATAAAATATGGTTGGTAGGAGTTAATAACAGGGCTGTATGGATAACTTTTCCCAGTCCCTTTAATGAGCCATACATCAATCACATGGCAAATATGCCTTCTCCACAGTTTAAAAGTATCATGTAACTATGCAGATAGTCATTATCAAAATAGTACTTGAACCAAAAAGAGTGGTTTTTAGCCTTTACAATTAATTTCATACTTTTATAACTATTATCATGTGAGCAAAAACAACGAAGTAAAAAGTGACTGCCTTGGAATAAAAGGATGTTTTTTTTTCTTATTTTTCCAAATTTCAAAAAAGGATGATACAGTAATTATATCCACAAGGAAAAGGATTTTTAATAACTCAAATGATATCCGGAATTCTGTTGATTACCTTCTATGACTCAATTGTTGTATAGTAAGCCAATAGTTAAGTAAATCCAATTGATTCAGGGTGTCTACTTCATTCAGAACTAGCAACAGTACTTAAGACATAGTCTGCAAAGAGCTATAAATTCCAGAAATCTTGTAAACTTTTAAAAGCTTTTATTAAATGAATTAATGGCATACAGAATATAGGAATAAAAACATTTGCGGATAATCAATCACGCATAACACAACTATCCCATTCTCCAAAACCTCCACCCCCTTCCCCCACCCATGAACCACCACACCTGACTTCTGGTACCACCCAGTGTGAAACTAGTGTCTCAAAAAACCCTACCCTTATCCTACATTAATAAAAATTTCTTGACAAAATCTTCATTGCTCTCCCCCACCCCCCACCCCCAATCTATCATTGGATAGCTTGGTCATTTGGATATACTCTATTTTTTCTCTCCAGTCTTTTAGCAATAGCTCTTTCCCCCTTTCCAAGATTTTGCTATTAATACTCTTCCTACAACAAAACTGTATTGACAGATTTCTGCATCTTCTTTACTGTTTTTTTCACCAAATAGTTGTAAGAGACACATCTCTGGGTTTTTCCTAATATCTTTAGTGATCATATTATTGTTTCCTTACTCACTTTCCCCCAAAAAGTTTGCACCAACTTACAGGTCCACCAGGTATGAAAAAGGTACCTTTCTGTACTTTACATCTCCAACACACACACACACACACACACCCGGTGAGATTTGTCTATTTTAGCAATTACCTCAGGTGTTACATAGCTTGTATAAAACATTTTATACATGTTCTCTCTAAACCTGCTATTAGCCCACAAAATCATTACTGTTTTTATATGATTGTCTTCTAGGTTGTATTCTAATATGTACCTATTTCCACTTTCATTAGCAATTTATATTGCTGTCATAAATTAATCAGTTCTGGTATTTTACATTTGTCTTATTTTTTAATATTTAATTCTTTTTCTTTAATTTTGGTTAAAATCTCTAGCTGTATTTTGTTTTTCCTTTAAACCAGATAGTGTTTTGTTGAATTAGGTGACCACATATTACTGCTTTACTTGCATCCCAAACCATCCTTGTAAGCTTATTTTTGATCCTCCAGTTTGTCCTCCACTGAATGTTGAATGTTCTGAATAATTCATCTAACTATTGATACAAATATACAAGTATACAAGTATACAAATACTTCACATATGGCATTTAAATGTGCAATCAGGTAATTAATAACTACCCTCCCTCCCCAAAATTAGTTATTTAGATCAAGGAGAAATTTCAGTAAAATAATACCAGTATTTTTTCTAGAATACATAGTATTTTGTTTCAGTACTAATTTACGTATCAGATACTAGACTATTGGAATTTTAACTGTAGTTGGAGAACTGCTGCTCTTGGGTAAAAGGATTAGAGAAACTATCTAGGAATCATTAACAGTGGGGAAAAACATGGACTGAAAACTTAAAAGAAATATGGATACAAAATTGTAATAAAGTAAGAGAGAATAAGGTGTGAGATAATATTTTGAATTATACTAGCTTTAAGCATAAATCTGGGCAATCCTCTAAAATCCTCTAAAAGGTTACTCTTTGCTGATGTGCATCTAGGATCATTGTTAGCCAACATATAGTGAAAATGTTAACATATACAAAATGTTGACAGATAATTTTGAAAAAAAAGCATAAACAAACAGTAGAAGAGCATAAATTGAAGAAAAGCAATGAATATCACCCTTTACTTTTGACTATAATGTCAAAAACCCATGTGAAGGGATGCTATCTTTTTCAAAAAGTGGTACATTTGTAAGTTGCAAATGTTGGAACAATTGCAATGATCTCTCAATATGAGCAATGTGTGAATAATTATATTGTTTGGGGGAAAATAATTAAATTATTCCAGACAGAAAAGCTATCAAAACATTTCTTTATAGTATTTATACTCCGTCTTTGAGCCAAAGTTTCCTGGAGTAGCTTACAAATTGTTAATTGGACAATTCCCTGTCCTAAGGTCTAGACTAAGCAAGGACACAATAAGAAAATGAGCCAGCAACTGTATTTTTCTAGTATTTTAAATATAGGATGGGATACTAAAACCTTTTAAGATAGCCTTATGGGAGGTCTTACTTGTTGTAGTCTGGCATGTATCAGATGATTTTTCTGAATGTTCAGAGGATAAGTTGGCCAGGGATGATGGGTTTCAAAGTGAGTGAGTGATCAGAGAGAATTATAGGTAGACGAGGCTGATGTTTTGGATTCTTCAGCTTGTTCACAGGCAACAGGGGAAAATGAAAGTACCAATTCCCTTGAGAAAAGGCCTTGGGAAGATGAAGAGTTTTCAAGGGAGAATAGATTAGACCTGAGAACACAACAAAGGATGTCCTCAGAGGCTCTGAGATAATGCTCAGAGATCCAGATGAGTTAGGCATGATGTAATTGGAGGGCTTAAATTAAGTGGCTTGCTTTCAGGTCTTTCAGAGGAGACAATGTTACTGAAAGAAATCAGTCTCCTCAACTTGTTTCATGTATTGTCAAAATTCCTGTTTCCTGTTCCTTGCCTGTGTTTCTTTGGAGAATTTATCTAGGGGAAGTTCCTGTTTTCATGTTCATGGATATACCTTTGGATGAATTCTGTGATTTTGGATTCCTTGGCTTTGTGTCCCCTGGCATTCATGGATTACTGCTGTTGAATGCTGGCTTCTTTTGAGAATTGCATTTTCTATTTTACTGACCCTTTTTGGATTTGCCCTTTTCCCTTTTTATATACTTTCTTTAATAAACATCATTTTATTGGATTACTGGACTCTGTGTGGTGTTGGGGTGAAAGGCTATTCCAGTGCTAGAGTGCAACATTACTGAGTTCATTATATAAATCCATTCATTTTTGAATCTACTGCAGTGGTTCTCAATCTGTAGGTCCCCAAGTGTTTTGGACTACAACTCCCAGAAATCCCAGCCAGTTTACCAGTTGAAGGCCAAAACATATGGGGACCCCAGGTTGAGAACCACTGAACTATTGAAAGATGGTGTATGTGTTTGGAATATTTTAAAGTATTTCAAAAATATTTTTTTTAAAAAAAACATTGAATCTAAGAGGTGGTGGTAATTCACACAAGCAACACAGAATATAAGTGCAATTTTCCTCTCTCTTCTTATAATCTGAGTTTTTATAAATCTACCATGAACAGACCAGTGGTCGAGACAATGAGAAGGTACTTCTGCTCACATTACAGCTGGTGTGGAGAGGAAGAAAATATTCATCTGTACCTTCCTTGTTTTTGGTTCTCAAGTAGTTCTACAAAGGAATGGGATTACATTGAGTCCAAGATTATAGTATGGTATCCTTGCATAGATTTCAGAAAAAAGTAGGAAAAAAGAATGAATTTTGACTAGATGTGTCATAAAGCTCTCAATGTTCGTGACATAAAGGATGCATTAATTGCTACATCAGGAACTGTGGATATAATAGACATATACATTTGAAAAGAAACTTCTCCAACTAAAAAATATTTGGCCATGATACAATAGAAATCTGTTGTTAACTCATCATCTCAGTAGTTACTTAACAAAGGAAGTAAGGTTTTGAAGGTAAATTTTGTCCACTTCATAGCAGAGTGTATTTATTTCCTCTTACCCAATCAATTTGAGAATTTTTCATAATAATTTCTTTTCTCAGTACTCTTAAACATCGATTAGACCTTTTCATGTATACAGGTTCCTAAATATTTTGGATTTAGATATGCATAACTGTTTGAACAAAGATTATATAAGTGGCATCATTGTTCAAAGTGGAACAGGGATTACTGACCAATCTAATCAGTCTGTAGTAATCAAGATGGCAGATAGGAGGATGAAGCTGAATAGAGAGGGCCACTTATACTTGGTTAAAGTATGAAATTTTATTAAATGATCATTGATAGAGACACACTATTCCAATAATTTGAAATACAAGCAGTAGTGCCTTGATTATTACTACTATGCTAGTTGGGGCTTTACTTGTAGGACACATGTATGATCTTACATTCATTTTTTGCAAATATGGCATCCTTTTCTAACAATACAATACAACCTCAGTGTCACACCTCAGCCTTGATTCACCTTATTAAAAATGAATAGTAAAAAGTTCTTTAAAAAGCAAAAGTGAAATTTCAAAAGTCAGTTACAAAATATAATCTTGACATATAAATCAGGAACTCACAAGGAATAAACAAGGTCCAAAGAAAGCATGGCAAAGTCCAAGGAACATGGATACATAGACTGCAAGATAATCCAAGACACAGCAGGAAAACTAGAGCTTGCTTCTCCGGTGAAAGAAAGTTGCTTTGACAACCGCTTTCTCCCAAATGTCCCCTTTTAACACTCTTTGCAAAACATGAAAGCATTCCTTTGCCCTCTAGACTCCCCCCGCCTGTTAACAATTCTAGTACTACGGCATACCCTCAATTCCAAATGGTCTGCTTGATCTAAGGAGCCCATCTCATCAAGGTCAGCTTGCTTGTTATCTCATTATCAGGCTGAGAACATTCCATCCTCCCTTCCTCCTTTCCCAAGTCAGTGTGCACCTGGCTGGCTTCAGTAGTTTCAGAATCATCAACACCAACCCTCCCTGTGGGAAACTGAACTTGCACTCTTTGTTCCTCATCTTCCAAAATTACAGGCCTTTCAGTGAGATTCTGAACCTGCACCCCTGTTTCCTCATCAGAGACAATCCTAGATTCCAGCTGAGTCACAACACTCAGATCCATGCAGATGTGTTCCCACACCCCATGATGATAGTGAACCCTATATTTTTATTACACAATCTCACTGGGAGACCTATAACTTTATCCCACCCTCATTTCCCTTCGTTTTCTTACCATCTTAAAATGGAGTCCCACGGAGGCTATCCCATGATGCACAGCCACTTCCAGTCTTGCCAGAGTGTGAATATGGTCAGAAGATTTTATTTTCAGGAGTTGGGTGTTGCCCAACTCCTGATTAAAGACAGTAGCAGGAAGCAGAGGAAAGCCAGAACAGAACAGGGAAATGTCGTGGGATGGTTGGCCATTCCTGAAGATCGACCTTGCTCTGGGGTACATCGAGTCCCTACTTTTAAGGATGCTGTTCACCTGCTTCCTTCCACTTCTCCCCCTCTTCCCTCCTGACCATGATATAAAGTCCCTAGAGAGACCTACATACACTTCTGGGGTGTTATTTTCTTGAATTTAAGTGAAACCATGGATATTGATTCCATGGTTGAGGGGGTCATTTATAAAACTGATTTTTCATTAGTAACCCTGTTGTCTTCAATATGTATTTAATATTGGAAGTCCTTTACCAACATGCTTTTTTCATGTCTGGAGTGACTTGAGAAACTGCAAGTTGCTTCTGGTATGAAAGAATTAGCCATCTGCAAGGACACTTGAATGTTTTGATGTTCTTACCATCCTTGTGGGAGGCTTCTGTCATGTCCCCACATGAAGATGGAGCTGACAGAGGAAGCTCATCCACGCTCCCCCCAGGTTGGATTTGAACCAGCAATCTTTAGGTCAGCAACCCAACCTTCAAGTCACCAGTCCTGCCGGCACAAGGGTTTAACCCACTGTGCCACCGGGGGCTCCAGATCAACATGCTGATCAATTGTGACATCCCATTGACCTTAATATTAATACAAATTAAGGACAGTACATTCTTTATCAATAAAGTCAAGAGAGTAAACACTCCAGAACATGCTTTCTTTGCCATCTTAGATTTAATTTTGTAGATGCCTGAATTATCTACAATAAAGGCAGGTAAAATAGTTGCACTCCATTTTAGTATTCGGTATGGTCCTGAGCATTCTACCTTTTAAAAAATAATAAAATAATGAATGTTGGTGTGGAAAAGATTCCCCCTGCCTTCGATTTTCATTATTGTGTTAGAAGAGTTGCCATTGGCATTCCATTTGTTCCCTGTGTGGTCAATTTATTCATGACTTCATTGAAACACATTGTGATCTATAATTCAGTGTGTAATTCTTTCCATAATGAGATCCTGATTTACAAACAATATATGGATGCCATGTTTAAATAATTTTCTCATGGATCTAAATACAGCATTCTTCCAATGAAATTTATTCTGTCCTTCCACTACAAACATCATTTTTGATCAAAGTAATGCTTCTTTTTTGGATATTGCAATTTAGAAAGAATGTGATCTTTTATCCATTTTTATAAAGGGACAAAGAAATAAATATCAAATCTGTTTTGCATTTTCTTCTCATTTCACTTTTTCTTGGTTAAACAGGAATTTACCTCATAGGCAGTATCTGATATTGAAAATGAATTATTCTCATGAAAAAGGCAACATCCGCCAAAAATAATAAATTTGTAAAACAACGGTATATGGCAGTTTATTCTCCTGGCATGGCAAGGACTGCATAGAATCATGCATTGTTGTTAAATTTTACCTTTTCCCTATTTGCCTTTCTGGATGCCTTATCTTGCCTTATATTTGGAAGAACTTCAGAACAAATGATGCACTCTCAGAGTAACCCAGTTGTTATATCAAGAAGAAAGAATATAACACTAAGCTCTCTGATTCATGCAGTAATTATACAAAACCATCTCATTGTGATTTGCAATATTGCACAAATGAAGGCATGTGTGATACACACAAATGAATGCACATCTGGACACTATATGCACAACATGTGAAAGAGTATCACATACAGAACTCAACCTCTGAACCTTAACATGAATAGTTGAATACAGGTGTTCAACTTTGGACAAAAATGTTTCACCCCTTCCTTAGGGAAATTTACACATGCATAAGACATCAACAAAATTCTAGCCATTAATTACCCCAATTTGGTTGGGGGGCACTTAAAGGTAGTGATTGTTCACTTTGATCATTATTTATTGGACAGTTTTTGAAAATCTACTGCCATCACTATGAACATAAATTACATCATTTTCAAATTGTACAACAAAGAGATTAAACTATATTTTTGATAAACAATCAATGGAAGAAAACCAGCCAAATAAAGTCGAAACTGAACTGATAATGAGTAAGAAGATGGAGCAACTTGATGCAGGTTTAGCTGTCAAGTCAGGTGTGAACTCTACCTCCTTAGCCTTCACTGTCATCCCTTTACCGGAAGGCAAACCCAGAGTACTTCCCTATGGTGAGAGCAAACCGTGGGTCAGCCTCAGGGGTAGATTCCTTCCCTATGTCCTGGTTCATGGGGTCTGTAAGGGCTGTTTCAGAGCTATACTCTTCACCAAAAAGCTGCCAAGATGTACACTAAATTTTTAAATTCTCCCCTGCTATCTGCCAAAGGATGCTCACCAATGTGTCGTCTTCATCTTAGAAAGAAGTCACGAGTGGAGTGCCGCAGGGTTCCGTCCTGGGCCCGGTTCTGTTTAACATCTTTATTAACGATTTAGACGAAGGGTTAGAAGGCACGATCATCAAGTTTGCATATGACACCAAACTGGGAGGGATAGCCAACACTCCAGAAGAAAGGAGCAGAATTCAAAACGATCTTGACAGACTAGAGAGATGGGCCAAAACTAACAAAATGAAGTTCAACAGGGACAAATGCAAAATACTTCACTTTGGCAGAAAAAATGGAATACAAAGATACAGAATGGGGGGGCGCCTGGCTAGACAGCAGTACATGTGAAAAAGATCTTGGAGTCCTTGTGGACAACAAGTTAAACATGAACCAGCAATGTGATGTTTAGCCTGCAGAAGAGAAGGCTAAGAGGAGACATGATAGCCATGTTCAAATATGTGAGGGGAAGTCATAGGGAGGAGGGAGCAAGATTGTTTTCTGCTGCCCTGCAGACTAGGACATGGAACAATGGCTTCAAACTACAGGAAAGGAGATTCCACCTGAACATGAGGAAGAACTTCCTCACTGTGAGAGCTGTTCGGCAGTGGAACTCTCTCCACCGGACTGTGGTGGAGGCTCCTTCTTTGGAGGCTTTTAAACAGAGGCTGGATGGCCATCTGCTTTGAATGCGGTTTCCTGCTTCTTGGCAGGGGGTTGGACTGGATGACCCATGAGGTCTCTTCCAACTCTACTATTCTATGATTCTATGATTCTATAATTTGTCAGCTTATTTACAGATGCATGTAGGTAAATCTCATTGATTGAATGAGTGCATTTTAGCTGAGAGTAACAATATGATTTAGGCCCTTGAGTCAATGTGCATGATTGAGAAACACATTCATGTGTGCATGCATGCAACTATGAATATATAAGTGGATGTACCTCATATTTCTTAGTTTCCTTTCCATACTACATTTAAAAACAAAATATTCTTCTCAAAGAGATATCTAAAATGCCAGTGAATCTGGTTAAATTGTTCTGCTTATAATTTTTTTTAAAATAAACCTCCCAGGAAATACCTCAAGATGAAGAAAACATCATATGGATCTCCAAATTAATATTCTAAATATAAATACCTATACATATATAAATAAACAAACAACAATATAAATAACTATAAAATATTAGTAATAAGGTCCTTATAGATTCAGAAAGGTAACAAAATAATTTTTTTGGCTGGAGCCTCTGGTGGCTCAGTGTGTTAAAGCGCTGAGCTGCTGAACTTGCAGACCGAAGGGTCCCAGGTTCAAACCTGGGGAGCGAAGTGAGCGTCCACTGTTAGCTCCAGCTTCTGCCAACCTAGCAGTTCAAAAACATGCTAACGTCAGGGGAAACCTTTACCTTTACCTTTATCTATTTTTGGCTAGGTAGGTGGTCACATTTAATAATATGAGCTGTTTTGAAACAACACAAATTAGCTCAGCATTTGAATCTACCTCCCTATATTTAGTATCTTCATTATCTAAGAAGTGTAGTATTTATTTTTATCTACTTTGTTTTATATCCCGCCCTCTTTCCCTCATGACAACAGAAAAAATAGTTAAAATATCCTTTGTTAAACAATGTTTTCACCATAAAAGAGTGATTAAGGAACTAGATGGAGAAGGTAGGAAATTGCTTCTGATCTAAATTCTCACTCTTTATTTAAAAAGGGAAACATTGAGCCACCAAACAATTCCTAAAAAGGTAAAGGTTTCCCCTGACATTAAGTCCAGTCATGTCTGACTCTGGGGGTTGGTGCTCATCTCCTTTTCTAAGCTGAAGAGCCGGAATGACTGCATGGAGTGCTATTACCTTCCCGCTGGAGCGGTACCCTATTGATCTACTCACATTGGCATGTTTTCGAACTGCTAGGTTGGCAGAAGCTGGAGCTAACAGCGGCCGCTCCCGCTGCTCCCGGGGTTTGAAGCTGGGACCTTTCGGTCCTTGATTATATACTAAGCTATATTAGGTAGTGTTCATTTCTAAGCAAATGTTTAATCATCAGTGCTCACAGCCTAAACACACCTTAAAATTAGCATGTCAGAATCAATTGCTACCCTGTTTCCCCGAAAATAAGACATCTCCTGAAAATAAGACCTAGTAGAGGTTTTGCTGAATTGCTAAATATAAGGCCTCCCCCGAAAGTAAGACCTAGCAAAGTTTTTGTTTGGAAGCATGCCCGCCCAACAGAACACCAGAGCATGCAAGATTGGTAAACGTACGTACGTACCATAGATTGTTGTACATGGAAATAATGGTAGTAACAAGAAATTCTTGATAGGATTCATGGTTTGTCTGGTCATGCTGGTTTCTGATGACAACTACTGACAGTATGTAATAATTGTTCATTTTTTAATTCAACAATAAACATGAATGCTTCTTCATTGAAAAATAAGACTTCCCTGAAAATAAGACCTACCGCATCTTTGGGAGCAAAAATTAATATAAGACACTGTCATATTTTCGGGGAAACACGGTATTTGAGGTGCTAATAACAGAAAAATAAGGTTAGTCTTTTGATTGTGCCAAGTAATATTGCATCAAAATTATTTTCATACTTGCTGATCTGCCATTGATCCAATTTTGACAACACTAAGAGTTCCTATTCACATGCATCCTCCCCAAGTTGACTAAATTACTGGTAATTGCTAAAATCATGAAAACTAGGCAGAAAAATTGTACATCAAGCATCTGTGTACAAGATTCAGTTTTGGTCCTCCAAACAATTTTGTATTTGGAGGCACTTTGCTCATGTTTTCTATATCCACTTCCTTAAACTACTATTCTCCATCTGGAGAGAATGGATCTCAGGGCTTAAAGGGGGGGGGGGGGAGGCTTCAATCCTTCTAGACTAAATCTGCCTGTCTCTTCTTTTAGTAACAAATCAACAAGCTTGATGACCAATCTGGGTTTATTTGATCTTCATGGTCCCCTTCACACAATGAACTATCACTTTATACTAGGGTTCCCAGGACAGCACTCCATTAGTGAATGGGGCAGAAAACACACTATTCCAGATGAGACACTACCAAAGCAGAAAAGGATGGTATTATTGCAAGATTCCTTTTCCTGATTTAGCCCTAGATTGTCTCCTTTTACTTGCATCAGTTTTGATGTGATCAGTGGGAGGGGGAAAGTGGAATGAAACAACTGAAGGAGGGGCTGAAATCTAGCATATTTCAAAAGAGAAGACTAGGTGAAAACTTATAAATAAGCAAGTAAAATTAAAACAAGAAAATCAGAAACACTCAACATTTTAAGGAAATCTAATTGACCCCATAGTTTCACTTGGTAAAACTACATATATTCTTTCTAATTTCCAATTCACCTTTTAACTGTTACACCCCACACTCACAATACAGCCATTTATGAACAGTTTTTAACAGTTGATGCATTCATATGTTTCTGTTTTTTAAAAATATATTTTTATTGATATTATATTTCATATTGTGAGTAGATTTGCACATTTAATACAAACACATAGTTTATCTATTACCACATTTCTCCACCCTCTTCCATTCTATATTATCTACTCACTTATCTAATATATCATTGTTCTATTCACTCTTTCCCCCCTCTCTCTCCCCTTCCCCTCCCCTCCCCTACCCCATCCCAAACCCATACCACAATTTCCATTAGAACTTTAACTCCATACATAAGCTCAGCTTTTCCCATCTCTGTGCAATATTTACATTGGTTTTGCCTCTTTTTATCAATTCTGAATATATCAACCATTTCTCTTTAATTTTCCTCATTTTATCTTCTTATCCTCACAGCTTATCTTTGCAATAATTTCTGATTGGACCTGATCAAACAAAAAATTGTTCCAATTTAGCATATTCCATTTTTTTCATCTTTCCAATCCCAAACTATTATAGCCTTCCCTGCAGGAATCATTGCTTTGAATAAATATTGATATTTTGCATTGATCCTTTTGTTTCCTAATATTCCCATTAACATCAACTCTATATTTACTTGAAGTGGTACTTGAAATATTTTCTCAATTTTTTTTCCATTGTTGGTTCCCAAAATGTTTTTGCCTTTGGACATTTCCGTCACGTGTGAGTATACCATCCATTGCTTAATCTGACCATCACAAATGCCTTTTTGACTGGAAATATGAAGAAATGACTTTGAAAAGCACAGACTGGAAAACATATCATCTACTGCTGAGCCATCATTCTTCTTCCTAAAATTTGGTACAGAAATTAATTGTCTATGATTAAGTGAGCCCTTTGTATTTAACATTTCTTTTAGTGGCCCAAATTTTAATAGTTTCTACTTTTTAAAAAACACAACAATTTATTTATTTGTATTTATTTCATTTATATACCACTTTTCTCACCCCTAGGAGGACTCAAAGCAGTTCAACAACATAGTAAATGGCAAAGTTTCAATGTCTCACAATCATATAAAAGAAACATTACATGTTTAAAATCAATACATATAAATTAGTCAATTAAAAACTACACAAACCACAACATGTTATTCTACTGCAGTATATTTTTTGCATAGTATCATGCATTCCCAAGACCTTTGGAATCAGTTAGATAAAATCTAAATAACTGATAATATTATTCAGTAACGCAGGACAAGAAGGGTGGAAAGTGTGTGAAAAGCAAAAGAAATGCCATTCCAAATAGCTGGGGGAAAAGAAAATTGCTTGCAGTTCCCTTATTATTCTTACTTGGGCTTAAAACCTTGCAAAATGACTTTCTAATGGAAGCCAGCTGAGTGATTATATGGTTTAAGAGATAAACCTGTTATTTATTCTGTCACTGTACAATGGTTTCTATGGAGGCCTTGCCTCATATTAATAAAGCTTTCCCCTTAGATCGATCACAAAGGTGATGTAATGGTGAGGACAGGATATGCTGTGTTTTATAAACCTCAAATGTCACAGGATGAAATATCACGTTGAAAAAGAAGTAACACAATGGTGGCCATTGAAAAGTGTCTGGAGAAAGAAAGATGACTGTCAAAGTCACTTTGCTGTTGTGTAACTTCAAGTCAACCTTGATTTATGGCAACTTTCTTTGAAGTTTTTCTTTTTTTTGATTTGTTCAAATGGGATTTGCCATTGCCTTTCTCTGAAGCATGTGTGACTTGCCTTAGGTCACCAGTGGGTTTTCATGACCATGTGTACCAGAGTCCTAGGGTTCATCTATATCAGGCAGTTCAGCCTAGTATAAATCTGCCCCAGAACAGCTCCAAATTCAGGATGTTGGTGCTGCATCCAGGCCCATTTCCTCCATGTTGCCATTGTTGCTGCTTCCAAGGTGCTTCCAGACAGTGCCAAAACACAGGATTAATATGTGGGATAAACAAACTCGGGACTTCAGAGCAGGTCCCCACACAAACCTGCCGGTCCTGGGTTTTCTTCCCCTGCTGTCCTCACAGCCCTTCTGTATCTCAGGATAAAATGGAGGGTGGACAGGGGACATTCGGCAGAAGTTTTTTTTTAAAAAAAATCACTCAATTATGCGCAGATGCTTACATGCACACATGTGAATATCCTAATACAAATAAGAAATTCCTATCTGTGCTTATACACATTAGAACATAACGGCAGGAATTGGTTTTTTTTTTAATGCCACCAGATTTCCCTTTTTCCCCAATTGCTTATTTAATATAAAGTTGTTTCTTTTTTTTTTTTTAAAAAAAACACTTTTAGAGATTTCTAATGGCTCTCCGCTTCGCCTCTCTTGAAACCAGCTAGAAGGCCGAACAGGGTATAGGGTTACAGCCTGTGCTGGATGGGGTCACACTCCCCCTGAAGGCGCAGGTGCGCAGTCTGAGGGTGATCCTAGACTCATTGTTGGGCCTGGAGCCCCAGCTCTCAGTGGTGGCTGGGGGAGCCTTCACACAATTAAAACTTGTGCACCAGCTGCACCTTGGGAAGCCTGACTTGGCCACAGTAGTCCACGCTCTTGTTACATCCGTCTAGATTACTGCAATGCACTCTACGTGGGGCTGCCTTTGAAAACGGTTTGGAAGCTTCAATTAGTCCAATGGGAGGCAGCCAGGTTGATAACTGGAGCAATGTACAGGGAGCGTACTACTCCTCTGCTATGTCAGCTCCACTGGCTGCCGATCAGCTACTGAGCACAATTCAAAGTACTGGCGTTAGCCTATAAAGCGCTAAATGGTTCCGGCCCAGCTTACCTGCCCAAACGTGTCTCTCGCTATGACCCATCGCGGAATCTAAGATCTTCCAGGGAGGCCCTGCTCTCGGTCCCAACAGCCTCACAGGTGCAGCTGGCGGGGACGAGGGACAGGGCCTTTTCAGTGGTGGCCCCCCGCCTATGGAACACCCTCCCAAATGAAATTAGAAAGGCTTCTTCCCTCTTGTCTTTCCGAAAAAGAACGAAAACATGGTTATGGTTATGGTTATGGTTATGGTTATGGGACAAGGCCTTTGAGCAAGAGTAGCAGTAGAAATGAGATATGATAATTATACGACTCACTGATTTCCCCCACTTGGACTTGGAACACACCTGAATGTATATTTATATGTATAACTATGTAGGTTTTTTTAATGTAAGCTCTCAATTTTAATGTAATTTTTAATCTAAATGAATATTTAAATGTGATATAAATTGTTTTAATGTATATGTTCATGTTGTAAGCCACCCTGAGTCCCCTGAGGGGTGAGAAGGGCAGGGTAGAAATGATGTAATAATAAATAAAATAAAATAAAATAAATTAGCTGTGTCTTGTGGGAGCCCGAACAGCTGATCAGCTGTTTCAGGCCTTTTAAAACCAACATGGGTGGGAAGCAGAACCGGGATAAAGGAGAACCTTTTTGAATCAGGTTTTCCCTCCATTGCTGTGATTGAGCACACATTTAACACAAACGTCATCCGGCCACCTGCCTTTTAACCCGTTCTCTCCCAAATTATAGGTACTGTGTGGAAGCCTCCTAGCTAGCTATGGTGCTCTGTGTAAACTCCTGGTGATTGCAAGGGCATATGTTAAATCAGAAAGGGATGCCTATGAAGTCCTCCACTCCTTCTTGCTAGTCATGTGGGTGCTCCATTCAGATATCAGCTGAGGCTCCCATGTTGGCCAGGGGCTCAGAGCTGTGTGGTTAGTTAGGAGCAGCAGCAATGACAACACAAGCACAATCCATGTGCACGGAAAGGGTGATGGCACCAGTGTCCAGTCTAGATAACAGATCAGGTCTGCTACCTAGACTGCTTTAAAACTACAGGATACTTTAGAGTTTCCAGCAAACTCCAAAAGAGTATCCCTCAACTTCATCCAAAGTGGGGCACAGTCAGTTAACACAAACACACACACACACACGTCCCCAATACTCACTAGAAGTCACTGTGTGTTATAGGGACATCCAGCAGTCCATGTGCACTTTTTCCAGTGTACACACTCAGCCCAACCAAAATTACATTTTTTAAAAAAGTTAGTCTTTTTATACCAAATGAAACTAGTAAAATGTTATATTCCCAATCAAAGCACTGGGACATAGTGAATAGCAAAGATAACATTGTCATTTACCATATTCTCAGAATTCCTTATTCCCTCTGAACAGTCTTCAAAGGCTCTCAGTAAAGGAAGATAGATTTATTTCCAACTATAATATATAAGAATAAACATATATGTTGTAATTTATTTGGGGGGTAGGTTTAATCTTGAATTAGCTTTGTGAAAACTGGAACTCTTGGAGGTGGTGGAAAATGGTAGAATAATTTATTGATATGATTGAAAACAGCTGCCCACATTTTGGGATCACCTTTGGGTCATGGCTATAGGGAACATCATGAAAAATGTCTGAGCTTCAAAATTTACCACTTTCCCTCTGGAAATCAATGGAAGAAATATATTTGAAGTACTGCTATACGAAAATAAGAAATGTAATGTGGAGAGCTAAAGGTTTGATAGAAAGTGTAAAAGAAGAAGTTCCAATAAATATCTAGAGGAACAGTAAAACATTGAGAAAAACTGTTTTGTCAGATCTGAGCTGTAAACAGCAGGCTGGAATAAGCTAGGAGCTATGAATCCAGGCTGTAGAGATATAAAATTCAGCAGAAAAACAAATGAGTCATGACCAGAGAGGAAGTCTAGAATCAGTAACATTGACCAGAGACTCAAAAACATGACAGAGTTCAGGTTGTCTGAACTGGGATCCAGTGAATCAAGAAGTCTACATTTTATTTCTTCCTTCCTGGAAGGATGAAATAACTTATACACTAAAGGTAGTGTATCTTTGCCTGGTGGCACAGCGTGTTAAAGCGCTGAGCTGCTGAACTTGTGGACCAAAAGATTGCAGGTTTGAATTTGGGGAGTGGAGTGAGTAGCCCCAGCTACTGCCAACCTAGCAGTTTGAAAACATGCAAATGTGAGTAGATCAATAGGTACCGCTCCGGCAGGAAGGTAACTGCGCTCCATGCAGTTATGCTGACCACATGACCTTGGAGGTGTCTACAGACAACACCTGCTTTTCGGCTTAAAAATGGAGATGAACACCAACCTCGAGAGGCAGACATGACTGAATTTAATGTCAGTGGAAAACCTTTACCTTTACCTAAAGATTACAGGTCCCATCTGATCTTGAAAGCTCAGCAGAATCAGTCCTGTACTTGGCTGGGAGAACACCAATGAATACTAGATGCTGTATGCTCTATTTTGCACAAGGTCTGATGGATGATTGGTATATATATTTGGTGTTGCATTGTGTTAAATTTTTATATATTGTATTTTACTATGTTATTTAATTATTTTAACTGTTTTATTCTTATTGTATTGTATTATGATGTACTGGTAGTGATCCTACCAGTTGTGTAAGCCGCCCTGAGTCCCCTTGGGGAGAAGGGCGGGGTAGAAATATTGGAAATAAATAAATAAATAAATAAATAAATATTTCAGGGAAGCAACTGGCAAAATCACCTCCGATATCCCTTGACTAAGAAAACCCTATGAAATCAATGGGATCAATGTAAGTTGACAGGCAAACTGAATAACAACAACAACAACATCATCAACAACAACAACTTTATTCTTATATCCTGCCCCATCTCCCCAAAGGGATGTGGGGTAGCTTACATGGGGGCCAAGCCCAGTAAAACAAAACTAAAATATATCACCATAAAATACAATTGCATTACAATGAATTAAACACATAAAAACATAAATTCAATAATGAATAGCTGACCATAGTGGGCGTGTTCAGAGATAAAAGGGCAGAACAGGGTCTGTGCAATATACTACAAGAGCAGGGCTGGTAATAAAGTGCAAAAGTAAGATATTTAATTATGGTTAGAAGGGCCAAGTAAACTGTTGAATCACTTAGGCAAAGGCATTTAAAGGTAGATGCACACATACATACTGGAGAGGAAGGTTGCATGCAGCCAATGACAGTACAAGGGAGCTTCTCTAGTGTATCCCCAGGGATAACAGTTGGGTTCTGGGCCATGGAAATGCATTGAATGACCTTGGGAAAGTCACATTATTTCAGCCTCATAGGAAGGCAAAAACAAAAACAAACTCCCTCTCAACAAATCTTGCCAAGGAAATCCAGTAATAGGTTCACATTCAGTTTGCCAAAAATTGGAAACACTTGAAGCCACACCAAAAAAAAAAGTCTCAGGCAAGAAACAAAACTTCACACATGATGCTATCCCACTGGAAGAAATAGATGCAGTTATGATACCACTGAACAATTATAAGACCACATATGTTTTGTTCAAAATTTTGTCACACTGGTTTTAGAAGCCCAGAATTTTAAGTTAATGTTTTTGAACGTAATAAAAACAACTATAAATCTTTAATACATTAATCTAACTTTTGTGATTTTTAATTAGATATGATTTTTGGTCAAAGTTAATCTATCCTTCACATACTGTCTTTGATAAACAAAAATATTGGAATTGCCAACATTACTTAGCAATATCTCAATTAACTTCAATAGAAATGTTCACTTGACTAAATACCAGATTTCAGATAAATTTTCATCTGCTGCTGTTCTAAAAATCAAAAGCTAACATAATGGATAAAGGGGTCCTTGAAGCTTTACCAGAATTATCTTTATCACAATTTGCTGAAGGAGTAAGATGTCAAAAACCTGAATTCATAGTTCCAATTAAAATTGAATTCAGATCAGAGGTAATCTCTAATATTGATCTTGCAAAGGTATCCTTCCAGGATTTTCTTTGAGTACAATAAAGGCCAATTTAACATCTTCTCCAACTTTTTCTCCTAACAAATTATGTTGACTAGTAACTGCTAGTGTAGTCCAGTGGATTGAACATTGGAGTGCATCTCTGGAGATCAAGGATTAAATAAATCCTTATTAAAGCCATGCAAACCAACTCTCTTGGCTTCAGAGGAAGCCAAAGACAAACCTCCTTGAACATTTTTGGAGTCTCCATAAGTCAGAAGTCATTTTGGCACTCTGTAAGTCAGAAATGGTTTGAAGGCACACCACAACAACTGATGAATATTGAGACCTCTTCACGTAAGGCTTGTTTGCTCCATTCTTCCACTCGTTGATGGAGCCTGTCGAGTATCATAGAATCATAGAGTTGGAAGAGACCTCACAGGCCATCCAGTCCAACCCCTGCCAAAAAGCAGGAAGATGACATTCAAAGCACCCCTGACAGATGGCCATCCAGCCTCTGCTTAAAAGCCTCAAAAGAAGGAGCCTCAATCACACTCCGGGGCAGAGAGTTCCAGTGCTGAACAGCTCTCACAGTGAGGAAGTTCTTCCTGATGTTCAGGTGGAATCTTCTTTCCTGCAGTTTGAAGCCATTGTTCTGCATCCTGGTCTCCAGGGCAGCAGAAAACAATCTTGCTCCCTCCTCCCTATGATTTCCCCTCACATTGTTATACATGGCTATGATCAAAGGTCTGGTCTTCTCTCAGCCTTCTCTTCTGCAGGCTAAACATGTCCAGCTTTTTAAGCCGCTCCTCATAGGGCTTGTTCTCCAGACCTTTGATCATTTTAGTCACCATCCTCTGGACACTTTCCAGCTTGTCAACATCTCTCTTCAATTGCGGTGCCCAGAATTGGACACAGTATTCCAGGTGTGGTCTGACCAAGGCAGAATAGAATAGACCAATGCATGACTTCCCTGGATCTAGACACTATACACCAGGGGTCCCCAAACTTTTTAAACAGGGGGCCGGTTCACAATCCTTCGGACCGTTGGAGGGCCGGACTATAGTTGGCCACTGAGCAATAATAATAATAATAATAATAATAATAATAATAATAATAATAATAATAACCAACAACAGCAATAATAATAATAATTAAGAGGGTTGGACGAGACCCCTTGGGCCATTAAGTCCAACCCCCTTTTGCCTTTGTGCACCAAAAACACAAGCGAAGCACCCCTGACAGATGGCCACCCAGACTCAATGTTAATTATTATTATTGTTATTATTATTATTATTATTATTATTATTATTATTATTATTATTATTATTAAGGGCCACCCAGCCTCAATGTTAATAATAATAATAATAATAATAATAATAATAATAATAATAATGTGATTTTGTGATACGAAATCCAGCATATCTATCTTGTTTGCTGTGTCATACAATAATAATAATAATAATAATAATAATAATAATAATAATAATAATAATAATAATGGTTGTAAGAGAAGAAGATACCCCTTGGTCATTTAGTCCAACCCCCCTTCTGCCCTTGTGCTGTAGGGGCCGGATAAATAGCTTCGATGGGCCGCATCCGGCCCCCGGGCCTTAGTTTGGGGACCCCTGCTATACACCATTGGCTTTTTGCTGCAGCATCACATTGTAGGCTCATGTTTAACTTGTTGTCCACGAGGACTCCAAGATCTTTTTCACGCATACTGCTGTTGAGCCAGGCATTCCCCATTCTGTATCTTTGCATTTCATTTTTTCTAACCAAGTGGAATATCTTGCATTTGTCCCTGTTGAATTTCATTTTGTTAGTTTCGGCCCATCTCTCTAATCTGTTGAGATCGTTTTGGATTCTGCTCCTGTCTTCTGGAATGTTAGCTATCCCTCCCAGTTTGGTGTCGTCTGCAAACTTGATGATCATGCCTTCTAGCCCTTCGTCTAAGTCATTAATAAAGATGATGAACAGAACCGGGCCCAGGATGGAACCCTGCAGCACTCCACTTGTGACTTCTTTCCAGGATGAATAAGATGCATTGGTGAGCACTCTTTTGTTTCGTTCACTTAGCCAATTACAGATCCATTTAACTGTAGTTTTGCCTAGCCCATATTTGACTAGCTTTTTTGCCAGAAGATTATGGGGGACTTTGTTGACAGCCTTACTGAAATCCAGTTACGCTACATTCATGGCATTCCCTGCATGTATCCAGCTCGTAACTCTATTGAAAAAAGAGATCAGATTAGTCTGGCATCATTTGTTTTTAATAAATCCGTGTTGACTATTACCAATGACAGCATTTATTTCTAAGTGTTTGCAGACCATTTCCTTAACAATCTTTTCTAGAATCTTGCCTGATATCAACGTGAGGCTGATCAGATAGTAATTATTCACGTCGTCCTTTTTTCCCTTTTTGAAGATAGGGACCACATTTGCCTTCTAGGCTTGAGCGATCCACGAAAAAATTGATTCTAAACTCATTTCAAAAGTAGGGGGGGTAGCGTTTCGTTTCTGAAGTCATTTCCGAATTTTGCCCCCCAAAAAATTCGAAATTAACGAAAATTCGTTATTTTCTAAATTAATTCGTTAATGGCGGACACGCATGCGCAGTGGCCCAAAAACAGCCCAAGAGGGGGGGAGTTAGGGGGCTCTCCTGCACTCATTTTTTCAGCTATACTGATCAAATTTGGTACAGTGGGAGAACACAATCCACCCTGCTTGTTCGCAAAATTGCAGAGCATTTGCCCTTTCCTAAGATTTATTGCGCAATTTTATAGTTCATATAAAAAAACTTTATTTACCAATTGCAAAAAATCTGTTCCTGCTTTTGAATTGTTATTTCCTGTTCAATAGGGGTTCCTTCACTGTGAAAGTCCTTCTTCTACTTTTGTAACATTGTTTCAGTGCCCGTAAATCTGTCAAAATGTTAGGGCATTGGGGGCCATTGGCCAAGAGACACATTGTGCTGCCTGCCACAATGCGCAATGACTTTCCCACAGGCATCCATATTGGAGGCCATTATACCACAGTGGTCAAGCCCATCCCCCTCCCAAGAAATGTAAGATTTGTGCAACGTTGATTTGATTTATCGCCTGATGGCAAAATGGGGGCTTGGATCCCACTCCCCTGGGGAGCCGGCCACCGTGGGCCGGCTCCCACCCCTGCCCCTTTCCCCAAAGCAGCAGGGCGTGGGCTTAAACTGCGGAAATAGACATGGGGGCATGGATCCCACACCCCTGCCCCTTTCCCTAAAGCAGTAGGGCGGGGGCTCAGCTGCAGAGATACACATGAGGGTTTGGATCCATTAAAAGCACTGGCAGGGGGAGTGGGAAAAATTGCAGCAAAAAGAAAGAAAAAATCAACATGGTGATCCGAACCGCAATGGCCAAGATGGAGAAAAAAGCAGAAAGAAAAAATCCCCGTGGGGATCCGAACCCCAATGTCTATCTCAGCAGCAAAGACCCCACCCTGAGTCCCCACCATGCATCCCCTAGAGAGAGAGAGAGAAAAAAAAAACCAGAGGACCCCACCCCAAAGGAAGGATCTGGGAAAAATTGCCCAAATATGTGCGGAGGGACAGCAGCGAGGGAAGAGAGATGCGATGCATCGTGGGAAACTCGACCACGTAGGCCGAGAGGCAGCAAAAAGAAAAGAAAGAAAAAAGCCGCAGGCAGCAAAGACCCCACCCTGAGCCGGCCACAGTTGGCCGGCATGCATCCCCTAGAGAGAGAGAGAGAAAAAAAACCAGCGGACCCCGCCCCAAAGGAAGGATCTGGGAAAAATTGCCCAAACGTGTGCGGAGGGACAGCTGCGAGGGAAGAGAGATGCGATGCATCGTGGGAAACTCGACCACGTAGGCCGAGAGGCAGCAAAAAGAAAAGAAAGAAAAAAGCCGCAGGCAGCAAAGACCCCACCCTGAGCCGGCCACAGTTGGCCGGCATGCATCCCCTAGAGAGAGAGAGAGAAAAAAAACCAGCGGACCCCGCCCCAAAGGAAGGATCTGGGAAAAATTGCCCAAACGTGTGCGGAGGGACAGCTGCGAGAGAAGAGAGATGCGATGCATCGTGGGAAACTCGACCACGTAGGCCGAGAGGCAGCAAAAGGAAAAGAAAGAAAAAAGCCGCAGGCAGCAAAGACCCCACCCTGAGCCGGCCACAGTTGGCCAGCATGCATCCCCTAGAGAGAAAGAGAGAAAAAAACAGAGGACCCCGCCCCAAAGGAAGGATCTGGGCAAAATAGCTGAAACGTGTGCGGAAGGACAGCTGCGAGAGAAGAGAGATGCGGTGCATCGTGGGAAACTCGACCACGTAGGCCGAGAGGCAGCAAAAAGAAAAGAAAGAAAAAAGCCACAGGCAGCAAAGACCCCACTCTGAGCCGGCCACAGTTGGCCGGCATGCATCCCTGAGAGATTGGCCTGGCCCTCCCACAAAGTTTTCTGCTTTAGCAACCTTAGCCTCTACCCACGCCAACACCCCACCACCCAAGGGGAAGGGTGTGTTTTCTTCACGTCTGCTATTGAAATGTGGGCCCAAGCCCCTCAGACCAGGGGGGCCGGCCACCGTTGGCCGCCCCCACGCCAACACCCCACAATCCATGGGGAAGGGCGTGTTTTCTTTACGTCTGCTATTGAAATGTGGGCCCAAGCTCCTCAGACCAGGGGGGCCGGCCACCGTTGGCCGGCCCCACGCCAACACCCCACAACCCATGGGGAAGGGTGTGTTTTCTTTACGTCTGCTATTGAAATGTGGGCCCAAGCCCCTCAGACCAGGGGGGCAGGCCACCGTTGGCCGGCCCCACGCCAACACCACACAATCCATGGGGAAGGGCGTGTTTTCTTTACGTCTGCTATTGAAATGTGGGCCCAAGCCCCTCAGACCAGGGGGGCCGGCCACCGTTGGCCGGCCCCACGCCAACACCCCACAACCCATGGGGAAGGGCGTGTTTTCTTTACGTCTGCTATTGAAATGTGGGCCCAAGCTCCTCAGACCAGGGGGGCCGGCCACCGTTGGCCGGCCCCACGCCAACACCCCACAACCCATGGGGAAGGGTGTGTTTTCTTTACGTCTGCTATTGAAATGTGGGCCCAAGCCCCTCAGACCAGGGGGGCCGGCCACCGTTGGCCGGCCCCATGCCAACACCCCACAATCCATGGGGAAGGGCATGTTTTCTTTACGTCTGCTATTGAAATGTGGGCCCAAGCCCCTCAGACCAGGGGGGCCGGCCACCGTTGGCCGGCCCCACGCCAACACCCCACAACCCATGCCACAAAGGCACACTCCCTGACAGCAAACCGTCAGCGGCCCTGGCCGCATCCCTACCGGATGGACACAAGCAAGCTGGCAGTCCGCAGGGTAGTCGTGGCCACCATCACATCAATAATGATTATAATAATAATTAACAACAGTAAGATCTTTATTTTTATTCCCCGCCCCATCTTCCCGGAGGGACTCTGAGCGCCTTCCATGGGGCAATGGCAGAAATAAAACCAAATATATATATATATATTAAAGAAAATGTTGCATCAATAACACATAAAATAAAACTGCTGTCACAGTCAGCATACAGCATTACCTGCTTAAAAAACAGTGGTGTAAAAACACGGCTCTGGTCCGAGGGTTGAATACTTCACAGAGATGAGGTAGTTTGACAGTTAAAAATCAATAAAGTGCGAAATACTCTTGGCCTGGCAACCAATTCTTCAATAGGCAACGATCCACCACACAGTCCTCGAAGGCTTTTTGGAAGAGGAAGGTTTTAAGGCTCTGATGTTAGGTTCATGTTTCTATGGAGTTGAACTAGAGGGAAGACTTGTGTTTGTCTGGTGTTATTAAAGTTCTCTAGCAGATGAGTTGGAAAGAGGGAAATGACTTCTGTTGGTATGCAGTTTCAGTAAAGTTGAGGAAGTAAAATAATGAAAGATATTGTCTTTAATGGAGTAGAAATGAAACCAAAGAACTTAAACATAGCACAAATGTTGAGGCAAAAGAAACCATGAAGACATAACTCATTGTTTTTAATAGCAATACAGAGTTTCTGAGGGAACCTGCGCCCACACATCAATAGCAGCCGCAAAGGCACACGCCCTGACGGGCAAACGGCACCGTCCGCGTGCGCGGCCAGAGGGCACAGGGACCATTATTCGGCCGTCCCGCGGCCACTGCGTCAACCACACCCGCTCAAGGCAATGGGACAGTGAAAGATAAAAATTTAGAGAAGTGGTGGCCAAGGCCGAGGTGTACTACTTAATGCGGCAAGACACAGCCACAAAGGTTCTGATGGACTTTTATCTCTGTAAAGTGAGACTCTGCCGTATTCCTTCACCAAATATGTCTTACCAAAGGATCCACATCAATTATAACAATGTTCTTTCTGTACAGGAACTGTGAGGATCTGGAGAAGACCTAACAGTCATGGCTCATTCCCGAAATATTTTTGGACAAAAAAAGGTTAGAGATTTGAATGTAATCCGTTCTGAACACAAAGCGGATGCATTTCCTACCTTGGCTTTTATGGACTAAGTTCCCCCAGAATATCCTTCTTCCCATCCAGAAACATTATTACAGGAGACAAAACCTATAGGAACCTCAGGGAACGGCCTGATTTACCCAAAAACGAAAGTGGGCAACGGTGTGTGATGATAAAGACGAGAACGGAAGGGATGAGAGGAAGGAAAGCATAGGATAGAGGAGAGAGTTGTTGGACATAGGCCAAAGGGGCAACCCCCCCGCCCCCCAACAGAAATAGCCAAAGTTAATCAGAAGCAGAGCTGCTTAAAGAAGGAGAACTGTTGTTCTAGGAGGCGTCGGTGTCAAAATCCAAATCGGGGAAATTCAACACGGGAAGGTTGGCCTTCAGGAAGACCAGTTTCTCAACTGTTTGAGGGTCCAGCAAGCTGCAGTGGGGCGTGACTACATCTCCCGCTAGGCTGAAGACCCTTTCGCTCTGCACGCTGGTGGGCGGACAGCTGAGAAACTGGCGGGCTACGTGCGACAGATCCGGCCACATGTGATCACGTGAAGCCCAATAGGCCAATGGATCACAAGAAATTATCTCAGGAGGCTCCTCAAAGTACCTGTTGACCGAGCATTCGGCCGAGTCTACCTTTTGAGCAGAAGCCAGCAAAGAGGAATCTTCCGAGCAGGCTAGTATGGCCACCGTCTCTGCAAAGAAAGCGTTTCCTAGTCGCGGCTGGAGATCCGTAACCCTACGGCAACCCCCTGCCGGCTCCCCGGGACTATCACTCTCGCCACTAGCGCTAGTGCTGGGGGTGGCAGGCATTTCCGGTAGAGGGGCCACTGTGCCCGTTTCCCCCACCCTGGCAGCAAAGACCTCCCTCACAAGGTTAACTAGTTGGGCCTTCCATACGGTAAAGTCTTTTGGGCAGACGTTGTACTTTAGCCGTGGATCACACAAGGCCGCCAGCATATGGACCTTGCTGGAAAGAAGTGGCTCTAGGCGTTTCCGTACAGCAAAGGACAACCTCCTCACCACCTCCTGGACCGGCGGTGTCAGCGGTCCAGCCAGGGAGTCCAGTGTTCGACCGACCCCAAGCCTTTCTAGGTGCCTCCTTAGCCCCAAGACCATGGGCACTGCCTGGCTAAGAAGGGCTTTTGATTCCGAAAGGGTCTCTGTGGCATGTTTGAATGGCTTTAGGACGTCTACCAGCTGGGAGATGTTGTCCCACTCTTGCTTAGTAGGAACAAGCTTGCTAACAGGCGCAACCAATGTAAGGGAGATGCCGTGTACCGCCTATTGCTGCTCCACCATGCGTTCGAGCATCTTATAGGTTGAATTCCACCGGGTAGAGACGTCCTGGAGCAGCTTGTGCTGCGGGAGGCCTTCAAGGCTCTGCCTGTCTCTCAGCTGCCGGGCTGCCTTGATGCTCCTGTGGAAGTAGCCCGCGATCTTTCTACAGCGCTCGATCAGCAGGGCGATGTTTGCGGTGCTGGCCGGCTGCTCTTCCGGGCTCTTTAAACCTTCCTTGACGGTATTGTGAAGCAAGTGGGCCATGCAGGTGACATTCAAAAACCCTGCACTTTCAACCGCTTTGATCATATTTTTACCAGCGTCAGTCACCATGAAGCCCCTCCTCATTTCTTCCAGCCTGCACCGCATCCACTCCCCCATCATGTTTCCCAGATAGCTGCAGATGGTCTCTGCCTTGTGATCACGATCAACTACCTCCAAAGCGAGGAGTGCCCACCGATGGGATGTATCCATACTGCCTTCCTTCTCCCACCAATGTGCCGTGAGAGAGAGGTAAGAATGGCCTCCTCCCAAGCTTGACCAAATATCAGAGGTAAAATGGATGTGTCCTCCCATGGCGCTCCGCAACATCTGGATAATGCGTTCCTTGCAGCCCTCGTACAATCCGGGAATAACTTTTCTGGAAAAGGTGTGACGGGAGGGGATTTTGTAGCGGGGGCACAGGCGTTTCATAAGGCGGACGAAGCCTTCTTGTTCAACCAGGCGGAAGGGATGGTGATCAAGGGCCATCATCTCTCCCACACTTTGGGTTATCTGCTGGGGTGTGGGTAATGTTTCCCCCGTTCTCTTCCTGGCTAAAGGCATGCCCCAATCCTCCAAGGTGGACTGTGTCTGCCTTCCACCATCTACACCAGGAGAACTTTGTGTGCTAATGCTGCCACTGCAAGGGCTTGCAGCTCCCCCTCCTACCGATATCGAGGGATGGTGCCGCTTCATGTGAGAGCTCAACCCCGAGGTCGCAAGATGTCTCGGGTCTCTGCCTCTGCTGATATTTGCCCTACAGTGTCTACATACTGCCAAAGTGGCACGCTGAGTGTGGACATTGAAATGGTCCCAAATATATGACCTTGGCCTCCCCATAGCCACTGTGCCGACGCCCAGGGAGATAGGAGTCATGGGCACCCTTTCAGCAGCATGAGAAAGTCTATGATTTGATGGTACTACCTCCTCTACCTCCTCCTCACTGTCAGTAGCGGGTGGAGGGGTGGGGTTATAAAGATCCTCACTATCCACCACCTGTAGTTCCAGGACGGCAACACCTGCATGTTCCATTGATCGTCCACTTGTCTCATCTCCGAAAACTGGCTCCGGGTGGAGGGCTGTGAACTTTCAGCAGTTGAACAGCCAGCTTCTTCATCAAGTCCACCCACTCCCATCGTTGCGCGTTCCAGACGGATGGGACCCACCCTAACTTTTTTGGCCCCCCACAGTGTCCGGGCTGTTGCTCGACCACTAGCAGGACTTGCTCCACCAGACCCGCGTTCAGCTGAACGCTTCATGATAACGGGAGTGTTTTCAGGTAACAGAAGGGAGGAAGGTATTGTGTTACTGGGGGGAAAGATGTGTTGTTTCTTGATTGGCAATGTGTTCTGGGTCTAACTGCCGCAAACCCTTCTATTACAGTTGTTCTTATTGTTATACGTTAAAAAGGGGATACCTGTATTTTCCAGACCTTGATAGGGTTAATAGGAGAAAGAGATTTGCAGCAAGCCCTACTTGAGCAGCTGATAAGGAAAGGAAGCAAAATCAGGCTCCCTTTTTTCCCAAAACAGGTGTTGTTCTACAAAGGACGATGGGATGTGAAACCCTTTTGCCAGACTTTGCTTTTGAATCACTGCGGCCCTGGCACAGACCAAAAGCCCTACTTGAGCAGCTGAGAAGGAAAGGAAGCAAAATCAGGCTCCCTTTTTTCCCAAAACAGGTGTTGTTCTACAAAGGACGATGGGATGTGCAACCCTTTTGCCAGACTTTGCTTTTGAATCACTGCGGCCCTGGCACAGACCAAAAGCCCTACCTGAGCAGCTGAGAAGGAAAGGAAGCAAAATCAGGCTCCTTTTTTTCCCAAAACCCTTTTGCCAGACTTTGCTACTAGCGTTGAAAAAAGAAAAGTATCCTAATCAAAACGAAAGCCCACCCCGCCCGCAACAGGCAAAATGGCGCAGCAGAAAAATTGCAGGCCGGGTGGGAAAATGGCAAACGCCAAGCTTGTGGGGAAAAAAAGGCCACAGGCCCTTTGGAAAAAAAAGAAATTCAGAAACACCCAACAGTTTCGCACCCCACCCCACCCCACCTCACCCACCCAACCTTTTCTCCCGGTCTTCTGATATGTAGCTCTAGCTCAGCCAAGAAAGCTGTGACGCAGCAATCTTGCCTGCCTACGGAATCTCACTCCCAACCCACCCTCTCTCTGCAGATCCCGAGCCGAAATGAGCCACGAGGCGCCCGTGCACGCTCTTTTCATTCAGGACATACTACCAGCCCCTCCCCTGGGTTAAACGTGCTCTCTGATTGGCCACAAGGTGGAAAGAACACGCTAGGTTGCCCCAGTGCACTTAAACAAGTTTGGGTGATTTGCAAAACCTTTTTTTCCCAACGAAAGAAAAGACGAAATAAGAAAAACGGCCTGTCGCGGTTCGAAACCGCGATATCCAGACGTGTGGACAATCAAGGTCATATATTGCTTCACAAGTTACAAAAGTAACGAATTAGTAACGAGTAACGGGGAAATCGAATTATTTGAGCAAGCCTATTGCCTTCCTCCAATCTCCTGGGACTTCTCCCATTCTCCAAGAACTCTCAAAGATGATTGCCAGTGGTTCCGAAATAACTTCCACTTGTTCCTTCAATATTTTTGGATGTAGTTGATGTGGCCCTGGGGACTTGAATTTGTTTAGGTGTTCCTGGACAACTTGTTTCCCTATTTGGGGTTGGATTTCTTCTAATCCTTCATCCACTCCATCAGAGGATGCTGGCTTGGCCATGCCCACATTTCTTCTGAAGTGGATGGGAAGTGTCCCAAGATGCATCCTCCTCCACGATGAAAGGAAAGTGTTTTTTGGGTAGCTCCAATAGAGTTACCCGCACTTTCTTCTCCTTTTCCTCATATGATGGATGGAAGGGTCATGCATTGCCACCCTTTTGCCCATCTGCCAATGTGCCTTGAAGGATGGAAGGAGAGTGTGTGGGGTGTCACAAGGCATCTACACAACTTCCCTTCCGTTGGTGACTCCTGGTGAAAAGGTACAGCCCCAGGAGCTATGTGAAAAGATCCTTGATTTCAAATTCAATAAAATGCAAGCAACACAGATCTAAAAAGCTTGAAATTGCTCCCTTTAATTGCTAAATAATTTAAAAAGCAACTAAAAGGGGGGAAATACAGAAACTTAGCTGACAACTGAAATCTAGAGCAGTTAAAAGGAAAAATAAGGAGCAACTTTCAAAAGAAGAATGGGTTTAAATAGTCTGGTACATTATGTTAATCAATACAATTTAGGACAGCATTTAAGCAAGAAAGATTGAATCTTCCCAATACATTAATGTTGGCAACTATTCATGGTTTATGGAAAAAGATCAAATCTTCTATAGCAGTAAGTTCTGTAGCAATCTTGAATGCTTTAATCTAATGTTGTAAACCAGTAATTATAATAATGCATATACTTCTACTCTGTTGTCTTTAAAATTAGGATTTCGAAAGTATTCATCTTTCTCATGTTATATGATCCTTTGTTGCTTGATAAATATTGTATGCTTGATAATCTGTTGCTTTATAAATATTGCTGCTTCACAAATAGCATGCTATTGTTAATGAGTTTGTGTTGCTTTTTCTTTTAATGCAACTAAAAACTAATGAAGTTATACAATAAAAAATGTGATATTTAAAAAACCCCTAAGAACAAAAAACAAACCACCTTGACCTCAATCTAGTACAATGTTGGTTGCTGTTGTTGTTATGTGCCTTCTTCTTGACTCTAACTTCTTGAGACTTTATCAAAGAGTTTTCTTGGAGATTTCTCATTGCCTTCCACTGAGGCTGAAAGACTGTGATTTACACAGGGACACCCACAAGATATCCAAGTTTGTCACTACATGGATCGTTTATCCTGTGGCTGGATGTTTTAAACTGACACACCTTCCATTGCCATGGTGGACAGTAGGTATGACACAGATCATGCCTGCCCCTCATTGCCTGGTGCAATGTTGACCAGGGTGCCAGAGTGACAAGGAAGAGGAGGAATCAACCCTTCCTTTGCTCCCTCACTTCTTTGATTGCCTCATCATTCCACATAATGAGTGACTGAATGATTCATGTTGTGCCTACTGGCAACTGATATGAGGAAAATGTGAGAACAATGAGTGTCATTCATGTCCTCAGGCCACTTGAGCCCAAGGCAAACATAATTCCCATATAAACAACTGGACAGTCTCTAATCCAGCTCAAGCGTGGATGGCCCGAAAGTTGTGATTTGCTACAGATTCTGGATTTGACACAACCCACAACTTTGGTGAATTCAAGGCCATGTTAAAAGCAGCTTTGACCTGTGTGAACCCAGATCAGCTCTACAGGTTCTTTAGCCATAACATGGCTTATTGGCTATGCTACGTGGTCATTATAGATGTGGCCCTATTCAGGAATGGGCAATTTATTTTCCGCCAAAGGACATTTGGATATGTATGACATCATTTGTGGGCCACACCTTTATTTAATTATGCATTTATTTTCTTTATTCACTTACTTCACTTAGTCACTTAGACAATCCGTCCCTCAGCTTTCACGCAGATTACAACATCTTCTCTAATTGCCTCCATTCATATGTATTCCGAGCATGGATTGACCTGTGTACCATTACACGACCATGTTTGTCGCTCACATTATATGCCATGTGGAATGATCAGGTGGAGGAAGACCATTTTCTTTATTATAAATAAATAATTATATAAGTATATATTATTATAAATGATTAAACTATATATTAAAATCAAATGAAAGTTTCAAAGGCTGCATGGCACAGGCAGCTACAGGCAGCGCCCAACTAACCATGCACACAGGTTGTGGGGTGGGGGGCACCCATGCAAGATGGTGGTGGCAGGGGGCTTCTCTCTCCCAGGAGCCCCCTCGCTCGGTGGGAACATTTCCCGCCACTGAGGGGCAGGCAGCCAATCTGTGGCCTGCCCCTCCTTTCAGCCAGGGGCCAGGGACCAAGGGTGATTGGCTGGGGTCACCCCCTTTTAAGGCGACCCCCAGGCTGGCCCAGTCACTCCATTTCCTGCTTTTGCCCTCCCTTCCCACCCTGTTTTCTGTCTTTCGGCTATGATTCCGTTGCAACTTCCTGGTCGGTGTTTGGTATGGGCCCTGGATCGGGTTGCCCCCCCCATTGGAGGTGGGGGGAGTGCCCTATTTGCCAGTGGTGTGGGGTAACGCTGGCTCGGTCTTTACCCAGATGCACCCTGGCGTGCTTGCATCGGTCAGCATTTGGGCTGACCGATCTTAGATCCAGGACCCATGCACGGGCTGCTAACCCTCTTTGTTTCTGTTGGTCAATAAATAAGTTATAGCCAGTTTTTAACCCAAACATGTGTTTGTGTCTTCCTTGGTTTGGTGAGGGGAGGTGAGTCCCCCTGCCCACGCAACTGCATACACACAGAATGTGCCTATGTGAAGAGAGGAACCCACAAGTGGCTCAGAGAAGAGTCAGTGTGGTGGCTTGGAGGAGTAAGAGGAGCCAAGTGAAGTGGGCAACTGGGGCAAGTGTTTTTCCCTATGCCAGGCCAGACCAAATGACTTTGCAGGCCTTATATGGCCCACAGTCCAGATGTTCCCCATCCAGGGAAGCCATCAAAAGTGCTCCCTGACTCACAGCAACCACAACTGTGCAGCCTTGGGTGCAAATTATTTTGTTTTGGCTGCTGTTCTAATTCTACATCTTGGAATTGAAACATATCCATTGTTTCAATTCCATATTATCAACTCCTGAAATCTTTACTGTGTAGTGTAATGTCCTTAATCTTCATCTCAGGTTCAGTTTTTGCTAGAATTGTTAAAGGCACCCATCCTGAGTCAGTATTTAGGTGGGAGACCAAGGGCTAGACCAAATGGTTTTGGAGGCCATATATGACCCCCATTTAAGATGTTCTCCAACCTGCCCTAGTCTTCCTGAATACTAATTTAATATTCAATACTGTACAGTACATTGGATCAGTGAAAAGCTGGACATGCTTAAATCCTTTGAAAGAAATAAAGTTAAACTTCTGAACTCTTCAATGGATTTATGGCCATGTTTGTATCTCTGAAATTACAAAAGGTATCAATGAAACTAGTAATAAAATGTTAATATATTTAGGAACAAAATGGAGGGGTTCCTGGAATGTATAAATATCATATCCTAGATTGGAACAATTTGAGATATAATAACTTAATAATAATAACTTTATTTTTATACCCCGCCCCATCTCCCCGAAGGGACTCGGGGCGGCTTACATGGGGCCTTGCCCGATAAAACAATCAAATATCAAAACACAGCAATAAAACAGTTATCCAATAAAAACATCAATTAAAGTAAAAACAATCGTTAAAATCAACATAAAACATACAATATTAACACTGGAGACTAATTCATAGAACCCAGGCAACGTGCAACATGTGCCGAAATGGGCCGAAATGGGGAAGGTAATTTCACAGTTAAAATGGACAAAGTGCAATATAGCATTGGCAACACCTCAAGAATGGGGCTATTATAAAATGGGCAGATCGATCAGTCCAACACCAGATTAAGTATCAAAGGCCTTTTGAAAGAGCCAGGTTTTTAAGCTCCTACGGAAGGAGAGGAGGGTGGGGGCCTGCCTGATCTCTCTAGGAAGCGAGTTCCAAAGCCGGGGGGCCACGACGGAGAAGGCCCTCTCTCTCGTCCCCACCAACCGCGACTGCGAGGGTGGTGGGATCGAGAGGAGGGCCTCCCCCGATGAGCGAAGAGAACGTGCGGGTTCGTAGGGGGAGATGCGGTCTCTAAGGTAGGTGGGTCCCAAACCGTTTAGGGCTTTGTAGGTGATAACCTGCACCTTGAATTGGGCCCGGAAAGTAAACGGCAGCCAGTGGAGCTCCTTAAACAGAGGCGTTGAACGTGCCCTGTAATTCGCTCCAGTTAGAAGCCTGGCTGCCGATCGCTGTACTAGTTGTAATTTCCGGGCCGTCTTCAAAGGCAGCCCCACGTAGAGCGCATTGCAATAGTCCCGTCTAGAGGTAACTAAGGCATGGACCACCATGGTCAGATCAGACTTCTCGAGGTATGGTCGCAGCTGGCGCACAAGTTTTAGTTGTGCAAAGGCCCTCCCGGCCATGGCCGACACCTGAGCCTCAAGCGTCAGCCCCGAATCCAGGAGGACCCCCAAGCTGCGGACCTGCGCCTTCAGGGGGAGTGCGACCCCGTCAAGCACAGGTTGCTACCCAATACCCCGATCGGCCGCACGACTGACCTGGAGGACCTCTGTCTTGTCAGGATTAAGTCTCAGTTTGTTCACCCTCATCCAGGCCAACACAGCGGCCAGACACTGGTCCAGAATCCGAGGGGCTTCCTTGGATTTAGGTGGAAAAGAGTAGTAGAGTTGGGTGTCATCCGCGTAGAGATAGCATCGTACTCCAAAACTCCGGATGACCTCTCCCAGCGGTTTCATGTAGATGTTAAAAAGCATGGGGGACAAAATAGAACCTTGCGGGACCCTACAGGTCAATGGCCAGGGGTCCGAGCAGGTATCCCCCAGCTTCACCAACTGGGAACGACCCTCCAGAAAGGACTGGAGCCACTGGAGTGCAGTACCCCCAAGGCCCATCCGAGAGAGCCGCCCCAGAAGGATACCATGGTCGATGGTATCGAAAGCCGCTGAGATGTCCAAGAGAACCAGCAGGGTCACACTCCCCCTGTCCAGCTCCCTGCGGAGGTCATCCACCAAGGCGACCAAAGCCGTCTCGGTACTGAACCCAGGCCTGAAGCCAGACTGCAATTGGTCCAGAAAATCCGTATCTTCCAAGAATCCCTGGAGCTGAGAGGCAACCACCTGCTCCAAGACCTTGCCCAAGAATGGTAGGTTAGAGATTGGCCTGTAGTTACACGGATTGGTCAGATCCAATGAGGCCTTCTTCAGAATAGGCCTTACCACTGCTTGTGTTAGGCTAGATGGAAATTTGCCCTGCCCCAAAGAGGCATTAATTATTGCCACAAACCAATCAACTAACCCACCACTGGCCTGTTTTAAAAGCCAAGATGGGCAGGGATCTAGGGCACAGGTAGTCGCCCTCACCGCTCCAAGAATCTTGTCCACATCATCAGGTTGCACAAACTGAAACGAATCCCACAAGATCGAACAGACAGATGCCTCGGTTATCTCACCTGGCAATGCATCAAGACTGGCGTCCAAGTCGGAACGAATCTGAGTGACTTTGTCTGCAAAATGGTGAGCGAACTCGCTACACCGAGTTGCCGAGGAGTCAGGTGCCCCCCCACCCTGAGAAGGGTGGAGGAGCTCCCCAACAATTCGGAACAACTCAGAAGATCTATTTGTTGCAGACGCGATGCGGGCAGTCGTGAAAACCTTCCTGGCTGCCCGCAACGCCGCGGAATAAGCCCTAATAGCGGCTTTAGACCGTGCTCGGTCAGAAACGTCGCGAGTTCTCCGCCAGCGCCACTCTAGTCTCCTTCTCCCACGTTTCATCTCCGCCAGCTCCCTGGTGAACCAGGGAGCTGGGGCAACTCCACGCAGCGAGAGGGGACGTTCGGGAGCGATCATGTCAATAGCCCTGGACAACTCAGTATTATAACGCGCGACCAAGGCATCGACAGGATCGTCAGCCTCCATAGCAGACAGAACCCCAAGAGACGTCAGGAGTCCCTCAGGATCCATAAGTCTCCTGGGGCGGACCATCTTAATGGGTCCACCACCCCTGCGGAGGTTTGAGGACACGGTGAGTCTTAAACTGATCAGATAATGGTCAGACCATGACAATGGAAGAATAGTTTGCTCTTCCACTCTGACCAAACCGTCGCCCACAACAAAGACCAGGTCGAGTGTATGACCAGCTTGATGGGTGGGACCTGATATTACTTGGGACAGCCCCATGGTCGTCATGGCGGCCATGAATTCCTGAGCCGCACCTGTCAAGGTGGCCTCAGCGTGGATATTGAAGTCACCCAATACCAAAAGGTGCTGGGAGCCCAACACCACACTAGAGACCACCTCAGCTAGCTCAGGTAGGGAGACTGCTGTGTCGCGGGGTGGACGGTACACCAGCAGAATCCCCAAACTGTCCTGGGTACCCACCTTCAAGTGGAGACACTCAAACCCAGCAGATTGTGGAACGGCGCATCTGACCAGGGCGATGGCCTGCCGAAAGACCACCGCAACCCCACCTCCCCGCCCTCCAGGCCTGGCCTGCTGATGCACCCCGAAACCCGGAGGACAAAGCTGGGTAAGGTTTACCCCACCCAGTTCATCCAACCAGGTCTCGGTGATGCAAGCCAGATCCGCCTGCTCATCCAGGATTAAGTCCTGGATAATTGCAGATTTCCCACTGACGGATCTGGCATTAAGCAGCAGTACCTTCAACCCGGAGGGGCTGCCATGGAGGCTACCACACCTAACCTTCTCCAGGGTCGCAAGACACCTGTTGCGCTTCTCCCTGGGAAACTGTTGGCCGCACCCCCTCCTCCCCCACACGACCTCGATGGAACCCTCGATGGAACCCTCCCCCCCCGGACCCCACCCCCCAGAGATCCTGGCTCTACTGAAAGGTTATTAAGAGGGCCTAGTCAGCTCCCTGAATTCAAAGGGCTGCAAGGATCTCCATCTTGTGTAGTGTCTAGAGAAGGGGACAGATAGAGCCTATCAAAGGAGGGAGATCTCTCGAAGCAGCTTGACAAGGTGTTAAAAAGCAGGGCTTGTGGGCAGGGTATGGAGAGGGGTTGAGCAGATTTAACTGAAAGCGAATTTACAGGGGAAGAGGACCTGCACAAAGGGTTAAACATCCTGGTTGACTTAGCCGGGGCTCGGGTATGTGAGGGCAGATTGGGCATAAGAGGGCGAGTCGAGGGGTCTACAATTACCCTTCTGATGGTGATACCCCAAGAGTTCAGCCGGGATCTGAGAGCCCATAGTTCTTCTATTAACCGCTTGTCCTCAAAGGTGGTAATGAGGCGAGTCGAGTGATCATAGGATTGGAAGTCCTTGTAAAGCCAAGAGATGGTCTTAATCTTAATTTCTTTCAGGCTCCTAGAAAGAATTTGGGCCAAGGACCTCCGAATCCCTCTTTTTGAGGTCCATCTGCCTCTATTCAGTTGAAAGTCTTTGATATCAAATGCCAGTTGTTCCACTTGAAACAGATGGTCATAATGGCATCCTGCAGACCAGAGGGGAAAGTCCATCCCCAACGAAATGTTCATTATCTGCTTTGGTGCTCCCGTTTCAAAATCCATACTCTTATCTTTTCCCTGTCCATGTTGTTCACCAGACAGATCTCCTCGTCCCTCAGCTTCCCCATTGTCTAGTATTTCATCCTTGCTACCCTTATGTTGTCCAATCTCTCCCTCTCCGATCATATCTGAGGGCCAACTGATCTCCGTTGGTGTGATGACCCATGGGCCTTGTAGTCCTGCTCAGGACATTGTAATTCCTGATGAAGAAGAAAACTTGGGTTTTTTACCTTCCCAGTCTGAACTGGATTCCTCTCAGCCAGATCTTTCCCAGGCAGATCTGGGAACCTTGCACCTGCAAGAAAGTTGTCTCCCAGAAGTATGTCAAACAAGCCCAGAGCCTACTTCTCCCGTATTCTTGCGCCGGGAGTTTTGTAAACAACAGAGAAGTTTGGATTCAGCTTCGCGCAGGAGTGCGAGGATTGCAGCTAAGAATGTGGCCAATTAAGACTGCTTCTCGTGAGAATCTTTGGGGAGTCTCACATCTGGTCTCAGAGTTAGCTTTCGGTTCTGATTCCCAGAGAACTGCTTCGGCGGGAAAGCTAGACTCTATTTAGGTGTTTTACCCGCGTAGTAACTTCGCGGAGTCAATTCGTCAGCCTACGGAGCGAGTTGTGTCTGGACAGCGCGCTCCGATTCAAGCCTCGCTCCTGCTCAAGCCTTGCCTAGCTATCCAGCCTTCGCCTTGCTTCCCAGCCTTTGTTTATCTACGGACTTTGCCTTGTTTCCCAGGATCAATCCTTGCCTTGTTCCACGGATTTATCAAGTTATTCCACGGACCTTGTTCTTGTTCTTAGTTACCTTGTTCCACGTTCAAGCCTTGTTTCAAGTATCAAGTTATTTCCTAGCCTCGCTCAAGTTTCATGGACTAAAGGACCTTGTCATCTCCCCTCACTTTGCTTGGCAAAGTGAGTGTTTCGGTTATTGGATTACAACTTTGGACCTTAATATTTCTTATTGGACATTGCTTTTTTGGACTAATTCTGACCTTTCCTGAAAGGTCTAATTCTGGACTATTTTCTACACTTGTTTTTATTAACTTTATATATTCCTACAATAAAGATATTAGATAGATTCTGGCCTCTGTGTATGGTTATTGGTGCTCTGCAGCCTGGGTCGTGACAGTTTGACTCCGCCACCCTAAGCACCAATTAACCTCGGCCAGAATGTCTACCGGAGTCGTACCTGGGCCGAGCGGCCAGCCGATTACCTACACCATCGACAAGGAAGAGGTGGACCGAATCCGTGATAAGCTCAATGCACAGGATGGAGAAATAAGGGGTTTGAAGGAACGCGGTGTTCGTCTTCCGGCCATGGCGTTGCCAACCAAGTTTACTGGAGAAGCTTCTAAGGTTCATGTCTTCCGTCGCCAATGTCAAGCTTATCTGGAGGCCCGTGCTGCCGAGTTTCCCCAAGAAGACATCAAAGTGGCATGGGTTTACAGTCTTCTAGACGGGCCAGCGGCCAGCTGGGCGATGGCACTGTTCGACCAAGCCTCTCCACACCTAAGATCAGCGCAACACTTCTTGGACCACCTCAAGGAGACTTGGGGAATCGAGGACAATTTGGAGGCAGCCGGTCACAAACTCCGTCGCCTTTTCCAAGGAGACAGACCTATGTCTCAGTATATAGCCGAGTTCCGAGTGCTGGCCCACAACACCGGCTGGAACGATGTAGCCCTCAGGGGACAATTCCGGGAGGGTCTCAACATTGAAATGCTGGAAGAAATCTCCAAGGTGGATCCTCCCCAGACCCTCGAGGCACTCATTGATCAATGTTTACGGGCTGAAGTCATGATTGCCAACAGGAAACAGTGGGTTCGAGGCCAGGGCAGTAGAGCCGGGGCAAAACCCCCCGCTCCCGCCAGCGTTCAGCCACGTCCGGTGTGGAGACCCCCACCGCCAACCCCATACCCCAGAGGAGGCGAGGAGGTGCCGATGCAGTTGGGCAATGTGCGTCCCAGACTAGATGCCGCCGAGAAGGCCCGTCGTCAACGCTTAAACCTCTGCTGGTACTGCGGGAACGGGGGCCACTTCGCCAGAGAGTGCCCAGCCAAAGGGAAGCCTGCCGCCCGTCTTGCGGCGGCGTCCTCCACGGAGACGAAGGCGTCTGAGCCGACTGGCACACAGCCGGCGGGGGAAGCCAACGACCGGGTGTAGAGAGGCTCGCCAACCCGGTCAAAAAATCCATCCAAGAGCCGCCAACCGGGGTCCTGTTCCTTCTCGTGGTCACATTATGGTCCGCAAAAAGGGGACCCGTCATGATCCACGCCATGATAGACTCTGGAGCTACCAACAATTTCATCGATAGAGAGTATGCCGACTCTCTGGGATTACAATATCATGATTTCAAGAATGCCCGTGTGGTGCAAGCCATAGACGGCCGTCCCCTCAAGACGGGCCCCGTAAGTCAGTGGTCGGAACCCACCAGGATGTGGATAAGGGAACATATGGAAGAGATTTCCTTCTTTGTTACCGAGGTCCCCCATTTCCCTGTGATTTTGGGAATTCCATGGCTGACTCTCCACGACCCTAACATCTCCTGGTCCAACAGAGAACTGCAGTTTGCTTCACCGTACTGCCAAAACCATTGCCTCGTAGCCAAGGTATGCCATGCCACAGACACCGAGCCCATCATCACCTTGCCAAAGAAGTACTCCGAGTATTGGGATGTATTCAATGAGAAAGAAGCCGAAAAATTACCCCCACATAGACCTTATGACTGTGCCATTGACTTGGTGGAGGGGGCCCCGATCCCGCGAGGGCATCTCTACTCCCTGACTGAACCAGAGCAAGAAGCTCTCAGGGAATTCCTAGAGACAAACCTTCGCAAGGGATTCATCAGACCCTCTCAATCCCCAGCCGCCTCCCCAGTGATGTTTGTGAAGAAGAAGTCAGGGGAACTACGCTTGGTGGTGGACTACAGAGCATTGAACAATATCACCAAGCGGAACAGCTATCCCCTGCCCTTAATCTCGGATCTACTGGATCGGCTTCGAGGAGCCAAGGTTTACACCAAGCTGGATCTTCGGGGGGCTTACAACTTAGTTCGCATCAGGGAAGGGGACGAGTGGAAGACCGCCTTCCAGACCAAATTCGGATTATTTGAGTCCCGAGTTATGAATTTCGGTTTATGCGGAGCCCCCGCAACGTTCCAGCATTTTGTCAATGACATTTTTCAGGACTATCTAGACAGGTTCTTGATAATCTACCTGGACGATTTTTTGGTGTTTTCCAGATCACAATCAGAACATGAGAACCACGTCAAAATGGTGTTACAACGATTGCGGGATCATGGACTTTATGCTAAGCTGGAAAAATGCGCTTTTGATCTACAAGAGGTAGATTTCCTTGGTTACCGCATCTCGCCTCTAGGGCTTTCCATGGATCCAGCCAAAGTTTCAGCAGTATTGGAATGGCGGGCGCCAACTAACAAGAAAGAGGTGCAGCGTTTCTTGGGGTTCGCGAACTACTACCGCAAGTTCATTCCAGATTTTGCCCGCTGGTCCGACCCCATCACTAGCTGCATCCGTGGAAAGCAGCCTTTCCGCTGGACTGATCAAGCAGAGAAAGGGTTCCAGCAACTAAAGAAACTATTCACCTCCCAGCCAATTCTACAGCACCCAAATCCTGGAACCCCTTTTGTGGTGCAAGCGGACGCCTCTGATGTGGCAATTGGGGCTGTACTCTTACAACCGGTGGGAGATCACCTCCACCCCTGTGCCTTTTATTCTCGTCAACTAACCACACCAGAGAGGAATTACACCATTTGGGAAAAAGAACTACTGGCCATAAAGGCAGCCTTTGAAACTTGGAGACATTGGCTAGAAGGGGCCAAATTTCCCATTGAAGTCCACACTGATCATCGTAATCTAGAACATCTAAGAACTGCCCGCAAACTAAATCAGAGGCAGCAACGTTGGGCTTTATTCTTTGAACGTTTCAACTTCCAGATCCATTATGTGACCCCAGCCCAAACCAAGCAAGCAGACGCCCTGTCACGTAAACCGGAATACGCTGCAGGACGCAAGGAGACCTTTGAATCCCAACTGCTACAACCTGAGAACTTTGCCACGCTCACGGTGGGGAACACCAAATCCATTCCCATTGGTTCAACTTCCCCTACTCCAGGACCCATCTGTGCTCAAGAAATCAGGGCTAGTCAGCAAGCAGATGCCTGGGCGCAGGACCAACTTCGCCAAGGTCTGCATTTCCCCTTTTCGCTTAAAGATGGGCTGCTCTGCTATAGAAATCATGTTTATATCCCACCCGGACCGGGCAGGGAAAAAGCGCTTCGTCTGTGTCATGACTGCAAACCAGCAGGACACTTCGGACTATTTAAAACTATGCATTTGATCCTAAGGGATTTTTGGTGGCCCAAGATCCGCAAGGATGTGGAAAAATATGTCAACACCTGCCCAGTATGCCAGCGCTCCAAGATACGAAGGGAGAAGCCCTCAGGGCTTTTACACCCCCTTCCTACCCCATCTCGCCCATGGGAAATAATCTCCGCGGATTTCATCACTGACCTACCACCTTCCTGTGGATTCACCACGATCTTAGTGGTGGTGGACCTATTCACCAAGTTAGCCCATTTCATTCCCTGCGAAGGCCTCCCCACGGCCAAGGAAACTGCGGATCTATTTCTTCAACATGTTTTCAGACTACATGGATTGCCCAAGAGTTTAGTCACAGACCGTGGATCTCAATTCACCTCTCGTTTTTGGAAGGCACTACAAAAACTATTGGGCATAGACTCTCGCTTATCTTCAGCTCATCATCCCCAAACAGATGGGCAAACGGAGCGCACCAATGCCACTTTGGAGCAGTATCTTCGCTGTTATGTAAACTATCAACAGGACAATTGGGCTTCTCTGTTACCACTGTCTGAGTTTGCCTACAACAATGGAGTTCAAGCTTCTACAAAAGAAACGCCGTTCTTTGCAAACTACGGCTTCCATCCACGTTTCTTCCCCCCTGTCATTGAAACTTCAGAGGTTCCCGCAGCAGAGGATTGGCTGCAGGAACTCACAGCGGTGCAACAACTTTTGCTCCAGCAACTGGACCAAGCCAAGGAGGACTATAAACGCCACGCTGACAAACATCGCCAGCCGGGCCCCGAAATCAAGGTAGGAGATCGGGTTTTCCTGTCCACTCGCTTTCTGCCCTCCCACCGCCCTTGCCGGAAGTTAGATGCCCGTTTCATTGGTCCCTATCCAGTGGTGGCGCAATTAAACCCCGTGACTTTCAAACTCCAACTTCCGCGTTCAATGCGCATTCACCCAGTGTTTCACCGTTCCCTGCTCCTTCCGGCGGATGGTGTGCGACCTGATACAGACCAACCGGCCCCCCCTCCTGTTTTGATGAATGGGGAGGAGGAGTTCGAGGTTGAGGACATTTTGGATTCTCGCTTTCACCGCCGCCGCCTACAATATCTCATTGACTGGGTGGGTTTTGGCCCTGAGGAACGCTCTTGGGAAGACGCCTCCACAGTCCATGCTCCTGATCTAACCCGTCGCTTTCATCAGACCTATCCCACCAAACCACGACCTCGCGCCTCGGGGAGAGGGCCCCAGTTTGGGAGGGGCCTTGAGGAGGGGGATAGTGTGATGACCCATGGGCCTTGTAGTCCTGCTCAGGACATTGTAATTCCTGATGAAGAAGAAAACTTGGGTTTTTTACCTTCCCAGTCTGAACTGGATTCCTCTCAGCCAGATCTTTCCCAGGCAGATCTGGGAACCTTGCACCTGCAAGAAAGTTGTCTCCCAGAAGTATGTCAAACAAGCCCAGAGCCTACTTCTCCCGTATTCTTGCGCCGGGAGTTTTGTAAACAACAGAGAAGTTTGGATTCAGCTTCGCGCAGGAGTGCGAGGATTGCAGCTAAGAATGTGGCCAATTAAGACTGCTTCTCGTGAGAATCTTTGGGGAGTCTCACATCTGGTCTCAGAGTTAGCTTTCGGTTCTGATTCCCAGAGAACTGCTTCGGCGGGAAAGCTAGACTCTATTTAGGTGTTTTACCCGCGTAGTAACTTCGCGGAGTCAATTCGTCAGCCTACGGAGCGAGTTGTGTCTGGACAGCGCGCTCCGATTCAAGCCTCGCTCCTGCTCAAGCCTTGCCTAGCTATCCAGCCTTCGCCTTGCTTCCCAGCCTTTGTTTATCTACGGACTTTGCCTTGTTTCCCAGGATCAATCCTTGCCTTGTTCCACGGATTTATCAAGTTATTCCACGGACCTTGTTCTTGTTCTTAGTTACCTTGTTCCACGTTCAAGCCTTGTTTCAAGTATCAAGTTATTTCCTAGCCTCGCTCAAGTTTCATGGACTAAAGGACCTTGTCATCTCCCCTCACTTTGCTTGGCAAAGTGAGTGTTTCGGTTATTGGATTACAACTTTGGACCTTAATATTTCTTATTGGACATTGCTTTTTTGGACTAATTCTGACCTTTCCTGAAAGGTCTAATTCTGGACTATTTTCTACACTTGTTTTTATTAACTTTATATATTCCTACAATAAAGATATTAGATAGATTCTGGCCTCTGTGTATGGTTATTGGTGCTCTGCAGCCTGGGTCGTGACAGTTGAGTTATGTCCAATGATATTAATTCCCTCCCCAGGGGTATCATGCTGAGGAAAGTTATTTACCATCAACGAGAATCCTTTAAGAAGAAGATCTACTTTCTCGTTCAAGGTTACTAGCTGAGAGAGGACTAGGCTAAAAGACCTTCCCATCAGCTGGCACAATTCAGACATTTCATGGTTTCCATAAATGTCAGTCATTTCTAGGGAATTGCGTGATAACCTAGTCCTAGTAAACCTATAAAATATCAATAACATGTATTTTAAGTTTTGAAATTAGATATCAAATTAATAAATGCATTAAGGATAGTGAATTTTTTTGCTGATTCAAATATGTCAAACCCTTTTTGAGAGCAAGGCTCACTGGCAAACAAAAAGATTTATCTCTACCAAAAGATGCACACTTCTGAGCAAACATGCATGGAATTATACTGTTGAAAAAATGCTGAAATACTTCATATATCTGTTATAGGCAGTCCTGTCTATCTTCACCTTTATTCTATTTTTGTAACTAACATTACTATATTATAAAGGAAGAGAAAATAACACTGGTGAATTTTATATTCCCAGCAACATAGGAATCCAGGAGAAATAACACAATGCAACATTATTGAAGAGGCAGAAAAATAAGAGTTTGCAGAGCATTTGCTGAAGATGGAGGTGTAACCTCAATCTTTTCTTGTCAATCTTTTCTTGCTTCATTCTTCCCTGAAGACTCAAAAGAATGCTTTCTCTGCATGAAACACTACACTGTGTTATTCTGTTTAGAAATCATCTGCTAGAATTCCCAGAAATCCAATCCCTTGAACAATATCTACTACTCTTTCCTAGAAAAAAATTGTATATATCCCAGTGTCCCATTTTCTTAGAGTCTCATTTTTACAGCACAGAATAAATCCCTTCAACTACTATGGTTTCTTTCTGCAAATCTAAAAATGTATGGAGGGCTGCAAACACTTAAGTTCCCCACAAAGTTCGTCTTTGAGTTCATTGACTTTTTGAGGTGTAAGAAATCTAATTATGTAATAATTGGTGGCTAAGTTATTAATAATTTTAGCAGGAATATTTAGTTGGATATAGAATTATAGAGTAATATTTTTTTCTGATTTTTTACTATATTTTGGATTGAGGGGTTAGAGGCCTTTTTTGTTTTCATCACTTACAACCTTATCAGATGTGGGTGCCCCCTTTCCGTAACACTACAGCAAAGAGAGGAAGGCTGTGGAGTGACTCAGGTTGCCCCACAAGCCATGAGTCCATCCTTCTCCTTCCGTGCAATAGGAAGGGTAGAGCAATTGCTACAAGGTGCATGGCACCTCGTCACCCCCCCCCCCCCTCATCAGACAGGCAAAGCATCAAAATTGTGCTAAAAAGAAAGAAAATGACAGAAACCTTACCTAAATCATGGGTGCAGCCCATGATGTCCAAATTTCCACAGGCCCATGCTTCCTTTCCTCACGATTTCTGGGTTTCACAAAAGGGGCGTGGTAATAGGGGCGTGTCGTCTGATGGGCAACATGTGAGGCCGTAAAATAAGGTTAAAAAAGAGGAGAACAGCACTATTTTCCTTTTTTTAAAAAAAAAAAAAATCTGATCAGGTCCTTGGTATTTAATGTTTTATTATTGTTTTTTTCTTTCTGCAGAAATGTAATGTTTTTGTCCAGAACAGGCTGGGTGTTTTTTCCCTGAAGTTTTTTTTGTAACTCAAAAAAGTGTTGGGCTTTTTCACATTTTTGTTAAAAGGTAATTCAAATAGTATTTCCATTCTTACTTTATTCAGTTAAGTGGGCTTATACTTTTCCTTCCAGTTGGGTACCTTGATTTCATAAGGTCCTTTCTTCAAATCTTGCCATAAGACAATTTGACTATCAAGAATTTGAAGACACCCCTTCAACAACCTAGGACAAGACTGCAGCTGCACCTTCAGCTAACCTTTAGGCAAGCCCCTCATTAATGTTGACTTTAGAAAAATACAATGTACTGGAACTTTGAAAGGTTAAAATATTCAAAATATGAACTTTTGTTTTTGGTCATCTAACAATGGCCATCGGCTGTTGTGCTTAATCCATATGTTCACACACTTTCTAATTTAGAGTCCTACCTCAGCATATATCAGTTTTCAAAAATCAATATGACTCTCAAAGCTCAGCAAAAATATAGCAGTGGAACAAGAAGGGAGCTAGGAGCAGAAATGAACAAGAACTGGAACATTTTCACTGCTCTTTGCCACCTTCCTTTTGTTTCCTAAGCCCCAGAGTAAGATAAACAACAAGAAGTTGCAAGTCAGAAAAAATTGTTAGAATGCTGTTGAATTATAGATATAAAATGTGCTGAGTTTATCATGGTTATAAGAATGCTTAGTGCACATACAATTCAGTTTTAGATTGTTTCATATGACTTAGCAATACAGCAAGGTTCATATACAATCTTCAAAAGTAATCATCATAACCTCAAAATGCACTAAATGATTGTGAACATATATAGTAGGCTGACTTATTTTCAGCTGCCTGTAGAAATTTCACAGTAGCTTGTGAATGATTTTGGAAATTTGTGCACTGTTGCAAAGAAACAGAATTGTGTTATGTGTTTTAGAGGGATTTAAAACTCTTGTTTGAATACTTTAATATTTCAGAGTTTAAACGTTTACACTGCATATATTGAACTACCACTAAACTGCAGTATTTGTGTATGGGTTTTTCTTGGATATGTTGTAGCAGATTTTTCTTAGACTATTTTTTAGTCTACTGGTTTATATTATTTTTTCTCCTTAGAGTTTGCAGGAATCAACACTACTTTTGTTGGTGATCAATCTCCATCCCATATTCCCTAGTGTCGTAAGGAAAAGGAGTTCCTAGCCATAACACTAACAGAGAATTAGATGGAGGAGAGATCTGGAATGCTTTACACAGAAGATTGGGCCAGTTTTTTGATTTTGCTTTTTTTGTTTTTTGCACATTCTAACATTTTTAGAATGGTTTTTATCAGCCAGAGTTCTACAAGGCTAATGGTATTTATTTTTCAGAAGATAATTTGATCTTCCTGAGTTGCTTGCAACAGGGAGTGGATGCCTTATTGATAAGCATAGTGGGGAAAGGGGGCTAAGGGTGGTCTACACAGATACTTTATCTCAGGATCTATTTGGAATCTGGAATTCCAGACTGGCTCTGAGATGGTTTTTACCATGAGCACCTAGGCCACTGTGGAAGCAAGAAGAAGTGTTGTAGCAGCAACCATTGGGCACAACATGGCTAGCACATTTTGTGGAGTGACATTGGATGGTGCGCCAGAGCTATAGAGGAGTGAAAGAATCATCCACTCCTTTCCCCCTCCCATTTCTAATATCCTGACTATTCTCACTTGAGTCAACGAGCAAAAGGCACTAGTTATATTGTGTCCAGTGGTGGCTGCTACGATAAGAACAGGGGTGGAACAGTGAGTGTCATCCTGTATCCTGGGCTGCCCGAGCCTGAAAAAAAATATGGAATATAAAGTAAACAGCTATTACCAGTTCCATCTTGAGTTCAAAAGTCATGGTTGGCCCCAGATTCTTGGAGACAATTCAGAGCAGCTGGTGACTTTTTAAAACATGGTTAAAAGCAAATGCTTGTGCTTTGTCTGAGGTAGCAAGAAAGAATTTAAGACTTCAGTGTACACCTTGGCACCCCTTTTGATGAAATCTCTGGAAAGGCTTCTAGAAGTCTTAGGACCTGGGTTTGTGTAGGGGGAAGAAGTCCACTCTTGCTACTGACCTGTGGATTTTGCTCTCACTTTTAACATCCTAGGACTTGGATGGGTTTACCTTCCAGTAAGTGGCTGGATTGTGATCAAACCAACTATTAGAGTGTCTTTGAAGCTCAGATGTTTTTGATTTGGTGCTGTTTTCATGTGATACCTCAGTTGTTTTAAATTGATATTAACATACTATCTGATTTTTCCTGTATTCTGTATTAATATATATTGCTGTAAGCCACCTTGGGTCCCATTTGGAAAGAAAGGTTGGATATGATTTTTTAAAAAAACCCTGCTGCATTATTAGGTGTATGCAGCTATGAAACCCTTTACACAATTGTAGCACCCTAAGAGCTTCCTTTTTACTCCCATGCTATCTTCTGTGAAATCCTGTGGGATTTGAAGTTCCATAAGGTACCATGGTTCTCTGGCTGACAAGTCTAAATACCTTTCCCTAAACTGCAAATCCCAGAACTGTGTAAGACGTTATCCCTTGGCAAGTAAAGTGGAATCATAGCACTATAACTGTGTAGAAGGAAAGGTCCCATGATTCAAATATTTGTACAAGGGAGCTTTTAAAATGTCAATGAGATAGCAAGGAGAAAATCTACTGGTGGCATTTGCAGACATTTAGCTCATGAAGAAGATGAGTTAGTCTCTGAAACATGATAGATATTCAGCAATAATACATCTTTTTTTGAGAGCAGTGGGTCTTTTTCTGCCATTAAAAAGATTTCTGGGTACATGTATGTTCTCTTTTCTGAAAATGATATGCAGACTAATTTAAAATAAAACACTGTTTTGTTTTTTCATCTTTAAAAGCCTTAATGTAACCATGCACCCATCCATTTATTGCATCCACAATCCTATATACTTAAACCACAAAATATCCTTATGGAAAATATACACTATAGTCTTTTGCTTACCCAGTTCACAACTGTCAAATATCTCCCTACCCACTAAGTCAGAACTGACAGATATGGTTGTGTATGAATACCAGTGAAATGAGTTGCTATGCTGGGGAAGAGGAAAAAGTTACAATATTCTGAAGTGCCGGGGAATTTATTTTGAATTTGCCAATTTATACGAATGGTACTCAGCCCAGAAAACACATTCAGTTTCTAACTTTGAAAAATGATTCAGCCAGTTATGGAAGCATGATACTGAAGAGACCAAATGTCATTCAGTGAAGCACCCAACTATGAGGTAGGAGCATCTGACTTCATTCCTACCATCCTTATTCTATGTGCATAGTGAGAGCAACCTATCAAAATAGTTGTAGTAAAAGAGAAGGTAGCAGCCAAGCAAATAGCTTTCAGTGATTTAGACCACCATGAAAAGCTACACATAGCCTGAGAGAAAAGGTCTATCTCTGAAAAAAATACTCATTGTCATTGGGCAATCTGATTTGGAATAGATGACATTTGAGTCTCAAATATGGATAACTGGTAAAACTCATACAACAAATTATTTTATTAGAATGAAGACTCCACTGATCACTCAAATAATATAATAAAACAGAACACGATATTTCAGTTTCTGTTGCTCAAACAAACATTGTTGGGAGACTTTTGCAAAATGGCAATGATGTGTTCTAATTTAGGTCTAAAAGAAAGCAGAGAGACAGCCCTGTTTATGGTACTGAAATTGTGACAGTACTGATATTTGCTGTACCTGATGTGGTTCTTTTTCCAGATAGAAAACTATCTATTGTTCCCAGTATTTGATTGTGTGGTGGGTAGCAAACAGCTGCATTTCCATGCAAATTTCAATCATTGCTGCTATTTAGAACTTACAGCATTGAATTCAAGGAACTCTTCTAAGTTTAGGAAGACACAGTATTGCAGAAGAAAATGGTGTTTTTAGTGACAATTCGTGTCTTTAGTGCACAAATAATTTAAAACTTGTGTTTTTTTTAAGATGGATGTGTTCTTGATATGCATTATATGGTTGTTTGCTTGGTAAACAACTATGACAGTTTAACCTCTCAGTATTATTGTTCATAATGTCTACCCACCAATAAATGAGTATATCTAGCTATTTTAAATGCTCTCGAACAACAAAAGAGTTGTCTTGTTTGTTAGAGATGTTATCTCCTTATTGCACTTGAATATTTTTTAAATTTATTTTAAGGCTAAGCTGTTTTTGAACATGTTGCAGTTCTGAAAAAACGCCACTGTAATTAGTAAAGGTAAAAATCTCTCAGCACAACTGCCAGCCATAGCAATATAAAAAGAAAACTTTGATTCCAGAAGGATCAAGCGGGAAACCCAACACTCCAGCTGTTCACTTCCATTTTGGGAACTTCTTTCATTATGGCAGAGCAAAACATGTGCTACCAATAAAATGTCAAGCACGCACAAAATCTGTATTTTGATGTACAATTTTAATTCATTTATGAAATTCTAGTTAAAAGGTTACAATATTTCAACAAACACTTTTACATTGTAATATTATAGGACATCATTGGCTGAATGAAGTCTGAATTCAGTTTAGATTCAATTGTGTGAAGTTACACACCCTTTCCTCCACAAACCTCAATTTTCAAATATGTAGCAATAATAAGATTAACTATGATTTGTTTCAAACAAGCCAGATGCAAAACATAACTAATGAAGTTGGCTTATTTTAATGAGTCATTTATTGTCATTAGGTGCCCTCAATGCTTTTCCAACTCATAGCAACTTATAGATTCCTGATCTCCAAAGTCCTAAAACTCACTCAAACTGCTACACCATGATAACTCACTTTATCAAGCCATATTTATCCAAGCTTAATTTCTAGCTATAATATGAAGTGGTTAATAGAAATCAGCTGAAGCTTCTGGTGGCATCTTTGTAGTCTAATTGGAGTAGGAGGACAGGAGAAGTAGAGATACTTATACCCATCATGATAAGTATCTATGTCAGTGGTTCTCAACCTATGGGACCTCAGGTGTTTTGGTCTACACTCCAAGAAATCCCAGCCAGTTTACCAGATGTTAGGATTTCTGGGGACCCCAGGTTGAGAACCACTGATCTATGTGATATGTTTAAGACGTATTCCATATGTCCTTTATTTATAATCAAGTAAATGGTAATGATAAACTGTATATAGGTTTGTGATTCTTCTGAAATATGATATTTCATTTAATGTGTTATTTTGCCTGAAACACTGAGTCTCCAGTGGCAAATTACCTATGATACATTTTTGGTTACTTTTGTACATCAGTAATTATTTTTATCTTTGTATCAGATCATATTTCCTGGTATAAAGAAACCCACAGCAGGACTATGATTTCCCACAATCTGACACAACCTGCCCATGTAAAATATTAAAAGCCCTGTCTTTTAGTACATGTAACCAGATGAATTTTATTAGCAACAATCAATAAAAAAGGGGGGGGGGGTGAGAGAGAAAAATTAGCTTTCCACTTTTGTATTTCCCTAGTATCATTAAAGGCAAGAATCCAAATAGCTTCTGTGCTGATGTGTGTGCATTATACCTGCACTAATAGATGATGGTTCTTTCCATAGGTTGCCCCTTTTAGATATTTTAGCAGAAATACCAAAAATAAATATGTACATTATGTTTCTTCCCATGTCATAAAAACAAAGTGTGGTTTATTGCTTCCAATAAAGTCAAAGAATTCTTATTTCCACACTTTAGACATGATGCAGGTGTAGGTTAGTCATACTTTCACACATATCACATCTAAAAACTACCTTGTTTCTATTTTAGATTCTATTTCTATTACATCTTTCTACAACAAATTTTATTCATTGCCAATATGCTTTCAGTCCAAATTCAAAGTGCTGATTATAAAATATAAAGTACTAAATGGTTTGATAATTCAGAGTTAGAAGAAGCACCTGATCTGACACACATCTGTCTGAGGACTGTGATTTCCTGGAGAGGAACAGGAAAGGTCAGGGAATACATGGAAAAGAGCTTTGTTAAGGTAAATGTTAGTTTCTTTCCAGTACCAATTTTAAACATAACTTTTCATTAAAACCTTTGTAGTCTATTTTATCCAATTTCTACATGTGCATGGTCTTAATTGTTTTCACTTGTTTTATACAAGTGACTTTAAAAAGATTTTAAGATAAGTGATTTAAAAAGAAATGTAAAAATGTTTTTTTAGACAAGTGAAAATGTTTTTACTTTTCAAATTATTTTCAATTGTTTACACCCACTTTATTGTACATTATCTTAAGGTCTTTTGATATAGGGCAAGATATGGATATTTAAATGCATACATACATATTTTCCCTAGAATTCTTAAATCATTGCAAACATTTTATTTGTGTCTTTCCAGAAACCCTCTACAAACTAACATTGAAAGGAGAAAACATTTGCCAAGCTTAGCATTAAAACCTATGCTGATCTGTGCAATGGTTAATATACAGCAGTATCAAGCAGAGCATCGTTTTTCCACATTCCCAGCGATATTTTCTCCACATAAAGCATCCTAAGCACTGGCCTCTTATATCATGCCAAGGTGCTTCCAAGGGGTTAGAGGAAGCAGATGAAGATATGATACGCTAGATTGCTTATGCTTTACCTCTTGTCAGCTTCTAGGCTCCAAGCGGCTCTTCTTCATATCAGGAGAAAATTGCAAACCTGTAATAGTGGTTATCAAGCCTCTCACAAAGAGGATGCACTCTTCATCTTTGATCTTATGTACTAATCCTATCTCATATCCTAGAAAATACTCTTCTAAAGCTGCCTGCTAAGCATCTATTTCTAATAGCCTGAAAACCAGCTTGCACAGCTTCTGAAATGTCTTGACGAACCACAGCTGCCCAGTGTTTGGAATCGTCTGCCAAATACTGATTGCACAGGATAGAGGGTTCTGGGTAGAGCCTGTTGTCCCTCAAAAGGTAGCTTTCCTATGATCTGTTGCTATTTTAATTTTTTTCCAGTGTTGCCTTTTCTGAAAACCTAACAAACTTTTGAATTCAGTTTGATTTCTTCCTTCATTCCATAAGCAACTGCATTAGCTGTTGCCATAATATGCATATGAACCATTTACACAGCACAGTAGGTGCCAGGTACTGAAAGCTATTTCTCGACTATTGATTTATACCTGTACAAATTGAAGCTTTCAGTTACAACCAAAAACACAGCTTGGGGAGAATTGAGTTAAATGCTGCAACACTGGTAAAAATACTCCCCTTACTGCATATTTAGGAACAGAAACCATGCAGTTCAAATATAGATTATTTTTTCATGACTGTGGGCCCCAGGGCTTTTGGAGCAACTTAGCCTTCTGCCTATCCATCCAAAGGCTACGTCTCTTGTATAGCTGCTTCTCCTTCAGAACATCTGCACATGATGCAAGGGCAGTTTTCAATGATGACTTTTTTACAAAATAAAGTGGTTCAAGATCACACTATAGCACTGCATGGATTATTATGTGTTAAAGGGGGAACACTGTCTACCTGAAGGAATGGTGAGGGTGTGGGAGAAAAGAAAAAGAAAGCTCATTTCCCCTTCCTTGATGAAAGCTCCTGCATACTAATTCCAGACTTTATTTTTTTCCCCTAGGATTTGGCTCTGAACGAATATTTGTGGATGCAATAGCTGATGAAAATCCCCCATGGTTCTCCTGGCAAGACAGACCCCGGCAGCCTTTTTTTCTCAAAGCCATACTTTACAGTTTCGCTCAGAAAATTGAGTCAATCTTTCGGTAATCAAGAAGGCAATCTATCCTCTCAGGCCCCTCTCACTGCCATGTAATCCAGATTAACAAAGCAGATAATCTACATTATCTGCTTTGAACTGGATTATATGAGTCCACATGCAGATAAACTGGATTTTAATTGGCAGTGAAGAAGGGGCCTCAGTGTTGCAGTTTTAATACAGCTTTGCTGTTTGAAGGGGAATGGCATGTTAATGCCTAAAAAGCATTTAACATGAAATTTAATCATAAACCTTTACTTGTGTAGAAGGGAGATGTAGGCATTCCGTAAAGATACCATGGCAAGTGTACTATTAAAACACAAAAATTGTTTATTTGAATAATGAGAATTAATAAAGGAGGCACTCAAAGGGACAATTGAAACCAGGAATAAATAATTGGGAAGAGACCAGAAGGCATTTGTTTCTGCCAGAAAGATTATCAAACATGTCAAAACATTGGGGGGGGGGGGGGGTACCACGCATACATCAAAAAGTTGTCAGAAGTCTAATTCTGATTCCAGAAAACTGATAATGTTTAATGTTAAAAAAACATAGTATTTGACTTTCTTAATTTAGGTTTAATTTGCTAGTCTGATTCCTGAGGTATTTATCTTTGGGAAAAATCTTTTGTGGGAAAGAAAGAAAATGCATCCCTCTTAATATTTTGATATTAAGATAATCAGAAACACACTTACAAGTTCCAGCTATTCAAAACACCAGGATTCTTCCCAATGTCTTTAACTTTTTCTCTTTTTACTCTACTGGCATCTCATATGACCATATCCCACCCTAAGTTTCCCCTGACTCCTGAAAGAAGACAGCGGAAACAGAGGAAAGCAGGGAAACATCATGAGATGGCTGGCTATCCCTGAAAATGTATCCACACATCCACATTTCTTAATGAGTAAAGTGCTGAGTTTAGAAATAGGCAAATCTTGTCATGAGGTCAGCAATTATAATCTGTGCTCAAAAGATCTCTTATTCCTTCATATGTGTTATATTTCTGTTGCTGAAAGGTAGAAATGAATCATCTGCATGGAAAATTATAAATGAAGTATCTAGTTTAAGCTTGAGTCTAATATAAGACTTGAGCTGCTCCCTCACCTGGGGGTTCATAAATCTCCATGGTCCATTCTCCTTCCCATTTTTCTTTATACAGATCAAAACTGCCTTAAACCCAAAGGTGATTTTCAATACACAAAAGAGGTTAATGGATCTATTACTACACATCTATATGAACTTTCTAGTTTGATCTTTTGTTGAAGTATTTACTGTATAATTTAGACATGGTTGTTTTAAAGTAAAGGTGGGAATCATGAAGATTTACAGATATTATTTCAATCTTCATATTAGTCTCAAGCCTTATATTCAATTCTGTTTTTGATTTTTTTATTGCAGAAAGGTAATATCTACAGGTTTTGAAAAACCCATGCAAATAATGATCATGGCATGAATCAGGCATATTTAAATATGGTTATAGAGTATTTGCCACTAATTGATTTACACCTATTACTCCAATTTGTTTTGCTGAAAGCTGACTAAAAATATGTTTTTGCCTAAAATCAGTATGTGTGGACTTGATTCAAGCTAGTTTTGAATGGCTAGGAAATGAATGAGCATAGAGTTGAGGCGCATGTGAGAAGAATTAGTGAGAATAAGTATTTTCTTTTTATTCCTAGGCAAAACGACTGAGCTAAGAATAAAAGCACTGTACGCTCACTGGAGAATTTATATTTTTATTTCTTTTAAATAGTACACAGCAGGAAAAGGCACATTTTGATTAGAGTATAGCTGAAAAAGCAAAACACACCTGAGTAGCACTGGTGGATACTATTAACAAGTCTTTGGTGAGCAAAATGAAATATATTCTGTTTTTGTTATACACAATATCGGCAAAGCATGCATTTGAAAGTTGTTGCAGTCTTCAAACACTAGCCTTTAATTAGTCTTCTTTTATGGATTCCAACTGCTGTACTCAGTTGAATATTTAACTAGGGCAAAGAATATTCTCTACTATGTTACATACCTAGACTTGTGCAGCAAATGGTGCAGTGGAAGAAGATACATGTTTGATGACTTCCAGGGATAGAAGACAGACATTGTTTTGCATAGCACTGTGCACCATGGCAGTGCATGTCTTAGGGGCAGAGGCTATTTAACACCTGGCTGTCCCTTCAGCTGCCCTCTTTGCATCTTCACAATGTGGTTTGAGTTTTGGATAGTTGCTCTGGGGCCAGGTAGGACTTTTGTCCCATTTACCTCTGATGTTTTTCCTATCCCATACTCTGTTTGGAGGACTTTGATTACTGGTTAGGGATGGTACTTGTAAATAAGTTGTCACTGGCAGATAGTGTGTGTGTGTGTGAGTGATATATGACTTTGATGTATACCGAGGCACCCTTTCAGTTAAGGCTAATGTTCTGAAACTGCCTCTGTAGGTCCTGGAATTTGAAGGATTGGCAGAAAGGTCCGCCATTGAGACTGGCCTAGGGGTTTGCTCTCATACAATCCTGGGAGTAAGGGTGCCCTGGGTTTACCTTCCAGTAAATGACCAGCAAGGAAGTAATCTAATTGTTGGATTGCTCTTAGGGCTTGAGCGTTTCACCTAAGGGAAGGCTGATAAAGTTATCGAAGCTTGACACCTTGGGCACATCTACACTGAACACTTAAGTCAGTTTCAAACTGGTATTGAAGGAAATGGTACATAGGAAATCACACATAAGATGCAGAAAATTTGTTTTCTGTTTCTGTAGAGACTAAAACACAATCTAATGTAATGAAATTACAAGAATAGACTGCCTTAGAAACTGGTGGACACTTCATCTTTGGTTGGATGTTCAAACAGAGGCTAGATGGGCACTTTTAGTAGTGCTGTAATTATGCATTCTGACATGCTAATGGATTGGATTACATGTCCCTTGTGATCCCTTCCAACTCAATAATTCTAAGGTTCTAAGCTTTGTATAAAAGCCAGCATTTAGTAACCAATAGGTAGAATTCAGGTAAGACAGTGTGATATATACATCGAGAAAGGCATGGTTTATATGTGAGCTTGTGCCACCAATTAAAGATAATGAAGAATACAATAGTAATCCATGGAATAAGTTAATCAGAGAATCAGAGGATGGTAATAATGACCAAAGAATATTAACAAACAAAATATGACTTGTTCCACATTAGTAGGGTCATTGCAAGCCTTTGATGCCTACAATGTTTCTAGTATCTCATTGCAAGTTTTAAAACAGGGAGCTAAATTTCTGTGATCTTTACCAACTGTTTTCACTGTAAAGCATGTTTTTGAGATAGCGTTTTACATTTGTGCAAACAAGAGGAGAATGAAAATTCTACATTATTTCCCCCAAAAAGTTATAGTCATCAAGATTTTATAAGTCTTAGATACATAAATAAATGAAGTTGGCTTCTGGTCTAAGCTGAAGAGAGATGTCTAGACTTCTTCCAGCAGGCAGAAAAACATTGGGGGGTTTTCTCACAGAAGAGCAGGATTGCTAGAAAGGAAAGCTAATTAGTTTTTTTTTCTTTTGAAGTCCCAATAATAGGGAACTATGATTGACAGAAGAAAGAGGTATTTGACATTCTTAACCATGCTGCTGAGGTCATTTAGGTCCCCAAATGCACAAAAAAAGAAGAGCACGTCAGCCACAATCAATCATAATTTGTAATGCCAAGAAAATAAGGTTGTCATAATTAACATTTTTATTTGCTTTTTAATCTATCCCAGGTTAAATAATTTTGCAAACATACTCAGATACCTAGACATCTAGTCATGCATGGAAGTTGCTTGTTCATGGTGAGCACAGGGATATGCATCTTCAGGAAACATAAGGTAGCTATAGTAGCTGAAGTGCTGCAGTAGATCTGTGCCTAGATAAATACTGTAGTGATGGCTTATTGGAATTAGGGTGTACGTTGCACCTTCACTCACACTGGTGAACCTGTATGTTCTTCCTGCTGTTGTTGTTAACTAATTTCAAGTTGACTTTGACTTATGATGATCTTATGTATGAGAGACCTCCAAGTCAGCCTCAGACTAAGAACTTGTTGAGTCTGGAAATCAGACTTCCTCTTTTTCAATTGCCTTGCAAGCATTGTTATCTTTATGAGAGTGCCATCTCTTCTCATGATATGACAAAACTCCAATGCCTTCAAGTTTAGTCATTTTGGTTTCTACTAAGGTGAGTTCAGGCTTGATTTGATCTAGGGCCAATGTATTTGTATTTTGAGCAGTCCATGGTATCCATAGAACTCTTCTCCAGCACATTTAAATTATGTTGACTTTCTTCCTATTAACTTTTTTCACTGCCCAGATTTCACAACAATACAGAGAAAGGGGGATAGAATAATATGGGGCTGTATTATCACTTTTTAAATCCAGTAGCACCACTAGATGTTGCCACCACTGCAATATCATTAGAAATTCAGTGACATCTGTGGTAGCTTCAGCTTTTAATAATGTAAGTGTGTACCATGTTACCCTTCACTCCACAAAGATATTTTTGACAGGGCAGGAGATATCTGCTCTTCCCATATGCAAAAAGAAGGAAGCTGAACACACAGAAGAGTGCACACACCATAGTTATATCTGTTACAAGGTTTGAAGATGGTAAATTGGGGGAGTGGGGGGGGCAGAAGAACATCAGCCAAGTCACACGTTGTTCACTCTTGATCTACCCAGAAAAACTCTTGGGCCAGTTCCACACAGGCCTTTAACTCGCAACCAATAGTTTTTAAGAAACATGATTGGACACGGGTTAAAGTCCACACATGTCTCCTCAAAACCTGAGCTTTCTGGGAGGGGTGTCTAGACACCCTGCCGGACCTCCTAACGAGACACCCAGACCCCAAAGAACCCCCCCCCCCCAAACAGCCTTAAAAAATAAAAAATAACTTACCTGGCCACTATTACCCTGGTGCCAGGGTCTTCCTGGCGCATATAAACAATTTTTCAGGAGAAGGGAGCAAGAGCGATTTTGCTCCTGCCCCCTTCTCCTAGCACATCATTTGTATGTGCCAGGAGAACTCTGCCACCTGAGCAATTGCGGAGGGGTTTAAGGGGTTTGGGGGAGGGGTTACAGCCTGGAAACCACAAGAGGGCTGTGCGGACAGCCCCCTCAGAAGTCCAAGGACTTCTGAATGGGCATTCCACACGGCCCAAACTGGATTAGATTTGGGTCTTTCAGGAAGACCCAGATCTAATCCAGTACCTAATTCATTCAGGATAAAGCATTGTCCCGAATTAATTCCCTTTTTCCAGAGGCAACATTTAGATGCCTTCAGTAAAAGTGTGTGCGCTTGCACATTTTGGACCCTGTGCAAATGAGCTCTTGGGAATGGCATAAATGCCACCTTTAGTTCTATGACTGGAGAAAGGCGAGTTACATATGTATTTAATAACTAGATAAACAACATAAGATATACTATTACTACATTTCATGTTAGAAGCAAAGTGTGAACTTCTTATCAAGATTTCACCAAAGAAACTGGGAAGGTGGTGTTTCAACTCTTTCCAAACCTTTGCTCATATTTGACCAGCTTTGGAAAATTTTATTTATTTATTTATTATTTACCATATTTGTACCCCACCCTTCTTAATCCCGAGGGGGACTCAGAGTAACCTCACATATTGGCAACAATACAATGCCTTAAAATAACATACAATTGGTAAACATCTACATTAAAAACCAGATAATTAAAACATCTAAAAACAATTACATCAATTATTAAAATCACATAATCCAAAATCATAATCCAGGGCCATTCCAATTGTCATTGCATAGATTCTACATTCATTTATTGCACTGCAGTTATTCTCCAAAAGCTTGGTTCCATAGCCATATTTTGACTTTCTTTCTGAAAGCTAGAAGGGAAGGAGCTGATTGAATATCACTGGGGAGGGAGTTCCAGAGCCATGGGGCCACCACTGAGAAGACCCTGTCTCTTGTCCCCACCAACCATACCTGCAAAGGAGGTGGAACAGAGAGCAGGGCCTCCCCAGTAGATCTTAATCTCCACGATGGTGGAAGGAGATACGTTCAGACAGGTAAGCTAGGCCAGAACTATTTAGGGCTTTATAGGTTAAAGCCAGCACTTCGAATTCTGCTTGGTAGCAAACTGGCAGCCAATGGAACTGACATAACAGGGGAGTTGTATGCTCCCTGTACGCTGCTCCAGTAATGGTATGCATGAGGACCACAGAAAATTGGGTCTTATTTTCCTGTTTTTGATTGCTGCTTTGGTTTTTGCCGTTTGCCTTCAACTTGTTTCTGACTTATGGTGGCCCTAAGGAGAACCTAGCATGGTGTCTGCTTGTCAAGATGTATTCTTGATGAAGGGAGGTTATCTTTGCCTTGATAACTATATCCAAGCTAATTAACTTAACATCAGACGTATAAATAGGCTTGACTTGACTGGATTCTCTTTTATTAGCTTTCTGGATGAAGCTTCCCTTGTTCACACCACTAAATATTTTTAGAAAAATCAACAATGACTTTCACTTCTAATGACAAGGTATTAAATTCAACTGACAAAAAAACCGTATGACTGTCACATGTGTATTTCCAACACTGTCACCCCCTACAAAAGCAATTTCCTCTTTGATTATAGCTGCATGCATATACTCTCCCCCTTCCTTTTTTTATAACAAGGTAATTGGTTATATGTTGCAATAAGCAGAGTGTGAACTATTATGAAGTATGAACTGGAATACCTGTCTCCCCACCTCAGTTTGTTGGCAGGCATGAATTTGTTACAACAAATCTCCATTGTATGGTATAGAGAAAATGGTGTTATCAGGAAGGATTGAGAAATTGACTGTGATCACTCATACGACAACTGTGTTATTACAGTGTGCCACCAATGTAATTACATTCCCCTGCCACAATGTAACCTGACTTTGCATATAAGTCATGCTACAGATGACTAGCAAATACCACATTTAAACAAATCACTTCAAGAAGAAATAGGAAATGCTCTACACACTGTGGAACCTGAAAAGGCCAGGAAAGAAATCAACCAGTTGCATTAGAAACAGATAAAACTATGGTTTCCAACATAGTTTTTTTAGAGCTCTCTATAATTTTATTGAACTTTTTTAATTCCCAAAATGCAAGGAAGAAGTCAGCCCTCATTAATCCTCCATCAGATCAAACTGAACATTGTGTTGAATGTGTACATAGGAAAGAGATAGAGAGATAGAGGTGTAGTTTTGTTCATTTATTTAATACCTCATCTTTTCGGGGGGGGGGGGTGGACTTTGAACTAGAACTATAGAACTATAAAATCAATACCTGAGATCCTGCTTTCCAACTTGCAAATAAGAGACATCAGATTGACATGTAAATATTTGCCCCTGTATGTTCAAATGGTGATCATAACAAGTTTTTTAAAAAAACATTTTTAAAAAATCTGCATTGACCTTATGATATCATTACTAAAATCTGTTATCTGAAAATTAGAATAACCTCCAGGACAGGTTTTTAAATGACACAAAGGGTGGTAGAGAAAAGGGGAGGAAAAGAAGATAGCTCCTAGTATGTAATTGGTTTTAGATCTATAGCTCAATAAATAGTTTATTAAGGGATATAGGCTGGTATTTTGTATTGCAGTTACTGATTTGAAACCTAAAGTTACAGATGTGTAACTGGTTTGTATTCACTACCACCGTGTAGTTACTATTGAGGCCTAATTGCCATAATTGTAAATGCACTCCCAATCTTATTTAATCGATTGTTATTTGCACCAAGAGACAGAGGTCAGCAATTGTGGTCCAAGAGAATGAGCTTTCCATCCTCTTGCTGCCATCATGTGAGACTGTGACAATCCGAAACAGGACCCCTTTTGAGATTTCTTGTTGCAACCTTATTTGATGATGGGAGAGGGGTGGAAACATCATCCTCTTGCACCCCAATTGCCAACTGAAAAGACCTCCAGTTTGTGGTGTGGCTACAGCCTGGTAAAGTTAATTGGGAGCTAGGGTAGGAGATGTTACTTAATTTTGCAAATGTAACTAAATGGTGTGGAATAGGGGCTATGATATTTTATTAAATGGCGTCAATTTCTTATTAAATGCCATGGTTGTTTCTTTAATGAAAGAGATTATTATTCATTTTATGTCTTTAATATTTTATTTTTATATTGTCTTCTGAGAACAATGATGGGTTAGGTATTCCTGCATAAAAATAAAGTTAATAAATTAAAATGTGAGCAGAATTTCTTAGGACTAATGCCATTTTCTTTCTATTGTAAAAATGTCAATGTTTTGTTGTCATTGTTTTAAAGAAATGGCATCATCAGTCCTTGTGAATCTCTGCAAATATTTCTGCAATTGTTACCTACATTCCATTTTTACAAAAATCCCGAGAATGGTGTTCAGATAAGAAAGCTTTCTGTAACACCGTAAATGCAATTTCTTAATTAATATTTCCTTCTTTCCTTCCTTCTTTCTTTCTTTCTTTCTTTCTTTCTTTCTTTCTTTCTTTCTTTCTTTCTTTCTTTCTTTCTCTTTTTCTCTGCTTCCTAGTTTCCTGCCAGGAGTCATAATAGAAAGTAATACAGCAATGCAGCCAGAGGTTGTATTTTGGTCCACATCATCATTAGCATGGAGAAAACATGGTGTTGACAGGACTTCAGTGAACAAGGATATACTTTGTTATAAAAGGGTCAGTAAGGAGTACTTTTTCTGACATGCATGAAGAAGCATAGAGCTTTGGGGCACAAGGCCAACAAGGAAAGAAAAACATAGCACTAGAAGACTGATGGCTACTGTCTACAAAAAGATGGCATTTCAATCACCAAATATATATGAACCAGCTCTTACAGTTCAGCTCATCTTCATTACAGTTACTTGGAAAAAAGATGTTTTAATAATCAAGAATTACTTCTGAATGTGTGAGCTAAGAGCTGTGGTCATGAAACAAATGTTATAATGTGCCATAAGTTTAGAAGGGGTCAATATTAGATTGACACCTGGGTTTGGTGCCGAATTTCCATACAACTGGAATAATAGGATAGACAAGGGCTGTTAAATTAGATCAAATCAAATGGAGTACTAAATTGTCTAAAATCTGTAAGGAATATCAAATGGTAACAGCCTAGGTTCATGTTTTCACAACCAAAGTAAAGTGGACTCGCCACACTGCTACTGAAGGGAGTCGACACAATGCATGGTTAGATTCACAGCAGAACTACGCTACCCAGCCTTGAATGCAGATTAACAAAGCACAGAAATTTTTCCACAGCTCTGAAGTAATTGTTGAATGTTGAAAATCACTGGATCAGTCTGAATCTGATCCAATCCAATGTCCACATCTCTAATGAACCCATTGCTGAGCTGCCACTATCAAGCAGTTCACTGCTAGAAGCTTCCTAGTCATAGAATCATAGAATCATAGAATAGTAGAGTTGGAAGAGACCTCAAGGGCCATCTAGTCCAACCCCCCGCTAAGAAGCAGGAAATCGCATTCAAAGCACCCCCGACAGATGGCCATCCAGCCTCTGCTTAAAAGCCTCCAAAGAAGGAGCCTCCACCACGGCCCGGGGGAGAGAGTTCCACTGCCGAACAGCCCTCACAGTGAGGAAGTTCTTCCTGATGTTCAGGTGGAATCTCCTTTCCTGTAGTTTGAAGCCATTGTTCCGTGTCCTAGTCTGCAGGGCAGCAGAAAATAAGCTTGCTCCCTCCTCCCTATGACTTCCCCTCACATATTTGTACATGGCTATCATGTCTCCTCTCAGCCTTCTCTTCTGCAGGCTAAACATGCCCAGCTCTTTAAGCCTCTCCTCATAGGGCTTGTTCTCCAGACCCTTAATCATTTTAGTTGCCCTCCTCTGGACGCTTTCCAGCTTGTCAGCATCTCCCTTCATCTGCGGTGCCCAAAACTGGACACAATATTCCAGGTGTGGTCTGACCAAGGCAGAATAGAGGGGGAGCATGACTTCCCTGGATCTAGACGTTATTCCCCTATTGATGCAGGCCAAAATCCCATTGGCTTTTTTAGCTGCCGCATCACATTGTAGGCTCATGTTTAACTTGTTGTCCACGAGGACTCCAAGATCTTTTTCGCACACACTGCTGTCAAGCCAGGCGTCCCCCATTCTGTATCTTTGATTTCCATTTTTTCTGCCGAAGTGAAGTATCTTGCATTTGTCCCTGTTGAACTTCATTTTGTTAGTTTCGGCCCATCTCTCTAGTCTGTCAAGATCGTTTTGAATTCTGCTCCTGTCTTCTGGAGTGTTAGCTATCCCTCCGAGTTTGGTGTCATCTGCAAACTTGATGATCGTGCCTTCTAACCCTTCGTCTAAGTCGTTAATAAAGATGTTGAACAGAACCGGGCCCAGGACGGAGCCCTGCGGCACTCCAATTGTCACTTCTTTCCATGATGAAGACGACGCATTGGTGAGCACCCTTTGGGTTCGTTCGCTTAGCCAATTACAGATCCACCTAACCGTAGTTTTGTCTAGCCCACATTTTACTAGTTTGTTTGCCAGAAGGTCGTGGGGGACTTTGTCGAAGGCCTTACTGAAATCTAGATATGCTACATCCACGGCATTCCCTGTATCGACCCAACTCGTAACTCTATCGAAAAAAGAGATCAGATTAGTCTGGCATGACTTGTTTTTGGTAAATCCGTGTTGACTATTAGCAATGACCGCATTTGTTTCTAAGTGTTTGCAGACCACTTCCTTAATGATCTTTTCCAGAATCTTGCCTGGTATTGATGTGAGGCTGACCGGATGGTAATTGTTTGGGTCGTTCTTTTTTCCCTTCTTGAAGATAGGGACCACATTCGCCCTCCTCCAATCTGCTGGGACTTCTCCTGTTCTCCAAGAACTCTCGAAGATGATTGCCAGTGGTTCCGAAATAACTTCCGCTAGTTCCTTCAATACTCTTGGATGTAGCTGATCTGGCCCTGGGGACTTGAATTCATTTAGAGTGGCCAGGTGTTCCTGGACAACTTGTTTCCCTATTTGGGGTTGGATTTCCCCCAATCCTTCGTCCATTCCATGTTGCTGAGGTTGAAGATGGCTTTCTTTTTGTGAGAAGACCGAGGCAAAGAAGGCATTAAGCAGTTCTGCCTTTTCCCTATCCCCTGTCACCATCACCCCATCTACTCCTTGCAGTGGCCCTATCGCCTCCTTTTTCTTCCTTTTTCTACCAACATAAGCAAAAAAACCTTTTTTGTTGTTTTTTATGTCCCTGGCAAGCCTGAGCTCATTTTGCGCTTTAGCCTTGCGAACCTTTTCCCTACAGGAGTTGGCTATACGTTTGAATTCTTCTTTGGTGATTTCTCCCCTTTTCCACTTCTTGTGCATGTCACTTTTGAGCTTTAGCTCAGTTAGAAGTTCTTTGGACATCCATTCTGGCTTCTTTGCACTTGTCTTATTTTTCTTCTTTGTTGGCACTGTTTGCATTTGCGCCTTGAGTATTTCACTTTTGAAAAACTCCCATCCATCCTTAACTCCCTTGTTTTTTAATATCGGCGTCCATGGAATGCCGCTCAGTAATTCCTTCATTTTTTGGAAGTCAGCTCTCTTAAAGTCCAGAATGCGTGTTTGACTTGTCTTAGTTTCAGCATTCCTTTGTATTGCAAACTGCAGGAGCACATGGTCACTTGCCCCTAAGGATCCAACCACTTCAACTGTATTGATCAGGTCTTCCACATTTGTTAAGATTAGATCAAGAGTTGCTGATCCCCTTGTTGCCTCTTCTACCTTCTGGACCATAAAATTATCTGCAAGGCAAGTGAGGAATTTGTTGGACTTTGTACTCTTGGCTGAGTTTGTTTTCCAGCAGATATCGGGATAATTGAAATCGCCCATGACTACTATATCTCTTCTTTGTGCCTGTTTGGTCAGCTGTTGACAGAAGGCTTCATCAAGTCCTTCATCCTGACTCGGAGGTCTGTAGTAGACACCCACGACAAGATCTTTTTGAGTCCCGGTTCCCTTGATTCTTATCCAGATGCTTTCAAGCTGGTTTCCCGGATTACAGTCTTGCATTTCTTCTGCAACGTAACTGTTTTTGACATATAAAGCTACTCCCCCTCCTCTCCCCTTTGTTCTATTTATGTGAAAGAGGTTATAGCCCTCAATGGTTAAATTCCAGTGATGGGAAAGTTCATTTCTGATGATGTCACATCAAGGGCTCAACCATGTGAACTGAAATATGAGGATGACAGCAAGCCTTTGCCAGGCAAGTGCTGGTGGAGATGTAAGAGTGGTGGCTCAAATGCATCCTTGACCAAAGGACTCCAGGGGCATTTTAATCTAATAAGTATTAGATGTTGCCTAAGTAAGGTCCCACTAAGTAGATGATATAAGAAAGTGATACAAACTGCAAGAATATTTTCAGTACAAAGGTTAAAACAATCAAAAATATATATAAGAAGTTGTTGCATGTATTCCTTTATGCTCTCAATAAACTGTAGATATAATATTAAATCCCTGCAAGCCATGGTGTGAAAACGTGGCATATCCTGGTATCTGCACTTTGAAATTCTTTCTTTCTTTTATTTTCCTTGACCATGGGTTAGCAGTATATGTAGACCAAAGCTAAATGTCACTAAAGGAATGTGTTAAATCTTACAGGGGGACTAGGATCACTGTAAATATGTTTTCACTTAACAGATATCTATGGTAAAAGGTAAAGGTTTCCCCTGACGTTAAGTCCAGTCATGTCAGACTCTGGGGGTTGGTGCTTATCTCCATTTCTAAACCGAAGAGCCGGTGTTGTCCATAGACACCTCCAAGGTCATGTGGCTGGCATGATTGCATGGAGCGCCATTACCTTCCTGCCGGAGCAGTACCTATTGATCTACTCACATTTGCATGTTTTTGAATTGCTAGGTTGGCAGAAGCTGGAGCTAACAGTGGGCGCTCACTCTGCTCTCGGGATTTGAACCTGGGACCTTTCAGTCTGCAAGTTCAGCAGCTCAGTGCTTTAACACACTTCACCACCGGGACTCCTATCTGTGGTAAGAAACAGAAAAAATGGAAAACCAGACTGAAAGAAACACAGCATTCAAAAGGAATGCTGGGCAACTGAAATCTTGAACTTGATGTAATAATAAGCATGCTAGAGAAAGGATTTCTTATGGCATCAAAACTGGGAATTTTATTCCTAGCTCTCAATGGAAACAGAGAAAATCTGTTCCCTTGTTTTAATTTGGTTGCTTAGTCTGATCTGATATCATAAGGCCACAGTTGGCAATACAGAAAACCACAACAGTTTTCAAGATAACAGAAGTTATCTTTGGAAAAGAAAAGTCTGAAATGTATATTTCTCTCATTATTCTCAATAGAAAATGTGTCCAAATAATAGTATCAGCATTTAGCCATATCTGATTGTGATGTGCAAGTACATCCAACCCAACCTTAGGAAAACTGAGAAGAAATAAATTAATTCAATCATTCAGTCTTTTGTGTTCACATCATTATGGCTATTCATAATTCTTTTTAGAAATTCAGATCAATTGCCCATAACTGAAATAAACTGATATAACTGTGTTGTCCTGTAAATGTATATATGCCAGTTACAGCTGCAGTTTCCATGAACAGATGCAGGGCTTAACTTAGCACCTCCCAGACAGAGATAAAGCAGGGGAAATTGAGGGAAAGTGTGGAATAGTGGAAAGAACTATCAGGCCCTGTTTCCTCCTGTCAGGGTCCATCTTCTTTCTTCCTACGTCATTTCCCTGTCATTCCCTGCAATCTCTTCACCTTCTTCAGTGAGGAATTGGGTAAACATCTGACTCCTCCAGGTGCACTCTAAGCTCTTTCTTCTCTGCTGCTGAAATGGAATCCAACAGAGTCCTGCTGAAAGTTGCCCAGCATCATGTGATTGTCTCCATGAGACTCTGTTCCATCAGCAGAGAGAAGCGGGGAGAAGACACTCCTCTCCATCCATCTGATGAGGTCCTATAACTGTGTATTTTGTAAAAATGTTTCATTATAGTGTCAAAAGGTTAAGATTTCAGTTTCATTGTCTGGGTAAGGTTGATCTTAAAAAACATATTTGTAAAAAAAAATCAGATGTCTGCATCATATTTGGGTAAAAAAATTCCAGTTTTCCTTTTAATTCATAACAATTTTCACATACATTTTTATTAACCTTTTAAACACAGAGAAGGACATGTTCCTTGCAATGTTTTAAATGCCACCTCCCAGGCAACAGTCCTTCCATTTAAATCAGAGTTGGCAATTAGGTGGGATTCCAGATATTGTTTGCCTGCAAAGTCCCAGTAGTCCTAGCCAACAGAGCCAGTGATGAGAAGACTTGAGCATTGTTGTCAAATAACCTTTCAAGGAACAGGTTTCCCAGTCTTGAACTAAAATAATTGTATGAGAAGGAAAAGAAGGACTAAGAAACAGCAAAAGGATTGAAAAACAAAGTGAAAACCTCAGGAGACTAGCAAAGCCTGGAAAACAGAGATACAATTTGTGATCCTTCTCATAGTGTGGAAAGGGCTGACTCATATGGCTGTTTGGAAACAACAATAAAAGCCAGAAGAAAATTACATGCAGATATATGTAGAAGTAGTCCAATTTTTCCTGTGTAACCACAAAGGTGGCTTTGGAAAAAGATAATTAAAATCAAATATGGTGTTGAATCCTTTTCCTATGTGTCATTCCTTCACTCCAAATCACTATTTCTAGCAGCATGATATGAAGAGTCAAAAGTGAATTCCATTGAGTTCAATGGGGCTTCCTCTCAGATGCTACTTATGTACCTTTTCCTCCCACAGTGATCGAAAAATATGCACTCCCATGACAATGAATTATTTGCTCCCTTGAAAGGCCTTCTCCCTGATTGTTTGCATCATATCCAAAGCCTGTTAAGTGAGTTGGTGGGTTTTGGACAGCTTGAAATGAATCTTGTTGTTGTTTTATAAAAAAATAAATAAAGTTCTGTTGTCTTTGATGAACTTGAGCACTCTCAAAAACTATGTGCTCATCTTGACCAATGACACCCAACACAGTAGAAGTAATAATTAAAATGGAACATTTTGTTAAATAACACTTCTATCTTGTCTACATTCTGGGCATGTTTATGAATTATTTCTTAATTTTTCCTTCTGTTATTTATTTATATTTGTTCCTGGAACTCAAATAAATAGCTATACTCAGTCTTGTTAGTGACAACTATTCTGATAGCAGTGTCACATTGTGCAGTTCGCACCCTGACCCCCAGACACTGACTCTGGGGTGTCTCTACCTAATATAATTTTTATGTGGTTTTCTTGGCAAGATTTGTTCAGTGTCGCCTTTACCTTTCTCTGAGAATAACAGAGTGATACGTCATCCAAGGTCACCCAGTGGGTTTCCATGGACAAGAGAGAATTTATTAAACCTGGGTATCTAGAATTGTAGCTGAAGACTCAAAATGCCATACCATACTGGCTCTCTCTCTATTCATCTTACAAAGAGTTAACTTTTCCAGTGTTATGTTCTTCCCCTTGAAGCTACTAAGTGAAATTATACAGAAATTACAGTGAATCCAAAGATGACTTTACACTGCCACCACCTGGTATATCAAATATACAGGGACTGTATATTTCTAGTTTGCAGACAGACATATCCAGTTTTGCTTGTAATCTTCACTGTCTTATTGTGTACCTTCCTGCTCTTACATCTTTTACAGCTTCAGTCCTACTTAATTGCCTATGGATTCCCAGGCTGCGCATATTTTGAGACCCTTTATGAGGCAGAGCACACTGCTCATGTGAGACCAAGATAGAAATAGCTTTGAACTCACATCCTGCCATTGGGTCTGATTAATGCATCCTTGGCAGCATGGCAATGGTTGAAATGAGACAATTTTGGGAGTCAAGAGAGGAATGCAATATACAGCAATACTACACACCTTATTCTGGTCCAACGGGACAGTCCATGGGAATGCTTCTCTTCACTGGGTCTCTGTGCCTCTGGCAGCTCAGTTATAATGGGCACTTAAAAAGGCAAAACTTCTCATGGCATGAACATACAGAGGGGCAATAATGCACTTGTAAAGTTTGCCAACTTTTTAAAAACCATCTCCTGTAGATACATCTTTAAAACAGCTTGATGTGAAGACTATAGCTGAAGATAATGTTTACCTTTTGCTGTGAGATCTTCCTCCTGCTTATCTCTATGTGTCAATGTGAAATTAAAGTCCAATAAGAAGCAAACTAAACCCTACCCCCTCCGGCAACTGGAAATTCTGTTTCTAGGGTTTTGCAGAGGTAGAAGTGAGGATATAGTATTTTTCTTTACAGAAAAAGCTGGTTTCTCTAGTAACTCCCACAACTTTAAAAAGAGAAAAAAGCACCTTTGAAGTAGCCAATGACAAAATATGTTTGCCTAAGTTTAACAGTCACAGCTTCCATTTCATTTTCTATAATGTCCATGGTCTGTCCCAATATTAATGCTCTAACTCAGTGGTTCCCAAACTTTGGGCTTCCAGGTTTTTGGGATTTTAATTCCCAGAGCCTCAGCCAGCTTGGTAAGTATCAGGAATTCTGGAAGCTAAAGTCAAAAACCCCTGGAGGACCAAAGGTTCAAAACTGCTACTCTAAGGGATGAGCTAATTGATGGTAATATAAGAAATTTTAAAAAATCAAACTTTAATGTGGATATTAGTTATTTCGTTTCCAAATTTCAGATGCAATTAACTAATCGATTTTTAAAATCAACATTCCAAGCTCTGTTGAATTCCATACCCATTGTTAACCTGAAAAAGAAAACTGACAGGAAAACATAAATACTCAGCAATTCCTTATTTCTCTACATTTTGGCTACTAACTGATTGTTGCAAACAGGTGTGTTAATGGGCAGGGATGCTGTATTTAATTGCTTCAATTTAAGTGCTTCAAAGTACTTAACTGCTTTAAATTGGTGTTGCTTTCTACAGAATAGCTTGTATGATTATTTTTAACATTTTAATATAAAAGACATATTTAGTTTGTGCTGTGAACCCCCTTGGGCACCATATTGGGAAAAATGTGAAATATATAGTTCTCCAAATCATCTCTCATCACTGGCTTTTCTTGATTTGAGCTAATAGACATTACAGCTTGACACCCTTACTTTAAATTACTAGCATCTTTCATTCAGTGATTCTGTTTCTGCATTCTGTATTTTTTTTTTATTTCACAGGTATAGCTCCAGAGATATTGCTCAGAGTAAGGTCTCACTGCCTGGTGAGAAACTCTGTGGTATAGAAGCAGAGCATCTTTTAAAGGGAGATAACTAAGATGAATGTCCAGAAAAAATTGCTTTGCTATCCATCACCTCTGTGCAATTTCAGTTCTGTTACTAGATGTTTCCTTCCCACCACATTTTCTTCATAAGAATATTGCTATCATTACGACCTCATGACTCATTTTAGCATATCTCGTTTGTTTGGAGTAAAAATCCAATTACATATCTTCATGAAAACTCTAGCCAAGTAACATAACCTTATTCATCTTGAAGGATATCATTTTATATTTTCCTTTATATGCTCATCTATGATTAACAGGAAATTTCCTGGCTTCCTAGTGGAGCCTTTTACAAATCCTTTTGGCTCCCACTTTTTTTAAAAAACATATATCATAGGCAACTGATCTGAAGTCTCAAAAGGGGCAATTTGTATTTCTGGGGAAATGCTTACAAAGGCAATCCCTGTTTGCAAGACCAGGACTAAACAGCACAAGAAGCTCTATCTCAGAATGTAAGGGGATAGCAATCCTATTTGAAAACCTTTTGTCTGTAGAACATGTGATATAGAAATATGGGTCATTCTCACCATTCTCAAATTTGAGAAAGTTACAAACAGAGGTAGTACAATACCAGCATGGCTCTCTCATAGGTTTGTGTTCCTTGAACTTGTGGGGGATGGAGGCTGAGAAAAGAAAAATAATAATATCCAGAACTGAAATGCCTGTTCTAACTTGGATTTTGTCCACATATGGGAATCATGTAGACCAGTGGTTCTCAATTTGTGGTCCCCAGGTGTTTTGGCTTACAACTCCCAGAAATCCCAGCCAGTTTTCTGAGAGTTGAAGGCCAAAACATCTGGGGACCAACAGGTTGAGAACCACTGATGTTGACTTCAGATATGGCCTGGCTACAGCTCCCAGCGTACCTCAGCAAAAGCTCTACTGACTAAAGCTGCTGGAAGGTGCAGTTCAATTGTATCTGGAATGTTGCATGATTCCCACACCTTGTCTTAATTTATGTACAACACATATATTATTTTCCCTTTTAACTAACTGTCATGATTTCCTGTGGCTATTGAAATACCCAAGTTTTTATTTGACAGATTTTCAAGACACTATCCTCATCTTTTCCACTAAATATTTTTATACTCCTGAAAAGCTATTAGCTTTTCTAGCTTGGCTAATACCTTCTTTTTATTTTGACCATTTAAAAACAGAGTTCTGTCAATACTTTCCTTTCTTAAATCGAGTTTCATGGACTTTGCAATTCTTTTCTTTTGTTTTGCTTATTAATTTTATTTTATTTTATTTATATTCCTTTTATTCTAAAATGGGATTCAAAGCAGCTTACAATACAAGTCAAAACTGTCATGACCAGCTGATATACAGAGGCCAAGGAGTTGCTACAAGGGCTAACAGAGAAGATAGAGGCCTGCAGCTCCTAGCGGTCTGCTATACCTTGCTCAGCCACGGCTGAAGTTGAGCCCTCAGCTGAAGCAAACACTCCAGTGAGCCAGTGTGATGAAATAGTATGAGACTTGGACCCAAGGGTTCATTTCCATGCTTGGGCCACCTTGGACAAGTCACATACTCTAAAGCCCCCAAAATCTCATGATAGTTTCATCTTAGGTTCATCATAAATTGGAAATAACTTGAAGGCAATAATAACAATAACCTACTTATTTTTCACAAAGCAGATACAGAACAAGTGGATGGTGAGTTTTGGCACTACAATAACTAGAAGGGAATTATATAGCTAGCTAAATAAATGCACTTAGTACATAAGAAAATAGTACCCCATTCAATAGCATATCATTTTACCCCAACACTTTAGAGATTGAAGGCCTCTGTAAAGGGCAATGTCCTTGCTTTTGTGTTTGGTACTGTTATAATATTGTTTTATTCAATATGCAGAAGGAACACGATTACATTTTTATGCAGGTTTTTTTTGAAAATGTAATCAATCACTATGCCCCAGTTAAAAATAATAGTAAAACAAAATGTTAGGACAGATTTACAGATAAAAACAGCAATTGATAGTGTGATAATGCTGCTAGAACACAGCCATACAGCCCAGAAACCACACAACACACCTGTTAATAGATCATTTGTTAATTTTTATTTATCTTGCATGCTTACATTTTTTTTCACTAAAATAAGATTCAAATACACTAACAAAAGTAATTAAACACAATTTAGAATAATAGATAGTTTAAAAGTTCAGTCAAAATGATCCATCTTCACACCATCTCTAAAACCAGTGACAGCAGGAAGTGACGAAGGGAAATGTATTGCATGCGCTCAAAGCTTTCAGAGTTTTTACATTATATCATTTCTTAAGTGACAACAAGTAAGTGTAAGGATCAGGGCCAACAAGCATTAAGAATCAAACCACCTGGCTAGCACTGAGCAGTCTACAGCCGGGGTGGAGGAGCTGTAAGTGTATTAAAGAAGCACAAGCTTTTCTGGTGATGTTGATATAGTTGGTAATGTTGTTGCTGTGTGCTGTTGGAGATGAAGCTGCAAAGAAACTGAAGGATTGGTATAAAAAAACAGAAAGAGCCTTTTGCCAAGAAGAAGGTATGAACTAACTGAAAGCATCAGAAAGAAGGGCTGGAGAAGAGACAAGATCTTCTGCTACACATATATAAATATTTCAGTATAAACTTTTCTATTGACAAGTTTTATTTGTCTGATTCTTAATAAGAGGAGCAGCATTTCTGCTACATACAGAACCCCAAAAAGTTTGCTGCAACAAAAGCAACATAGGAAAACCATCAACATTATTTTTTCAAGTAATGATATCCCTAAGAAGTCACCTGCTTGAATATCTTACCAACGGAGGATGGGTCCTTAGCTGAAACTAATGCTGTTCGGGGATTACAAAATTTAAAATGACAATTCCAACTTGATCAAGAAAAGAATTGGTAACCAGAGCAGATTGTAGATCATAGCAAATGTATGCCTTCTCTTTTTCTCCAGAATTGTGACAGACATCTTAACTGCTAAGTGCAATGGAGAGATACATGATGGGACTATTGGGTTGGGGCATGACATTCTTGCTTGTCTTTCTTTATTTGAAGTGTATTGGAAGTCATCTCCTCATCCCCCTCTTCTCCATTCTAAAACCCTATTTCTGCATGTAACTGGACCTTGAAAAAAAATGGTTACAAAATAAGTTGTTTTCTATGGGATCCTCTTTGCAATAACAAAGATATATCTGCTTTAATTAAAAGGTGCAAACTTACTTTCTAAAGTTACAGATGCGGCTTTGCAAAATGGTTGAGGAGAAATATCACATAGTTCAAGTGTTGACTTAGCTATGTCTCAGACGGCTGCTTTGTGCAATGAGCCAGGGCAGTTAAAATGGTGTAAAAATGCTATAACTACAATTTGGATATACCCCCAAGTCATACTGATACCAAAATAAGGCAGAATTGGCAGTGTATTTTGAAACAAGTCTTATTTGTTGTCTATATTGTATAGTTTGTTCTCTCATGAGGAACAGCTCATTCAAATAGTTCCTGAAATAACTTTTTTAAAAAAAGCATTCCAGTACAACCACTCTTGGGATAGCTGCCTTTTTCACCTGAACATGTTCTGTCAATGCATGTTTCCCATGTGTTTAATTGTGCAATACCATATTTCAAATTCCATGAATATTGAATTTAATTGAGCCATCACTAAATTCAGTTTTTAATGTTTGTGATCTGCATGGAACTAAATAAGAATTGTGTTTAGTGTGAACATGAGCTGAAAGTATATTAATGCAAAAGATTTGATTGTTAATTAGACATTTGGTGTTAAAAATTCTGACCTTATTAATGTTAGATGATAGCTAATTAAACTGTTGCTATGTTAAATCGTATTTGAATACTGAAATGTTCCTCACATTATAACATACTAACGAGAAAGCAATTGCATATTCAATGCCCTAGTGACTTTTCATTCCATTTACATTTTCCCACTGAAAAGCCTTGAAATATATCAGAAAACAGTAACTTTGCACCCAGGGAACAGATTTTCATTGTTGTACAGGGTCATGAACCATTTACAGATACACTTATGCACTGAACGTAAATAACACTATAAAAGATAAAAGTGCACCTTTGTTCAGGGATATTGGGGATGAATCAGTGAGAACACCTTTGAACATGTCAGTAGTCATTCAGTGCATAAGAATAATTACAATATATTGGCAGTTAAAGTGTTATCAAGCTGCATTAATTCTACAGTATAAATGCAGCCCAAGAGAGAATGTGAATACATATCATGTCTTTGAGGGTAAGTTATATCAGGAACCAGTAGTGAAAATAAAATGGCAGCAATGGTGTCCAGGGCTGCTGCCACCACCTTCTCCTCTGATTCTTACTGCATGTGTCTCTGGTTCTTCTGGGCAACACTGATGGCACCACTAACTGGAGCACAAAAGGCTGAAGCAGTAGCAGCTCAAGAAGCATACAGAGTTCCCTTTTCAGAAGCAGCAGCAACTCCAGTGGAAAGAAAGAATAAGGGAAGATGGTATTTGGGAGAAATTGTGAGCAACAGGATCATTTGAAGAAGGCACTGGTTGATCAGGGAAGGGAGGCTAGGCTGCTTCCACAGAGAGGGAAAGAATGGCAGGACAAGGCGGGAAAAGAATGGCATGGCCAGTAGGAAAGAGGGATACCATCCAGGGAGAGGCATTTCCTCAGCTGACAACAAACCTCCTACTGGTCTGCTCCCTCCCTTCTGGCATGCTAGGTGAGTACAGATGCTGCAAACCCTCTGTGCCTTCAAATCCCCTCTAGGCTTATGACAACTACAAGAATTTTCTTGGATTTTCTTAGGCAAGGAATACTCAGTGGCATCTTTGGCAGTTACTTCCTCTGACATAGAACTTACAGCACCTGGTATTTGTTCACAGTCCCTCCTCCATGTACTAAGCAGGACTAACCCTGCTTATCATCCAAAATCAGATAGGATCTAGTGCCTTTAAGGTATTTAGGCCAAAACTACCCAATTTTATTTCCCACAAAATTAAATCACACTTTATTTTGCATGCATTTGAAATGTGCTATAGCTTGTTTTAATTTTGTACAAGTCACTTTGGAAGGTGTTTAACCTGAAAGGGATTTTTTCAGTTAATCGATAAGAAAAGGAAAGCCTTTGAAATATGGCTAATAATAAGATCTACACTAGTGCAAAAGCTGTGGTCCAAAGAAGCACCAGAGAACTCAAGAACATCTGGTGGACAAAAAAAAGCTCAAGAAATCTGACACCTCGTAGATGTCCATGATGCAAAGGAATTCTTTAATGCCACAAAGATAATCTATGGCCCAACCAATTTTGGCATACACCTTCTATGCTCATCAGATGGAAATAATCCACTAAAGGCCAAAGAATCAATTGTACCACATTGAAAAAAGCACTATTATAACCTCCTTAATCACAGCTCCAGTATGGCTGATGAGGTCCTCTGGCAAATCTCACAACAACAAACCAGGGATGAGCTTGCAGCACTGCCTAGTTTGAAAAAAAAGTCAGCAAAGCCATCAGCCAATTAAGAGTAACAAAGCCAGCAGACCTGATAAGATCCCTGTTGAACTCTTTAAAGAGGGTGGACCTAAGCTAAACAACAACTCCATCAGCTCACTGAAAAGAAGTGGGTCAGAAAAAGGGGTCAGAAAAGTAGACAACAAACTCAAAACTTTAGCTTTCAAACTGAACCAAACAAATAAAATGCAAAGGGAGGCAAAAAAAAAAAAGGATCTGAATGAAGTGGAGAATAAAGAACAAAAGTTTTGAAAGGAAATATACCACCACAATGATTGAACTGGTTACAGAAATGGCTCCCACTTAAATTCGTTGAGGAAGTTCAAAACTTGTGAAAAATTTTCAGCAGATTTGTAGGATAAATCTTGACTATGACATCAAGAATATGATCCCAAGAGATGTGGTTAAAATATATGAAACTGCATTTCTAGGTGTCAACTGGAAGATCCTATAAAAAATGGATGACAGGGAAAAAATAACTGAAAGATTATGACTACAATATTATGGATAAAAAAAATTCAAGAAGAATGGAAAGACTACATGAAATTACTAAAGAACTAGAAGAAGATAGTTTTAACAGGAATTGTTGTTCAAAAATTTGAACATTACTCTACATATACGTTTTGTATTATATATTATCCCCACATTTAAGAACTTAGGGAAATGTTTTTTTTAATTAGATTTAGAATATTTAGATTCAAATCTTGTGTAATATATCTACCCCACACATAAGAGATCTTAAAAATTGATGACTTTACATCTTTTAAATAGATTAGGAATGTTTATATTGAAATATATAAGCTCTGTGCAATGTTACAGAGACAAGATGATAGTTATAGTGATACATAACAGACTTTGTTCATACATTACTAACAAACTATTTTGAATTCTTAGATTCCTTAGGTAATAATTAGATTTAGGTAAAGATTTAAAAGAAACAATCTGACAAGAATAACTGAGATGAACTTTTACAGAAGAAAGCTGAAAAAGAAGAAAGAACAAATATGAGATAATACAAGATGATATAAGAAGACATAACCATCAGATTTTAAACTAATTCATAATATCACTTCTCTCTTTGTTGCAGAGGATATAATGAACTTTTGATATTTTAAGTAATGAAAATAACTAATGAAAATAAAAAATCAGATTTAATAATCATGCATTGCCTTTCCTATTCTCTCCTCACCCCCTTCTCCATGTTATCCCCATACCAAAATAGGGAAACGCTAAAGACTGCTCAAACTTTCGCACAGTGGCACTAATTTCATATGCCAGTAAGGTAATGCTCAAGATCCTGCAAGGTAGACTCTAGCAATACATGGATTGAAAGTTGCCAGATGTATAAGCTGGGTTTAGAAAAGGCACAAGAGACCAAATTGTCAATATCCGCTGGATAATGAAAAAAGCTAGGGAGTTTCAGAAAAATATCTATTTCTGTTTTATTGACTATTCTAAAGCCTTCAACTGCATGGATCATAATAAATTGTGGCAAGTTCTTGGTGGTATGGGGATACCAAGTCACCTTGTCTGTCTCCTGAGAAATCTGTATAATGACCAATCCTTACTGCTTAAGCTTTTTGTTAGTTCCTTATCCCCAGGAGTTGAGAGTAACCTATGAACTGAACCCACCCCGCCCCTAGCACAGTGCACTTTGGATATAGATTAAGGAAGGAGGGAGTTATAAAGCTCTTAGTATGCCTATCTTAGTAACTCCCAAAAGTGTGTGTGTGTGGGGGGGAGATAGGAGTGGCCTCCAAAGGAGGGCAAAGCAGGATTCAGTTTAATAACAGGGTTCTTGTGGTTTTGTTTACATCTACAGCCAGTGCTAGCCAGATGTTAGAGGAAAGGGAGAGGGGCCTTGTAAGGGGAGGGTGGGAGTCCACTGGCCAGGGAGCCCCCATCAAAATAATTCAGGAAAGGGGGAGATACAAAAAAGGGAAGCCAAAGTTAATTCGGCCTAGGGAGAGGATGAGATTTCTCGTAGATTTAAAATGGCCTCCTGATATGGTAAATTTGGATACCCAGGCTAGTGGTTCCTCCGGACTAAAGGTGGTGCTGCTGAATGCCAGGTCTACAAACAGAAAAAATGCAATCATCCAAGATCTTATCTTGGAGGAGTGAGCAGACCTGGCATGCATAACGAAGACCTGGTTGGATGAGGCGGGTGGGGTCAATCTCACCCAACTCTGTCCTCCCGGATACTCCATGCAGCACCAACCAAGATCCGGAGGATGGGGAGGTGATGTCGCAGTGGTTTACAAGGATTCCATCCCCCTGACCAGGTGCCCCATCCCACAATCAACCTTGTTCGAATGTGTCCAACTGAGGGTGGGTGACTGGGACAGATTAGGAATTCTGTTAGTGTACCAACCACCCCGCTGCACTACAGTCTCCCTGCCTGAGCTAGCGGGGGTGGTCTTGGGCCTGGTGTTGGGGTCTCAGCAGCTTTTGGTGCTGGGGGACTTCAATGTCCATGCCAAGACCATCCTGTCTGGCACAGCTCAGGACTTCATGGCCACCATGGCAACCATGGGGCTGTCCCAATTGGTATCTGGTCCCATCCACAGAGCGGGACACACATTTAAGGTGGACTAAAGTGTCAAACAAGGACCCCCGGTGGCGAAGTGCGTTAAAGCGCTGAGCTGCTGAACTTGCAGACCGAAAGGTCCCAGGTTGAAATCCCAGGAGCAGCTTGAGCGCCCGCTGTTAGCTCCAGCTCCTGCCAACCTAGCAGTTCGAAAACATGCAAATTTGAGTAGATCAATAGGTACTGCTCCGGCAGGAAGGTAACGGCGCTCCATGCAGTCATGCCAGCCACATGACCTTGGAGGTGTCTACGGACAATGCTGGCTCTTTGGCTTAGAAATGGAGATGAGCACTAACCCCCAGAGTCAGACATGACTGGACTTAACGTCAGGGGAAACCTTTACCTTTACCTAAGGTGTCAAACAGGGATGTGTTATTGCCCCAACCTTATTTTCCATCTTCATAGCTGTGATTCTGCACCTTGTTGATAGAAAGCTTCTCACTATTGTGGAAATCATGTATGAAACAGATAGCAAACTAACTTCATTAAGCTGAAAGCCAAAACCATGGTTACAGTAACATCTGTTATAGAACTCCAATATACTGATGATAATGTAGTCTGCTCTCATTGTTACCAGCAGGCACCAACCAATCTGTTAGAAAATGTTAACCACTACCGCTACCTTGGCAGCCACCTCTCCACAAATGTCACCACTCTCTGAGTTCTGTGAGTGCAGCATTTTTTAAAATAAAGTAGAAAGCATTTAAGGTTTGGAACATTCATAGGGATACCAAGATGCTTAATTGAAAGCTATTTTCCTCCCAACTCTGTTATATGCCTGCGAAACATGAACCATCTAAAAATGTCACTCTCAACTTCTGGAATGATTCCATCAGTGTTGCCTCCAAAAAATCCTGGAAATCTCTTGGGAAGACAGTCAGACAAATGTCAGCATTCTGGAAGAAGCAAAGACCACTAGTATTGAATCAATGATCACCCACCATCAACTTCACATTGTCCAAAAGCCCGATCACCATCTCCTAAAACAGTTACTCTACTCTCAACTCTAGAACAGAAAACAAAATGTTGGTAGACAGCAAAAGAAATGTAAAGATGGGCTTAAAACTAACCTTAATAACTGTGGCATAGACACCTAGAACTGGGAAGCCCATGCTCTAGAGTGTTCTAACTGGAAGTCAGCTGTTACCAACAGTGGGGTAGAATTCAAAGAGGCATGAATTGATGGCAAAAAAGAGAAACATGTCAAGAGGAAGGCATGTCAAGCCAACCCTTGCTGGGACCGCCTTCCATTTGGAAATCGATATCTTCACTGTGAAAGAACATGTGGATTTAGAATAGATCTCTACAGTCACCCACTGTAGTGACCCACTGCCTTCCACTACACTTGGAAGGCACTCATACTCAGCTGTAAGTGATAGCCTATGATGAGGATGAGGAAGAGGATGGTGATATTCCAAGATGGGATATTAAAAAACAAATCAGGATATAAATCCAATTCATATTTAAATTAATGTATTAAATTCTATGAGTTTAAATGTGATGACATCCTTATTACCAACAAAATTGGTACCAAAGCAATCAGCAAGAAAGATCACAATTTCCTTAAAAACTGAAAATCTTTGGAGAAATGTTCAAGACTTTCAAAAGCATTAATTTCTCAAAATGTTTGGTTTAAAATGTTCTGCTTTAAAATCATTACTGTCTAGAATATCTGGAGCTTTGACATCTTTTTATATTTACACTGGAACATTGCTGAAAAATCACTTTTTAAAGATAATGCATAACCCTTTCTAAATGAACACTTTTATGGCAACTAATGCATTGTAAAAAATCAATAAACATTTACTCAGTCTATAGAGGCATTGATTGTTACAGGTATTAACCACAATTTAATTAAATTGTTCAAACAGCATTGCTAATTTTTGCAGTGCACTTATTTGTCATGGAAAATGAGGAGAGCGTTTAGCCAATCAATAGCATTCTTATAGATTTGACTAATACAGACCTCCTGAATGTTGGGGGATTATGAGACCAGGCAGCCCTACGCAACATAGCAAATGTAGAGGATGCTAGGAAATGCAATCCACCAAGTTCTGGAAGACTGATTGGTTCCTACCACAGTTATTGTACAAAATAGATTTGCATTTGCCATAATACATTAAGGGCCTCATCGCAAAGGCCAGATGAAGTGTTCTACTTTTCCTGGCATCACAGAAAAGGAGTGTGGCAGCAGGGCGAATCTGTTACCCCACGTGCTGCTCCCTCCCTCTTGGCGATGCTTTCCACATCACATGGGGAAGCATCACCCTCCAGAAGCCTCCCCTGTTCTGGGGAAAACCTCCAGAGACAGGGCCTTCAGCAGAAGTCACATGATATCATGTGATGGCTGGTGTGGGACTCTGTCCACAAGCTGGGGTGAAAGCATAGTAGGACACTAAATTCCTCCCATCTGCTGCTGCTGCTGCTCAATCACATAGTCGTTTCCGACTCTTCGTGACCTCATGGACCAGTCCATGCCAGAGCTTCTTGTCGGCTGTCGCCGCACCCAGTTCCTTCAAGGTCAAGCCAGTCACTTCAAGGATACTGTCCATCCATCTTGCCCTTGGTCGGCCTCTCTTCCTTCCTTCTTCCATTTTCCCCAGCATCATGATCTTTCCAAGCTTTCCTGTCTTCTCATGATGTGGCCAAAATATTTCATCTTTGCCTCTAGTATCCTTCCCTCCAGTGAGCAGTCAGGCATTATTTCCTGGAGGATGGACTGGTTGGATCCTCTTGCGGTCCAAGGCACTCTCCGGATTTTCCTCCAGCACCAAAGTTCAAAAACATATATCTTCCTTCACTCAGCCTTCCTTATGGTCCAGCTGTCGCAACCATAGGTTACTATGGGGAATACCATTGTTTTTACTATGCGGACCTTCGTGTGATGTCTCTGTTCTTCACTATTTTATCAAGGTTGGCCATTGTTCTCCTCCCAAGAAGTAAAGTCTTCTGATTTCCTGGCTGCAGTCTGCATCTGTAGTGATCTTTGTGCCTAGAAATATAAAGTCTGTCACTGCCTCCACGTTTTCTCCTTCTATTTGCCAGTTATCAATATGTGTAGTTGCCATGATCTTGGTTTTCTTGATGTTTACTGCAACCCAGCTTTTGCACTTTCTTATTTCACCTTGGTGATAAGGCTCCTCAGCTCTTCCTCACTTTCGGCCATCAGAGTGGTATCATCTGCATACCTAAGGTTGTTAATATTTCTTCCAGCAATTTTAACTCCGGCCTTGGATTTGTCAAGCCCCGCACGTCGCATGATGTGTTCTGCATACAAGTTGAATAGGGAGGGTGAAAGTATGCAGCCCTGCCGCACTCCTTTCCCGATCTTGAACCAGTCAGTTGTTCCGTGATCTGTTCTTACTGTGGCTACTTGGTCTTTATACAAATTTCTCAGGAGACAGACAAGGTGACTTGGTATCCCCATACCACCAAGCACATGCCGCAGTTTGTTATGGTCCATGCAGTCAAAAGCTTTAGAATAGTCAATAAAGCAGAAATAGATGTCTTTCTGAAACTCCCTGGCTTCCTCCATTATCCAACGGATATTGGCAATTTAGTCTCTCGTTCCTCTGCCTTTTCTGAACCCCGCTTGTACATCTGGCACCTCTCACTCCATGTATTGCTGGAGTCTTCCTTGCAGGATCTTGAGCATTACCTTACTGGCATGGGAAATAAGTGCCACTGTATGAAAGTTTGAGCATTCTTTAGCTTTTCCCTTTTTGGGTATGGGGATCCTCTCATCTGATGAGGTCCTAATTGTAAGTCTGGTTCTCATATAACCAGCCATTAAATGAAACCTTACAACCATATAATTCCCCACTGAAAGCTGGAAACATTTGGCCACCTACTGTATTCTTCAATCAGTTAGTGTGATCCAGACCACAGTAGCTACCAAGATGAGGTGTATTGCATTGATGTCATAGAATCATAGAATCATAGAATCATAGAATAGTAGAGTTGGAAGAGACCTCATGGGCCATCTAGTCCAACCCCCCGCTAAGAAGCAGGAAATCGCATTCAAAGCACCCCCGACAGATGGCCATCCAGCCTCTGCTTAAAAGCTTCCAAAGAAGGAGCCTCCACCACAGTCCGGGGGAGAGAGTTCCACTGCCGAACAGCCCTCACAGTGAGGAAGTTCTTCCTGATGTTCAGGTGGAATCTCCTTTCCTGTAGTTTGAAGCCATTGTTCAGTGTCCTAGTCTCCAGGGCAGCAGAAAATAAGCTTGCTCCCTCCTCCCTATGACTTCCCCTCACATATCCTCTCAGAATGAACAGCTCAAGCAAGAAGAATACTGCAGGGTACTTAACTGTAAGTCACTCATATGCCCCAAAGAACATCTCTCAATATATATGAGAGTCATCTACCATCAACTGCAATCTTCTAATAGATCAACTACATGACTTCTGAGAAGTGATGAGTAATAACAACAATGGAGAGCTTTAAATCTGTGACTTTCAAATTATTATTTTTAAAATGCTTTATCTAGTTTATTTTTGTCTATTAGAAAATATATAAAGTCTACTTGTCATATAAAATAATGGCTGGGCAGTGTGAATGTGCAACCTCTCATTATCATCTTCCCGTAACTTCTATTGTTATGCATTTTTGACACTAACAAGGAAAAAATGTTTCAGTTCGCCACCATTTCAAAATATATCATTAATTTAAATGCCATATTTGGTTCTGTTGACAAAACACAACGTGGCCTCAATTAAATAAATGACAGGGAGAAATTTCCTCTCTAATTTTAAATATTGTGGTGAGGCTGGCAACATAAGCATAACTGTTGAACAATATAGTGCAATTTCCTTATGCCTTACCTTATGAGGATTACCAAAATTCTGTTTGCTTACACTTGAAAATTACCTAGGGCCAGCCCTGGCCGCCCCCCCCCCCCATCTTTTTTATTCTCATGTAGGAGTGAAAAATCTAGCACTTGACCTTTTTTTTTTCACAGAGTAGTGACTCAAGCAGATAAACTTTTTCATGAAGGTTCAGAAAATTTGTGAATGTTCTTTCCATCCATAGTCTGGAATAACTTCTGCTTTGCCTCATAGCAGATCAAAACTGAAAACCATCTTACTAGGTTATAGCTCTCTATGTCATCATTATTTGTGGCTACAAAAATTAAAGCTGTAATACAGCTGGGCTTTTTACAGCATCATTATCACTGTGCCTTATAATTGAAGATATGACTTCAGCATTTTTCAAAAATTTACTCTACTTCCTTTTGGACTCATTGCAGGCTTGAAAGCAGCAGCAGAATGTCAAATTTGTACTATCCATTTTATAGCTTATATCGTGTCACTGTAATTCCTCAAGCAAGTCCTAGTTAAATCCATGTCATAAGAGTCCCAGGTATAGAATTCTTCAGGGGGATATAAGTTATTAGCTTTGCATATATTTTTAAACTAATTAGGTTGTCTCCAAACTTAGCCTCAAATACGTATGTCAGCTAGGAAATGTTAGTTTTAAATTAGCTGTCAATCCTGTCTAACGTTTAATTTAGCGGAGCCCAAAACTCATGGAATTGAGCACAAAGGTAATGTTAATTTTTGTTTCAGTCAGCAATCAATGTAAATGCTAGAAATACCACAACTGCCAAATTAAATGTGTGCTTAAGGAAAATGCTATTTGATATCAATAACATTTTGCTGCATTAAAATAGGTGCATAACTCCAAGTTTCTGAAGAAGGGATAGAAAACAGTAAGTCAATGACTCACTAGGACTTTATTGAGTCTTTCATTTGGGAAACGTTACATTCACTAAGTGTATGTAAAGCAAAACGTAAACTTTCTAATAAGCAGGCAAGCATTGCTGATAAAGACAAAAGTATTATCAGTGGCAATGTAAATTGTGCCAATTTTATTTCAGTTCATTAAGGTAAACAAGGGACACAGGTTGATCTGAGTCTAGATTCAAATTTTGAATGTATGCTATGACTGTGATTGTCCCATTAATGTAACGAGGACATGTGATGTCATGGGAGAGCCTACTTCAGGTTGAAAGATATCACCATCATATATGAATTTTGATGGATAAAGAAGGCCACAACTTTAATTCTTAGCATTGTAAATGGCATTGACTCAAACACATAGCTTTTCTAGCCAACCCCATCTCCTTGTACAAACATACCCAGGCCCTGAGATCTTTAGGAGAGGCCCTTCTCTCGGTCCACCTCCATCTCAAGCTCAATTGGTGGGAAAGAGAGAGAGAGGACCTTCTCGGTGGCTGCCCTTCGACTCTGAAACTCCTTGTCCAGGAAAGCCAGAATGGCCCTCTCCCTGCTGTCCTACAGTCAACAGCAGGTAAACCTTTTTATCGAGGCAGGCTTTTAAATAGGAAAGTTTTTAAGATTGTCAGGAGCTGCTGTGATTTTATATGCTTGTAATGGTTATTAGTATTGTTTTAATACTAATATATTGTTTATTTTAAATTATATTACAATGTTTTTAGTTGTGAGTCGCTTTGAATCTCCATATGGAGGGAAAAGGTGTGATATAAATAAACATAATAATTTGTGGTTTATTCATTCAGTCATTTCTGACTCTTCATGACCTCATGGACCAGTCCATGCCAGAGCTTCCTGTCGGCTGTCACCACCCGCAGGTCCTTCAAGGTCCAGCCAGTCAGTTCAAGGATACCATCCGACTAAATAAGATCCCTGGGGAAGGTAATGGCAACCCACCCCAGTATTCTTGCCATGAAAACTAAATGTTTCAATACAACAACAACAACAACAACAACAACAACAACATAATAATAATAATAATAGTCATTGATCAATCCACATGTTGATTAATGATCCTGATCCTCTGTCCCACAACCAGATGACAGATGAGATGACAAATAAGGAACCATGTGAGCTGATGCCCCAGGCATAGCTTTTCCACATAATCAGGGATTGCTGGAAAAGTGTCATCCCCTGATCTGTTCCAAATCACCACTGCCAAATAGCTTGATATGTGAAAAAGGCCACACAGCCTGGTTTATAATATCACATTGTCAAGAACAGTGAAAGAGATGAGGAAATCCAGAAAGCCATGCTTTCTTGTCACAGACACACTTTCTTCCTCCATCATGCCCCGTAATGTAATATATTAGTATCTAGAAGTGAAAGAAAAAGGCCTCCTTCACCTACAAGTTTGAAGCCCACTGGATGAAAAATCAGATTACCACAAAAGATTCTATGTTTTTGCTGGGGAAAGAATTGAATAGTAGGAGAATATAAACATGGCCATTAGTCTGGAGCAATTGAAATATATTATTTTATGCCTGGGAGGGAACATGATCTAACATTTAAAAAGAGGGAAAGCATGTGGGTTATGTAGTAGCAAAGATAATAAACCCACAAGAGCCAATCATAAGTCAATGCAGTAATATATCATTGATTATTCCAAGAACCTGAAGCAGCATTCTTAGGAAGATGTGTGCTATTAGTAATGGTATCTTACATTGATTTCCAGGCCCTAGATCTGATAATTGCAAAACAAAATATTGTTAACTATTCCGTTGCTGGACAAAGCAGGCAAAAAATCCCAAAGGAGGCAGTGTATTTGTATATATGTGAGGCAAGTCATAATTAGATCTTGTGCATAAGAAAGATATGAGATGTGACTAATTCTTAGTAATGTCTTTGCTTTATTTTATGAAAATCTACAGGTAGATGTTGGTATCCATTTTACAACATTCATATAATAGAGTATGATCCCTGCATATCCAAGGAACCAGGGTTCAGAGGCGGTCCAACCATAAGGCGAACTAGGCACTTGCCTGTGGCGCCATCGTCCCAGGGGCGCCATCGTCCTGGGAGGAGGGCACCACTCTCCACCTCCTTCTCTTTTGGGCCTTCCAGCAGCCACGATGGGCCTCCCGGTGCCCGTGCTGGGCTTTCCGGCCGGCGCAGACCCACATTCGCACCACGGGAGCCCACCTTTGGGGCCTTCAGAGATTGTGAGGTCTGTGGGAACTTGGAAGCTCAGTATGTGGGGTTTCTATATCTGTAGAAGGTCCAGGGTGGGAGAAATAACTTTTCTTTGAAGCAGGTGTGAATGTTGTAATTAATCACCTTGATTAGCATTTAATGGTCCTGTGGCTTCAAGGCCTGGCTTCTTCTTGCCTGGGAGAAATTTTTTTTGGGAGGTGTTAGCTGTCCCTGATTGTTTACTGTCTGGATTTCTTCTGTTTTCAGAGTGTTGTTCTCTATTTATTGTCCTGATTTTAGAGGGGTTTTTTTTAATACTGAGGGCTATCTGGGTTATCTAAGTCCACACTGCCCTATATCCCTGTTCAATGTTTAGTGCTAAATTCGCAAATATAGTAATTCCTACATAACATTACCATGTATTGAACTGCTTTTTCTATTGATTTGTTGTAAAACATGATGTTTTGGTGCTTAATTTGTAAAATCATAATGTAATTTGATGTTTAATAGGCTTTTCCTTTATCTTTCCTTATTATCCAACATTTTCGCTTATCCAACGCTTTTATTTTTCAGTGATTGGTTTGGGGGGGGGGGCACCAAAATTCCGTTCGCCTACACTTGAAAAATACCTAGGGCCGGCTCTGCCAGGGTTCATTTATCCATGTGCAACAAAATGTATAATTCCTAAGCATTTTCTAGAAGAAGTGTGATATTGACTCACCTAGACTCCTACACAATTTATAGGAGACTCGGGTGTAACACACACACACGTCACATTGTACTCAGCATTAGAGGACTCTTTCTCATAAGCTATATGAAGCAATTTTACTTCTATAGGTACTATGTGAACTGTGATGCATTTTTAGGCAAAATTGGTAGTGGTGGTAAGAGTAATGATATTTTCATGTGCTGAGAAACTTGCCAGCCACCTTGTGTTGGCAGGGCAGTTTGAAATTAGACATGACTGGCGTCCATCACCTAGAGTGACATCAGCTGGGGCAACCATGATTCCTAACAGTGTGCAATGACAGTTGAAGTGGTGTTGGACTGAATCAGTTATGTAGTGTAGATACACCCTCATGCTACTTCCTCAGATATGTTGTAGCATTTGTTGATTGTATCTTCAGTAAAAGTAAATGCCAAAAAGTTCAGTGTATGCTGGAAAGTGATCCTAACTTTCTCCCATATGAAGCTCCCCTATTTGTAATGTGTACCTGAAAGGAGATTCCTTCTGTGTATATCTCCTGTGCTTCTCCACCTTTAAAACCATACACTGCATATCTTTTTCTTGATAGAGTGGTGCTTGAAATATTTTATTAAAAGTAGGAAGCTTCAGATAAAGAAGCAAGACAGGGTAGCACCAAAACTGATATCTAAAAGACTAAATGGGTGAAAAACACACTCTTAACTGTTTTATTTATTTATATACTTATAACCCATTTTCCTATTACTAGACATTTTGAAACAATACAAGACAAAAATAAACTTTTTTCTTTCTTTTAAAAAAAGTTCCAGCCACAGGAGCCAAAAAGGCATAAATAAAAACTCATTATCGAGGGAATCAATTAAAAATAACTATCGACCCAGAAGTTCCAATTCTCGTTTAAAAGAAAAGAAAGGGTCCTGACAAGATGGCAAAAATATTTCATTCTTATCTACCAAAATAATTGGTTTTATTTTGTTGGCTTATTCAGTTTCGCAGTCTGCAGGGAGGTGACATTTAGTCAACTGCATCTCTTATTCCACTCCACTGACCTGCTCTAACCCTAAAGTGCAGCAATATGTGAATTTGATCTTGTGTTGATTTCTCACTTGCCTCTGAAGTTGTTTGGTTCATGATAAGTTTTGGAACATACAATGTGATGAATTATGTCCATTGGCCATTTTATGTTAGTGGAAAATATTTCCACAAGGCAACAAATGCCTGTTTTCACCTGTCTCCTTTACTAATTCAGGATGATTTATTTTTTTTTTTTTTTTGCTTTATCCTGCACCATTTCAGGAGGACACCTAACCCTAAAAATGGCTTTTCTGGGAACAGATGGAGTTGTAAAAGGTTAGCATTGATGAAAAATGTTGGTCTTCCTTGTTCTAGCAGAAGTATTCCCCCTAAGTACAAAACAATTTAGTGTCACTCTATCTTTCCACTTCTACCTTGCTGTTGTTTTTTAAATACAAGAATGCCTTTTAATAAAGAATGCCTTTTAATACAAGAATGCCTTTTGGTTCACTTTATTCTGAAGTATTACTATTATTTTTGTTAACAGATAAATTTATTCACATTAAATAATTAATAATAATTTAGGCTTTATAAAATGCTGATCCTCAGTTCTGGGTTTCCTGCAAGGGTTGATCATTATGTTTGTGAAATAATCTTTTAAAAAAAGAAATTGATTATATCTAGGATTCTGTATGTGATGCTTTTTCCTGTTATGCACATACACAGCCTTTACTGGCATACAACAACAAAATTGGAATACAACACCGGTACATACAAGAGGAAAGTTTCTCCTGTTATAATTCAAGGCATGCTTCCATGTGTCCACGAACACTTAAACTGGTGATAAGCCATTTCTCTCCATTCTTTCCCACACTAATCCATAGTGGCAGGTTTCAAAGAAAACTCATGTAATCAATTGTTTTAACCACCCATCTGTGCCAGCTAAAATCAGTGAAATACATCCTCAGCTACTGAAAGCTCAAAGCTATGCTATCTGGATTGTATTCTGTGCCAGGGAGGCTAAGCAGAAATCTGATTTCTAATTTAGAAATTTAGATTATTTCAAATGTGTGTCTGGAGTAAACAAAAGAACTCTGATCTTCTGCCATTAATGCTAGGTAAAACTATTCCTAAGTAAGAAACATTTCTAATTTAGATTATTTTAATGTGTGTCTAAAGGAAACAGAGAAGATCTAATCACATGCTATTAACAATCCCTAATTAAGAAACATTTCTTTTAAATTATTTCATCTAATTATAAATATGTATAGTTTAAATAAAATCATATTTCCCCATTACTACTCTTTCTTTCTTGTTTCCCTATGTCTATAGTAGATTAGAAGCTGCTTAGCATAGTTTCCATAATGCCCTCATAACTACTCTGCTGTACATAAAGTCATTTGCCTTAACAGGAAAAACTATGTCTTTCTGTTGAGCAAGTCCTATCTTCTTGCCTCATTTACCTGTATTCTTCATGTTAAAACCACCTATTGCAGGTCTGAGCTATTCAGAAAGGATGGAGTTCACCAATCTGATTTGAGGAATAAGTAGTTTCTTGGTGATTTGAAAAGGAAATCAAAGCTATAGGTAGTGAGGGATAGGAGCTAAGCAGATGAATATCTGTAACTGCTGTTCAGGAGTGATATGAATCGGTGAGCATGTTGTGGTACACTTTTGTTGCAGAATGGGAATTTGGAACTGCCCTTTAGAGCAAGTGATCCAGGGGCTGGGGAGATTACTGTCCTTGGGGCTGGGTCTTTACCCTCTCCAAGGGCAGGCAATTTGAGTACTTAAACCCTCTGGTAATCACTGACTCAGAAGCAACCCTGAGCCTCAGGGACTTGGTACAATGGTGGCAGGGAGGGGGAGAGATCAGTTTGCTGGCCTCCACAGGGTGCCAATCCCAGAAGCATCCTTGGAGAGTTTCCAGTATAGAAAGAAACAATTGTAGACATTGGGAAAATTTGTTACTGTTTCCTGACATCATGGGGAAAATATTGCCAGTCACCCACACCAGATAGTTTGAGGACCTCATCACTTTGCTAGTCACCCACACCAGATAGTGGGGCTCCATGGGTGAACTGGGGCAGAAGTGTCCTAGGACACTTCAATTGCCCCCATGTAATAAGATCATAAGAAGCCCTGCTTAAGATGGTTTTAAAAGATGTTGCCATGTTAGTCTCTTGCAGAGCCCCCAGTGGCACAGTGGGTTAAAGCCTTGTAACTTGAAGGTTGACCTGAAGGCTGCCAGGTTCGAATCCAACCTGGGGAGAGTACAGATGAGCTTTCACTATCAGCTCCAGCTCCATGTGGGGACATGAGAGAAGCCTCTCACAAGGATGGTAAAAACATCAAAACATCCAGCCATCCCCTGGGAAACGTCCTTGCAGACGGCCAATTCTCTCACACCAGAAGTGACTTGCAGTTTCTCAAGTCACTCCTGACAAGGAAAAAAAAGTCTCTTGCAGCATAAAAAGGAGAAATGAAGGAGGAAAACAAAAGAAATGTGACAGGACCTTTAAGATTTTGTTGCTGTGATCCTCCAAATCATTTCTGATTTATGGCAACGCTATCACAAAGTTTTCTTTGCAGAATTTGTTCAGAGGAAGTGTTTTTGAGGCTGAGAGAAAAAGTGACTTGCCCAAGTTCACCCAGCAAGTTTCCATAGCAGGACAGAGATTTGAATCCTGATCTCCAAAGCCGTTGTCCCAGCTTCAAACCACTACACCACATTGGCTTTCTACCTTTAAGACTAAGTGATATGGGTTTGTTTTGTTTGTTAGGTTTGTATGCACTTCCATGGATATAAGCCCAATTATTTGAATGCAAAATAAATACATATACGACTTTATAGGGAGATGCATATTAAAAACACACATGCATCTCCATGGGAAAGAACACTATGTCAAAACTCAGTATGAGAACTGGATGGAAACCAAACAGTTCAGTATCAAAAACCAGACTGACAGATTTTTCACAGTTCTAATTCGGAATGGGCTACTGAAATTTTGGCTATTCACCGTTTCACACAGTAATTGGTTTGTATCTTTTTTCCAAACTGATAGAAAGGGAGGAAAAGACAAACGTTTAAGCCTGGAGTTCTTTAAAGGATCCAGAAAAGGCAAAAATTGAAAATACCTGGTGGAAGAGTTTGTAAAACTTAAGCATTTCTGTGGCAAATCTATGATATTCAGGACCCTCAGTCCCTTAGAAAGTTATTCAAGGGACCTGCAGGTATCTGTTCAGTAATGTTTCTGTCAGGTGTATGTCAAATGTAGTGAGGGTCAAAGGAGGGGTTCAGAAAAAATCCAGCACTAAGGAACTGTGTCAGAATATCTACAAAAACAACAAGTCTGAAGACATTAGGGTCAGCTGAAAGGGAGAATAGGTAGGCAAGATGTTATTACAGTAGTGCTATGATAAGGAGGAACAAAATGACAAGAACAACAATGAATGAGACAAGTTACAAGGCAGAAAGGTAGGCAGAAAGTTTTAGGGGGGGAAATGTTCACTTTAATTCATTGGGGTAAAGTCCCAGTGGATGAATCCAGCAACTTTGTCGTTTTCTCCAGATGTCATTTGGCATGATTGGATTTACCTTTCATGTAACTCCATCTTGAAGGCAACAATCTGTGAAACTGAGCTCCCAGTCTCATTGAACAAACCTGCACAACTTGGCAGTAATAAAGAGCCAAAATTAAATAGAATAACATCTTTAGGTCACAGATAAAATTTTAGTGTGTTGGTCTGAGTTTGTGAGTGGGCGCATTTCCTTGAGAGCAAACAATGAAGTGAATTTTCCCACCTCCCCTCTGCATGGTTCTGAGTTGCAGTTCTTTTCTGAGTTGCCTCTATTGTCTCAATAATAATAAGAATAATAATAAATAACAACAACAACAACAACAACAACAACAACAACAAAAACAACAACTTTATTTTTCTATCCCACCTCCATCTCCCCGTGGGGACTCGGGGCAGCTAACATAGGGCAAAACCCGTAAAAACAGTAGAACAGAATAAAACAGATAAAACTATCATAATCAAATGAGTAAAACACGATAAAATCAGACATGAATACAAATGCAATACAATAACAGTAAAGCCAATTTATGTTTTAACATAAAATAATGAGACACGAAAACCACCTATTTGGAGAATGGAGTAACATGGGAGGGCAACTTAAACCAAAGCGCAATAATATATTATGTAGTGCCTTTGGGGTGAAGAGGACAAATTGCAAACATTTTTCCCTACAGAGGGAAAAATCACCAACCACTTGTTCATTTCCCTCATTTGTGAGGGAGAAACGTAGCTTTGCTATGAAGACCTCACATCAATTTTATGATGAAGCTATGTTTCTCCCTCACAGGAGGAGATTATTTTTTTTCCACTGAAGGAGGAGACCACAGAGGCAAAGAGAAAAGAAGAGTGGCAGAGGCAAGCAGACCATGTTTCCAACTGAGACCAGCACTTCCAGCATCCTGATTGGATCTGTTAGTGGGGCTCCCTTTGCCACAGGTTATATTGGTAACTTTGGTGCAAACTGAAACTGTGGACACAGACCAGCACTTGCAGCATCTTGACTGGCTGTGCCCCAAGTGAGTTTGGTGACTTTGGTGAATAGAGAAAGGAAACACATAGAGGAGGGAATGGCAGGTTCCAATTGCACTCTTCTGCAACCCTGCATGTGACTCCCCTCTAATTGACTTAAGCTCAGACCTTCTTCAGGCTGCACCAAAGTCTTGTGACGGCTGTATCCATGTTGTCCAGTCTTGTCATAGAACCAGAGAAACATTCATTCCTATTGATTATAGGTCTACAATAACCACACAACAATGATAATGAAAGATTATCACCTGTTACAATTTTTCATCAGTTTCCCATTAACTATTAATGCTGTAATTTTCCGTATTTGGTGGGTTTTTAGTTACCTTTCCTCCAATAACAGGTTCATCTAATTTTCTCTTGTCTAATAATTTATATTTTATAGGTCTGACTTGTTTCTCATAGCTATCCTATTTTAATATTTCTCATATCCTGGCCTTCTTTAATCTCTTTACATTAAAGAGGCCTAATATGTTTTCTGAGTGCTGCTTCAATACATAGTATTTCATATATTTCCTCCTTTAGGAATAAATATATTTGTTAAAATGCATTTCAAACCCTTTTTATAAAACTTTTGTCTTAATCCTTGATCTTTCATAAGTAGTATAGAAGCACTGTATCTGTAATACAAAAAAGAAAAAAAAACTTGTCTTCTTTCTGTGCTACCACAACATTACTGACCAGAATTCTGAACCATCAGTGATTCAGATGCTACTGAAGATGTAACATTTTATTTGGAACTGTTCCATTGGAACTACAATTGTTTTCTCTTTTCAGAGGAGGCAAATGTTTACTTGTAAGTCTTGATATTTTATCTATTCTATCTCTGGGTCGTTGTCTGCTTTCCGGGCTGTATAGCCATGTTCCAGAAGTATTCTCTCCTGACATTTCATCCACATCTATGGCAGGCATCCTCAGAGGTTGGACTATCACACAAAGAAAGTAAACTGGGATTACAGATACATTTTCACATTTGGTGATGGTCCCTATCACATCACTGTGCATCTCACTTTTCTTTCGTGTCAGGAGCGACTCGAGAAACTGCAAGTCACTTCTGGTGTGAGAGAATTGGCCGTCTGCAAGGACGTTGCCCAGGGGACGCCCAAATGTTTTTGATGTTTTTACCATCCTTGTGGGAGGCTTCTCTCATGTCCCTGCATGGAGCTGGAGCTGATAGAGGGAGCTCATCCGCACTCTCCTCGGGTGGGATTCGAACCTGGCAGCCTTCAGGTCAGCAACCCAACCTTCAAGTCACAAGGCTTCAATCCACTACCAATTTGCTTCCCTTGTGATTTTCCCATCCATAGCTATTGATGGATAAAACCCACCAGTAACTGTTTGTTCTTGCTACCTAACATAATATGATGGATCCCTTCCACTTCTATGCTGCCATGCCAGCAGTAATGTGACATCAATGAGCAGGATTCAAAGTTACCTTCTCCCCCTTGCTGTTCCGAAGGTGGTTGTTTTCGTTTTATTTTTTGCAATTTCATTAAAAATAAAAAGAATAGTAAAAATAAATGAACCACAAGTTATGCTATGCAAGGAGTAAAGCAGGTGTGTGGTGTTAGAAGGGTGTGCAGAAGACTGATTGCAGAACCACATTTTGGCAAATTGGCACTACTAAAGACACTTGAGGAATTAAATGTGCCCAACTTGGTATGTATCCATTGTCTACATTAAAATGACTGTTACAGCAACAGGAGTGGTGCGATAAAGTCCCATGATTCTACAAACCCCAATCATTGCCACATCTGTAAATTCAACCATCTTTTTCTCAGCCATATACATTATATTATATTATATTCTAACTGTTTATCAATTTCTTTTTTGCAACATTTTTTCCAGTGTATGTTCCTACTAGAACTTTACAGATGATAAATTTTACTTATTGCATAGACCCTACTTCATTTCAGACACTTCAGTTTGGCATCTCTAACATTCAGTTTATGCAGTCTTGGTGTCCTTAAACAAAATCTATCAAGAATACAATCTTTTTCTTTTGCTGATGACATTTACTCTCTTGCTAATTTGTTTACTATTTGCATTGTTGATATTTGTCGGGAGCATTTATTCTTGAGCCACAAATAAAAGTCCCTTGGTTTCTTTTTTCAGCGCCTCATTTACTAATCTCTAAATCACTTGAAAATGTTCCATTTCTCACTTTTCCCTTCTATTGTCTTTAAATACTGGCCATATATTATTTTAATTTGCCAGGTTTCTTAGTGATGTTTTCATCATCTACTTTCTATCTTTTGCTTCTTTGATATCCAATAACCTCTCTGCATCTATTAGCATGTTCCTTTTATTTTCTTTGATATATTCAGTCAATTATTTTTTTCTTATCAACAGTATTTTTCATTTGTAACAATTCTCATCATCAATATTACATGTTAGAAGTTACTAACTTCTTGTTAGTAGTTAATATCAGCTACATAGTCTACCAGATGTTACTGATGCAGATTCTATCCAAGAATTGATGACATATTATTGGATAATGTGGCATGTTTCAAGTAGTGTCATTTTTTGTAATTATTTTGTTGTGATTCTCTCTATTTGATCTCCCATTACCTTTTCTCCTACCATGACACACTGGGCAAGAGGTTATGCTGATGGTACCATTCCTACTGCTAGGATCTCCCTAGTCTGATTGATTTTTGCTGAGGAGCCAAACAAAATGTGCCAAAACCAATAATAAATCCTGTGCCACATCATTATTACCCAAATCATGAAGGACAATGGTAAATTTCAGAGCTCATGGATATCAGAGAAAAAGTGTTCTGTAGGGCTCAGTATAGTTTTCCAGGGGAACAGGGCATGATACTATGTAACTACTAGGGAAACAACCATAATGGAAGAAATAAACGTCGTCGTCATCACCTCCAACATCATCTAAAAATGGTAGTTGCTTGAACGCGAATATCTGAAAATAGAGATGCTCAAAGAAGGAACAGGACCTTTCTTCCTACTTCTTCATCTGTAGCCAATTGAACTGCCAAGGGGAAAAAGATCCTAGGGTTCAGGGCACCGTGTGGAGTGACATAGCCTCTGGTACTGGAAAGAAGATTAGAAAAAAAGGAGGAAAGTTTTCATTCTACTAAATGGATTTACAGTATCCTAGCATTTGCTCCTTCCCTTCTTTCTTTTATTGTCTCACCCCTACCATTTTCTGCATTTAGAAGAGCAGAAAAGGCATTAATTTTTGCTTTGAAATATTACTTAGAACTGTGATGAGAGAAATAAAATTGTATAATCTGAAAAATAAAAGCTACAACTTCTGGTCATAAAGGGAAGCTTTTTTTTTTTACAACTGGGGAAATATATATGTACATACCCTAGGAACAGTGGTGAGATTTTCTCTCTTAGGTTCTAAATTCAACAAACTATACATTTCCTCAATTTTAATTTTAATTCTTATTATCAAGAGCATCTGTGAAATGAGAAATCATATATAATGAGCAATAATTATTTTTGAAAAACCCACATAGATAGCTGGGCTGAAAAGATTGATTTAATGAATTGATTCTACCAAATACCCACAGGTAGACTGTAATCTTTAATAACTCAATATGCAAATACTTTCTAAAGAAATTATGCACTCACTCTCAAACACATATACACAACCCTCTAGATTTCTTAGACTGAGAATAAATCTCAGTAACTCAACAAAATTGCCAAAAATAGATAATAAAAATATTTGTTGAAAAGATCTTTGGTTCTTCTGAGTTTTCTACTTTAAACAAAATCTTCAAATAGAACTACAGAATGATTGAAAAATATTTAAAAGCTCATAAGTACTAGTATCACCTCCACCAATAACTTAAGCCATCAATATATAACAGTTCAATCTTAATTGAAAGATATGTGGACGGTAGGGGATTTAGGACTATGCAAAATATTATCCTGATTCAGAAATGACCTTTGAGCAGCAGCAACCTCTTCTACCAGTCAATCTCGAACATCTGCCAGAATAGTCATTTGCCAGCAGAATTGCTCTGCTGGTTAAGATACTTCAACAGAAAAGGAAAAAAAGGGAAGGGAGGAAAGTATGGTGGTGATAGAGAAGGTGTGATGCTAGGGTTTAATCAAATTATGTCATATAGAACATTCCTCTAGGTCATTCCCCATGCCAGCACAAAATTAGGTAACTGTAAAAATAGTCTTAATTAACTTCAACTTAATCTAGACATGGATACTAGGCTTGTCCGATCGATGGAAAAAATGTTTCAATTCTCGTTTCTAAAGTAGGGGGTGCCGGCTCTTCGATATAGAAATTATTTCTTAATTTTTCACCCAAAATTTTCGGATATTTTTGAAAATTCGTAATGTTTCTAAAATGTTTCTAAAATGGTGGACGCGCATGCGCAATTGCCAAAAAACAGGAAACTGGGGGGGACTTTTCTGGGGGTCTCCCGCCCTCATTTCTTGAGCTATTCTCATCAAATTTGGTACAGTGGGAGAACACATTCCACACTCGTTGCTCAACAAATTGCAGAATGTTTCCTGTCTCCTATGATTTTTGGCGAATTTTCATAACTTTTTATAATGCACTATTTTTCAATATTTGAAGAAACCTGTTCCTGGTTTGAAAGTCTTATTTCCTGTTCAATTGGGTTCTTATCACTGTAAAAGTCCCTCTTCTACTTGTGTAGACTTTGGATTAGAAATGCAGCACACGCCAAGCAATGCCTTGGCAGGAGTGCCACTGTCCTTTGGAAACTATAAATTGCCTTTGAACCTTTTGATCAATGGTGCTGACCTTGTGATTGCAAAAATGAAACTCTGGCTGAGGACTTTGGATTAGAAATGCAGCACATGCCAAACAATGCCTTGGCAGGAGGGCCCATGTCCTTTGGAAACTATAAATTGCTGTGGACCCTCTATTGAATCAAATCAATGTCTGACTTTGTGATTGCAGAAATAAAACTCAGCCCAAGGCTTGGGAATAGAAATGGAGCGTGAGGGAAGCAATGCCTTGGCAGGAGTGCCCATGTCCTTTGGAAACTATAAATTGCTGTGGACCCTCTATTGAATCAAATCAATGTCTGACTTTGTGATTGCAGAAATAAAACTCAGCCCAAGGCTTGGGAATAGAAATGGAGCGTGAGGGAAGCAATGCCTTGGCAGGAGTGCCCATGTCCTTTGGAAACTATAAATTGCTGTGGACCCTCTCAAATCGATGTCTGACTTTGTGATTGCAGAAATAAAACTTAGCCCAAGGCTTGGGAATAGAAATGGAGCGTGAGGGAAGCAATGCCTTGGAGGGGGCCCCACGTCCTTTGGAAACTATTTCTTCCAATGTACCCTTTAGGTTTGAAAACAATGTGTGTCTTTGTGATTGCTGCAATAACACTCAGCCCGGGGGCTTGGGATTACAAACGGAGCGGGAGGGAAGCAATGCACTTGCAGGAACGCAGACGTCCTTTGGAAACTATTATTTTCAAGTCCCCCCCCCCTTTCAGGATTGCAAAGAAGGGCTGATGTGGTGATTGCTAAATTCCAAAAAAGAAAACAGAAAGGCAAAAGGTGTCCCTCAGGAGTAGATGGAAAGTACCCCAAGCTCAGCACTAGCAGGGACGCAGATGTCCTTTGGGGGAAAAAGGTTTCCTAAAGCCAGCCACAGCAAGGACTCTGCCCCAAGCCCCCAGCCAATTTCCCCCCCAAAAGAACACAATATCGAACCAGCAACAACAGAAACGCTCTACCCCCAGTCACTTAGCCCTCTCTCCCCCAAGCAAGCAAGCAGCTTCCCAGCGCGCGCGAAACACCCTCTCTCCTCGGTATCCCAACCTAGAATGGCTTGGCTCAGTTGGGGAGGGGATTTTTATAGAGATCCTCCACGTGGACGCGGAGGACGCTAGCCCCCACCTTTTTCAGCCATCGTGGAAGTCTCTGATTGGCCAGGGAGCGGTAGCCATGTTAAGCTGCGCTAGGCTCCCATTCATGTTAGGTTGCAGAAACAAAACAAAAAAATTTAAAAAATTAAAAAAAAATATTAAAAAAAATTTGGAAGGAAAAAATTTAATGAAAATTTTAAGAAACAATTAGAGAATGGGCCAACGATGGTTCGAATTACATTGCCAGTTGCGCCCAGGGAAAACGTTTCAAAACTCGTTTCAAAAAACGAGAACAATCCGAAATAATTACGAAACGAGAAACATAACGAATATTTGGACAACCCTAATGGATAGGTTGTCCACTCTTCCAGGAAATTTGTTTAGATTACCTGAAACCTTGCCCACATCTCAAGCTTCTCAGCCTCATTCCCAAATAGCATTTCCACCCTAAATAAAGAGTAGGCCTGGATTTGGAAAGAAATTTTGAGGGCATTCCACTTTTAAATTTCTATAGCTGTGTGTTCAGTCATTGAATCTGTTTGTCTTTAAAAGTAGACAAAAAATCATAAAGCAATTTGACTCCAGGCTATGCATCTACCTGAAGGAGCTGGGGATGGCAACAGCCGACAGGAAGCTCTGGCATGGACTGGTCCATGAGGTCACAAAGAGTCGGAAGTTACTGAACGAATAAACAACACCAACAAAGATCTCACATATACACACACACACACACACACACACACAGAGAGAGAGAGAGAGAGAGAGAGAGAGAGAGAGAGAGAGAGAGAGAGAGAACTCTTTCCAATCATAAAGCTATTAAAGTTTGGTGCTACAACTGGATTCATTCCTCACCTAAAATGTATGACTAGAGGCTTTCTTAAAGTCCTTTTTGCTTCCATTATGTTTTTACCAAAACCTCAGCTGTAAAGTTGACATCTTAATTGCTTTTAAAACAGCAAGAAGAAAGGAATTCACAAATGTTAATCTTTCTGCTGTCAGCCAGTTGGAGAAGCACTTTTTGATTCTTGAAATGTGTTGTGTGAGTTGAACAAAAATAATACCACCCATTGTGCTCAGTTAAGGATTCATGAAATTCGTCTGTTTGATGAACACATGAGCACACAGCCATCTGCTTATAGTCTCAGAGCATCAAGCTACAAAGTATATGGATAAGATATGTTTCCCAGGTTCAAATTACCTCATCTACTTTGAATTGAAGTACGGACTGGAACAGATGGTTAGAATATGGGACATCAGCCAGCATGTCAGTAGTTCATTGGAAGTGACTAAAGAAATTAGCTAATTAAGAGAACATGGGAGAAACACAACAGACCCAAGTCAAAATCCAATATACTTTTGGGATAGCATAAATGTGTGCCAGCATTGTTACAAAGGGTCTTGCAGATGTGCATCTGAGCTTACTGTGAGCGTTGAAAAGTAGCTATCCACTCATAAAGTCAATGGTGAAAGAAAGGGCTATCTATTAGGCTTGAGCGATCCATGAAAAAATTGATTCTAAACTCGTTTCAAAAGTAGGGGGTGCCAGCGTTTCGTTTCTTATGTCATTTCCGAATTTTGACCTCAAAATTTTTCGAAATTTAACTTGAGGCTCTAATACAACTTGTGTTTTCAGGGTGTCTCCTTCTCCCACATCCATTCTCATTCTCATTCTCTCTCCCTCTCTCTTATTTTCTTTTCCCCAATTTCCCTCCCTTGTTGCTCACTCCTTTTCTATTTGGCAGCTGCACAAAACCATATAAGCTTATACAATTAAGAAGTTATGGCCCTTTCTATTCTCCAGTCCAATTGCTCAACTCACTTATTAATGCTTAATGGAGGAAACCCCATTACATTAGTCTGTAATATATTAAGTACAACACTATCCATTATAGATATTTTTTTTTTAAGAAAATAATTCCAGCGCATTCCTGGACAAAATAACTAGTTGGCAAAGTTACTTGTTACAAATAGACCATTACTTCTAAGCCAGTAGTTCTCAACCTGTGGGTCTCCAGGTGTTTTGGCCTTCAACTCCCAGAAATCCTAACAGCTGGTAAACTGGCTGGGACTTCTGGGAGTTGTAGGCTAAAACACCTGGGGACCCACAGGCTGAGAACCACTGTTCTAAGTTCTGGTTCTGGCCTCATTAATGTTTATTCAATTCTTTAATTGTTCCCTGATAACCATAATCCAAACACTGCAATGGTGTAAAATGGCATCAGAAGCCATTTCATTATCCCAGTCATGTCTCTCACATACTTATTTAAGCAACCCCAGGATTTTAAAAATTGTGCCCTGAGCACATACTCAACTGCAGTAAATTATTTCATTCACTTCCAGCTAAATTTTGTTCTCTCCTATTACTCCAATGGATTTTGATGCCTGTATTATTTTCTTACATGTGCAAATCTCACATTAATATCATGCCCATAATACTGAACACAATGTTTAGAAGGACTAGCCTTCCCCCAAAAAGTAATATTTCATTCCTTCTGTGCCTTTATCATCTCTCACCCTTTGATTTTCTTCTATTAAAATAATGTATAAGATTCCTTCTGAAAAGTCACCTGTTGTGCTTTAGATGTAAACAAAGTTTGTGTTCCTGGCTTAAATATAGCATTATACTGAAAATGTTGAAAAGCAACTATTGATATCATGGAATGAAAATATTGTATGGCTCAGCAACTATATTGTATGGCTCAGACTTGTGAAATTTTTAAATGATGTTCTATAATTGATGTTTTAATTATGTGTTTTAATTGCAATTTGTTTTTATAATTGTTGTTTTGGCATCTAATGATTGTAATTTGTGAAGCCACCCTGAGCCCCACCCCTCCCTCGCCCCTCCCGGGTGGTGGGAAGGACAGAATAAAAATGTATGAAATAAATAAAATAAATAAATAAACTACTTAAACAAATGTAAAAAGTTTAGATATTTGGGGGCAAACAACAGGTGCCAAAAGAATAACAAAATCAAAATATTTATTTTATTATTATTTTATTTTTATTCAGGCAATTTTTATTCTGCCTTTCTGCACTCTAGAGCCCAAGGCAATTAACAGCATTTATAAAATACACACAATACAAATATTAAAACAATGCATAATATAACCAAATATTCAACAATGCTGAAAAACATTAAAACCTGTGTGTTAACATAAAAATAAAAATCCTAAAACAAGGGTTCCTAAAAGCCATCTGAGTGCCATCATCCATTTATATCAATAAATCCAATCCGCTGAAAGCTTTCTTTAAAAAGAATGTTTTAAGACTTTTCTGAACCCAAGCAGGGCATGGGAGGATTATTAAAAGATGTTTATGCAAAAAGTAAATTTAAGTACAAACTGACAGGAATGAATATGGTACATTGTGATTTATATCAAGGGTGTTTTTTTTAGGCAGTTACTGAAAATAACACAAATGTTACATCTGATTTAGTATAGATTAGTTCCTCCATCATTTTGTCACAGAAAAGAAGATGCGTATCTTAAGGTGGACATTAAAATAGCATCTCCGAACCTTTCAAAATTCTTCTTGGGGTTTTCTAAGGGGAAAAGCCATAATGTATGTAATTTTCTTTGCTGCCATCAACTGGGAATATTATCATATTTTGGAAGAGAAAGCACAGGGAGTGGAATAATGTGCATAAGACAATCATTTTTGGCATTGTGCTAATATTTTTAAATGTTTTGCATATATTGCAGGGTTTTTTCAAAAATGTTTATTTCATTTTCTGTTGAAGAGAAAACAAGAATTGCAAAGAGAAGGATGGACAGAGGACGTATCATACAAAGTACAATACAGAAACAAGAAAATCATTTCCTTGTAGGGTCTTGCTCTTGTATCCATCAAGGAAAATGTCAGATTTTTGCTGGAAACGCAGTAGTTATTTGGTCTCTGCAGTGACATTTCATCTTTGGGAAAAATTTGATGTATCTTTTTAGGAAGTCTAATCAGACAAAACAGTAAATGTCTTACTTTGTCTTTCATATTTACATTGAAATGAAGGTCTTTGTTTCAGATTCAAATTTCTAACTTAGATATGTTTTTATTTTCTATTGTACAAACAATTTTTTATCCTCTTGGTTATAAGATCTTCTCAGTACCGTCTTTCATCTTAACATTTAAACAGACAATAAATCCCCCAGCTTACCAGTGCTGCCAATGCTTACTGTTTTAATGACTTTGTTTCTTGTATTTTGACATATCATATGGAGTTTGTGGCTGACAGATATTTTCTGTAGCTAGGGTGAATAATATATCATCATTTATTTCAAGAGGTTATGTAAACTTTCTACATTCCAAAAAATTCTTAGAAATAATAGCATAGCAACATTTGTCAGCTGCAGCTAGATAATTTATGGTATGTTAGTCTCATAGATCATTTGTTTTGGAAGAACAACAGATTTTCTCCTTATTTGCCTTCTTTCACTATCTTTCACTCTTGCTACAGTTATATTGCAATAATGAAACAATGCATTTCTTTCACCAGCAGCCATAATGTTTTGCAACTGGGGCGGTTCACCCGTTAGGCCAACTAGGTGGTTGCCAAAGGCACCATCCTCTAGGGGGTGCCTAGGGGGTGCCTATGAGGCGCCGTGGCCTGGGCGAAGGCCAGCTTGCCTCCGCGGGTGCGGCCTGGCCTGCCTCCACAAGCATGCCTCGGAAGCGAGGGGCCAGGCACCTGCCAGGGAGGAGGAGGCGGGAATGGCGGCACCCCCTCTTGCACCCCTTCCCCCTTGTCAGAAAAGGAGGGCGTGAGAAGGCAGAGGAAAGCTCCCGGGGCCACTGCCAGGCATCCCAGGAACATGGCGGAGGAGGCAGAGGCAGCTTGAATCCCGGCGTGAGGTGAGCGCAGGAGGAAGGGCTCAGCGCCAAGGAGCAGGACTGCTGGCGAGAGGGAGAAGGAGGAGAACCAGGCAAGGAGACTTCACTATCCATTATAGATATTTTTTTTTAAGAAAATAATTCCAGCGCATTCCTGGACAAAATAACTAGTTGGCAAAGTTACTTGTTACAAATAGACCATTACTTCTAAGCCAGTAGTTCTCAACCTGTGGGTCTCCAGGTGTTTTGGCCTTCAACTCCCAGAAATCCTAACAGCTGGTAAACTGGCTGGGACTTCTGGGAGTTGTAGGCTAAAACACCTGGGACCCACAGGCTGAGAACCACTGTTCTAAGTTCTGGTTCTGGCCTCATTAATGTTTATTCAATTCTTTAATTGTTCCCTGATAACCATAATCCAAACACTGCAATGGTGTAAAATGGCATCAGAAGCCATTTCATTATCCCAGTCATGTCTCTCACATACTTATTTAAGCAACCCCAGGATTTTAAAAATTGTGCCCTGAGCACATACTCAACTGCAGTAAATTATTTCATTCACTTCCAGCTAAATTTTGTTCTCTCCTATTACTCCAATGGATTTTGATGCCTGTATTATTTTCTTACATGTGCAAATCTCACATTAATATCATGCCCATAATACTGAACACAATGTTTAGAAGGACTAGCCTTCCCCCAAAAAGTAATATTTCATTCCTTCTGTGCCTTTATCATCTCTCACCCTTTGATTTTCTTCTATTAAAATAATGTATAAGATTCCTTCTGAAAAGTCACCTGTTGTGCTTTAGATGTAAACAAAGTTTGTGTTCCTGGCTTAAATATAGCATTATACTGAAAATGTTGAAAAGCAACTATTGATATCATGGAATGAAAATATTGTATGGCTCAGCAACTATATTGTATGGCTCAGACTTGTGAAATTTTTAAATGATGTTCTATAATTGATGTTTTAATTATGTGTTTTAATTGCAATTTGTTTTTATAATTGTTGTTTTGGCATCTAATGATTGTAATTTGTGAAGCCACCCTGAGCCCCACCCCTCCCTCGCCCCTCCCGGGTGGTGGGAAGGACAGAATAAAAATGTATGAAATAAATAAAATAAATAAATAAACTACTTAAACAAATGTAAAAAGTTTAGATATTTGGGGGCAAACAACAGGTGCCAAAAGAATAACAAAATCAAAATATTTATTTTATTATTATTTTATTTTTATTCAGGCAATTTTTATTCTGCCTTTCTGCACTCTAGAGCCCAAGGCAATTAACAGCATTTATAAAATACACACAATACAAATATTAAAACAATGCATAATATAACCAAATATTCAACAATGCTGAAAAACATTAAAACCTGTGTGTTAACATAAAAATAAAAATCCTAAAACAAGGGTTCCTAAAAGCCATCTGAGTGCCATCATCCATTTATATCAATAAATCCAATCCGCTGAAAGCTTTCTTTAAAAAGAATGTTTTAAGACTTTTCTGAACCCAAGCAGGGCATGGGAGGATTATTAAAAGATGTTTATGCAAAAAGTAAATTTAAGTACAAACTGACAGGAATGAATATGGTACATTGTGATTTATATCAAGGGTGTTTTTTTTAGGCAGTTACTGAAAATAACACAAATGTTACATCTGATTTAGTATAGATTAGTTCCTCCATCATTTTGTCACAGAAAAGAAGATGCGTATCTTAAGGTGGACATTAAAATAGCATCTCCGAACCTTTCAAAATTCTTCTTGGGGTTTTCTAAGGGGAAAAGCCATAATGTATGTAATTTTCTTTGCTGCCATCAACTGGGAATATTATCATATTTTGGAAGAGAAAGCACAGGGAGTGGAATAATGTGCATAAGACAATCATTTTTGGCATTGTGCTAATATTTTTAAATGTTTTGCATATATTGCAGGGTTTTTTCAAAAATGTTTATTTCATTTTCTGTTGAAGAGAAAACAAGAATTGCAAAGAGAAGGATGGACAGAGGACGTATCATACAAAGTACAATACAGAAACAAGAAAATCATTTCCTTGTAGGGTCTTGCTCTTGTATCCATCAAGGAAAATGTCAGATTTTTGCTGGAAACGCAGTAGTTATTTGGTCTCTGCAGTGACATTTCATCTTTGGGAAAAATTTGATGTATCTTTTTAGGAAGTCTAATCAGACAAAACAGTAAATGTCTTACTTTGTCTTTCATATTTACATTGAAATGAAGGTCTTTGTTTCAGATTCAAATTTCTAACTTAGATATGTTTTTATTTTCTATTGTACAAACAATTTTTTATCCTCTTGGTTATAAGATCTTCTCAGTACCGTCTTTCATCTTAACATTTAAACAGACAATAAATCCCCCAGCTTACCAGTGCTGCCAATGCTTACTGTTTTAATGACTTTGTTTCTTGTATTTTGACATATCATATGGAGTTTGTGGCTGACAGATATTTTCTGTAGCTAGGGTGAATAATATATCATCATTTATTTCAAGAGGTTATGTAAACTTTCTACATTCCAAAAAATTCTTAGAAATAATAGCATAGCAACATTTGTCAGCTGCAGCTAGATAATTTATGGTATGTTAGTCTCATAGATCATTTGTTTTGGAAGAACAACAGATTTTCTCCTTATTTGCCTTCTTTCACTATCTTTCACTCTTGCTACAGTTATATTGCAATAATGAAACAATGCATTTCTTTCACCAGCAGCCATAATGTTTTGCAACTGGGGCGGTTCACCCGTTAGGCCAACTAGGTGGTTGCCAAAGGCACCATCCTCTAGGGGGTGCCTAGGGGGTGCCTATGAGGCGCCGTGGCCTGGGCGAAGGCCAGCTTGCCTCCGCGGGTGCGGCCTGGCCTGCCTCCACAAGCATGCCTCGGAAGCGAGGGGCCAGGCACCTGCCAGGGAGGAGGAGGCGGGAATGGCGGCACCCCCTCTTGCACCCCTTCCCCCTTGTCAGAAAAGGAGGGCGTGAGAAGGCAGAGGAAAGCTCCCGGGGCCACTGCCAGGCATCCCAGGAACATGGCGGAGGAGGCAGAGGCAGCTTGAATCCCGGCGTGAGGTGAGCGCAGGAGGAAGGGCTCAGCGCCAAGGAGCAGGACTGCTGGCGAGAGGGAGAAGGAGGAGAACCAGGCAAGGAGACTTCTTTCTCCTCCTCTTTCCCTTTCTTGGGGAAAGCACGGGCAGTGGAAGGAGAAGCGGTGCATTAGGGAAGGCAGGCAGGCAGAAGGGCAGGCGGCTGTTCCTCCCTCTCTCTCTCTCTGTGGGTCTCTCTCTCTCTCCATGAGGGAAGAAGCATTGACACCGTTCCTTCCCCCTCCTGCCTTGTCCTCCTCCTCACCTCCATGCCCACCTTTCCTGCCATCAAAAGGGAGAGGAAGAGGGATCGTATTTGGCTTAAACTCAATTGGCTTAAACACGGATTAGAGTCAAACTGGAGGAAATACCCAGGAACCAGTTGTAAATGACTATATTACCTCAATTTCCATGACGGAACCTATTCCAACCAACAACCAGTTACTCAGGATTTGCATCAGCATCGAATCTGTTTCCTTGGCTTTGGAATTTACTCTCGTTATACTGAATTTACTTCTTTATATTGTAATTTTGGAGACACCTCACATTGTTGAAATCATCAACACAGGAGTTAAAACACTTATAAGACTTTTACCTCATTTGTTTGTTTACCTAGGCTATTTGATTCTAAACCTGTGTTTAACTCAGTGGAGTCCTGAGGAATCCTTCCAAGACTGCAGAGATACTGAGTCGGTTTGACTGTAATCTGTGTTTAAGCCAATTGAGTCCATAGGAAATCCTTCTATGACTGCAGATACTTATATCTTTATGTTTGATTTATAATATTTAGTAAGATACTTTTGCATTGTTTATCCCATATGATACCATAGGACTGGGCACCGATTTAGTGAATGTAATATGTATATGATGCTCTAATATACATATTGTTTACATCATATGTTTTGAACCATTATTGTGCTTTATATATCTTGTCACTCAGCCATATAACCCAGAATATCAAGGCAGAATATCCCACAATATCTGCTTTGAACTGGGTTATCTGAGTCCACACTGCCATATAATCCAGTTCAAAGCAGATAATGTGGATTATCTGCCTTGATATTCTGGATTATATGGCTGTGTGGAAGGACTCTCAGGGCTCTTCCACACAGCCATATAACTCAGAATATCAAGGCAGAAAATCTCACAATATCTGCTTTGAACTGGGCTATCTGAGTCCACACTGCCCTAATCCCAGTTCAATGTTTGGTGCTAAATTCACAAATATAGTAATTCCTATATAACATTACCATGTATTGAACTGCTTTTTCTGTCGATTTGTTGTAAAACATGATATTTTGGTGCTTAATTTGTAAAATTATAATGTAATTTGATGTTTAATAGGCTTTTCCTTAATCCCTCCTTATTATCCAACATTTTCGCTTATCCAACACTTTTATTTTTCAGTGATTGGTTTGGGGGGGGTACCAAAATTCTGTTCACCTACACTTAAAAATTACCTTGGGCTGGCCCCGATTGCAACTTAAAGATATACAAGTATTTTGCTTTCACCTTTCAAACTATGGGTATGTGTCACATTTTCTGATTGTTTCCTTGGATATGTTTTCTCAATAGCAAATATTAGTATAATTTGGAGGAAACTGAAATTTCTCCAAAACTGTCAAGCAGGTGAAAAATAGTTGGATTCACTGCAACAACTCAACTATTTATTGCAGTGATTCTCTTTTTTGACCTTCCAGATCAGCCCTGTACAACCTGTGCCTCTTCAAGTGTTTTGAGCTTTAGGTCCCAGAATTCCTGACAATTGGACAATCTGGCTGGGGATTCTGGGAGTTGGAGTAATGGAGTTCTAGTTTACAAGGTCCCAAAGAAGGCTTGTGTTTTACCCAAAGACAACACCCATGGTTTCATAACACTGAGCAATGGCAATTAAAATGAATTAATTCTACAACATAGATGTGCCCCAATACTTCTGCTTGTGCTAAAAGAGTTCTGATAGCTGGGTACACTGTCTGCATCTAAAACAGCACTGAAGACCAATCTCTTCTGGCAGGCTATCCAAATGGTATTAAATTGTGAACTTTAAAATTATGAATTTAATATACTTGATTTTAAAACTATTATGCCTTTTAAACTTATGTATTTTAATTGGTGCTTATGTTTTAACTGTGCTATGTGTCTACTTATTGCTGCATTTTAATCTGTTCTCCTATCTATAAGATTATGTTGTTGTTGTTATTATTATTATTAGTAGTAGTAGCAGTAGCAACATATCAGATAATAGGAACTACCTGTTACCTGATATTTGATTTGGGATTCAGTCTTGGAATATACCCAGAATTGATTTGTTTGAGGAAGTGGCAGTGTATTTCTGTTCACCTCAACTGTATTTGTCTTGAGGAAAGATTAATGCTGGAGCAATACCTTATGCCTGATGAATGCAACACCTGAATGAATTTGCAAGAAATTTGCTGCGTCTGCTTCTTAGAAAAGTCAACACACTTAACCAAATGCATTTATCTTCCAACATCTCTTGGAAACCTTAAAATATATTTCACTACAGTGCAGCTTTTCCCAAATTGGCATCCTCCAACTGCGATCATGCCCAGCCAGCTTTGGCTAAGTGAAGGACGTTATAGTACAATACATACAGACAGTATCAAGTTACAAGGCTTATACAGTTCATATTGTACCAGTACTTCTAGTAAGGACTCTTTTTACTAATTAGTTCATCTGGCAGTCCATTATCTTTAAAGACTTAAGAAATAGGAGCCCAGGTAACAGAAGCATTTTCAAATGCTCAAGATTTGTGTTGGAAGAATTCTGAAGATTTGAGCCATTTTTGTTTTCAGATGGTTCTGTGAGGCTAAAGCTACCAGTTCATTTATGGGCACAATTTGATGTGCTGGTGATAGCCTATAAAGCCCTATGCAGGTTTGGTCCAGACTGAAAGGCCATATCTTTCTATAACAACTTGATAGAACCATGAGATCTATAGGAGAAGGATTTATCTTGATCATGCCACCATCGCAGACTCATTTGGTGAGGACATGAGAGAGAACTTTCAGTGGTTGCTCCCACCCCCTGGAATGCCCTTCTGCAGCATAAGGTTAGTGGTCCTTTAGATGCTGTACTACAACTCCAGTATCCCTCATCATTAGACATCATCACTAGAGCTGATGGGAGTTGTCCTACAGTAACACCTGGTTGTTCTGCTTAGTAAAGATACTGGGGTTTGAATTTGGAGACAAAACTTGTGGATATGATGTCGGACTTCAAGATGTCCTTTAGCCTTTTTTCCAAGTTCAGAGCCACAAGTACTGTTGGGTTGCAATTTCCATTATCCCAGTTCACATGGTGGATAATCAAAAGTAATTGGAGTTGTTCAAAAACATCTGGGGACCTAAATTGGGTAAAAATTAAAGAGTATTGAACACTATGTAAAAAAAAATTTAGCTGGCTCTCTGTATCTATGGATTCTCTGTCCATGGATTCAATGGCTCTTTGAAGACTGATGTGGCCTTCAATGAAAATGTGCTTGACACCCCTAGGGTAGGGGTACTGAGTGTTTAATCAAGACAGTGCCCATATGAACAGGAAAGTATTCAAACTAAATATTTTTGGAATAAGAAAGACCATCTGCACACAAGACAAGAAAGAGAGAGAAAGAAGGCAATCCCCCTTGGTACACATTATGGATATAAAATGAGTTTATCTCTGGGATGACAAGATCAGCAGAATGTTTAGTTAAACTGACTTGATCATTTCTTTTCATGTAATGAAAAGAGGGGGTTATTTTTCTACAAACACTTTCAGTATAATTCTATTTAATTTGCCTGACTGGTAATCGCTCCTCAGGAGACTTTCTGGAACAAAGCCATGGCAACAAATTGTGATTTAGTTCTCCCTTGCCATGAAGCTTGCCCTAAACACAAATAATTACATGAATACAGTGGCAAAAGTTTTAGCTATCTAACATGTCATGCAAATCTAATGAACTTATCATGACAAATTTGACATTTTAGGGCTGCTTGAAATGTGGTGCAACGAAAGTGGGAAGATTCTGATACAAAACAGAATTTGGGCAGGCTACAAATGAATTCTTGACATTAAGAATGACATATCTCCAAATTTTGGGCAAATTGCCTGATGTGTAATCCTCTAGCAAAGCAAAAAGGCTGAGAGGACTAGATAGGATTACACTCTTCCTTAAATCTCAGGCCTCCTAGGCCCCTTCTACACTGACATATAGTCCAGATTATCAAAGCAGATAATCCACATTATCTGCTTTGAACTGGATTGTATGAGTCTACACTGCCATATAATCAAGTTCATATCAGATAATCTGGATTTTATATGGCAGTGTAGAATGGGTCCTAGACTTAACTCCGATCCTGTGTGCCCAGGAGTGCCCAGCAGTGGTCAGGTTTGTTTTTGCATAGCCAAAACTGGGGCACCAGCTGCACTCATTCTTTAGGAAGTTAAATCTGGCCATAGTGACACATGCCTTGATTGCATCAAGTTTGGACTACTGTGATACACTCTATGTGGGATTTTCTTGGAAACTGTTCAAAAACTTCAGCAGATTCAAAATGCTGCAGCCAGAATGTTGACTGCGGCCAGTTATGGTGATCATATAATTCTCTTGTTAAAACAGCTTCACTGCTGACTGTTTTGTTCCCTGAAACAATTCAAAATACTATAAAGCCCTACACAGCTTGGATCATGACTATATAAAATAATAAATCAGAATTATCATTTACACTTTATGAGATATTCACTGTATAAGACATTCACAAATAACATGTACAACTGCTCTGTCTCCAGTATGTCACACATCTAGGCTAGCTCTGTTAGAGGAGTCGCTTATCAGCTGCACCTGATCAATCTGCAAATACTTGAAAGCAGAGAGAGTCTAGCTGCATTTGATTTCACCAATGTGACTTGTCTTCTATGCCTCAGTTGTCAATAGTTGGATAATATTGACAAAAATAGATTCATGAGATTTAAAAGGAAGGAAGAAGAACGAAAGCCAAACCAAAATTTTGTGGTGCTTTGTAGTTGTTTTTTGTGTGTTTTTATGTTGTGTGTTATTTTAGTTGTTATTTCAGTCTTATTTCAGTTTTATTGTCATTTTTAGAAAACATTTCTTTCAATAAAATATTTAACAAATATTTGGATAATATTGGAAGAAAGACCCTGAAAGATCTACTTTTATAGTGGACAGTCCCTTCTAACCTCCGCTGGGAAAATTTTCGCAAGAATCCTTGCAAACCGCCTTCTTCCTGTCTCAGAAGACACTCTCCCAGAATCCCAGAATGGCTTCCGCCCCTCCAGAGGAACAGTGGATATGATCTTCACTGCACGACAGCTCCAAGAAAAATGCAGGGAACAAAATCAACCTCTGTACATGGCATTCATTGACCTTGCAAAGGCATTCAACAAAGTGAATCGCAGTGCACTCTGGACCATCCTCCAAAAAATCGGATGCCCTGACAAATTTGTGAGCATCCTTCGGCTCCTCCATGATGACATGATGGCAACAGTCTTGGACAGCAACAGCATTTAAGGTGGAATCAGGTGTCAAGCAGGGATGTGTTATTGCCCCTACCTTATTTTCCATCTTCATCACTATGATACTTCACCTTGTTGATGGGAAGCTTCCCACCAGAGTGGAAATCATCTATCGGACAGATGGCAAGCTATTTAACCTCAGCAGACTGAAAGCCAAAACCAAGGTCACCACAACATCTATTATCGAACTCCAATATGCCAATGACAACGTAGTCTATGCGCGCTCAGAAGACCTACAAGCCACTCTAAACACCTTCGCAGAAGCATACGAGAAGCTCGGCCTCTCATTGAACATCGAGAAAATCAAAGTGCTCTTCCAACAGGCACCAGCTAATCCCTCTGCAATGCCAGGAATACAACTTAATGGTGTAATATTAGAAAATGTTGACCATTTCCGCTACCTTGGCAGCCACCTCTCCACAAAAGTCAACATCAACATTGAAATACAACACCGCCTGAGCTCTGTGAGTGCAGCATTTTTCAGAATGAAGCAGAGAGTGTTTGATGACCGGGACATCCATAGAGATACCAAGGTGCTCCTTTATAAAGCCATTGTCCTCCCAACCGTACTCTACACCTGCGAAACGTGGACGGTCTACAGATGTCACACTCAACTCCTGGAACGTTTTTATCAGCGTTGCCTTAGAAAAATCCTGCAAATCTCTTGGGAAGACAGGCGGACAAATGTCAGCATGCTTGAGAAAGCAAAGACTATCAGCATTGAAGTAATGCTCCTAAGCCATCAACTCCACTGGACTGGCCACGTTGTCCAAATGCCCGATCACCATCTCCCAAAGCAGTTACTCTACTCAGAACAAAAGAATGGGAAGCGTAATGTTGGTGGGCAGGAAAAGAGATTTAAAAATGGGCTTAAAGCCAACCTTAAAAACTGTGGCGTAGACACTGAAAACTGGGAAGCCCTGGCCCTTGAGTGCTCTAATTGGAGGTCAGCTGTGACCAGCAGTGCTGCGGAGTTCGAAGAGGCACGAATGGAGGGCTTAAGGGAGAAACGTGCCAAGAGGATGGCCCGTCAAGCCAACCCTGACTCAGACCGCCTTCCACCTGGAAACCGATGTCCTCACTGGGTTAGAACATGCAGATCAAGAATAGGTCTCTTCAGCCACCTAAGAACCCACCCACAGGACCCCACGGCTGGAAGACCATCATCCTCGAACTACGAGGGATCGCCTAAATAAGTACCTGGAAATGTTATTTCTTAGACAGTCATTTCCAGACTACCCCAAGCCAACAAGACTAGTATAGTCCAACAATCTAGTTATTCTGGAGTTCTGGAGCTCGGTACTCTGATGAGTGGTTTGAATGAAATTGTATGATTGGGGTTTAGCTAAAGCACCATTAAGGCCTGGCAAGACTGAAGATCCTATAATTGAAATTGTAAAATGGCATTATAGAGGAGGTGAGGAGGAGGCAAGCACGACTGGTGGAGATAAGAGACAGCGCCTTCAGAAGTTTTGTCATTTGGCTTACTTTTTTAACAAATGTACTGGTTTTATTCAGTATGGTGTAGTGGTTTGAATGTTGGACCATGACTCTGGAGATCAGGGTTTGATTCCCTGCATGGCCATGGAAACCCACTGGATGGCCCTGGGCAAATCACATAATCTCACCCCCAAAAAGCCCTGTGATAGGTTCACCACAAGTTGGAAATGACTGAAATGCACACAACAGCAAAAATCCAGGCATTCTGCTAGGTCCCTTGGCAGGCCTGTAGCCGGGGGGGGGGGGGGGGGGGGGGTTAGGGGTTCAAATCACCCCTGAAATTTTTTTCAGGTTGAAAAAAAAAACCTGGTTTATTCATGAATTTTAACTGGTTAATCAAATCCCCATGCTAAGTCTATGAGACGCAAACAATTAAGAGTCCCTCCAGGCACTATCTCAAGCAGATATTGACAGGTCTGTAGCCGGGGGGGGAGGGGGGGGCTTAGGGGTTCAACCCCCCGCCCCAAAAGATTTTCAAAACCCCCTCTGAAATTTTTTTCTGGCTATGGCCCTGTCCCTTGGATATGGGTCATCCATCACCCACAGCCATTAAATTGCCAGCAAAGCATAGACCTGTCCTTTGAAAAATGCTCATGAGGCAAGGGGAGTCACTGCACAAGGAGAAGCTATGACTTCCTTATACAATGAGTGCATGAGAACATATACATGCTCAATTCACCCACATTTTTAAAAAATTAACCATCCAATTTTGCAATTATTTCCAAGTACTATTCTGTATTTTTGGCTTTGTTATAAGCATTCCCTTCAAGTTCAATATACTGCTGAGATCTATTTTTAAAATCTAATGCTTCGTGTGTTCAGCTGCACATGCAAATGTAACTACTGTACACTACCCCCTTGCAGCATAAACTAATTTGTGTAAGGCAGGGATTTCCAATACTGGAGTTAAAAATGCATCCATATTTATTATGACAGAAAATACAGAGAAATTAACCAACGTGTCAGAAACTGGATGAGCCACACAATGCAACAGCAAAATGGTGTACTGAAAAAAACACGAAATGGCAGATTCTCATAATGGGCCATATCTTGAAATTCTACAGTTCTACTGGATTTTTTAAATAAGGCACATGTGCCAGGATGGGGAAGTATGGTTAACAAGGAGTAATCAATAACATGGTGCAGCAAATAGCGCAATCTGTTACGAGAGTGCTGTTTGGGGATCGTGTGAAAGGAAGAAGGCCAATGTGTTCCTGTTTTCACTGAGAACAAGATTGTAGTGCTCATCAAACATAGTGCGATAATGTCCTATATCAACAACATCTCAAGTGTTGATCTAGTTATGATACTTTTTGATACAGTATATTAACTACAGTTAAGCTTTTTTAAAAAATAAAAAGTCTAATCATAGCAGAGACAATCTTGGGCCAGTCACCCTTTTTCAATCCAATTTAACTCACAGGGCACTTGTGACAATAACAATCAGAAAGGGAGAAAGGACTGAAATAGGCAGGCAAAAAGCTTATTTGCATAAGGACCAAATAAAAAAGCATTTCCTAATAGAAATATAGAAAGAGAAGGCAGAGGGCAACTTCTCTTTTTTATGGTTAAATGAAAGTACTTAAATTTTTCCATGTGGGGTTTGCAAAACTATCTGTACCATTTTCCATTTGAAGGGTTTAAGCAAAGTGCATGTATAAGAAATGCAGCCCCCTTTCCCCTCTTAAATCAAATGCATTCTTCCACAGAGATAATGTAATATCTCACATTTCCTTATATTTCACTTTCCTTCAGTGCAAAAGACTCATGGCTGTCTTTTTCATAGAAGCCAGAGCTGAAGAGGGTCAGCTTTTCCATTGCCCCCGATGCACAGAATTATTTCTTATACCCAATTCTTGATAGTATTGCCCTGTCTCATTTGAAATGACACAACTGATGGAGAGATTTTCCTTCACAAATCTAACCAATTGCTCGAGTTCCTCCAATAGAGAACTTTATCCTAACCTTCCGTCCAAATTCTTATTCCGGTTTCTTTCTCCATTTGCTGTTGATCAGGTCATATTCAGACTTTTCTGAGATGTTTGCCTATGTATTAGGCTTGTGCAACAATTTGAATTGGTCGATTCCCTTTGGCCAATCCAGCCTCTTCGGAATGGCCATAATGGTAAGGGCTCAGCCATCATATTTTTTTCACTTGAAACAGCCCATGTGGCTGCTGGGCATGACTTCTTCTATTCTATTCAGGTGCATATTTTAATATTTATATTTTGTACCATTTTAAATTGTATAGTTTTAAAGTCCGTTCCACATTACTATATAAAATCCAGATTATCTGATTTGAACTGAATTTTATGGCAATGTAGAGGCATATAATCCAGTTCAAAGCAGATAGTGTGTATTATCTGATTGGATTATATGGCAGTGTAGAGGGGGCCTAAGTTTTTGAGTGGATTTGGGTTCCAGTCCCAGTAGAAATGCTGGGTACAAATAAATGTTACAATAATGATGGTGATTGAGGCTTTTCTCCACAATAATACAGGTATTATTCAGATTGGAATAATCTTTCTGTGATCCCAAAGCAACTAACTTCTTTGAACCTATCCTATGTGTGTATTTACCAACTAGAAGTACAGTTAGGATTATTCAGTGGCATACTTACAGCTTCACACTTTACATGGAGAGAATAATATGAATTACAAAAAGAAGAAAATTATGAATGCATTTTAAAAAGAGCAGCACCATATGATATATTCTATTCTTGTATCTACAGCTACACATATACATCACATTTTCTCTGTTTTTTAAAAAAATATCTGTGTGGGTGGTAAAACAGCATAACTCACCACAGTGCTAATTAAAACTGATGGTGGGTGTAGCTATGGAAATCAATATCGCTATCAACTGTGAGTGATTCAACATCTACAAATCTTTTCTAAAAACATCCATCGTTCGCAATAAAAACCAGCTAACAAATGTAATCAAAAAGACTTATGTAGACTCTTGTTCATACACATACTGTTTCCCAGGAGACAACTTGCTCCTTCTAAATTAGGAATTATTCCTAGGAACGTGTTGTCCCTCTCCATTGTTTTTGCCTTCCCCAAAGCATTAAGCTTTATTTTTTTTGCTAGTGCAGAAATGCAAAAACCTACATAATAACAGTGCTATGATTCCATGTTAATGACAACACTGTATGTAATACTGGGATCTATAGTGTGGTGTCAGTTCACATCATAATGTGACCATGGCCCCATCTACACTGCCATATAAAATCCAGATTATCTGCTTTGAACAGAATTATATGGCAGTGTAGACTCATATAATCCAGTTTAAAGCAGATAATGTGAATTGTCTACTTTGATAATCTGGTTTATATAGCGATGTATAAGGGGGTCATGTGGTCTTTACAATGGACAATATTGATATCTAAAGGACTGCCTGCACAATATATGTTATGATTGAGCCTCATGGCTCTGTTTCTGACAGACGTGGGCGTAAGACTCCTCGAGAGTCAGATACTCTCGAGGAGCGAGAGAGAAAAAGACTACGAGACATATTTGCAGCACCATCTGACGAAGAATCTTTCGAAGGGTTTACGGAAAGAATGGAGGAGGGGCTGGTTAGCTCAGAGGAGGATGAGATGGATTGGACTCGGGTAAGGGAGGAATTGGGTGCCACTGGCAATGATGGGACAGAAGATGAATGGGGACCTTCAGGATTAGACCCATGGCTTAGCTGGAGGGATGGGACGGGATCCACAGCTGGAGATGCTGTTGGGCGTAGTCAGAGGTGTTCCAGCTCTGACGAGGAAAGTGATGAGGAAACGCCCGGGTTAAGGAGGACAGCTGACAGTGATGAGGATTTGTAACTGGCATAAAATGGGGCTTGGGAGCAATTGCAAATTGCGTCGGGCAAGGTAATCTGGGCAAACGCTTGGGATTCGTGTGTGTGTGTGGGACGCTTCCCTGAAGACTTGTGTGCTTTCCTGTGCTGAGACGTAAGTTGATTGGAATCCAGGGTCAGACGGCGGGAGGGATTGTGTGGGCATTTGTTTGTGCAAACCTGTGCTTACTCTTATTAGCTTGACCTTCCGTCGTCTTCTTGACGGACGCCATCTCCTGCTTTGAGAACTCGGACTGAACTGACCACGGCTTGTCTTCCCCTCTTCTTGGACTTGGAAAAACTACAAACGTCTGCTTCTGGCTTTGATCTACGGAACGGAACTGGTCAACTCTACTGCTAAAATCCCTGGCTGATTTGTTCGTGTTGGAATCCTGTCTGCTGTGTGTGTGGGAGCGACGCAAGTTACTCTAAACACAGTGTTGGCAGCAGAGAGGAATCTGCTGCCAATTAGTTGCATTCTTTGTATCTTTTTGTTCCTTGGCTTTCGTTTTGTTTATACCCAGGCTGAAGAAAGCAGTTTGTTTTTACCCGGATTAAACTCCGGTTTAATCCGGTTTATCTTTTGAACATTTACTTTTGCCCCTTTTTGCTCCTAAAGGCAAAAATTGCCTGGCCCTTGTGTTTTACGGGCATTTTTGAGTTCTGTAATCTAATAAACTCTGTTACTTTGAATCTTGTGGCGTTCTGTCCTTGACAGATTGCCCGACGCCCATAAAAGGTTTATTGCAGCAATAAACCCGTCAGGAAGACGATGGATGAGTTAAGGGTCAAATTAGACCAATTGCAAACGGCTTTTACCGTTAGCCAAACAGCTCATGCCGTGAAAGGACATGTTTTGACTCCTGAACGCTTTGACGGAACCAGGTGCAAGTTGCCAACCTTTTTGGCACAAGTGGAGCTTTATTTTTCTCAGCTCAGTGTTCATGCTTTTCCTACAGACACTAGCAAGGTGGCCTTTATTTTGAGTTTGTTGACCGGTCCCGCAGGACAATGGGCCACTAATTTAATTTTGGGAAATGACCCAGTCAAGGACAATTTGAATAATTTCAAAAAGTTGTTAACTGATACTTTTGGGGATCCTCTCCGCACGGAGAACGCTGGGTGGGCTCTGTATCGGTTGAAACAGGGAAAGGGGACTGTTTTGGATTACTTAAATAAGTTTAACCTGTATCGCCACCAGCTGGATTGGGGGGAAAATGCATTCATGCTTTTATTTACTGCCGGGTTAAGTGATATGCTCCAGGATGAATTAGCACGCTTGGAGCCGGCTGAAAGCTGGGACGCCTTAGTAGCTAAGGTGCTGCGTTTAGACGCAAGGTTCGAGGCTCGTAAACATTCAAAAGCAATGTGTGCGCCACCCATGCATGTAACCAGGGCACCTGTGGTGATGGGGGAAGAGCCCATGGAGCTTGGGGTCTTTAAAAAGCTGTCTACAGAGGAAAAGAGCCGTAGGAGGCAGCTGGGCTTGTGTTTGTACTGTGGGAATGCTGGGCATTTTGCCAAAAATTGTAATGTGAAACCTTCCCAGCTTTCGGGAAAAGGCCAGCCCTAGTGCGACGTGAGTCCAACGCACTAGGGCTCCTCAAGCAGTCAACTGAGGGGAGGAAGCATGTTTTCGTACCCATTACATTATCTGTTGGGGGAAAGGAACTTGTTTCTACTTTGGCACTGCTGGACTCAGGAGCCACGGTCTCCTATATAGATATTGAGTTTGCTAAGAAGCATGGCATTCCTAGAGTGCGCAAGGCATGCGACGTGTGGGTGGAAGGAGCAGATGGGAGACTGCTGGAGACTGGGGTGGTTAACCAGGAAACCTCAGCAGTAACGTGGGAGGTGCAGGGAGTAACGGGAACGTTTGTGTGGGATATTACGAGCTTGCCTAGATATGATGTGATCCTGGGGATGGATTGGCTAGCTGTAGTAAACCCACAAGTAGATTGGGCAACACGTAAAGTGATCTTAAAGAGGCAGGATTGTTGCACTTTAAATGTTACTCATTCTGATATGGAGGGAGTGCCTGCTGAGTATGGGGAGTTCTCTGATGTATTTTGTAAAAGAGAAGCGGACAAATTACCACCGCACAGGCCATATGATTGCGCCATCAAGTTGGCAGAAGGTGCGAAACTGCCAGCAGGGAGGCTGTATGCCTTGACTGTACCGGAAAGGCAAGCTTTGCGGGAGTTTCTAGATGAAAATTTAGCCAAGGGGTTTATTCGCCCCTCTAGTTCTCCAACTGCGGCACCAGTATTCTTTGTAGCCAAAAAGACTGGGGAACTTAGGCTGGTCTGCGACTATCGGATCCTAAACAAATACACCATTCGGGATAGGTACCCGCTCCCTTTAATCTCGGAACTGTTATCAAGGGTGCAAGGGGCTAAGGTCTTTACCAAGCTTGACCTGCGGGGGGCCTATAACTTAATCCGTATACGGGAAGGGGATGAATGGAAGACGGCATTTAACACGTGTTTCGGATGCCACGAGTTCCGAGTCATGCCTTTTGGGCTTTGTAATGCTCCTGCGGTCTTCCAGAGGTTCATGAACGATGTGTTCAGGGACCTAATTGACCAATTTTTAGTGATTTATTTGGATGATATCTTGATTTTTTCTAAGGACGAGAAAGAACATCGTCAACATGTCAAGCAGGTTCTGCACCGACTGCGGGCTAATGGGCTTTTCGCCAAGGCTTCCAAGTGCGTCTTTCATGTGCCTGAAGTGGAGTTCCTAGGTCATGTAGTGTCAGGTAGGGAACTTAAAATGGACCCACATAAGGTTGACGCCGTCAACTCATGGCAGGAGCTGAGGACTAAGAAGGATGTACAAAGGTTCTTAGGTTTCGCTAATTACTACCGGGAGTTTATTCCGAATTTTGCAAAGCTCACGGTACCTTTGACGCAGCTTCTGCGCAAGAAACAGCCATTTGTGTGGGGGCGGGAAGCTCACGAGGCGTTTCTACAACTTAAGTCTAGTTTTCAGTCGGACAACATACTAACCCATCCTGATGTTGACAAACCGTTCGTGGTAGAAGCGGACGCTTCTAGCTACGCGTTGGGGGCTGTATTGTCTCAGAAGGATTCCTCAGGGACCTTGCGTCCCTGTGGATTTTACTCGCGGCAACTAACACCCTTCGAGCAGAACTATACCATATGGGAGAAGGAGTTGTTGGCGATTAAGGTGGCGTTTGAGGTGTGGCGGCACTGGCTTGAAGGGGCACGGCACCAGATCGTGGTCAGGTCTGATCATAAGAACTTAGAGCACTTGCAAACAGCAAAGAAGTTAAACCAGCGTCAAATCCGCTGGGCTTTGTTTTTCTCCAGGTTTAACTTCAAGGTGCAGTTCGTGGAGGGGAAGGCAAACTTGCGGGCCGATGCTTTATCCCGCAAGCCAGAATTTAAGACCAATGAGCAGGTAGTATGCCAGACCATCTTGCCTACTGCCTCGCTGTGTGTTGTAGATAATGAGCTCGGGTTACATGACCAGATCCTTGAGGCTCAGAAAGATGATGTGTGGACACAGGAGCAACTGATGCTGCTCTCAGCAGGTAACCGTACCATACTGCCGCATCTCCAAGATCAAGACGGGGTATTGGTGCGTAGGGGGCAGGTTTACGTACCAGTGGGGGCCCTCAGGTTGGAGGTGATTAGAGCCCACCATGACGAACCCATGGCTGGGCACTTTGGCAGGTTCAAGACCGTACAGCTTATCACCAGGAGCTACTGGTGGCCAAAGATGCGGCAAGACATTCTGCGCTTTTGTGACAGCTGCGCCGTTTGCCAGCAGAGTAAGACGCCTGTTGGGCGCCCTAGAGGGTTGTTGTCGTCTCTACCTGTTCCGGAGAGGCCATGGCAAATCATTTCCATGGATTTTATTTCAGATTTGCCTAAGTCTGGGGGTTATACTTGTATTTGGGTGGTGGTGGATTTATTTAGTAAACTGGCTCATTTTATTCCTTGTTCAACCATTCCGGCGGCCCCTACGTTGGCCTTACTATTTACTAAGCACATCTATCGTTTGCACGGAGCACCCGAGGTGATTATTTCAGATAGGGCTCCGCAATTTGTGTCACGCTTTTGGAAACATTTCCATGAGTGCTTGGGGACTAAGTTAAACGTGTCGTCCGCCTTCCATCCGCAAACGGATGGACAGTCGGAACGGGTTAATGGGCTCTTAGAGCAGTATCTGCGTTGTTTTTGTTTAGATCAACCCACGGCTTGGGTGAAGTGGTTACCGGTGGCGGAGTTTGCTTACAACAATGCGGTGCACACGTCTAGTCAGCATACGCCGTTTGAGCTAACTTATGGCTTTCACCCACGGGGAGGTGTGGCGCCGACTAATGTGGTCTCTTCGGACCCTGTGTATCGCTCTACGGAAATGGCTGCATTGCATGATGTTGCCCGTCGCTTACTGTTGGAAGCTAAGGCAACGCAGAAGACTCAGGCTGACCGCCACAGGCAGGCAGGGGAGGAGTTGGAAGAAGGGGATTTGGTGTGGTTATCTTCCAAACATATTAAACAGGCTGGGGGAAAGTTTGCGCCTCGGTATTTGGGTCCCTTTCCTATCGTTAAAAAGATTTCTTCTGTTGCGTTTCGTTTGCGTTTACCGTCTAGTTTAAAGGTCCATCCAGTCTTTCATCGTTCGCTGTTGAAACTTGATACCTCTAGTCGTCGTGGTGCTATAGCGGAGGGTATCACTGCCACTTCTCCGCCATCGGGGGAGGAGGCCTTTGTGAGAGGGGATAGTGTTATGATTGAGCCTCATGGCTCTGTTTCTGACAGACGTGGGCGTAAGACTCCTCGAGAGTCAGATACTCTCGAGGAGCGAGAGAGAAAAAGACTACGAGACATATTTGCAGCACCATCTGACGAAGAATCTTTCGAAGGGTTTACGGAAAGAATGGAGGAGGGGCTGGTTAGCTCAGAGGAGGATGAGATGGATTGGACTCGGGTAAGGGAGGAATTGGGTGCCACTGGCAATGATGGGACAGAAGATGAATGGGGACCTTCAGGATTAGACCCATGGCTTAGCTGGAGGGATGGGACGGGATCCACAGCTGGAGATGCTGTTGGGCGTAGTCAGAGGTGTTCCAGCTCTGACGAGGAAAGTGATGAGGAAACGCCCGGGTTAAGGAGGACAGCTGACAGTGATGAGGATTTGTAACTGGCATAAAATGGGGCTTGGGAGCAATTGCAAATTGCGTCGGGCAAGGTAATCTGGGCAAACGCTTGGGATTCGTGTGTGTGTGTGGGACGCTTCCCTGAAGACTTGTGTGCTTTCCTGTGCTGAGACGTAAGTTGATTGGAATCCAGGGTCAGACGGCGGGAGGGATTGTGTGGGCATTTGTTTGTGCAAACCTGTGCTTACTCTTATTAGCTTGACCTTCCGTCGTCTTCTTGACGGACGCCATCTCCTGCTTTGAGAACTCGGACTGAACTGACCACGGCTTGTCTTCCCCTCTTCTTGGACTTGGAAAAACTACAAACGTCTGCTTCTGGCTTTGATCTACGGAACGGAACTGGTCAACTCTACTGCTAAAATCCCTGGCTGATTTGTTCGTGTTGGAATCCTGTCTGCTGTGTGTGTGGGAGCGACGCAAGTTACTCTAAACACAGTGTTGGCAGCAGAGAGGAATCTGCTGCCAATTAGTTGCATTCTTTGTATCTTTTTGTTCCTTGGCTTTCGTTTTGTTTATACCCAGGCTGAAGAAAGCAGTTTGTTTTTACCCGGATTAAACTCCGGTTTAATCCGGTTTATCTTTTGAACATTTACTTTTGCCCCTTTTTGCTCCTAAAGGCAAAAATTGCCTGGCCCTTGTGTTTTACGGGCATTTTTGAGTTCTGTAATCTAATAAACTCTGTTACTTTGAATCTTGTGGCGTTCTGTCCTTGACAATATAATTATGAAAAGGACTGTCTTTTACTAAAAATGCCCACTGTTTGATCTTCTGCCCAGTTAAGTAGAAATTAAATACTTTTAAAAAATATATGGGAAAGTAGAGCAAATACTTTGAGATTTGCTGCAAAAAATACTGCTGACTAAGGCTATCTCTACACTGCCATATAATCCAGGTTATCAAATAAAATAATCCATATTATCTGTGTTGCACTGGATTATATGAGGCCCATTCTACACTTCCATATATCAAAGCAGATAATCCATATCATCTGCTTTGAACTGGATTATATGAGTCTACACTACCATATAATCCAATTCAAAGCAGATAATCTGAATTTTATATGGCAGTAGAAGGGGCCTGAGAAGGCATATAATAATGCTTGGTTATATGAGCCATCAGGACATGCAGGTAAGAAATAAAATTGTTGCCAGAAGGTCCCTCATGACAAGTGGAGTGCCGCAGGGTTCCGTCCTGGCCCCGGTTCTGTTCAACATCTTTATTAATGTCTTAGATGAAGGGTTAGAAGGCTAATCATCAAGTTTGCAGATGACACCAAACTGGGAGGGATAGCTAACACTCCACAAGACAGGAGCAGAATTCAAAACAATCTTAACGGACCGAAACTAACAAAATGAAGTTCAACAGGAACAAATGCAAGCTACTTTACTTAGGCAGAAAAAATGGAATGCAAAGATACAGAATGGGGGGATGCCTGGCTCGACAGCAGTACATGTGAAAAAGACCTTGGAGTCCTTGTGGACAACAAGGTAAACATGAGCCAACAATGTGATGCGGTGGTGAAAAAAGCCAATGGGATTTTGGCCTGCATCCATAGGAGTATAGTGTCTAGATCCAGGGAAGTCATGCTATCCCTTTATTCTGCCTTGGTCAGACCACACTTGGAATATTGTGTCCAACTCCGGGCACCACAGCTGAAGGGAGATGTTGACAAGCTGGAATGTGTCAAGAGGAGGGCAACTAAAATGATCAAGGGTATGGAGAACAACCCTATGAGGAGCAGCTTAAAGAACTAGGCATGTTTAGCCTACAGAAGAGAAGGCTGAGAGGAGACATGATAGCCATGTATAAATATGTGAGGAGAAGTCATAGGGAGAAGGGAGCAAGATTGTTTTCTGCTGCCCTGGAGACTAGGATGCAGAACAATGGCTTCAAACTACAGGAAAGGAGATTCCACCTGAACATCAGGAAGAACTTCCTCACTGTGAGAACTGTTCAGCAGTGGAACTCTCTGCCCCAGATTGTGGTGGAGGCTCCTTCTTTGGAGGCTTTTAAGCAGAGGCTGGATGGCCATCTGTTGGGGGTGCTTTGAATGCGATTTTCTGCTTCTTGGCTAGATGGCCCATGAGGTCTCTTCCAACTCTATTATTCTATAGGAGGAGTCAATTTGTGTATTTGGAGCCTACTACTTCCCACTAAAGAACAATTATTGTTTATGAGAAGAGGAGTCAATTCATCTTTCAAGAGAAAGTATGGTTGCTTACCTGTAACCGTGTTTCTCCGAATGGTGATCTGTGGAATCCACACATATGGTAATTCCCTACACCTGTGTAGCATTTCCGGAACCCTTGAACAGCTGAAAAGAATTGACTATAACCCCACCCACCTTCCCCTGAAGGTATATAGCCTCAGGTGGGGTTATAGCCATCATTCCCTACCGCCGTAGTGGCAGTTGAAAGAGGCATGATGTTAGCGGGAAGGATGGGTGGGGATGTGTGGATTCCACAGATCACCACTCGGAGAAACACGGTCACAGGCAAGCAATCATACTTTCCTCCTCATGGTGTCTGTGGAATGCACACATATGGTAGATTAGCAAGCTACTCACCGAGAATGGAGGGCATCATGCCACCGCTGAGAATAAGGCCGCTCCCCCGAAGGCCACCTGGCACTTGGAAAGGAGATCCACCTTCTAATGGGATACAAAGGTCAGCGTTGTAGCCCAGGTAGCTGCTCTGCAGATGTCCTCCAGGGAAACTCCACGGGAAAAAGCTGTGGAAGCCACAACGGCTCGTGTGGAGTGGCCTCTAAGTCCTGGAGGTGGCTCCTGTCCGGAGAGCTGATAAGCGAGCCTGATTGTGGCAACCACCCATGCTGACAGACGCTGTGAGGAGACAGGGGTCCCTCTGGTGTCCGCCAGGTACTTCAAAAAGAGCCTAGGAGACTTCCTAAACTCCTTAGTGCATTCGACATAGAAGGCTAACACTCTACGGACATCCAGGAGGTGGAGGGACTGCTCAAGCGGAGTGGTTGGCTCCTAGAAGAAGGCCGGAAGTACGATATCTTGTGCCGCATGGAAGAGGGTGGCGACCTTTGGGAGGAAAGCGATGTCAGAGACATGCCGGCCCTGGAGACTTAGAGCGCGGCCTTTTGGAGGCAGATGAGGTAAGGGGTGTGCTCCCAGAAGAAAAAAGAGCAGGCAAAGGCTGGTTGTCCATCGGGGGGAAGAGCACACGCTCATACAACAGAGCCTTCGGCGCATTTCCCTGTTCTTGCGGGCCTGCGGGGTAAACGCCCGGCAGGCCGCAAAGCTTTTTACTGCATGTGCCTCTCCTAGGGAGAGGAGGCACCTATCGTGCCTGTCAGAGTTCGGCAGGTTTCCCCCACACGCCAGGCACTTTTTAAATTTCGGAGTGGCCATCCCGCTCAACTGAGCTTCGGTCACGACAAAGAAAAACAAAAACAAACAAAACTCACAATGCAAAGAAATTTAAGAGAAGGGTTCCTCAACGCTGCTACAGTGGAAGAAAAAAGAACGTGGGCTATAACCCCACCTGAGGCTATATACCTTCAGGGGAAGGTGGGTGGGGTTATAGTCAATTCTTTTCAGCTGTTCAAGGGTTCCGGAAATGCTACACAGGTGTAGGGAATTACCATATGTGTGCATTCCACAGACACCATGAGGAGGAAAAATATTATTTTTACCGTGAATGTAACAGTCATTTGTTTGATTGTATAGCAATGTTTTTTTTTTGTATCTGTATTCATATTGATGCATTAAACTAAATATAGGTTTAATGACATCTAAAACAATTTCTTTATTCCTGCAACAGTGGGTACTTGTCTTTGCAGTGTAGATCTAGCCTAAATCATTAGTCACAGGCTGGATCTATACTACCATACAATCCAGATTGTCAAATCGGATAATCCACATTATCTGTTTTGAACTGGATCTTATGAGACTGGATCCCAGATTATCTTCTTATCCCAGGTTATGTGATAGTGGAGGCTCATATAATACAGTTCAAAGCACATAATCTGAGATCAGATCCTGGGATATAGGGCACTTTAGATTCAGCCTGAGTTTACATTTCCATATAATGCACTTCAAAGACAATAATCTGGGTTTTATATGGTAGTATATATCTAGCCTTACTATGATATAATATGTTACCTAAATTTTATAGTTATAGTAATAGTTTCAAAATCGTTTCAAAATTTGCTACTGTACATATAGAAAACATATAAAAAACCATCTCATTTTGGCTATAATAATTGTTATGAGGTTAATGGGAGACCATACATTTGGGATTATTGTTTAGGAGTTGCGGCTTTGGATAAAATGTGTGGTTCCTACAATTGCTTCATTCTGTCATAAGCAATGGTGGGCTTCAGTGTGATTAATTAATTTGTTAGTTAGTCCTTGATTACTTGGCTGTTCCAATGTGCCTTTGAATAGCAGTTTACCTCGTGATCATGGCTGCCCAGCCCTAATTTAATGTTTTTTCCCAGTACCTCATTCCTGAAAACGTTGAGGAACATTAGAACAAACTGAAGACCTCCATCATCACAGCCTGCGAAGAAACCATTGGATATCAAACTAAGAAATATCAAGACTGGTTTGATGATAATGACAAAGAGATCCAGCAGTTAACTGATAAGAAAAGGAAAGCCTTCCAAACATGGTGGAGAGACACCAACTGCGCTGCTAAGAAAAAGATCTACACTAGTGCAAAAGCTGAGGTCCAAAGAAGTACCAGAGAATTCAAAAACACCTAGTGCACAAAAAAGGCTGAAGAAATACATGGCAGATATCTATGATGCTCAGGGATTTTTTTTTAAGCCACAAAGGTCATCTACGGACCAAGAAATCACTGCATACACCCCCTACACTCATTGTCCTCCCAACCCTGTTATACGCCTGCAAAATGTGGACTGTCTACAGATGTTACACTCAACTGGAATCATTCCATCAGCGTTGCTTCTGAAAAATCCTACAAATCTCTTGGGAAGACAGGCGGACAAATGTCAGCGTGCTGTTAGAAGCAAATACCACTAGCATTGAAGTGATGCTCTTATGCCATCACCTCCATTGGACTGGCCACGTTGTTCGAGTGCCCGCTCACCATCTCCCAAAGCAGTTACTATACTCCCAACTCAAGAATGGAAAATGGAATGTTGGTGGACAGGAAAAGTGATTTAAAGATGGGCTTAAAGCTAACCTTAAAAATGGTGGCATAGACACTGAGAACTGAGAAGCCCTGGCCTTTGCATGCTCTAGGTGGAGGTCAGCTGTGACCAGCAGTGCTGTGGAATTTGAAGATGCATGAATACAGGGTGAAAGGGAGAAACATGCCAAGAGGAAGGCACATCAAGGCAACCCTGACTGGTACCATCTTCCATCTGAAAACTTTTCCCAGCACTGGTTTGATGTTAATTTATCTATTTTATGAGGTTTTTACTTTTTGGTTTTTAATTGTTTTAATTATATTGTTTATTTGTTATATGTTTTAATTTGTAACTTTGTATTCCTTGTTTTATGCTGGGCTTGGTCCCTATGTAAGCTGCCCTGAGTCCCTTCTGGGAGTCAGTAGCGGGTTATAAGAAGTTGTTGTTGTTGTTGTTGTTAAGATTTTGAACTGTTTAGACCTGTGTTATTGCTGTTGCTGCTATTTTCTCAAACAGGGAAATAAGAAGACTATAATGACGAAATCCACACAAATAGCTAGCACTCTGTTTACATTATTGATACAAAGGCTGGTCTTCACAAAAAGTGTAAAAACACAGATTATTTCTTTGCCTTTGTATTATTAATGCTCACATTTCAATAGCTCTGGATGTAGCTAAAGTAACCTAATATAAAAGTACTTTGATGTGCTTTCATATATAGTTGGTTGCTTGAAATATTTATACTGTATCTAAATCAAAACAAAATATTAATACTTAAAAAAAAATAAGAAGAAGAACATTGTCCTAGTTCAAAAAATTGAGCCTTCCGACATAGCCCACAAACCACATGCTAAGATTCCTTATTGTTGCGGAAATGGCAATCATTCAACAAAAGCCCAAGGATGCTAAAGCACAGCAGAGGTCAACTCAATCTCTAGCAATTCTTTGTAGCTGTCTAATGGGGCTGATTGTAGAAGCTGGTGAGACTGAAGAGGGCAAGGCCTTACAGGAAAAAAAAGAAGAACCTAGGCTTTTTTTAACTGACATATGCCTTTTCTTGGGATGTGGAGAGAAAGCTGCCATAGAACAATTGAGCTAATTCTACTGCAATGAAATGGAGTAGGATGATATATAATTTGTTGAATCATTCTAATGTTTAGTCATTGACTAGAAGTCAATGGGAATCCTAGCCTGGAAGAGACTCGGGCCCCTTCTACATAGCCATAAAATCCAGATTATCAAAGCAGGTCTAGGATTACAGAAGTGAAATCTACAAGGAGGAAAAGCAATTAACTGTTAGAAATTCATAGGAAATGATAAAACTAAAATAATTTACTTACAGATCCTAAAGTGAATGTGGGTCTTTGTACTTAACAAGGATGAACACAAACATCCATTTTCAGGACTGGGCAACATGAATGGGCTTGGTTCACAGCATGAGTCCAGATCCAAGTATTATTCAACCTGACTGTGGGTTAATGGCAGCCCTTTCATTGGCTGACTAATCTATTGGCCAATGGAAATCTATTCAACCAGCTGGAGTGACAGATGTGAGAATATAGTCAAGCAAAAGCGGTTTTGGGTCCTCATCAAAAGAGAAAGGTCAGCAAGTCCATAGCCAGAAAAAAATTTCAGGGTGGATGGGGAGGGGGGGGGGTGTTGAAACTTTTTTTAGATATGGAAGTTCCATATCAGAAAATAATTTAGAAATCAGGCTCCATCGATAATGTTCAGTCGACACTCAAGACAGATAAACTTCAGTGGACACTCATGGGGAGTTGATTAATCAGTTAAAATTCATGAGTAAACCAGGTTTTAAAAAAACTTAAAAATTGGGGGGGGGGGTGAACCCCTAATCCCCCCCCCTTGACTACAGCCCTGAAGTTCAAGTATAAATAAATATCATCATCGTCATGTTATTCTCCTGTTTTATGGGAGGGAGTCAGAACCATCTGCCAGAAAACTGGACATGCCCTGGTTGCATATATCCCCAAGTTACCACACTGCAGTTATGAGGGCCTCATAGGTCCAGCCTATTTTCCAGTGGTTCCAGTCCCCATGCCAAAATTGCCCAAAGTTGGGTCAATCAATATTAACAATGTAATACCAATAATAAACAATCATATACTGTATATTAGGGGTGTGCAAACCTTCATTTTTAAAATGTAAGTCATATGTACGTTTTGTATATACAGATATTCAGAAACATGGAGGGGTGTATACACAAAAACTTAAGAATATAACTCACCCCCCTCACTACCCATTATATCCTAACCTTTTCATGCTGTAAAAATAGAACTTTATGTTTTTTATCTAATAAAAATTATATTTAAAACAGAATAACTCACTCAATACTGTTGAATTCTGCAATGTTCAGAAGCCAGTTTCATTTTCAGCGCAAGTGAGGTGAAGTCAAAAAGGCTGCAATTCCTCTTTAAACTAAAAAGAGCTGAGCCGCCTCTCACCATGAGGAGAGGAAAGCAGCAGGGCAGGATGAGCTGAGTGAGCTGGAAAAGAGACTGAGAGAGCACTGAATTCTAAGAAATGTAGTTTGGGAAGACGAGATGTTGATTTCTTTGCTTCACCACAATCCACAGATTGGTGCTTCTGATGATTCAAGAACTGTATTGATTGATTGGGTGCATCTGCACCATAGAATCAATGTAGTTTGAAACCACTTTAACTGCCATGGCTCAATAATATGGAATCCTGGGCTTGTAGTTTGGTAAGGCACTAGCACTTAGGCAGAGAAAGCCAAAGACCTTGTAAAACTACAAGTCCCATGACTCCATAACATTGAGACCTGGCAGTTAAAGAGGGGCCTCTTCCCACAAGGGGGAAAAGGGGGGAATTGTTTTCTAAGTTTGGCATTCAGTGACCTTCCATTTCCAAAGGAAACAGAGAATTTAACAATAGTTCCCTTCCCACTTTAAAATTCAACAGTTCCCATTATATTTGAAATACCCAGTTTCAGCTGTTTCTATATGCAGGAAGAGCAGCTCAGTCAAATCCTCTCCAACTTGACAAATCTGTTTCTCTTCACTTTAAAGACAACATCCACCAGAAGTAGTCCTGCATAGTTTGATGGGCTCCAAGGGACTTCATGTTTCAAGTGAATAGAAGCTATAAGATGACTCCCCCCACCCTGCACCCCTTGTGGGATGAGTTCAGAGGTGTCCAACAGCAGTCATTCTACAGCATAGATGCACCCTAAGACCAATCCAACAATTTGGTTTTAAAACAGTAAAAATAGCTATTTAAAACATTGAATACTATGCAGAACAACTCTGTGTTGGCTGCCCACCAGAAGCCTAAAGAAATTGAGTCAACCTAATACCCTTGGCTAAAACGTTTCACAGTCATGGCAAGTACTATAGAAAGATTACTGTTGCATATACCCACTAATCTACTTTCAGAAGACATTAGAACTTTCTCTGAAGATCTCAAATTTCTTTAAGGCTCATATGGGAGGAGGTGACCTTTGCACAGTGCCATGCCTTTCTATCAACCAACAAAGGCTATTCTACCATGAGGCCAGGGTACTGCTGTTTTAGTGAATCAGCAAATATATTCCATAGTGATACCTTCTGGTTTATGGTTTCTCCGAAATCCAACTGCATTCATTATGTGACTGGGGAGTCTCCTGACCAGACACTGGCTCTAATTTTAAAGCACACGTTTGCAGCATCCAAATGTATTGAGCAATACTTGACCAAGAAAAAGGAATACTTTGAGGCACAGAATTATGACTGCATTGCAAAATTATTCTTTGCTACTCCAGCAGAAAATATGCTATTTGAAAATAATGATTCTTTGGCAACATTGTTAATGTTTAGGTCTCAAAATTTCATTGTGGAAATTGATTTTCCAATCAAACTGATCTTTTAGCTGATGCATTAGAATTTCCAGGTTTCTTCTAATGCAAGCTAACCAATTCTTGTAAATTAGATTAGAACTTTCCAATCTAACAATAACCAACTCTAAATGCTTAAGCATTGTAAAATTAGACTGCTCTGCAGATTGTTGGACAACATCCTTTGAATACCATGCATTTTTGATGTATTCATTTGTGGCCGTTCATCAAATACTTGGTAATTTCCAAAGACCAATTTAAATAATATATTTGCTTTCATTGATTCATTTCTTCTTCATGCAAAAGTCAATTAACATTATTACATGTTGCATTTAGACTTTCTTAATTAAACAGAAAATGATTTCTCTGTGCATATACAATTAAAAATCCCGGAAGTTGTTGGTTTCCGCACTTACTAAACTTATGGAAGTGTTAAAGAGGCCAGCATCTGTTACAGATACACTACTAACTGGAGACTGCATCTTCCCCACCAGTATATACCTCTATCCTTCCTATAACTATTATTTAATGCCCCTCAGTTATTATTCATATTCAGCATTCTATGCACATTCCCATCAGTTTTTAGTTTGGCAACCAATTACTTTTTCACTCCAATTTCCATAATTCACTCTCAAGTTCAGGCATCAGAAGGGAAATGAAGCTGTTTTTGATTGAAGATGTTTTAAGGATGAACAGATGAGGTTTTCAGATGGACTTTGAAATATTTTAATGAAGCAATTAAAATAAAACCCAATTGGTCGCCGAAAGCGAAAAGGTGTATGTGTTTGCAAAGATCGTGTTTTAAAAATGTTGTATTTTGTGCTGGTAAAGGCAGATCAGCTGTGCAATTTACAGGTAGAACTGTTGATGCCAGTTTATGCATTGAATGAATATTCCTAGAATGAAAGTTGAATGCAAGCAGGTGTTTGTGATTCTGATTGGAATGTGTGCCAAGGGAGGTAGTCACATTTATGTCATTCTTAAAATTTTACCTAAAGAGAAAGACATTGATGTAATTTTATATGACCATGTTTTGTTTTTACTTGCCTACACAGAAAGACAAATATGTAGTATTATATGTGGAAATTTATGCATACTTGCATAACATAAATTGCACTAGGAGTAACCTAATTTGGGATGCAAAGCAAGATCTTTTCCTAAGTGTTTTAGTAAACCTATTGTAATCAAATCATAGAAGCATAGAGTTCGAAGAGACTACTAGGGCCATCCAGACCAATCCTCCGCCATGCAGGAACACAGAATCAAAGCACTCCCAACAGATGGCAATTCAGCCTCTGCTTCAAAACTTCAAGAGATAGAGACTCGCCACCCCCCACCTCACCCCCCACTCTGAGGCAGCATATTATATTGCTGAACAGCTCTTACTGTCAGGAAGTTCATTCTAATGTCTAGGTAGATTTTTTTCTCTCTGCAATTTGAATCCATTGCTCCATGTCATAGTTTTCAAAGCAATGAAAAACAAGCTTGCTCCTCCCTCAATGTGACATCCTTTCAAATATTTAAACATGGCTATCATGTCCCCTCTCAGCCTTCTTTTTTCAAGCAAATTATACCTAATTCGCTAAGCTGTTTCTTATAGGGCTAGGTTTCCAAGCTTTTGATCATTTTGGTCACCCTTCTCTGGACAAATTCTAGCTTGTCAATATCATTCTTGAATTGAGGTGCCCAGAACTGGTTCTGGTTTCATAGAAGAAGTCTACAATTTGTTTTACAGCTATGAGAGCGCTACAGTTACTATCCAAAGACCTTATCACCTTGGCTATTAGATGTGCCACACATCGTGGCGAATCAGTGGGGTCCTGGTGGGGGTTTGGAGAGCCCATTGCCTTACATCGCCTGACTTACTGCTGATCCTATCCCATGAGGGAAGCATCTGACACCTGGCTTCCCCAAATTATTTAAAAGGCAACACAGGAAGCTTCCCATGCTGCCGCAACGACAGCATGAACCGCTTTCTTGCTCTTTTCACCTTAGAGCCTGGCTGGAAGCAGGTGTGTGTTGTGTAATGGGCTCTGTGGTGAAAGGGGAGAGCAAGTTGTGTACGATGGGCAAATTGCCCCATCTCATGAGGTTGTAATTCAAAAGTTGAAAAATGTAGCTCACATGATAATGTAATCAATACTAATTTCAAGTCCTCCATTGAACTCTTCACAGTTTTTCTTTTGATTTTTTAAACAAATATAAGGAGATGGGAAGGTTGTGTTGATCACTCACACAACCTTGTGCTACACATCTATTCTCTTTTTACCAGAAGTGGGGAACTTCAACCAAATGAAACCCATGGGGCCCCATTTAATAATTTCCAAGATCCCTAAAAGGCAACACAGTCTATTTCTTTAAAAAAAATAAAAGGCCAAATTCACACAGAGAAAGGCAAACACACAAATACAGTTTAGGAAATCTGCCAATTGACCCCCACTTCTTCCAGAACCCTCATACCATAGAAATTAGTTTTATTTTATCTGATTCTCAAATCTTGAAGTGCCAACTCAACATTGAGGTTGGTGGTGGGGACAGGGGGAGCAAATGAGAAAGTTTCACTCCTGCAGTTATCCGTAGTCACTTCAAATGCCCATCTTTTCTACATCACTCAGTTTTAGTATATAGACTACCAATATAAGCATTGTCTTTTTTCCATAGGTTTAGGACATCTGAGAAACAGCTGTTAATTCAAGGACAAATCTCGATTGGCTTGCACTGAATGAGATCAAGAGCCATTCTTCACATAATAGAATACCCTGATGAGATTTTGATGATGTAGAGTACCTATTTCTAGAGTTGTGCTGAATCTTCATCAATAATGATACCTGCCATTTTTATGGTCCTGCTCTACCTGTTTCTATACTGAAATAAAATCTAAGTAGGGCTGTCTGTGGCCTTTTCACAACACACAATTATAGTATTGCAAATTGATTTTAACTGCAATGGCATCATCCTATAAAAACCTGGGATTTACAGTCTAGATCTCCAGTCTCTCATCAAACTACAGAACACAAGATTCCATAGGATACAGCCTGTACCTATTAAACTGGAATCATAGCACTATAATTATGCAGTGTGAAAGGGCTCTTGGGCAATGCACTACAGAATTTCACCAAGTCCCCAGTTAGGTTGATATAGAGGTAATTGTGGTTATCTGACACAATGATAAAAGTAAAGATTTTCAGTTTATGAGTCATTTTCTAGCTTAGTACTACAAAAGAGAAAAATCTATGAGATCTATTGCAGTAAAATATTCAGATCAGGGCAATGGAAACAGAAGCAAGAGGAAATTTAAAAGATATGCAGCCAATCATTGCTCCCTAATACGCATACCAGTATAATAAATGTTTCTGCCATTATGTTTGTCACATTCATACATTTTATTACATGAGATGCTCATGGGAAGCAGCTTTTAATAATTCCCTGCTTTGGTGTTTTAACAGTGCTGTTTTATGTCAGCCTTAGGAGAGTAGAACATGTATATTACCTTCAGGAATAAATTAGGACAGACTATTAATAGATTTTCCCCCTCTCCTCTTTATTCCAACCCTCTTACATATCACAGTTGCATTTCTAACTTTTGATGCAATTGAACAAGAAGTTGTCATTGCCTCAGCATAGATGGAGGGGATAGGTCATATCCTGCTCCACCTTGGAAAGGTTCTGGTAGCAGGACCAGACCTTTTATGCACTGTGTGTGTATAAGCCTTCAAGTCACCTGCCAACTTATGATCACCCTAATAATTCCATAGGGTTTTCTTTAGTAAGGAACACTCAGAGATGGTTTTGCCAATTCTCACCACATATACCAAGCACAGAATCAGGTTTCCAGTATTTGCAAAGCCATGTGTGATACCACCATCACCCCATTAGCAAAGGACAACCACAATGAAGATATATCAAATGGATTCTAAATGGATTACTGTACTGAAAAGAAGCTAAAATAAAAGGTTTTGGAAAAATTGATATGTATAGCCAGATAGGTATTAAGGAAGTTGGAATGAAAAATGAGAGGCCTTGGGTTAACACAGTGGTTCCCACCCTGGGGTCACCAGACGTTTTTGGCCTATAGCTCCGAGAAATCCCAGCCAGTTTACCAGCTGTTAGGATTTCTGGGAGTTGAAAGCAAAAAACATCTGGGGACCCCAGGTTGAAAACCACTGGGTTAACAGATCAGATTCTTCCTATCTTATATTAGAGGAGTTAACTGTTAAAGGGACCAGAAGGTGCTTTAGAGACTTTCATTTTGGGTTGAATTCTGTTGGTAGTTTCAAGTAGAGTAGGTGTATTGTATTGACTCACTGAACAGAATTCAAGCCTTTGTTTTGTTGACTAGCTTTTTCATTTTTAAAAAATGCTGTGATCTTCCAAGTCTATTATTTATAATGGGATGCAAACTCCAGGTATAGGAAAGGAGGCTTGTTGGGTTTTTCTTCCCAGTTCTTTTTAATGCCTTAGTTGTGCTGGGTTTCTAAGTGCTTTCTTGCATACACTAGAAATAGCATATGGCACAAGGTCATTTTTTGAAAACTTTTTCTGGTGTCTTTGAAGACTGTATTCTCCTATTGCAGCTTGGTATTTTGCATCTTGATATTCTGTCAGTGTTTATATTAAATATGGCATATATTTGCTATTGCGATTTTTTTCTTTGCTCTGAGAAGCTTCAGTGGTCACACTTTCCAGCTCATTGCCATCAGCTACTAGAGTGGAACAAAGCTCTGTATGAAGCACATTGAAGAAAAGGAAAATCATAAAAGTGTGATTTGGGTCTATCCACTATTATGGGTCTTAATCCTCTCTCACTGCATGTTCTGGAACATCAGCCAAAGAGCTCAGAGGGAAAAGCTCAGAGAAGAAAGACTGCTGTTGGGGTTTTTCTCCCTCCTTCTTCCTCAAGGCTGCAGTCATAAGAACAAAGGTCACTGACAAACAGCTAAACAAAACCTTATTTCAAAAGAACAGCTTGATGCCACAGAAAGAAAAGCCATGAGGCCCAGAAAGATTGTCTGGAATGCTAATGAAGATCCTCATAGGTAACTGCTCCCCCTACCTTTATATTGTGGTGGTGATGGGGGGGGCAAATAAGGGATGCATAGCCATCCCTAAAAGGTGGTACTATGATAGCAGGGGTTTGGGAAGTCTCCATCATACATTGGTATACTATCTTGGTTTTCTATTCCAATCTTTTTCATCTTAACAAAAGGTTGAGTAAAAGAGTATTATTTTCATGTGAATGCTGGGTAGGCAGAAAATAAAATCCTTGCCACAAGGAATGGACTCCAATAGGGAGTTGGAATCTACAAGTATGTGGGTTGTGAATGAATGAATGAATGAATGAATGAATGCAAGTCAGATGTTTGCAACTTGGGAACTCCCTATATTCTCAGGCTGTTTATTTTTTTTAATTTACAGTAATGTTTGGCTTTTAAAATACTAAAAATAAAGTTATATAGCAACAGGATGACAAAATTGCAAGGGTATGTGGAAGTACAACCTTGGGACCATGTATCAGTTAATCAGTGCTACTGTGTACTTAATTGCTGTTCTGGTTTGCAGAATCGCCAACAGCAACCAGTGATTTCACTCTGCCAAATGTGGCAGTTACTTCTTATGCTAATAATATCTTTTTGCTGGATATTAAACAAATTTCATGATGAATATATTTTGTACCCTACTTCCATGACAGGGGCACATATGGTCAAGAAATAAAGGAAGGTAGATAATAATTCAAGCTCTCTCCAATATACTGACAAAACTATGTAACAGGAAATCTAGCAAGGTGTGGGAATCTAAAAGACTGTTGCTTTGAAGCTGTGGATGAAAAGGCAGTGAAGATATGAATGAAAGTAGAAAAAACATAGGGAGAAAGGCTTTCTTTATAACACTGCAGGATTTTCTGTCATGCTGATTAAATTAATACTAATGTGTATGACTTCAAAGTGGTAAAGAGACAATATAGCAGAGAAATATGCATGAATAATAAGACTGAACCAAATAGCCCTCACCATTCATGGTTAATTTAATACCAATGGAAAGCACGGCAAACACTTCCCTTGATGCTGTGCTGTGGTTATTATATTGGAGCCACTATCACAGGCAGCACATTGAAAGATCATTGCTTTAATGCATTACAAATTGTATTACAACCTACAAGTGAAAATAGATTCTTCCTGGCTGCATTATAGCCCACAACAGGCCATGTAAGGCTGCACAGAAAAATATCTAATGAATACTAAAGCATGCCCCTGTAGAGTTGTTTTAAAAAAAAAATCATAGTCCAGGCACACACACCTCTTGCAGCTTCTGAACTATATTTTTTTGTCAATTAACAAAATAAAATCCTCTATGGTATATCCCAAGTAACTCCTTACAATCTACTGGATGCAGGAAGCTGTGTTTAAATCCTCAGATATTAAGGAAAATTCTCTTTGTTTATCGACTATATATTCATTTGCAACAGCAATAGAAAAAACTATTCTGTTTGATTTTATTATCATTCATGCTGGTGTTAGCAATGAGAAACAGGGAAAATAATTTGATCAGGGATCTTTGAATGCAAGGAAGCTGTGGAATATCATGTGGGAAAAGATTGAAGGAGCAGCGTGGTTGAAACAGCTGAAACATAATCAGACAACTCTTAGTCTTTAGATACATTTTGCAGCTATTTCATTAAATGTCAGGATCAAATGAGGAGAACTGAATCAGTAACTTCTCTATACAATTGTCACAGATAGAGCTTCACTTGATCCAGAATTTCAACAGTTGTTTTTAATGTCAAGATTTAGTTATGGGGTGGAGATTATGAGGGTGTATTGAAGAAACTTTGAGAATATTTATTTCCTATTCTAGTGGGTTTTCCTTACTTCACCTAGTCAGCAAGCAATACAAATGTAAATTCAGAGAGCCTGAATCTGTCCTGATTCAGATTTAGAGGGGAAATTACTTTTAGATTACAACTCTCTGAATCCCCCAGTGAATTCCAGGAACTGCAGTCACAAAGGCAATTTCTCTAACCTCTGGCCTGATCCAACAAATCCAAACTAAATTTGTTGATGTTTTGTACCTTCAAATGGACTCCAGCTTTTACTGGGTTTTCTTGGTCAAATTTCTTCAGAGGAAGTTTGCAATTGTTTTCCTCTTCAGCTGACACAATGTGGGCTTCCAAAACAGAGCAGGTTTTCAATCCTAGAATCATAGAATAAGAGTTGGAAGAGGCCACAAAGGCCATCTAGTCCAATTCCCTGCCATGCAGGAACACAGAATCAAAGCACTCTCAACAAGTGACCATCCAGTCTCTTCTTAAAAACCTCCAGAGAAGGAGACTCCATCACATTCTGAGGCAGTGAGTTCCCTGTTAAACAGCTCTTATGGTCAGGAAGTTATTCCTAATGTTCAGGTGGAATCTCCTTTTCTGCAATTTGAATCCACTGCTCCATGCTGTAGTCTCCAAAGCAGCAGAAAACAAGCCTGCCCCCTCCTCAATGTGGCATTCTTTCAAATATTTAAACATGGCACCTCTCTGCCTTTTTCTCTCTCCTCCCAGCTAAACATACTCAGTTCCCTCAGTCATTCCTCATAGGGCTTGGCTTTCAAACTTTTGATCATTTTGGTCACCCAAACACATTCTAGCTTGTCAATATCCTTTCTGAATTATGGTGCCTAGAATTGGACACAGAACTAGACACCCAGGTATTCCAGAGTGCTAATTAAACACTCCAATCATTGATTTTATTACTCCTCCTAGGAAATATTTGGCATATTCTTCTTTTTAAAATCATGATCCACTCGCATTAACAGCTGGCTGCAGCTCCTCACAATCTTTGTCAGTGCACAAATTGGCAGAAAAAGCAGTTTAAGACATGGTAATGTTATGTAGGAAATAGGAGCTGGGGTTTCAGCGCATGCATGCACGCATACGCACACACAGGAGGGGGAAGGTGAGGCATGCCCAGAAGGTGTGCCCCCTCCCAGCGGAAGGGGAAAAAAAAGAAAAAAAACAAGCTGCTCATTAGGGGCACTTTGAGGCACCTCAACTGTGCCCCCCAGAGGATGGCGCCTTTGGCAACTGCCTACTTTGCCTAATGGTTGAACCGCCCCTGTGTGCAGATGATACCCAACTCTATTGCTCCTTTCTGCCTAATTCCAAGAAAACCAGTGCCTGGCAGATGTAGTGGGCTGGGGGCGGGCAAACAAATTGAAGTTCAATCCAGACAAAGCAGAGGTGCTCATGGTTAATTGTAAGACAGATCTGGGAATAGGGAGTCAGCCTATGTTAGATGGGGTCACACGCCCCTTGAAAATACAGGTTCACAGTTTGGGGGCATTCCTGAATTCAGCTCTGAACCTGGAGGCCCAAGAATCAGCAATGACCAGGTGTGTTTTTGCAAAATAAACCTAGTACACCAACTGAACCCATGCTTGGAGAAGTTAGAGAAGTCAGATCTGGACATGTGATACATGCCTTTGTTAAATCGCAGTTGGACTACTGTAATGTGCTCTATGTGGAGCTGCCCTTAAAAAGTGCTCAGAAACTTCAGTTGGTTCAAAGAGTAGCTTCTAATTGGGCCTGGCTACAAGGAGCATATTTCTGAGCACAATTCAAAGTGCTGGGTTTGACCTTCAAAGCCCCATATGGCTCCAGTCCAAGTTATCTGAAGGACCTATCTCTTTCTATGAATCTATTAAATCAGTGATTCCCAAAGTGGGCGCTACTGCCCCCTTGGTGGGCGCTGGAGCGATCTAGGTGCCTATTGGGACATGGGGGTGGGGCCAGGGGAGGGGCGTGGCTTCTTCCCAAGAACCCGAGACAAGGCTGAGAATGTATATCTCTCCTGAGGCACTTATTGGGACACAGAGAGCAGAGCTAGGGAAGGGGGCAGGGCCTCCTTCCAAGAGCCCGAGACAGGTCTGAGCCTCTATACCTCTCCTGAGAGGCCTTTTAGGACTAAAGGGCAGGGCTAGGGGCAGGGGCGGGGCCTCTTCCCAAGAGCCTCTATATACCTCCCCTAAGGTGCTTGTTAGAACATGGGGGCGGGGTATAGAGGCCCCTCCCCTCCTCTAGCCCTGCCCCCTGTGTCCTGGCAGGTGCAGCAGGACAGGGATAGAAGCTCAGCCCTGCCTCAGAGCTCGTAACCCCGCCCATCCCAGTCCTGACCACCCATTTGTTGCCCCACCCACCTCCCCCTCCCATCCCTGCATCTTGGACTAGGGGAGAGGCTCAGGCCCACCCTCTTGAGCAGGAGCCATGCCCACCCCTCTAAGCCACACACCCCTTTCCAGGGGGCACTGAGTAATATTTTTCCTGCAGGCCAAATAAGTTTGGGAACCACTGTATTAAATGTTTACAATCAACTGTTGAGGGCTTTCTTTCTATCCCACCTCCTGCTTAAGTGTGTTTGGTTGAAACACTGGAGAGGGACTTTTCGGTGGCTGCTCCTAGGCTGTGGAACTCCCTCCCAAGAGAAACCAGGATGACCTACCACAAGCAGGTAAAGATCTTTTTCTGTCAGCAGGCATTTGGAGAAGGATAAGGGACACACTGCTGAGGAGGATGTGAGTGAGATGGAGGGTGGGGTTGTGAATTTTACAATTTTGTATTTATTATATTTAATTGTATTTTAATGCAACCCACACAGTACTATTTAATTGGGATTTTTATTTTTGTATTCACCTTGTTTAAGTGGGTGTGATGACCCATGGGCCTTGTAGTCCTGCTCAGGACATGGTAATTCCTGATGAAGATGAAAACTTGGGTTTTTTACCTTCCCAGTCTGAACTGGATTCCTCTCAGCCAGATCTTTCCCAGGCAGATCTGGGAACCTTGCACCTGCAAGAAAGTTGTCTCCCAGAAGTATGTCAAACAAGCCCAGAGCCTACTTCTCCCGTGTTCTTGCGCCGGGAGTTTTGTAAACAACAGAGAAGTTTGGATTCAGCTTCGCGCAGGAGTGCAAGAATTGCAGCTAAGAATGTAGCCAATTAAGACTGCTTCTCGTGAGAATCTTTAAGGAGTTTAACATCTGGTCTCAGAGTTTAGCTTTCGTTTCTGATTCCCAGAGAACTGTTTCGGTGGGAAAGTTAGACTCTATATAGGTGTTTTGCCCGCGTAGTAACTTCGCGGAGTCAATTCGTCAGCCTACGGAGCGAGTTGTGTCTGGACAGCGCGCTCCGGTTCAAGCCTCGCTCCTGCTCAAGCCTTGCCTTGCTATCCAGCCTTCGCCTTGCTTCCCAGCCTTTGTTTATCTACGGACTTTGCCTTGTTTCCCAGGATCAATCCTTGCCTTGTTCCACGGATTTATCAAGTTATTCCACGGACCTTGTTCTTGTTCTTAGTTACCTTGTTCCACGTTCAAGCCTTGTTTCAAGTATCAAGTTATTTCCTTGCCTCGCTCAAGTTTCATGGACTAAAGGACCTTGTCATCTCCCCTCACTTTGCTTGTCAAAGTGAGTGTTTCGGTTATTGGATTACAACTTTGGACCTTAATATTTCATATTGGACATTATTTCTTTGGACTAATTTTGACCTTTCCTGAAAGGTCTGCTACTGGACTATCTTTTACATTTGCTTTTACTAACTTATATATATTTCCTTAATAAAGATATTAGATAGAATCTGGCCTCTGCGTATGGTTATTGGTGCTCTGTAGCCTGGGTCGTGACAGTTTGACTCCGCCACCCTAAGCACCAATTAACCTCGGCCAGAATGTCTACCGGAACCGTGCCCGGTGGGCAGCCACTGAGCTACACCATCAGCAAGGACGAAGTGGATCGCATCCGCGATAGACTCAACGCCCAGGATGGAGAAATAAAGGGCTTGCGGGAGCGCGGAATCCGCCTCCCGGCCATGGCGTTGCCTACCAAGTTTACTGGAGAAGCTTCTAAGGTTCATGTTTTCCGTCGCCAATGTCAAGCTTATCTAGAGGCCCGTGATGCCGAGTTTCCCCAAGAAGACATCAAAGTGGCGTGGGTTTACAGTCTTCTAGACGGGCCAGCGGCCAATTGGGCGACGGCACTGTTCGACCAAGCCTCTCCACACCTAAGATCAGCGCAACACTTCTTGGACCACCTCAAGGAGACTTGGGGAATCGAGGACAATTTGGAGGCAGCCGGTCACAAACTCCGTCGCCTTTTCCAAGGAGACAGACCTATGTCTCAGTATATAGCCGAGTTCCGAGTGCTGGCCCACAACACCGGCTGGAACGATGTAGCCCTCAGAGGACAATTCCGGGAGGGTCTCAACATTGAAATGCTGGAAGAAATCTCCAAGGTGGATCCTCCCCAGACCCTCGAGGCACTCATTGATCAATGTTTACGGGCTGAAGTCATGATTGCCAACAGGAAACAGTGGGTTCGAGGCCAGGGCAGTAGAGCCGGGGCAAAACCCCCCGCTCCCGCCAGCGTTCAGCCACGTCCAGTGTGGAGACCCCCACCGCCAACCCCATACCCCAGAGGAGGCGAGGAGGTGCCGATGCAGTTGGGCAATGTGCGTCCCAGACTAGATGCCGCCGAGAAGGCCCGTCGTCAACGCTTAAACCTCTGTTGGTACTGCGGGAACGGGGGCCACTTCGCCAGAGAGTGCCCAGCCAAAGGGAAGCCTGCCGCCCGTCTTGCGGCGGCGTCCTCCACGGAGACGAAGGCGTCTGAGCCGACTGGCACACAGCCGGCGGGGGAAGCCAACGACCGGGTGTAGAGAGGCTCGCCAACCCGGTCAAAAAATCCATTCAAGAGCCGCCAACCGGGGTCCTGTTCCTTCTCGTGGTCACATTATGGTCAGCAAAAAGGGGACCCGTCATGATCCACGCCATGATAGACTCTGGAGCTACCAACAATTTCATTGATAGAGAGTATGCCGACTCTCTGGGATTACAATATCATGATTTCAAGAATGCCCGTGTGGTGCAAGCCATAGACGGCCGCCCCCTCAAGACGGGCCCCGTAAGTCAGTGGTCGGAACCCACCAGGATGTGGATAAGGGAACATATGGAAGAGATTTCCTTCTTTGTTACCGAGGTTCCCCATTTCCCTGTGATTTTGGGAATTCCATGGCTGACTCTCCACGACCCTAACATCTCCTGGTCCAACAGAGAACTGCAGTTTGCTTCACCGTACTGCCAAAACCATTGCCTCGTAGCCAAGGTCTGCCATGCCACGGACACCGAGCCCATCATCACCTTGCCAAAGAAGTACTCCGAGTATTGGGATGTATTCAATGAGAAAGAAGCCGAAAAATTACCCCCACATAGACCTTATGACTGTGCCATTGACTTGGTGGAGGGGGCCCCGATCCCGCGAGGGCATCTCTACTCCCTGACTGAACCAGAGCAAGAAGCTCTCAGGGAATTCATAGAGACAAACCTTCGCAAGGGATTCATCAGACCCTCTCAATCCCCAGCCGCCTCCCCAGTGATGTTTGTGAAGAAGAAGTCAGGGGAACTACGCTTGGTGGTGGACTACAGAGCATTGAACAATATCACCAAGCGGAACAGCTATCCCCTGCCCTTAATCTCGGATCTACTGGATCGGCTTCGAGGAGCCAAGGTTTACACCAAGCTGGACCTTCGGGGGGCTTACAACTTAGTTCGCATCAGGGAAGGGGACGAGTGGAAGACCGCCTTCCAGACCAAATTCGGACTATTCGAGTCCCGAGTTATGAATTTCGGTTTATGCGGAGCTCCCGCAACGTTCCAGCATTTTGTCAATGACATTTTTCAGGACTATCTAGACAGGTTCTTGATAATCTACCTGGACGATTTTTTGGTGTTTTCTAGATCACAATCAGAACATGAGAACCACGTCAAAATGGTGTTACAACGATTGCGGGATCATGGACTTTATGCCAAGCTGGAAAAATGCGCCTTTGATCTACAAGAGGTAGATTTCCTTGGTTACCGCATCTCGCCTCTAGGGCTTTCCATGGATCCAGCCAAGGTTTCAGCAGTATTGGAATGGCGGGCGCCAACTAACAAGAAAGAGGTGCAGCGTTTCTTGGGGTTCGCGAACTATTACCGCAAGTTCATTCCAGATTTTGCCCGCTGGTCCGACCCCATCACTAGCTGCATCCGTGGAAAGCAGCCTTTCCGCTGGACTGATCAAGCAGAGAAAGGGTTCCAGCAACTAAAGAAACTATTCACCTCCCAGCCAATTCTACAGCACCCAAATCCTGGAACCCCTTTTGTTGTGCAAGCGGACGCCTCAGATGTGGCAATTGGGGCTGTACTCTTACAACCGGTGGGAGATCACCTCCATCCCTGTGCCTTTTACTCTCGTCAACTAACCACACCAGAGAGGAATTACACCATTTGGGAAAAAGAACTACTGGCCATAAAGGCAGCCTTTGAAACTTGGAGACATTGGCTAGAAGGGGCCAAATTTCCCATTGAAGTCCACACTGATCATCGTAATCTAGAACATCTAAGAACTGCCCGCAAACTAAATCAGAGGCAGCAACGTTGGGCTTTATTCTTCGAACGTTTCGACTTCCAGATTCATTATGTGACCCCAGCCCAGACCAAGCAAGCAGACGCCCTGTCACGTAAACCGGAATACGCTGCAGGACGCAAGGAGACCTTTGAATCCCAACTACTACAACCCGAGAACTTTGCCACGCTCACAGTGGGGAACACCAAATCCATTCCCATTGGTTCAACTTCCTCTACTCCAGGACCCCTCTGTGCTCAAGAAATCAGGGCTAGTCAGCAAGCAGATGCCTGGGCGCAGGACCAACTTCGCCAAGGTCTGCATTTTCCCTTTTCGCTTAAGGATGGGCTGCTTTGCTATAGAAATCATGTTTATATCCCACCCGGACCGGGCAGGGAAAAAGCGCTTCGTCTGTGTCATGATTGCAAACCAGCAGGACACTTCGGACTATTTAAAACCATGCATCTGATCCTAAGGGATTTTTGGTGGCCCAAGATCCGCAAGGATGTGGGAAAATATGTCAACACCTGCCCAGTATGCCAGCGCTCCAAGATAAGAAGGGAGAAGCCCTCAGGACTTTTACACCCCCTTCCTACCCCATCTCGCCCATGGGAAATAATTTCTGCGGATTTCATCACTGACCTACCACCTTCCTGTGGATTCACCACGATCTTAGTGGTGGTGGACCTTTTCACCAAGTTAGCCCATTTCATTCCCTGCGAAGGCCTCCCCACGGCCAAAGAGACTGCGGATCTATTCCTTCAACATGTTTTCAGACTACATGGATTGCCCAAGAGTTTAGTCACAGACCGTGGATCTCAATTCACCTCTCGTTTTTGGAAGGCGCTACAAAAACTATTGGGCATAGACTCTCGCTTATCTTCAGCTCATCATCCCCAAACAGATGGGCAAACGGAGCGCACCAATGCCACTTTGGAGCAGTATCTTCGCTGTTATGTAAACTACCAACAGGACAATTGGGCTTCTCTGTTACCACTGTCTGAGTTTGCCTACAACAATTGAGTTCAAGCTTCTACAAAAGAAACGCCGTTCTTTGCAAACTACGGCTTCCATCCACGTTTCTTTCCCCCTGTCATTGAAACTTCAGAAGTTCCCGCAGCAGAGGATTGGCTGCAGGAACTCACAGCGGTACAACAACTTTTGCTCCAGCAACTGGACCAAGCCAAGGAGGACTATAAACGCCACGCTGACAAACATCGCCAGCCGGGCCCCGAAATCAAGGTAGGAGATCGGGTTTTTCTGTCCACTCGCTTTCTGCCCTCCCACCGCCCTTGCCGGAAATTAGATGCCCGTTTCATTGGCCCCTATCCAGTGGTGGCGCAATTAAACCCCGTGACTTTCAAACTCCAACTTCCGCGTTCAATGCGCATTCACCCAGTGTTTCACCGTTCCCTGCTCCTTCCGGCGGATGGTGTGCGTCCTGATACAGACCAACCGGCCCCCCCTCCTGTTTTGATGAATGGGGAGGAGGAGTTCGAGGTTGAGGACATTTTGGATTCTCGCTTTCACCGCCGCCGCCTACAATATCTCATTGACTGGGTGGGTTTTGGCCCTGAGGAACGCTCTTGGGAAGACGCCTCCACAGTCCATGCTCCTGAGCTAACCCGTCGCTTTCATCAGACCTATCCCGCCAAGCCGCGACCTCGCGCCTCGGGGAGAGGGCCCCAGTTTGGGAGGGGCCTTGAGGAGGGGGATAGTGTGATGACCCATGGGCCTTGTAGTCCTGCTCAGGACATGGTAATTCCTGATGAAGATGAAAACTTGGGTTTTTTACCTTCCCAGTCTGAACTGGATTCCTCTCAGCCAGATCTTTCCCAGGCAGATCTGGGAACCTTGCACCTGCAAGAAAGTTGTCTCCCAGAAGTATGTCAAACAAGCCCAGAGCCTACTTCTCCCGTGTTCTTGCGCCGGGAGTTTTGTAAACAACAGAGAAGTTTGGATTCAGCTTCGCGCAGGAGTGCAAGAATTGCAGCTAAGAATGTAGCCAATTAAGACTGCTTCTCGTGAGAATCTTTAAGGAGTTTAACATCTGGTCTCAGAGTTTAGCTTTCGTTTCTGATTCCCAGAGAACTGTTTCGGTGGGAAAGTTAGACTCTATATAGGTGTTTTGCCCGCGTAGTAACTTCGCGGAGTCAATTCGTCAGCCTACGGAGCGAGTTGTGTCTGGACAGCGCGCTCCGGTTCAAGCCTCGCTCCTGCTCAAGCCTTGCCTTGCTATCCAGCCTTCGCCTTGCTTCCCAGCCTTTGTTTATCTACGGACTTTGCCTTGTTTCCCAGGATCAATCCTTGCCTTGTTCCACGGATTTATCAAGTTATTCCACGGACCTTGTTCTTGTTCTTAGTTACCTTGTTCCACGTTCAAGCCTTGTTTCAAGTATCAAGTTATTTCCTTGCCTCGCTCAAGTTTCATGGACTAAAGGACCTTGTCATCTCCCCTCACTTTGCTTGTCAAAGTGAGTGTTTCGGTTATTGGATTACAACTTTGGACCTTAATATTTCATATTGGACATTATTTCTTTGGACTAATTTTGACCTTTCCTGAAAGGTCTGCTACTGGACTATCTTTTACATTTGCTTTTACTAACTTATATATATTTCCTTAATAAAGATATTAGATAGAATCTGGCCTCTGCGTATGGTTATTGGTGCTCTGTAGCCTGGGTCGTGACAGTGGGGACCAAAGAGTGTGGTTGTTAGCCACCTTGGTTCCAACAGGGAGAAATGCAAGGTATAAAATAAATAAATAAATAAATAAATAACATAGAAACATAATTTACACTGTGCATTTTGTCTTCTGGTGCTTTGAAAGAATCACTTGAAGTGATTTGATGTCTTTTAACAGCAGATAATTATATAATTGCTTTTTGTCTGGAAAAGTGCATTATGTTGTGATATAACATCGCACTACATGTGTTGGAAATGATAGCAATGTTCAATAGCACAGCTTGGTGCTCTTAAATGCCACAGTGGACCATTCTGCCATTTGTAGCAGCACATAACAGTAGGCAGTGGCACATTTTAATCTGAAGCACAATGTTTTCACATGCCTATTTTAACAAAGCTCAAAACATTTGAGTCAACATAAAAGAAATAAAGAGAGGAAAATGTTGCTGCTGTTCAATGAGACACAGATTAAATTCAGCAGTTCAGTCAGCTCTCCATATCCACTGATCCTGCATCTACAGATTCAACAATCAATGGCTTGAAAAAAAAATCCAAAAAAATAGGCCTCAATTTTTGCCGTTTTACTTATATAAGGAATACAATTATGCTACACCATTGTTTATAATAAAAGAGTGATGGCATCAGGGCAGTGGACAAAACAACAAAACTACAGCCCCCCCAACCTCAAAATTTGACAACACAACCCATCATCCATGGCTCTAGGTTGATACAACAAAAAGAAAAGAAAAATTAAGTCCTAATTACAGGGAGAAGAATAATAGTTTTTATCCAATTGCTGCCAGTTTGAAGGCTAAGCTCCACCCACTTGGTCTCCTAGCAACCTACTCAGCCCAGGGGACAGGCACAGTTAGGCCTCACTTAGGCATCTTCCACAGATTATCAGATTTTAACTGGATTATATGGCAGTGTAGACTCAAGGCCCTTCTACACAGCTATATAACCCATTTAGAATCTTATATCATCTGCTTTGAACTGGATTATCTTGACTCCACACTGCCATATAATCCACTTCAGTGTGCATTTTATCCAGCTGTGTAGAAGGGGCCTCATATAATCCAATTCTAAGCAAATAATATATACAATGTACAGTAGAGTCCCACTTATCCAACATAAACAGAACAGCAGAACGTTGGATAAGTGAATATGTTGGATAATAAGAAGGGATTCAGGAAAAGCCGATTAAACATCAAATTAGGTCATCATTATACAAATTAAGCACCAAAACATCATGTTATACAACAAATCTGACAGAAGTAGTAATTCCATGCGCAGTAATGCTATGTAATAATTACTGTATTTACAAATTTATCACCAAAATATCACAATGAATTTAAAGCACTGACTACAAAAACATTGACTACTAAAAGGCAGACTGCGTTGGATAATCCAGAAGATTCGATAGGCGAATGTTGGATAAGTGAGATTCTACTGTAATATGAAATAATTGCTGTGATAGAATAATACAGAACAATATAATCTCTAAAACCAGGACAGTAAATAAAGAACAACACTCTGAAAGCAGGGAAATTGGAAATTCCACAAAGGAAACAATCAGGGCCAGCTAACATCTCCCAAGAAATGATTCTTCCAGAAAAGAAGCTGAGAAGGGAGTGAAGCAGTGTGTATTACCAAAGTCATTATTATTACTATTATTATTATTATTATTATTATTATTATTATTATTATTATTATTATGTTGCTGTGAACTGTGAAAGGGAATACAATCTGGCTCCAACTATTCAAAAACACTAAAATCTGAATATATAAAAATTACTGCGGTATAATAAAACAGAACAATACAATATCTAAAATCAGAACACTAAATAAAGAACAACACTCTGAAAACAGGGGAATTCTACACAGGAAACAGTCAGGGCCAGCTAACACCTCCCAACAAAGTATTCCCATCACCAAAGTCTGGCAAATCCTGTTTTCTGAGGGCCACAGACCGTAGAAGCACATAAAATATCGCAAAGAACACCACTCTGAAAACAAGGGAATTCCAAACAGGAAACAATCAGGGCCAGCTAACACCTCCCAACAAAAAAATTCACTCAGGGAAAAAACAGCCAGGCTTTAAAGCTGCAAGGCCATTACATGCTAATCATTTTCCCTAATTGCAGCATTCATACTTGCCTCCAACGGACAAAAAAATCAGAAATATTGTATATTCACAACCTTTAGGAAATAATATCCCGATTGCGCAGTGTGTTAAAGCGCTGAGCTGCTGAACTTCTGGACCGAAAGGCCACAGGTTTGAATTGGGGGAGCAGGAGAGCCCCCACTGTTAGCCCCAGCTTCTGTCAACCCAGAAGTTCGAAAACATGCAAATGAGAGAAGATGAATAGGTATGGCTCTGGCGGGAAGGTAATGGCGCTCCATGCAGTCATGCCGGCCACATGACCTTGGAGGAGTCTACGGACAACACCAGCTCTTCGGCTTAGAAATGGACTTAATGTCAGGAGAAAACCTTTACCCTTTACCTTAACTACCACCGATTCCTCAATACTTTATTTCCCATACCACCAGACTTTGCCACAGCAATGCGTGGCCGGGCACAGCTAGTTGTTTATAATATAACTTAAGCATCTCTATATTTTGGTATTCAGGATGGGCCTGGGAACCAAATCCCAATGGAAATCAAGAATCCAGTTGTTCAAAGAGAAGCTCCATTGATTTCTTTGAATCTAAAGTTAGTGCTATTAGGGAGGTAAATCATGGATCAATTTATTATCACATGTGAGAATCATAAATTGTTTTCTCCATTCTGCATGAGATCACTAGCACTCAAGTGACCCTGGAAAATCACATTATCTTCATCTCAGAGGAAGGAAATAGCCAATTCTGAGCAAGTTCTGCCAAGGAAACCCTGTGACAACAAAGGACAAGTGTGAAAAGTTTTAATACTGATTTGTTTTTTTGGTTTTTTTTGTTTGAGACAGCAAGTAACTATGTACATACTGCACAATTATGACAGTTTGATATCCTTTTAACAGCCATGGTCCCATCCTGAGGAACTGTGAGATTTGCAGTTCCTTAGAATTCTTTGAAAGAGAGCTCTGGCCCACACCTCTGGTTCCCTGATTTAACCTGCACTCCTTCTTGGGGCATCTTGAGAAGTGTAGTTGAGGGAGAGCACTAGAACACTCGACCCCATCTGCTTATTTTTTTTTCTTTTAAACACATGGTGGACGTTACCTCTTAAGTAGAATAAAAGAAAGTAATGCCATGAACACTAAAAATCAGAATGATTCTACAGTGCTTTCTTCATACATTTATTTTTCTAGAATGTCCATGGCTTAACATATCCCCAATGTAACAGTGATGTGTGCAATTGACTACTAAGATCAACAGTTATCTGTATTTCCAGAGGGTAGGTGTGTTAAGCAGTGCAATGGAAACAAAAATGAATCCTGTGTCATCTTAGTAAATAATAAATGTGTAGCTTGTCAAACAAACCTTTGTAGACATTTGAAGACTTGTCCACATAGTGGTCCCATCATTACCTTGTCAACATGACACCAGAGTGCTGGTTTTCCTGATTTAATATTGTATCTCACTTCACAGTATTTAGAATATTTCTGAAAAGCCGGAGAAGGGAGGGAAGGGTTACTCTCCATTTTTCAGAACAGTTTCAATTAGACTTTCAAAAGAGTTTAATGTGTGTAGATATACTGCTCCTCTTAAATTTACTGGCTCCAAGGAAAGCATTTGGGAAATTAGGGATGGAAGGCTAGCATGCATACATTATTGAATACCTGGCTCTTTTAATTCTTCTGTGACTCACAGCAAGAAAACCCCTAGGTAACTTTAAGCATTTCTCATGCTTGCATCAAAATGCTCAAGGTTATGATCTGCTGCTTGGACTTTTAAGTCCCAGCAGCCCTCATCAGCAACAGCAATGGTAAGCAGGGTTTGGAGTCACAGTTCAACAGTATCTGAAGAGCCACATAATTTCCACCCCTGCTTTAGAACAAGGATATACAATTACAAGGCTACAGTTGTGTGGCCTTATGCCATAGTAAGTAAGATGAATTGCATTTACCTTCATAATCAGAAATCAGGGAGGCAGTAGATTTTGGAGGCTTTTGCAGATCGTGAAAGAGGATCGTATAATTTATTATTATTATTATTATTATTATTATTATTATTATTATTATTATTATTAATTAGTGACTTAGACGAAGGGTTAGAAGGCACGATCATCAAGTTTGCAGACAACACCAAACTGGGAGGGATAGCTAGCACTCCAGAAGACAGAAGCAGAATTCAAAACGATCTTGACAGACTAGAGAGATGGGCCGAAACTAACAAAATGAAGTTCAACAGGGATAAATGCAAGATACTTCACTTAGGCAGAAAAAATGGAATGCAAAGATACAGAATGGGGGACGCCTGGCTAGACAGCAGCACATGTGAAAAAGATCTTGGAGTCCTTGTGGACAACAAGTTAAACATGAGCCAGCAATGTGATGCGGCTGCTAAGAAAGCCAATGGGATTTTGGCCTTCATAAATAGGGGTATAGTGTCTAGATCCAGGGAAGTCATGCTCCCCCTCTATTCTGCCTTGGTCAGACCACACCTGGAATACTGCGTCCAATTCTGGGCACCACAGTTGAAGGGAGATGTTGACAAGCTGGAATGTGTCCAGAGGAGGGCAACTAAAATGATCAAAGGTCTGGAGAACAAACCCTATGAGGAGAGGCTTAAAGAACTGGGCATTTTTAGCCTGCAGAAGAGAAGGCTAAGAGAAGACATGATAGCCATGTATAAATATGTGAGGGGAAGTCATAGGGAGGAGGGAGCAAGCTTGTTTTCTGCTGCCCTGCAGACTAGGACACGGAACAATGGCTTCAAACTACAGGAAAGGAGATTCCACCTGAACATCAGGAAGAACTTCCTGACTGTGAGGGCTGTTCGGCAGTGGAACTCTCTGCCCCGGACTGTGGTGGAGGCTCCTTCTTTGGAGGCTTTTAAGCAGAGGCTGGATGGCCATCTGTCGGGGGTGCTTTAAATGCGATTTCCTGCTTCTTGGCAGGGGGTTGGACTGGATGGCCCATGAGGTCTCTTCCAACTCTACTATTCTATGATTCTATGATTCTATTACCCCAGTTTTTCTCTAAGGCTCAGAATTTGCTTATTGATCACAGTCTGCAGTTCAAGAATTATCCTCAAGCAATTTACTGGTATTCCATTTGCTAGCTGTTTTCTCCATTTACACAGCATTTCTCAGGAAGCAGAATATTTATAACAGAGAGATTTGTTAAAAAAATAAAGTGTGAGCACTATTGAGTCTTAACCAGCACTTTGAAATCTAGCTAGAACAAGCGTGTCAACCACTGTTGCAACAAGGATTTCATGTATCCCTATAGCCAGCCTTAGTTAACAACACACTGGCACTTCTTTTGATCACTTGAAATTTTCAAACATTCTTTAAAGGCAATCCAACATAAAGTGTAGTTCAAAGGGAAGATACATGAAGTACGGTATATGTTACCATGAAGAGCCATAGCCGGGGGGGGGGGGGGTTAATGGGTCCCCCCCCTCAAAATGTGTCAAGTTAAAAAAAACTAGTTTACTCATGAATTTTAACTGGTTAACCAATTTATGAGTAAACTAGGTTTTTTTTTAACCTGACACATTTTGAGGGAGGTTTGAACTTTAACACATACACCCCTCCCCGCATTCGGCCCTATTACCATGACCAAGTGCAATGTCTCTAGGAATGGGTGCAACTATGCATATTCACATCCAGGTGCTGCCAAAACCTGAGCTTTCAGGATCAAGACAGAGTTCAGAAATACACTCAAACTGTGAACCTAGATCAGAAGGGGAGTGTAATCCCATCTAGCATATTGCCTAAATAACACACCTATAATTTGTGGAACTGCTCCTTCCCACATTTTGGCACTTGTGAGAAAGCTCATTAACCAACATTGGACTAAAATTATTGTTTTTCAAAACTAAATATATATTTTGCACACCTCATTATACGTGGTAAATTTTGGTGGCAACTCCAGTTGTGCTTTGCCACAGAGCCCTCTAGCTCAAACAGCATGTACTTCTGGGGTGGATCTGAGGCAAAACCGTGGTGAAATAGGAGTCGTTGCCTATAAAAAGCCACTACTGGCAACACAGGAGGTTTCCCATGTTGCATTGCCCTCAGTGCGGCAAGCCGGCTGGCAGACACTTCCTCGCATGTGATGAGGGAGGGAGGAATGGTGTGAGGCACAAGGTGATAGGTCCCCATGCCTCCTGAGCGGGCAATGCTGGGATTGCTGCAATGTGCAGTGATCTGCGGTGATCTACGGCGACATGTGTGACAAGGTAGTATATGGCCCATGAAGATTTTCTCACCTGGAAAAATGGAACACGACAAGCTTCAATCAGTAGTCTTACACCCCTATAGACCATACAGTTGGATATTTTCAACGCAATTCCTTAGTTCTTCCAAAATGCAAGAAGTCTATGGATATTTTAAATGTTTGTTCTCAAGCTCCTAAGTATCTGAAAGTAACAGGTGTTCTCCTGTAGCTCAGTAATTTAGAAGAGTACATTCTATCATGGACCCACATGTTTCTATCTAGAAAGTTCACAAAATATTTTTGTCTTCTTTTATAGATGACCCCCTACTATTTTGCAATGAAAGTAGAACACACATAACAGTATTCCATTGTGCCATTTTAAAGGCTACAATAAAAAGTCAGAATGAGCCAGAAGAAAGCTGCTCTGTCTTTGATGATGTTGAAAAATGTACAAATAAGATTTTCTTTACTAGATCAATTAGTTTTGAATATTCCTTTCATAAAAAGAAAGAGTCATATGTATGGAAAGAGTCAGCTTCATTCCTCAGCTGTTCTCATGATTAGGACTAGGTTGGTAGGGGGGACTATTTATTTTAAATGAGAAACAACACTCTCCAGGCCCCTTGCTGTGCTTTATAATTTATATACGTTCTTTGTAGATTTCTATTTATCCCAGCTGTGAATGGAAGTCCCAATGATATGTTTTTCAATATTATTTCACCGACTAAACAATAAAAAAGCTCTAAAACTGGTGTGCATCCTTTAGCCTCCTGTTGTCCCACTTAATATTAACTCAGCACCACTGTGAAAAGACTGCCGTTTTATATACACATTGATTGTTAAAATACTACTATCCTGCCTTAGGAGGAAAAATGTGTTTACCCCACCAAAAGAACTGCCTACTTCTTCCAAGACTTGGTAACAAGACTTGGTCTATATCAGAACAAAATCCACTGAAATAATGAAATAACATGTCAGGCACATCCTCAGTCTAGAGCAGGGGTCCCCAAACTTTTTAAGCCGAGGGCTGGTCCACAATCCTTCAGACTGTTGAGGGGCTGGATTATCATTAGAAAAAACAAAACAATTCCAATGCACACTGCACATGTCTTATTTGTAGTGCAAAAACAACAACAACAACAACAACAACAAGAAAAATGAAAGAACAATACAATATTTAAAAATAAAAACAATTTTAACCAACATACATTGATCAAGATTTCAATGGGAAGTGTGGTCCTGCTTCTGGTCAATGAGATAGTCAAGTTAATTAGGATTGTTGTTGTGTGCCTTCAAGTCATTTCAGACTTTGGGCGAGCCTAAGTCTAAAATTTATTTATTTATTTATTTATTTATTTATTATTTACTGCGTTTATTTACTACATTTGTATCACACCCTTCTCACCCCAAAGGGGACTCAGAGTGGCTTACAAATTATATGTACATACAATATATTGTATTATTAGCATAGCACAATATTAGCATTATATATTACTATATTGAACTATACCACTATACTTTTATATAATGTGTAATATAGAACATATAATTAATATTATTATATGGTATTATTATTATTATTATTATTATTATCAATATTATATGTATATACAATATATTATATTATAAAACTGAGGGCGGGGGCCAGGTAAATGACCTCGGAGGGCCGCATCCGGCCCCCGGGCCTTAGTTTGGGGACCCCTGGTCTAGAGGAATGGATCTAAAAATACTGGTTGCCAGTAAACAAAGGAGATCTGATCTGACCCACAAAAAAAATTGAGTTATAGTTTTGTCCATTCCAGTGCAGTCAGAATAAAAACATGTGACCATGAATTACTTCTTAAGATAAGCAAAAGGAATACAACATTTTAATAGTAGGAAAACTTAGGCAGCCACAGAATTGTGCATGTTTCTCTCTGAAGCTTTTAGACATGCAGGTTTCACTGCTTGATTGAATTTTAGATTCCTCTTTCATCTCTTTCCATAAAATAAAATGAATATTGCAAAGAAAAAAAATCAAGTTTTGAAAATATTTTCTCCTCCCATCAATTCTGATTGTTGCTTGGTTTTGAGATGTACATAAAACCTTATACTGTCAAGCTTAATTTCAGGGTTTTGTTTCTCTCCATTCCTCCATCCTTTATTTGTCCTAGGTGTGCTCACTGCTTGCTGCACAAAGCCATAGGGGAAAATACAGTAGGTAACTTGGGAGATGTTTACTAGCTATTTCTTTTTCTTCTGAGCAATATTCCACAATGCAATCATACTTATTACTACTCAGAAATAATCCCCAATATGTTCAATGAGATTGTAGCCTAAGGAAGACACTATAAAAGGCCACTGGAATACATTTATTTCTTTATGGCAATTGTTTTTCTTCCAGCTATAACTTCCTTTGCTCATGCTATTATTTCTTGAAGCTAATAATTTTCTGACTTTCTTTCCCCACCCCATCCAACACCTCAGCAACAACAACCATACAAGATAGATTAGAACAGTGATTCTCAACCTGTGGGTCCCCGGATGTTTTGGCCTTCAACTCCCAGAAATCCTAACAGCTGGTAAGCTGGCTGGGATTTCTGGGAGATGCAGGCCAAAACACCTGGGGACCCACAGGCTGAGAACCACTGGATTAGAATAAAAAGCTATGATTGACTTAAAGGGACCACAGATGTCTGATGTTATTGGGATGCTGGGATTTTCCCTGACCTATGGTTTTATCAGAAAGGGTAGATGTGAACACGAAGTTAATGCAGTGACCATGTGTTTGATAGAAAGCTGTAATTCTGAAAAGGTTCTGATGAAGGTATTTTAATTTTCAGTAATGTATTATGTTAAATGACAGTTGTTAATCATGCCCCCCCCCACACACACACACACAGGGTATTGCATTCATTCATTGGGGGCCATTTAAATTAAGTGCATCAAATTCAATATTTCACTGCTTAAAATTGTTTGTTCCGTTTTGTGTATTACTGATTAATAGTGTCCACTCTCTGGTTACTTGGTCACATCCATTTGACAACACACTGATGTTGCATAGCAGCATATGTTCTAACTTTAATTTGTGAAATGTTGGAAGATTGAGATTTTCTTTCCTGGCCAATTCTTGGTTACACTAGTATTTGCACTTCAGAGTGTTGTTGGTTACATTTTCATTTTTTGCTTTATTTTTATGAGTAAACTATCAATATATGAGTAGGAATAAGAGTTACAATCTCCATCCATTTTGACTTCATGAAGCCTGTCAGCCTGATATTTGGCTTAATGATGTGAAGGTAATGCTTTTTGCTGTCACTTGGTTGATTTCTTGCCAAATGTAAAGGGAAAATGTCATCTGGCAATATACTGAAGCATGGTCCAAGCACTACCACAATAAGTGTTAGATCGGGACAAGTTTGTATTTATCCCTGCAAAATTAAGGCCCCATCTACACTTCCACATAATGCAGTTTTGTAATGTGGTTTAACCACATCGAACTGCATTATATGGGTCTATGCTGCCACATAATGCAGTTCAATGTAGTTAAACTACATTATAAAACTGCATTATATGGCAGTGTGGATGGGGCATAAGTTTGCAACATACAAACATAGGTCATGATGGATTAGGTCCCATCTCTTGCAGGATTGGTATTCTTTCCATTGAAATGGCTTGGCTACATGAAAATCCTGTTCCAGAATATAGTGGCACACATGAGTGTTCTCCTGCCACAGTTAACAATAAGAAATCTTGTTTTCATTAACATGTATGTATATGTGTGTGTGTGTCAAGAGAGAGAAGTAGAGCCATTCAAAGCAAAGAAAGGGGAAAATGTCTCTCAAATCAAAAGGTACAAATAAATTAACATTTGCACATCTAAACAATTTGAAAAACTTATATTAAGACTCTCTTTTTTAAAAAAAATGTAATTTACACCAAACTAGCTTTGAATCCCATTATTAGTTCTAACTATAGAGTAGCCCCATTGGATCTATGAGATCTACTTATGTGCTGTCTCGCTATTCAGCTCTTGGATCAGTGGGTTTACAGTACTTTGCTTAGGATTGCCCAACATAAGTCCAACCACTGTATTGAGTTAGACTTCCATTCCATTGCTCCAAACTATTCATCGTATAAAACTAAATGGAGTGTAAATATTTAATAAGTTGCTAAGTTGTGCATCATGCTTTAGAGGGATTTCTTTACCACTTTTTGAAAACAAGCTAGAAATACACAATTGTGATGCTGTCTCTTTAACTGGTCTTAATCTTACATTGTTCAAAAATAATACAGAACTATAGCTGTCATCAAAATTAAAAACATGTACATTAAGGAACATTTTAACTTAGAACCTGAAGAACCAGAGTTAAACTCAGAGTTACCCATGATATGAAGAATTCTCCCGGGAAGGGCAAACAACTAATAAGTAAATGAAAAAAAAATCTATACAATCTGCTGAACTTTATTGACCACATATTACATGCTGTTGAGTAAGTACATTTGCAATTTCTTCAGTCAATACCACCATCAGTGCATTATTATTTTTGGGATTGATAGAGAAGATGATATGGATTTTTGGATCCTCATGTAATGGATGATAAGTCACCTGTTGTGGAGCTCCTTTCTGTCCCTAAACAAAAAGTTTGTGAATGCATTTAGAGGACAGATCTGCTACCATCACTATTATAAATCTCTCAAATGTCATCTAATATTATTGCACAGATGATGTCTTCTTCATTAGAGGTCTTTATCATTCTTTTCATTTTATTGACTTAGGCTTTCCTCATCTTAATGTTTGTATTCCAATCAAGCATCTTTTTATCCCCCCCCCCCTTCGATTTGGTTACAAATTCAATATTCTTTGCCTCAGAGTATCTCCTCGCCTCATTCCTTTTCATGATGGCCGCTTTCCATGACAACAACAACAAAAAATAGTTCAAAAAGTCCTGCTGTTATATAATCCATCGTGGCAAGTGAATTTACAGGAAAACAATGTCTCCCCAAGTGGGAAGATTCTAGTAAATCTGAAAATTAATTAGCCCTTTGGGAAATGAACTCCTTTAACTCTTAGAGATCTGATGTGTTTGTAGATGAGGCTTTTACCGTGCAAGCACTCACTCTCAAAAATGGAATTTTATGAGGGTAACAGACAGTGATACCTCCTGTTTGGAACATCCTGGCATTTAAACTCCCTCCACTGCTTCTGATTTTTTCTTACTTTTTGGATTAAAAATCAATTGAGGTAAGAAGGATGGACTAGTTAAAACAAACAAACACTATCCTAGCAACTATCTGGAAGAATACTTGTAGTAGGAGACTTCACTGATTAGTTCAAATCTATATATAAATTTAGGTCCTTCTTCCTGTTTCTTTAACTTTGCAGTCCATCAAGTTACCTTGCCCATAATCAACTTGATTGCAAGGCTTCCTTACCTATCTATAGCCTTCGCTGACCAGAAAGACATCTGTTTACCCCAAGCTCCTCCATTCTCCTTAATGTTTCTTTGATTCCATAGTAGAAGTTCTCTCTTTCTCTCATGTCTATAACACACACACACACACACACACACACACACACGGGGCTGCATAGTCACAATTTGGTTGGGTGAGGGATAAATGTTTTGGACAGAGGAGACATGAAGTTGAACTGATATTTTTCAATTCCTAGACAGCTCAGATAACCAAATCAGATGGATGGACATTCAAAGGGCTGTAGCCGGGGGGGGGGGGGGTTCAACCCCCCTCCCAACCTAGTTTACTCATGAATTTTACCCGGTTAACCAATTTATAAGTAAAACAAGGGTTTTTTTTTAACCTGATACATTTCAGGGGGTTTTGAACTTTAATCCCCCCCCCCCCCCGGCTACGGCCCTGGACATTCACATTGTAAGGCCATTGTCATCTTAGCCATGTCAGATGTAAGTGTGTAAGATAGCAATGTAATTCATGATGAGTTTGTATGGAATACCAGGGAAGTTGGGGAATTTAGTATACATCGAAAGTGGGAGAACAATATTTTTATTATAGAAAAGTAGGAAAAATGAGAGAGAGAAAAGACAAAATAGTTTTTTAAAAAAAGGAGTAAAAGGGAAAAAAGAAAAAGAAAAAAGGAAAAAAATAAAAATTAGAAGAAGAAAAAAAGTTCTAGACTTCCATTCTGCTCTTGCTATTCCTTAAGCATTCGTAGTTAGTATTCCATTGTAACGATACTATATTCCCTTCATCCTCTTCTAATCTTGGAAATAATAAACTTCAGCAGATGAGATCTAATTTTGCCTGTTTTAAATAGTCTTTGACTAGGTCCCAGTTGGTTTCTTTTTTAGGTAATCCTTGGTTAGGGGATAGCCAGTAAGTCAGCCTGTCCATGTTCATAATCCTCTTTTTTAGGAATTTCTTTTTGTCTCCACATTCTTGCATAGAATAGCCTTGCCTCAGTAACCAAAAAGTTAAACAAATTTTCTTTATTCTTGTCATTTTCAATATCCAACATTCCCAGCAGGAAAAATTCTGGTTGCCTTTGAATTTTTATTTTTAAAATTGATTGTATCGCTTCCCATATATCTTTCCAGAACTGTTTCGCTTTCTTACAAGTCCACCAGGAGTGGAAAAAACTGCCTGTTGTTGTTCACAATTCCAACATTTGTTGTTTTATTTGGTGTCATATACCATCGATATTGCATCTTAAACCAGTTCTCTTTTAAATCGTATGAATAAGTATATTTCAGTCGTTGGTTCCAGGCTTTTTGCAACACTGGAATTGTTTATTGATAGTCTAGCAAATAAAAGGCAAGTAATTATCAGCATTTCACCATGTATGTATGTACAATAAAATGGGGTTCATGAATGCCTGTCAAAACACTGGACTGTAAAAAAGAATGCGAAATGGAACTTCAGTCAATAACCCTACCCATAGATGGTCCAGTTCTTTTTTTGCTCTTAAAGAAAGGACAATTTGATGCCCTTCTTCACTGTTACCTGAACTGACCAGTACATCTTCCACTGTACCTAGAAACAAGCTAGTTGGCAGGGTGCGGGATAATCTCCACAACACATGTAGTTTTGTCCTCAGCAGAGAAGACTAATAAGAAGTCTCCAAAGGAGTGGAAAAGCAGGCTTCTGTCTGAGGGAGTTTGGGTTTTTTTTTCTGTTTGCCTTGTTTGTTTGTTTTTTGCTTGTTTGTTTGATAGGGTTGTCTCTGTTCATGTCCCTTACTTTGTCCACAAGAAACAGCTTTCATTTTCAACTTTATAATATCTTGAAAGGTCTTGATATCAAGCATCAAACCTAGAAGGGTAAATATGACAGTATGTACTAAGTTATTTGAAATCTTGAGTAGTTTAACCTTTTCCAGTATGTTAACCAAGTTTGCTCTAGCAAACCTGAGGGAAAACATGCAACAAATTCCTCCCTAGAGGGCCCAATTGTACATTTAATAACGGTTGCATGCAAACTTGGTAATGAGATGATTCAAATATAAATTTATTTGAGAATATCTGACTCAGTCATGGGACTATTTTGCCCTTCATCTGACCTTTATTTTAAGTTGTGGGAATTACAGCTATACATACACTTTGTGGTTTACAGAAAGAATAAATGTTAACGATGTACATGAATTTGCAGACATTATGGCATTAGTTCATATTTGCACAAAGAACCTATCTTTAAGATGCATGCATATTCAGCCTTGGTAGTCCCTGTATACCAATGCTTTTTTTTCCTGACTGTGCTACAAATCTACAATCCATTTTAGAAATGAATGTTAAAGTATTGATGCAGGGAGAACTGATAATCATGAAACTGGGGGACCTGTATAGTTTACCAATTGCTACTTTTGTTCCAATAATGCCCTTCCAGTAAGAGCTAGTTACTGACACATTGGCAATCACAATCTACAGAGTACTGTTCTCTCAGCCGCAAAATATTGTCCAGGTCCTCTCAGTGGCCAAATATTGCCACTTCAGTACTTTGAAGATGCAAACAAAACATTTATTTGATAAATGATATCTAGATGTGTACACTGAGAAATAATTCTGCACATATTGCCCTTATAAATGAAATCTTGGAGGGCCACCTGAAACCCATATGACAGCAGGACGATGGAGATAAGCCTCCTCCTGCATTTCTGATGACAGTGTGCCAGATAGGTGCATGTCAGAGTTCTGTTCCATAAATAAATGTTCCATGTGTTTGCAAGAATTCAAATGTGCTCCCTTTATTGGCTCTAACAACTGTCACATCATATGTGTTTAATGGTAATTTTTCTCTTGAGTAAGCAAACCAATATTCTTTTTCTACAATCACTGCCACAGGTAAATAAGTAATTAATGAAGATGTACAAAAAAGAAAAAAAAAGTAAGTGAAAAGGAGTTCACAATCTAGGCAAAATCCAAGCAGAGTAAGACTCTGACTCAAAGTCATGTAACAAACTGTGGTAATAGCGTGAACTCTGTCAACATAGCAACAGATTTAGATAGTTGGAAAGAAAAATAATCTAGAAAATTATAGAAAATAAGCCAGTTTGGGAGAGGTATGATATAGAACTGCCTTTGATGGTCACAGAGCACTGTTATATTTGCTTCCCAGAGAAAATTTTATAGAATTCCAATACAATACATCCTCCTTTATCCATGGATGTCATATTCATGAGGTTACAGCCCAGCCATCTGTGTAACATCTTTTCACCCAAAATGAAGAGCTAATTAGCCCAAATATAGCTTAACCAAAAGGTATTCAATCCACTGATTTAAAGTTTTTTTTTAATGAGTGTTCTAGAGAAAAAAAGCGACTTCAAAAATACATTCCAAGCTAAAAGTTACAAAAGTAATTCCAAGGTATATGTAAAAGGTTAAAATGAAAGTACATCCAAAAGACAGGATTCAAAAGTCATTCCAAAATATATCCTATAGTCATAATATTCTTTGATGCAGCAATAAACAAAGTCTAGCACTGAGAATAAAGCCAGGGTCCCCAAAAATTAAACAAAGAACTGTTTCCAAATGAGATTCCCTGATAACAAGCAGAATAACATGACATGAACCCAAAGCAAGAATCTCCTACTGCAGAGCTCAAGGAAAAGGTGACTATCTCCTGAAAATATTTCATTTACACAGAGCAACCAAAAAAGATAGCTGAAGAAACCTATTTTTTCCCATGGAGACACTATCTGTCTGACACCTGGAATCCTTCTGTTTATTTTTCAAATGCTGAAAAAAAGTAATTACCTCTGCTTGGCACTATTTTGTAATAGAAAACGCTGAGTTATAGGCAACAACCCAGTGTCTTCTACCTCCCTCACATTCCTCTCAGGGTCAGGGAAAGCCAATTCAGGAGCACAAGGCCCCACCAAAGGGTCCCCCTCCTCCTCCTCAGACGAGGCCTCAACACATGGCTGGCACCCATGCCAGCACAGAAGTGACATTAGGAGATGGAATTGTTTTCCTCTCCAACACTTTTTTATCAGTAATTTTAAAAAAAATTAATCCTAAACTGCAGAGTTCTTTTAATTAAAAAAACATACAGCTGAAGAGAACTGAAGGAGGCTTGAATTACCTCTCTAAAAGGAAGTATAGCCATTGGACCATGTATCAGTGAAGTGTCACTGTCATTTGATAGGTGAGGTCATTGTCCCAGTAAGGGGATACTGTCAACTTCATGTCAGAAAGCCCTGGGTTCTTTAGTGATCGTCTATGGAATTCTCTTGATTCAAATGTAACATAGGGTTAATTATTATCCAGTTGCAGGTACCATGGGATTGGAAAGATCTTGGAGCATATTCCCTATGGACATGGATTTCATACTGTTTTGAGATAATATACATTGGCTAGCATCCTGATAGTGGCACACAAGTTTAAGTCCCACATCTGTGTGTGTCTATGTTTGGTTTTTACTGAGGCTAATATTCTCTTCCTCCCATCACAATTACTAATCACCTCCTACCCTGACTCACTGTTTAAATCTGATAGTATTTTTGGTTATTCAACAGCTGGTGCAGAGAGGGAGAATAAGAGATGTGTCTGGCAGTGTCCCTGTACTCTGGTGCAGAATGATTGTACATTTTCTGAATTCTCCAGAGACCCACTTATCCATGCAAATCACTAACAGGGTGCCAACATATGTTTTGTAGGCAAATAGGAAGGGAGGTTATTCATTCATTCAACTCTAAAGGAAGAATACTAAAAACAGAAGTGTAACAGTTCTTTATCTAAAATAAATAAAACAAAGAAATGCATTTAACACCATATTTCTTTGAACTTCAATTATAGCATTGGTATTCCATCCACTCTATATGCTTGGCTGGAAAGAATGAAAATAATGACAAAAAATTATAGGCCTCTAAAATACAGTTTTAATTATGATCAAGATGCATGGTAATGGTTAAACTGGCATTCTATGTATTAGAATCCATTGGTCCTTTATTTTAAAAATAGTTTCATTTCTGTTTCAGAAGCAATGAAATCTGTTTTTGCAATTGTTCTGCTAAAATGCAAGTCTTTGCTTGATTTTAATAAGAAGCAAGCACTTGACTTTTCTTTTCTCAGGACTGGTCCTGTTGCCAGTGCCTGAGGCAGTTCTTCCTTAGCTATTTCCACTTCTTCTACTTTCATTCTCAGTGCTTTTATTTTTCCTCCTGCAAATTCCATTTCACCCACTGCTGGTGCATCTAATCATGTTTTCCCACTAATGGGTCACTCAGGGTATACTTAGCTATGGTGTTTGAGAAAACAGAGTGGACACTGTTCTCAAATTGTCTCGTGCACAGGAAAAAAACCCCCCACATTTGGATTACTTTTCTCCCTTCTAGCTTGTAAGTATAAAACACATCTGACAATCATTTTTCTCAAAAAAAAATTGGCAAATGTGAACTGACAGGGTCAAATTATTTTTTAAATAACCTTACAAAAAGGTCATAATGCACGTCAATCTTGTTGTAGAGAAATTCTCTTACTACAATGACACACTCAGTTGCTACTTAAATATCCTTAATATCCCCTGTAGGTTTGCTTCTAAGACCCCTATAGATAACAAAATCCATAGACACTCAAGTCTCATTATATACAATAGTGTATTAAAATTGCGTCTCTTATATAAAATGGCAAAATCAAATATTGGGTTATTTTTGTTTTTAAATATATTTTTATCTATTTTTTGGATGGATGTAAAATCTGTGGATACATAAGGCTGGCTGTACAGGGGAGCTTCTAATTTGCACCTGTTAATTTTTCAGATGTTTCTTTTATAGCTGTACAGACCTTTCCAGACCGGGATTCTATTTTCACAAGGGACATTCAAAAGCTGGCAAGCACGCATCTGCATCATTGCACTTGTGCTCAGAGCCATTGGTATAGAAAAGTCTAGTGAGACTGATAGCTATCATGAGTACCTGATGGTTTCATCCTCCATGAAAACAGAGTTCTGACACAGACAGCTTCAACAAATAGAGGTGGATCCCTTGTTATCCTCTGTCCACACAGGATGATGAGAACAGAAAACAAACAAACAGGCAATGGATATTGTAGCATCTTCTTGCTCATATTCTTGGGAGGCAGTGTGAGGTAGTGTGAGTGTTTGAGTGTTGGGTAAAATTCTGGTGACCAGGGTTGAAATCCCCACTCAGCCATGGAAAACCATTGGGTGACCTTGGGCACGTCACATTTTTTCAGCTTCAGAGGAAGGCAAAGGCACTCCCAAGTGTAGACATTGCTTATGCCTTCTGTTTGTACCTTCCTCTCTTTTTCATGATATACTCTGATCATGGATTTTGCCTCATTGGTATGTTTCATTATGAAGAGCTATATAGGTAAAGGAACAAACAATGACTTCTTTCCCTGTCATTCACTATGTCCCATTACGACAATGAAAGGTTTAAAGGAAAATAATAAATGTTTAAATAGCTGTAATACTCAGTCATTATCCATGTATATAAAGAAAGGAACAGTTCAGAGATGGAGGGGAAGCACACCAACCCAGTTTGATGTAATTCACTAGAACAGAGTGGTAAAAAGGATTTTATGAAGTAGCTTGGTATTCCTTTTTAAAGGCCAATATTGAATTTGGTTCTAACCTCCTGGGAATTGAAAAGCAGTAGTCTCCAGTTTATACTATATAATTTTTTTGTTACAAGATGTACCCTAAAGCATTCACTATGAAATATATAGTTACTTTTGGAAGAGAGATTCATCATTGTTGGGCTTCACACAGATTCTTCTCCACCGCCCCTATGCTGTCTTGAAGTAGTAACTGCATATTTAGCAACTACTGTAAAAGCCATTCCCCATCGCCTTTGGGGCTTTTCATTTCATCTTTGGCATTTTCAAGTGTCTGGAGAAAAATGCCACCTTTGAATCAAAGCTTGGAAGGCTGCCAGCCTTGGCAATGCTAAGGTTGTACGCTTTTAGATCCTCTGTGTTGGAAAAGTCACTCAGACTTTTTTTTCTGATGTTCATAGCCATCTGAATTTTTTTCTTAAAGTTGCCAGTGTAAGAAATCCATTGGCCCTTAGCTTTATGAGTTAGAAAAAGTGGGATAAATGGAGTTGCAAGACTGAAGGGGTTTTGTTCCATCAGCATTCTTTTCCAAAAATTAAAAATCATTTTGGAAGTGACTACACAGGCAAACACAACTGACATTAAATGCATAATGTCAGATGTATTTGCCTCTGTACTCAACCATCTCTGTGTCATTCTGGCTATCCTACAAACCTCTGATTGTTATACCAGATTAGGAAAATAATATGACTGCCTCAAGTCCAAATTAAATCCAAATTGGTATTTTCTTAATCTTCTATATTAATTATTTAGTTACCCCACTAAATGGAATAAAGTAGTATTCTTAGTGCAAAAATAAAATCTGCACCCAGTTTACTAAACATTGGATTCCTCATGGAGATCTTTGTGAATGTTTGCCTCCTGCAATGCAAAGATGAGGATTTTTAAAATATAAAATCACCATCTCCCTGGATCTGGGAGGTTCTGCTCTACTGGCTGTGTTGACAGAAGTGGAATTAATTAGTAGGTTTAGATTCTCATTCTTTAGGTGCATTTCTACAATGAGGCAGAAAATAAAAATGTTAAAATCCAATTCTGATTGTTTGTCAGCAATTAAAAATAAATACAGCATAACACTCTGTGGGCCTCTCCCACCATTCATTTATTTATTTGTTTGTTTGTTTAAAATATGAAGACTCCAATGGAATAATTATCATTTTAAAGTAACCTCTTTAAAAGTAGGGATATTTCCAAAGAGGTCAGAGTACTTGTTGCCAAACCATCTAGCTCTATTGTTTTCTGTATCTCACTTGATTCATTCACTTTTTAAAACAAAGTAAATACAAAAATAAAAAACAAATATTAATGTGTGGGTATAAAGTCAAAATACAATTAAAATATAATAAATACATTAAAATTACATTTAAAACTCACCTTCAACCCCCCCTCCCCAAATCCCACTCACAACCCTCCCAGCAGTGTGCCCCTGATCCTTCTCCATATGTCTACTGGCACAGCAATGTCTTTATCTTACTATTTGGGAGGGAGTTTCAAAGTCTGAGAGCAGCCATCAAAAAGGCCCTCTCCCTTGTTCCCACAAAATGCCCTTAAGCTCCCCAGAAAATGATTCCTCTGCCATTAGCTGACTAAGGTGCCTGCCCCATTCCAGCTCCTTATTGTACAAGCTGGTCATTGGATTGGGCTTTAATAACCAATACTTCCTGGAATAGTGGTTTGATCATTGGACTAGGGAGGCCAACTTTCAATTCTCCACTTGGCCATGGAAGCCCATTGAATGACTTGGGAAAGCCACACACTCCACTCCAGAAATCCCAGTGATAAGTTCACCTTAGGGTCATCATAAATTGTAAATAATGTTGTTGTTGTTGTTGTTGTTGTTGTGTGACTTCAACAACAACAACAACAACAACAACAACACAATAGAAAATAGTAGTGTAGTTTAATAAGGAAAGCACCATAGCCATGCTTCAGCAAGCTGGAAGAGAGAAAAAGTTAAAGTGGTGACAGCATTTGTTCACTTGGTATTGCCTTAATGTTGGACCAGAACTTGGGATACCAGGCTTTGAATCCTCAATCAGCCATAGAAATCCACTGGGCAACCCTGAACAAGTCTCAATATTAATATTAATGACAACTTTATTTTTGTGTGCCGCCTCCATCTCCCCATCGGGGACTCAGAGCAGCTCACATGGGGCCAAGCCCAACATATCATATAACATCGTAAAATGAACAGTTAATACAAATATCGATGTTAAAACTAATTAAACAAGTCATAATTTAAATAAAACGTAATTAAAACAAAAATATTAAAACAACCATTCCGACATTAAAAGTCTAGTATAGCCCAACAATACGGGCGACAGTCAAACTGAGGAGAGAATGTCTATGTCTAATATTTCAGCCTTATAGGATGGCAATGGCAAACATATGAGTAAAACTTGCCAGTAAAACCCATTGATAGAGTTGCCATAAGTCAAGGTAAGTTTAAAAGCACACAGGAACAAAAATCCATACTATTATCCTTACAGTAGCTTGATTTAAGTTCACCTGTGGCTCCATTTTACAGAGTCCAAGGATTTGTAGACTGGAAATAGAATCCTTGATTGGAAAGCTTTAATGCTTAATTCAACAGACTTGAGCAGTAGTTTTCCAAATGTAATTCTCCAGCTGTTTTGGATTTAAGCTTTTAGAAACCCTAGCCCATTTTTACCAACCATACATGTTTATGGAATCTTGGAGGACCAGTTTTTAAAAAACTAGACTAGCGTCCTTATCACACTGGGGCTTTAACGCAGGCAGCCCCATTCTTCTGGCTCCTGCAGAATTCTGGCAAATGCAGTTTGGAAGGTGAGAACCTCAGTATTTGAATATTCAAAACTACATTTCCCAGAATTCTGCTGGTGTCAGAAGAACAGGGCTGCCCACATTAAAGCCCCAATGTGATAACAATGAATATCTCTTGAGCAAACAAAAAAAGATCTTTTTTGGGGTTCCATGGAAGAAGTCATAGCAGTTAAAACACTATAGCTGCTTAGTACAGACACAGTCATCATGTTTGTTATGCCTGAATCTTAGTTGTTATCTATATATTCATAATATTCAAGAAGCACCTGCTATTGTATTGTGTGGAAAAACACCATGTCTTGCTTGTTAAAAGTAGTAATTAAGACAACTAGCTGTCTGCCCTCTTCATGTAATTTTACATTCTCCACTTGCTGCCGGGTGATTCATTTTTTTAAATTTAAACAGCTTTGTTAAAACTGTGTGCAACCATAAGCATACATTATGCAATCCATTTTAGCTTCAGAATGAAGCAGGAAATTATTCTTATCTCAAGGGCATTGTCAGCATCAACTTTTCAGGAACTCAAGAAGTGCAATAATTAAAACTGCACCATTCCCTAAGTAAATATAAGGATTTCATTAACCTAATAAGCATTCCAGCAGTGCCTGTTTGGAAGAAAGGACAATTGAGTTCACTAGAAATTGCATGGCCAGAAATTTGTTGGGATACTATGTTAGTGTAATTACATGAGAGATTGAGCATTTTCAAAAAATTACATAAGTGGGGTCCAATCTTTCCAGTCACATTTTGACTTACCACCTTATCACATTGAGAAATTTCCCAGTCATAGGATACTTCAACCTCTTTTCAAGCATGGAAAGGCATTGAGGTCATCACATGAGTTAAACTACTTCTGCCCATCATGCATATCCCTCAGTAGTTGAAAAGAGGCAGAAGTGTCCTGAAAGGAAGAAACTCCAGCAATTTATTTATTTTATTTATTTACAGTATTTATATTCCGCCCTTCTCACCCCGAAGGGGACTCAGGGCGGATCACATTATAACACACATAGGGCAAACATTCAATGCCCATAAACACATCAAACAGAGACTGAGAGACACATGCAGAGGCAAGTTAACGTTCTTCTGAGGGGATGTTCGATTCTGGCCACAGGGGGGAGCAGCTGCTTCATCATCCACACTGACGGCACTTCCTCATAACAGGTCGTAAATTAGTTAATCTTGCCTCCCCACTTTTTATAAGTGGTACCTTATCTCCTACTTGATAGATGCAACTATCTTTCGGGTTGCTAGGTCAGCAACGAGCAGGGGCTATTTTTTATTTTTAATTGACGGGTGCTCACCCCGCCACGGGCTGGCCTCGAACTCATGACCTCATGGTCAGAGTGATTTAAGGCAGCTGTAATCACATTGAGAAATTTCCTCCTCATAGGACAATTCAGTCTCTTTTCAAGCATGGAGAGGCATGGAGCTCATCACATGTTCCAGGGTTGAAAAAAGGCAGAAGTGTCCTGAAAGGTGGAAACTGAACATGGGCCAGCAATCATGTTCAGAGCTCCTACCTCTTATCACACTTTACTCCCATGATTCCAACAGAAAAACAGGTGGGATGGGAACCATCAAAGTTTCCTGTCCTGTTTCATTGTCTGTCAGCAGTCTAGTGTATACTTTGGGGTTTGATGCAGAACAATAGGATCTAATGGAAAGCAATGGTTTTAACCTAGATCACTGTCTCTTGTATCCTATGGGATTTGATGCAGAACAATAAGATCCCATGGAAAGTAATGCCAGCTCTTAAGTTTCCATGTGTGAGTGTTAGGCTTGCTCAAATAATTCGTTTTCCCCGTTAACCGTTATTAATTCGTTATTTTCGTTTGTTTTGAAGCAATTTTGAAGCATTGGTTGTCCACACGTCTGGATATCGCGGTTTCGAATCGCGAGAGGCCGTTTTTCGTTATGTCGTCGTTTTTTTCGTTAGGAAAAAAAAGCTTTTGCAAATCACCCAAACTCCCACCATTCAGGCCCTTTCCTTTTGCCCCTCAGCAAAAGGGGCGTCACGGGCTCAGCCAATGGGAGGGGGCGAGGGGGAAGGAGGCCGAGGAGGAGGAGGAAGACGGAGGGGGGAAATGGCCGCCTCCGCCGCCGCCTCGCCTCAGCTCAGGCCTGGTGTCTCTCTGTGAGGCGGGAAGGCGGCGGATGGAGCCGGGAATGGAGAGACCGAGAGAGACAGAGAGGGGCCCGGCGGTGAGGTTTTGACGTCTGTGCGAAGCTAGGCAAGTGGGGTTTATATATCTGTGGAAGGTCCAGGGTGGGAGAAAGAACTCTTGTCTGTGGGAGGCAAGTGTGAATGTTGCAATTGGTCACCTTGATTAGCATTGAATAGCCTTGCAGCTTCAAAGCCTGGCTGCTTCCTACCTGGGGGAATCCTTTGTTGGGAGGTATTAGCTGGCCCTGATTGTTTCCTGTCTGGAATTCCCATTTTCTGGGTGTTGTTCTTTTACTGTCCTGATTTTAGCTTTTCTGTAGCTAAAAATGCATATAAAATTGATTCTATTGGGAGGATAAATGATTGGATTTCAACTCCTACAGCTTAGCTTTCTCTGCCAATAATGGTACCATATCAAACTAAACCTCCCAAGATTCTGTAGCAGTGAGCCATCTTGGATATTGTAAGGGATTTTTTATTATTATTATTATTAGACCTTGCTCCCAGGAAGGTGCCTTCGCTGTGGCTCCCAACTTATCTATCTACCTTTCCACATATTCTCCACATTGTGTGTATGTGTATGTATATTATATATACATGAGCCCTGATGGCGAAGTGTGTTAAAGCACTGAGCTGCTGAACTTGCAGACCGAAAGGTCCCAGGTTCAAATCCCGGGAGCAGAGTGAGTGCCCGCTGTTAGCTCCAGCTTCTGCCAACCTAGCAGCTTGAAAACATGCCAATGTGAGTAGATCAATAGGTACCGCTCTGGCGGGAAGGTAATGGCACTCCATGTAGTCATGCCGGCCACATGACCTTGGAGGTGTCTATGGACAACACTGGCTCTTGGGCTTAGAAATGGAGATGAGCACCAACCCCCAGAGTCAGACATGACTGAACTTAACGTCAAGGGATACCTTTACCTTTACCTATATACACACACACACACACACACACATTATGCAGGGACTATATACACAGTATATATCACACACACACACCAATTTAACAAAGTTTCAGCCACAAAAACAAAGTTTCTGAAGTAGAACAATGACTTTCACAGTAAAGACAACCCAATTTAACAGGAAATAAGACTTTCAAACCAGGAACAGATTTCTGCAATTATTAAAAAATGGTTTATTATAAAAGCTATGAAAATTCGCCAAAAATCAGAGGATAAGGGAAACGTTCCAAATTTTGGTGAGCTATCAGTGTTAAATGTGTTCTACCACTGTACCAAGTTGGAAGAAGATCACTCAAAAATGAGGGTGGGAGAGTCCTGTAAAGTCCTCTCCCTCTGTGCTGTTTTTGGGAATTGCGCATGCGCGTCCGCCATTAACGAATTAATTTAGAAAATAACGAATTTTCGTTAATTTCGAATTTTTTGGGGGGCCAAATTCGGAAATACCATCAGAAACAAAAAGCTGCCCCCCTCTAGTTTTGAAACGAGTTTAGAATCAAATTTTTCGTGGATCAATCAAGCCTAGTGAGTGTAGTGGGGAGGTAGATCTCAAAATGGGACTGCTGATGATATAATAGGAGCAACTCTCTACTCTTAAAGGGACGGTCACCCATGCTTTCCCCTCTCAATGTGATGGGCCACTGGTGGGAGTGAGCTCAATGGGCGAACTCAAAGCTGTGGCTTCCCAGCACAATCAATTAATCAGCTGTGGAATTCAGCACAATTATACTGGCATATATTTATTGTATGCTAAAAATATTTTCATGTCTTTTCAATGCTTACCTACTGTCTACTCACCTTAGTCCTTTCAGTGATTTTTAAAGTATTAAAGTAAACATTAAAATCAAAACAACCAATAGATATAACTATCTGGAACTAGAATAGCAGATATAGTTCCTCTGTTGTTTGTAGGTGCCTTCAGGACAAATGCAAGAAATAAAAACACTAACAGGGTTTAAATGACAAGATTTATTCAGAGGTTTTCTAGTTCCTTCTGAGAATTGCCCAAGATCATGTAATAGATGTCCATGGCTGAGTGAGATATCCCAGAGTCCCAGTCCAATACTCAAACCATTACAATGAACTGGCTTTCATGCAGACAAAATGAATTTACCTATTTTTAAACAGTCATCTTCAATACAAAAAGAAGTCAAGGAAATTGAGATGAAGTCTTATGACACCATTAAGACTTCCTTTATTTTGATGTGAGCTTTTATGCATAATAATCTACTTCCTCAGAAGTCCTGTGATGTAATTGTAGAATTATTCTGATATTTATGGTTATATTTATGCATTTATTTGTGGGGGTTTTTTAATTTTAGTATTTGTGTTGTTTTGATTTCTAATCTGTTTTAAATTATTAGAGCTTTTATGTATACCTGCTTTAATTTTTGCAAGCCATCTTGAGTGTCAGGACTGAGGAAAAGACTGGATATAAACTATCAAAGAGGAGGAAGAAGAGAAGATCAAAAAGTGGTCACTTGTCTGTGGTTACACATCCAAGGAGATAAATCTGAGCGAACTGCTTAGAGTTAGTTTCAGAAGTAGACAGAATTTTTTCTTCTCATTTGAACTTTGATGGAATTGTATATTTTATGTTGCTTTACAAGTTGTTCATCTTTTGAAGGAGGGAAGGAAATGAGTCTGTGTCTAATTGTAGCTCATTTATATTCACAGTTGGTTTTGCATTTTGAACCAATTTTTACAATATTGATAGCTTAAATTGTATTGCTTCCGATTCTGAACTTACCCTTATTTCTGCAAAAAGTGTGCTAATGTACTGGGGAAATAAAATCAATTTTATGTTCATGGCAGCATCTTTCCAAGCTGTATAGGCAGCATTCATATTTCCTTCTGTTCCCTTTGCAAAACTGAGGAAATATTAACATTTGTCATTTTCCATTCATTGCTGAATGTGTTCATGTTGCATTAGAAATTAAAGACATTATTTTCAATCCTCCTTATCCTCTATACATTTGGGAATAACTCTTTCAGAGCATTCATATTCTGATGCCATTTTTATTAATGTTTCTAGTTTAGAAATAAGGTATAAATCATAGTTTATCAACCAATACAACTTATATCTGAAGTTAAGCTGCAGCTGAAATTGTGTTCTATTTCTTTACCATTCTACAGCAAAAAAAAAGAGTAAAACTATGTAGGACATGTCAATTTGTATTCAATTCCTATGTAAGGGAGCAAATTTCAAGGTCTAATAAAGCTTATTAGTACATTGCACTTAAGATGAAAAAACTATTGCTATTTTATATGACCAGTTGAACCCACCATATTCCTAGCCTTATAGTTCCACCCATGTTTGCTTGATCAGAAAGAATATCCAACACTGTTCAAAAGTGCTAATTCTACAAAGCAAAGCCACATAGAGGCCCAGCTTTAGCTTGAATCTAAACATATTGTTGACATTGCATCAAATGTAAGACATTTCAACCTTAGTATAATATTATCACTGCTACTACTATTATTGAGAGCCAGTGTGATAAGGAATTTCAAGTGTTAAACCAACATTAGGAAAGATCTTGCTTCAAATCCTCACTCAAGCATGAAAACCTGCTTGGGCAAGTGGCACTCTCTCTGTGCACAAATTTTGTCAATAAAACCCCCATGTGTTGTGAATGAGTCTTCTGAGGCTGTGAGTGATAATGGAGGGATCAGAAGAGGAAGGAAGAACCCTCGCGAGGAGGGCTCGCTGGAGGATTTACACAGGAAGAGAATCAGGGAGATTGATGGGGAGTCTTCCGAGGAGGATTCATGTGGGGACTTGGGAGGGGATCTTGAGGTGGAAATGGATGCTGAGGAACCTGTGGTGACAGAGGAAGTTGGCATAGATTGGGCACGGGCTCCGGAGGATCTTGGGGAGGAATCTGGGTCCATGGAGGCAGTGGATGCTGGAAAGGCTTGGGAATCTTCAGAAGCAGATCCCACATGGTCTGCCTGGAGGAATGAGGGGAGTTCCACAGGTGTGGACAGAGATGGGTGTGGGCAGGATGATCTTAATTCTGATGAGGAGTTTGGGACGCCTGATTCTAGGGCGTTGGCTGTTTGGAGCTCAGATTCTGATGAGGAACTTGGGACACCTGACCCTAGGGCGTTGGAAGTTTGGACGCCCAAGGAAACCTAAATAAATTGGGGATTTTTGGCCACTATTCTTTGTGTGTGGCAAGGTGTTGCTGGGCGCCATTGGGTTTCATGTACATGATTCTGAAGACTGGCTTGGGACTTTGCAACAGATCTGCTGTTCGCCTTCGTTGTCTTGGCTTTTTGTGCCATCCCTTGATGTGGACCTTCTTGTGACGACTTCACCCTTTGGACCTTGGACTGAATCTCGACTTGGTTTATCTCTTCACTCCCAAACTCAGCTTGGCATCATTCTCATCTCCGTGGCTGTCTACCGTTGCTGACTGCTGGCTTCATTCCCTACCCTGACGCTGTTCCCTTAACCCGACTTCGGAACGGCTTGACTTCGCTACAATGCTATGCTCCTTTGGCTCCTAGCCTGGCTTCCGTCTCCGCAGCGGCTTGCCACTAACTCCTCAGCGTTTTCCAGTTTTGTTTGTTTGTGCCGCTTTCGGTGAAGAGCTTTTTAACCCGGTTTGGGTTTTTGCCTCAGTTTAGAATCGCTGCTGTACTCCTGGGTTTTGGGGAAGGTTTTGGGACTTTGCGGTGATTTACCTTTGTTTGTTTTGCCATTTTAAGCCCATTTTGTGTCTTTGGGCTGAGTTCAAGTACTTTATGTTAAATCCGGATTATATCTCTGGTTAATCTGGATTATATGCCAGTTCATGTTTTTGGCATTTTTTCTGTTTTGACTGCTTAATAACACTGAAGATTAAGTGTTTTAAGACTCTGACAATTTACTGAGCTATTTTTGAGTTGTTACTTAAATAAACTATATTTTGCTCTCAGTTGGCGTCTGACCTTTGACACCATGATAGGTTCACTTACAGAACTTGAAGGTATTCTACTACTACTAATACAAGTTGAATACTCCTTATTGGAAATATCTGAGACCAGAAGTGAGAGAATTGTAAATGGGACTCAACTCTAAACACAGAATGCATTTGTGTTTTATATATTCCTTCTTCACATGGTCTGAACGCAATTTTATACACACTATTTTTTAAATAGTTGTATGTGGAGCCCCGGTGGCAAAGTGTGTTAAAGCACTGAACTGCTGAACATGCAGACCAAAAGGTCGCAGGTTCAAATCCCAGGAGCGGAGTGAGCACCCACTGTTGCTCCAGCTTCTGCCAACCTAGCAGTTCGAAAACATGCCAATGTGAGTAGATCAATAGGTACCGCTCCAGCGGGAAGGTAACGGCGCTCCATGCAGTCATGCTGGCCATGTGACCTTGGAGGTGTCTACGGACAATACTGGCTCTTCAGCTTAGAAATGGAGATGAGCACCAACCCTGTCACGACCCAGGCTGCAGAGCACCAATAACCATACACAGAGGCCAGAATCTATCTAATATCTTTATTAAGGGAATATATAAAGTTAATAAAAGCAAGTGTAGGAAATAGTTCAGAAGTAGACCTTTCAGGGAAGGTCAAAATTAGTCCAAAGAAACAATGTCCAATATGAAATATTAAGGTCCAAAGTTGTAATCCAATAACCGAAACACTCACTTTGCCAAGCAAAGTGAGGGCAGATGACAAGGTCCTTTAGTCCATGAAACTTGAGCAAGGCTAGGAAGTAACTTGATTCTTGGAACACAAGGCTTGAAACAAGGCAACAAGAAACGAGGAGCAAGAACAAGATCCGTGGTAATTACTTGGCAAGGTCCGGGAAGCAAGGCAAGATCCGGGGAGTAAACAAGGCTGGGAGCGGAGGCTTGGAAACAGGAACGAGGCTTGGAAGCGGGAGTAGCGCTGTCCACACACACTACTCCAGTAGCTGACGAATTGACTCCGCAAGATTCCTAAAGGGCAAGGAACCTAAATAGGGTCTCGTTTTCCCACCAAAGAACACTTCTCTGGGGAATCAGAACCGAAAGTCAATCTCTGTGCCCAGATGTATGACTCCCTAAAATTTCTCATGGAAGCAGGCTTAATCATCTGAATGCTTTGCTGCGATTCTCAGGCTTCTGCGATTAGCCTGCTGAACTCCTTTTTGTTGTTGATAATAATTACGGCGAGAAAATGGGGGAGATTTTGACTCAGGGCTTGTTTGGCAGATTTCTGGAAGACAAACTTCCTGCAGGTGCAAGGGCTCCAATTCTGGCTGGGAAAGTTCCCTTTCTGGCTGAAATGGTGGAAAACCCAAGTTTTCCTCTTCATCCGTCACAACAGCACTAGGAACGGGACTACATGGCCCATGAGTCATCACAAACCCCCAGAGTCAGACATGACTGGACTTAACGTCAGGGGAAACGTTTACCTTTTTATGAAACAAGGTTTAAGCACCTTGAACCATCAGAAAGCAAGGATTAAACTTTCTGCCACCTATGTGGACTGTTTGAGATTTCCAAATAAGATATTTTCAACCTATCCTAACAATAATTCATAATGAAAAAAAATCTCTTCCTTATCCTTTGTTTAAAGACAAAATACAAATTGTAGAGTGTTCTTTATCTCATTTATCCCTCGGTTTTCTTATGTGATGGCTATTGTGTTGCTCACTGGGTTTCCAGAGCTGAACAAGGATTTAGATTCTGGTCTCCTGAAGTCCTAGGACCTTATAAGATGGATGGTTTCCCCCATCTTTGCATGCTGCCAGCACATTCCCAGGACGGAGTATGACATAGTCCATCAAATGACCCAGGGCTACTTCTGACAAGGTTTGTGCCAGCAGAGTCCAGCAGCATGCAGAGAAGAAGCCCTGAGGAGTCTCCCTGAGGAGAACTTGAGAAGACAAGTTCATAAAGTTTCATAGGAAAGTCCAGAATCCAAGGAAAAGGATAAGGGGTTTCATTGAATGTTCATAACATGGTCAAGCCAGCCAGAGTTCAGGGCAAGGAGGGGCCGATTGGAGATGGGAGTCACTGGTGCAGGAAATGATTAGGAGAGTCGTTATCTCTTGCCTCAAGCTAAAAGGTCAAACACCCTTTGTGCCAGGATTTTAGTAAATCACAGTAAACTCCAGTAAAATATCTCAGTTACCTTCTGCTATAAATATATGAAATATAGGACATAAAACCTTGATTTAAAATTTACACACTATCTAACCTGGGAAGGGTCCTTGATGTTGTTATTGTGGTCTTTGCAAATTGACCAAGACATCCAGCCTGATGTCCTTGCCAAAACTATGAATTCCCTGATTTTTGAACTATCTTTTACAAAGTCCTGGGGGGGTCACCTCTATCACAGGGGTAGCAGGAAAACATCATGGGATGGCAGAATGCTGCCTCAGTTTTCCCTGCTATCTCCTAGATTCTGGACCTCCATATGATGAGGTCCCTAGTTCAACTTTTAAGCTACTCCAACATGCTGGCTCTCAATTTGATCTGACTAAAAGAGCTGAAATATAAAATAATAATTTGGAGAGGAAGAAAAGAACCAGGGGTGACTAAATTGATAGTGCTGTATGGAACACTGAAGTATAAGCCAATGAATTTGTTGGCTGCCTCAATATGAGTATAATATCTATATCAAGAGAAGCGATAGTTCCACTGTATTCTGCTTTGGTCAGACGTTGCCTGGATTACTGTGTCCAGTTCTGGGAACAAGTTAAGAAGGATATTGACAAGTTGGAATGTTTCCAGAGAAGGTTGACCAAAGCGATAAAAGGTCTGGAAGCCTATGAAGAGCTGCTTAGTAAGCTGGGTATGGTTAGCCTGGAGAAGAAAATGTTAAAAAGTGATATGATGACCATGTTTAGACAGTTGAAAGGTTCTAGACTGAAGATGAAGCGAGCTTGTTTTCTGCTTCTCTAGAGAGTGGGAAACAGAATAATGGTTTGAAGGCATAGGAAAAGAGCTTCCTCCTAAACATTAGGAACAAGTTCTTGATGGTAAGAACTGTTCAACCATAGAATATGCTATGTCAAAGTGTTGTATATTGTACTTCTTTGGAGGGGTTTTAATAGAGACTGGATGGCTATCTGTCAGGAGTGCTTTGAGTGCTTTGCACATTCCTGCCTGGTAGGAGATTGGACTGGATGGTCTGTGGAATTATTTCCAACTTCATGACTCTATGTCTAGAGGATGCCACATTGGTTCCATTCAGTGACTGTGTAATAATATAACATAGTGCTATTGGGTTATACATCTCTCCATTACCACGTCCTTGTACCTTCCCCACCTTATCACCATGTGGCAGTAGCTGGCTTTTTAATCTACTTAATCATCTACCTGAAACATGATTTCTATAATAGAGTAAGATATCAGAATCAACTTTACTTATTCAGTTATAAAACACTCACAATAGCCCATCAATTGAAAAAGAAAGAAAAGAAAAAGAACCAAGTTCCATCAACATATCTTGGGCATGCACATGTAGGCTGGACAAAATAACCCAATTGCATGTAAAGTTTTGAGAAAGTTCTTTTTTGGGTCAGTATTTGACCTAGTAAAACTGAACAAATCCTATTACCTTATTTATTATTGTACTGCTAAAAATGATTATGATATAGAACTCTTGAATAAGATATGTATTAATGACAGTGGAATACTCATTTTCTTTTCTTTGTAGTAGTTCTTCCATATCACCATGTAGTCATATCTGTTCATTAATTAGTGGCATATTTTAATATGTGAAATTGGTTTGGAGGCATTTATAATGACAAAAATAATCACTTCATTGAGAACCAGTTCTGTCCCAGATCACCATAACGTGTAACAAAAGGGAAATGGAATTATCTTGAATACACTGAATGTTTATGACCCAATGATTCTGTTCATTATTAATGATTGTCTGTGTGTTTATGAAAAATGATCAACCTATCAAAAGTCATACAATGGATCAAATAATCAATTAAAACAAACATTATTTCTCCAATTTTAATATTTGCATGGCATAATATAGAATGCAGATGTGGGAGGAAAATTCCATTATCGGCCAAACTATTTTCATTAGTTTCATTTAATTATAAATCTTGACAAGCATTAATTGGCTGTAGTGGTAACGAGCAAAAGTGGGCAGCTGTTCTGCTTGGATTTAAAGTGTGAATATTACTGCAACACTCAGAGAGATTTTGTGCTCCAAGCAATCTCTTTCATTTTCATGATTGCAAAGTTGATCGTCCTACAGCCTGAAAAAAGAGGTTCTTGTTTTATTATATTTTTTTTCAAAATAGGCCTGTGCTTTTGGAAGATTTCAACAAGTCTCCAATCTTTATTTAATATAATCTAATAAAAACTGCTAACTTTAAAAATTAAAATTTATATATTCATACATATACAATATTTATAGTGCAGTTCAATGCAATCTAATTCATAATTAAGCTTTATTGCGTTCTGCACAAATCTATGCATTTGCTAAGAAATAAGGTCCATTGTGTATAGGACTACAGTCTATGACACAATCCAATACATACTTGATTGTGGGGCTTAACTCTGAGTTAATATGCTCATAACTACAAAATCTTACATCAAGTGGATTTGCTACATTATACAGTGTGTGTGTGTGTGTGTGTGTGTATTATATACTTATATACTTTACCTTACCTATACATATATATATATATGTAAAGGTAAAGGTTAAAGGTTTTCCCCTGACATTAAGTCTAGTTGTGTCCAACTCTGGGGGTTGGTGCTCATCTCTATTTCCAAGTCGAAGAGCTGGCATTGTCCGTAGACACTTCCAAGGTCACGTGGCTGGCATGACTGCATGGAGCACCGTTACCTTCCCGCCAGAGCGGTACCTATTGATCTACTCACACTTGCATGTTTTTGAACTGCTAGGTTGGCAGAAACCGGGGCTAACAGCGGGAGCTCACCCTGCTCCCTGGATTGAACCACCAACCTTTCAGTCAGCAAGTTCAGCAGTTTAACCAGCTGCGCCACCAGGGGCTCCATATATACATATATATGATACACCAGAGGTGTGATATGTGTCCTCCTCCAGATGCTGTTAGTTGACACTTATATGTGTCCTGATGGGGAATTGCTTTCTCCAGTAGTTCCAAAGTAAACTAGAAGGCCATAATTGTTAATGTAGAGTCCAACTTTATAGGGGAAAATACACATTTCTGTCCTACACTCTGACATTTGATAATCTGAACAGAATGAAGGCTCTGGGCTTAGTTATCCTACATTGTAATATAGTTTTCTTGTTGTGTTACATCTGCCCCCTCCCATAGCTACAGACCTGTAAAGTGATCAAATCTAGACAATCTCATGGAATCCCAGCCACTGTATTTAACAGTAGTTAGAAAGAGGCAGATTGAACACCTTAACAAGTGTGGTAAATTCCAAATGGAATCTCCGATTGCCAATCTGTTGGCTGTAGAGAATCATCAGTTTGGAATGACTGAAGATACTATCTTCCATATTGAAAACCGCATTATTTGTCATCATTAGAGTCCCCCAGAAAGACATCACATGCTGTTCTAAGATCATGCTGTAAAACCTTCTAGTAGAAACTGAATGAAGTATTAAAAAGTAAAAAGAATAATCAGGAAAAGTGAGAGCCTATCCCAAAGGGATGCACTTAACTGATGCAGAAAAAAAAACTGTTCAACTCATTCTATATCTTCATGGACTTGTGTTTCTACTCAAACAGTAACCCTTTCTGCTACACAGAAAGCAAATGTCTTTTCAAAATGAGCAAAATTCCCAAAATAGCTTGTGACGTAATACTGAGGTTTCTTTTCAAAAGAAAAATACCATTAATTCACCTGGCAGGATCACATGCAGTAAAAACAATATTCTGTCTTTCTGTGATAAAAAATTATAGAATCTTCTAGTGCATGGTTTCTCAAACTTTTTCAGTTGTGGAGCTTGTTTTGAAGCAAAAGTTTCTCATGGAGCCCTGAGAAATGTGTATACACAAACACACACACACACACACACACACACATATATATATATATATATCAGAAATGGGCAAACATTTTGACAAACATAAACTTAGTATTTCAATGGAAGACCCCCAGGGGCCATCCAGTCCAACCCCCTTCTGCCATGCAGAAAAAGCACAAATAAAGCACACACAACAGATGATCATTCAACCTTTGAAATACTACTACTACTACTACTACTACTAATAATAATAATAATAATAATAGTAGTAGTAGTAATAATACTACAGTAGAGTCTCACTTATCTAACGTAAACAGGCCGGCAGAACATTGGATAAGCGAATATGTTGGATAATAAGGAGAGATTAAGGAAAAGCCTATTAAACATCAAATTAGATTATGATTTTACAAATTAAGCACCAAAACATCATGTTATACAACAAATTTGACAGAAAAAGTAGTTCAATACACAGTAATGCTATGTAGTAATTACTGTATTTACGAATTTAGAACCAAAATATCACCATGTATTGAAAACATTGACTACAAAAATGCATTGGATAATCCAGAATGTTGGATAAGCGAGTGTTGGATAAGTAAGACTCTACTGTAGTAGTAATAATAATAATAATAATAATAATAATAATAATAATAATAATAATAGCAATCCCAGTCCAGCCCCCTTCTGCCATGCAGGAAAAACACATTCAAAGCACCCCAACACCTGGTCACCCAACCTTTGTAACTACAGCAGCAGCAGCAGCATAAACCCCAGGGGCCATGCAGTTCAACTCCCTTCTGCCGTTTAGGAAAAACACAATCAAAACCCCCCTGAGCGGTGGGAGGGAAATAGGGTTTTGGAAGCAAGTAAAGTAAGAAGGAAAGGATCTGGATGGTGAAGGAGGCAAGGAAAAGGGGTTCTGGGGATGAGGGAAGTGAGGGGAAAAGGCTTTTGGGGGTGAGGGAGGCAGGGGAAAAGGCTTTTGGTGGCAAGGGGGCTGAAGGGAAAAGGCTTTTGACGTGAGGGAGGCGGGGAGAGGGGGAGGAGCAGGAGAGAGGAAGGAAATCTTGGAGGGGGAGGGGGAGGGGAAGGAGGCAGAAGGAGGATTTATAATAATTAGATTACAGCATACATAATTCGTTACTAGTGATTATCTACTGTTACTAATAACAATATATAAAAATCATTCTTTTTTTTCTTTTCTTTTTCTTTAAACAGCCTCTAGGTAATCTCTGTGTGCATTTAGAGCCATCTGTCTCAATCATGACAATGAGTGAATAGAATAAAAGTCAGATAAAAAGACCGATGTAGTTAAAGTATCTCATCCATGTAAAGGCAAACGTAAAATTATGAAAGTTGTAGAAACATAAATCTTCTATAATGGTTCTTAACACTCTTAAATAAAGTAGAATTAGAAGATGATGTTGCTAACATGCAGTCTTTGGGTGGTCATCTGTAAACTTGCACTTGTGAGAATTCCTACAACTTTGTATAGTGTGTTTCAAAGACAAGTTATCTAATTTACAGCATAAATTATCATAGTAAGATGATTGACAAAGCATCATCCAAAATATAATTTCTAGTACTGTCCTATGAAGTTGAATTGGGTGCACTGGACATTTTGTCACATCCCAAACCACTGCCAATGTAAGTTATGATGTTTTCTTCACCTCCTAAATTAATTCTGCAGGTAAATTTGATTGATGAGACAGCAGTTCCATAAATGAAGTGATTTTTTTTTTAAGAAAAGGTATAGAATGAGTACAATCTGTTTGGTGAAAACGCATGACCATATATTTGCCTTGGGATAGTGTGACCTTTCAGAAACTTATGAAAAGCAAGGTCTCTAAAATTGAAAGAAGTAATACATTAATGTGGCATTTCCTTTTATGGGCCAGTCATCAGTGTTTGATGGACAGATAACTTTCATGAGTTCCCCAGCCAAGGCTGGAAGTATCTGTCATCACTTCTTGCCAAATCCTGAAAAGCTGAGAGGGATATCTTGTGAAGATTTTGTGGCTCAACTTTTATGAAGAGAATTTTTGAACCAATAATTTATTACCTTGAAATTTGGCAAGAAGCTTTCCAGAAAGTAATAGTAATATATTCCCATTAATGTAGGGCGGAGGGGGAAGAGGGAAGGATCCAGCCAACATAAATGTTGGTCCTATTTGTTTCTGACATTGTTATACATATGCGCCATGGAACTTCAACTCATTTCACTGCCAATGGAGTACATGGTTTTAACATAGACTGAGTAAATTGTATATGTGCTATACTTAGAACTTTCCTAATGTGACCTTTTCACTTTGACGAGATTGATCAAGACTTTACTTACCTAGTGGGAGTTGGTAGAACATGCTAACTATATAAGCATTGCTGACTATATAACAAAGTTGTAACCCCTGATGATGCAGCAGGTTAAACCGCTGAGCTGCTGAACTTGCCGACCGAAAGATCAGTGGTTCAAATACGGAGTGCGAGGTGAGCCCCCGCTGTTAGCCCCAGCTCCTACCAAGCTAGCAGTTCGAAAACATGCAAATGTGAATAGATCAATAGATGCCACTCCGATGGGAAGGTATGAGCTCTCCATGCAGTCATGCCAGCCACATGACCTTGAAGGTGTTTATGGACAATGGCTTAGGAATGGAGATGAGCACCAGCTCCCAGAGTTGGACATGACTAGACTTAAAGGAAAACATTTACTTTTGCCTTTACAATCATCAGCTACCTTGTTAGTTACAACTTTGGTCTTTCTCATGACAGCTCCACTAGTGAAAGTGTTTTTACTGAATTTACCTAGTGGGTAAGATATAGGAAATAGTGGGCAGGTAAAGGTAAAGATTTACAACTTTTAAATCAAGTGGTGATCATCCTCCAAAAAAGGACTAGAGCTAATAAGTGCCTTCAGCAAGCATTTATCACATTGATCTCTTATAATACTACTGCAGGGCAGTAAAAAGCAAACTAAATACAACTGGAGCCAGTGATAATAAAAATAACATTGGGAAAAGAGTCTCGTTAGTACACATAGAGAGTACGAAATGCTAGCAGCATGTGAATATTAGAAATAAAATGAAGAACAGCCAAATGTATGAAAGGCAACAGCAGGTGAAGACAGGCACAAACAAATAGCAAGTAACATTTCTTAGAAAATACAATGGTGATAATGTAATCCGTATGAAAGTAACAGAAAATACTCTAAGCACAAATTTTCATATTGCTCTTCTGAAATCTATTATGCACACATGTTGGTTAACTTAAGATTTAAAATTTATTATTTTTTATTGAAGATTCTTTGTTATACACTTAATTCTTTGTCATTTACAGGATATCATTATTTTGCTGACTATTAAAAGCATTTATAAATATAAACAATCAACAATATTAAACACATATTGCAATTGGTGGAATAGGCATCTTTCTCCAACACATTCCAATTTGTGACTTCTTACATGATTTAAATATGTCATAACCTAATAAATTTATCACTAATTCTTTTACTTGGAGTGGTCCAGCCACAATTGATTAAAACATTAATTATGCTTTTATGCAAATTTACTTTAACAAATTTCTTCCAGTGGAATATAAATAAAATATTGTTATTTGTTAATATTATTGATGTTTTAACTTTGTTTTAATAGTGGGCTTCTGTGCATTTCAGATATGTTGTGTCTGGGTTCACTTTAAAGAAAAGTTCTACTTTTTACGATAAGTAAAAGGTAAGGTATCTTGAGTTTGGGTTTGGGTGAGAAAGGCAAGATATAGATGAATATGGTGGTGTCTGCAGTGAGTGGGAGGACAAGGCAATCAAATTAGTTTTCATGATTGTCCGTGATCTTGATGTAAAGCAAGGGGAAAGGATTTGTAGCTTCCCTGAACATGTCATGTTACAATTTTCATCGACAGCAACAACATCTATATGGACCCAGTAGAATAGATAATTTCTCTTCTGTCCTTTGTTATCATAAACCTTGAACATGTACATTGTAAAGTTCCACAAAGTTTAAACTGAACAGAAAAGTTTGTACAGAGAAAGAGAATGGGAAAAAAGCCATACTGATGCGAAGGCCTCTAGTAGGGAACACTTCATTGTAAGACAAGTTAGATGGAAGCTCTATTGGAGCAATTCAGTCCTTAGAGTTAAATTCAACAGTTGAAAGAGTCTGTTCTAGTTAAGTGATCATATATGGAAGCATGCTAATGAATTTGCCATTAACTTTAGTATAAGGTGAATACAATCTATGAAATCTATGTCAAGGATCATTTAACAATGTCTTCTCACATTTACTCACTGACAAGGCTAGCCATTTTCCTCGCTGAAGCAAATCAGCATATATCCTCTACTCCCTCAAAACCAATACGTATGGTATGTTAAACCAGCTATTTTTTTCTAGCACTTGATAGTACACAAACTATGGCACAAAATAGTGAATTAGTTCCAAAAATTGGATGAAATTAAAGAATAAGAAAAAGTGGAATCAAAATTTAAAAAAACTGGAAATTACATTCTGAACAGAATTTTGCCAAGTTGAAATGGCCACTGTGCAAAAAAAAAATGCAACTAATAGGCTTGTGTGATTTGATCGTATGCTCATTAAATTTGGATCTAATTTGGATCTAAAGCATTTTTGAAGTGAGTTCCAACCCATCTGCTCACTGCCTTCCAATATTAAGAATTTGAATCAAAAGGAGCCTTCATTTCTTATGTCTCAGATGTCTTCGGATGTAGCTGTGGTCAAGCCCCACTGAGAGGTGAACCCAAACATTTTGGCATGCTTCTCAGCCAATCAGGATTGATAGAAGAGGGAGGGAGAGGTGGGGGCATTGTTCTTATAGTCTTTTTTTAAAAAGTTGTTTTTAAAAACTTTAAAAACTCCCAAAAATCAGTGTATGGGTGAAACATTATGAAACCCAATAGGCAAAGCGTGACAAACATGTTCGACCATTGTAGCATTGTTTCACCCCAATAGCTTTAAAAATGAGGGAGAAAGGAGCCTCTGAATTTTCCCCATTTATAGTAATTTAATGGGAAGCGAGAAGTCACAATGCCTATGCTAAACTGTATTTCCCAGAAAGCATTGGGCTGGAGCAGCGATCGGTGGCATTGAGAGACAGTCTATTATAATATATGCAATCATGGAATCTGCAAAGAGGAGTTAAGGAAATAATAGTATATATAAACCACACTCTCAGCCCCAGAAAACCCAATCAAACAGGAAATAACACCATCAAACCAGGAACAGATTTCCTCATTCAGAGGCTGATGGCCATCTTCGGGGAGTGGTTTGATGGTGTACTATGATTTCTGATCCTGGTGATAAATGTCATTTCCTAATTGGTTCTGTCATAAAAACATAGCAAAACTTTATTACACTGCCATAACTTATTCTTTGTGTAAGGGACATCGTTCTATAAATAGCACATTATGGTTTGTTGAGTCTCTCATCACAAATTTAACAAAGTTTCAGCCACAAAAACAAAGTTTCTGAAGTTAACAACAACTTTCAAAGTAAAGACCACCCAATAAAACAGAAAATAGCACTTTCAAACCAGGAACAGATTTTTGTTATTATTAAAAATGGGTTTTTTTTACAAAAACTTTGAAAATTTGCCAAATATCTGAGGATAAGTCAAACATTCTGAAATTTGGTGAGTTAACAGTGGTAAATGGGTTCTACCACTGTAGCAAGTTTCATCAGGATAGCTTACAAAATGAGGGAGAGAGAAGCCCCTCAATTTTCCCCATTGACAGTAATGCATGTGCATGCGCATCCACCATTAACTAGGTACATAAAAGATTTGGAAGTTTTGGAAAGTTTTTAACTTTTTGACTTCAGAATTCGGAAATGACTTTAGAAACAAAGCGCCATACTTTCAAACAGAGTTTAGAACCATTTTTTTCTGGATCACACATACCTAGCAACCAAAGGTGTGCCATTAAATATGTGTACATTATTTACGTTATGGCTTAATTTAGGCCTGCTGCTGCACTGCACTGCAGTCTTGTTGAGTTGTAACAGATGTGTTATGATTTATTGCATTTTGAAAGAATTTTTGTGTATGGCCAACTTTTGACAATGTCATGTGTATTAGTTAGTTAAGAATAAATTAAGATATTATGATAAATTTCAAAGTTTTTAAAATATAGTTTCACTGCATGTTTCATTGCAATTGTTTTGATATTTCTATACTTTACATTGCTATCCCCATGTATACTCTACATTGCTATTTCCAAACATCATTAACTTGTAATACATAGGGTAGGCCTAAGATGCTCTGCCATAGAAATTAATACTAATAAGGGCTCCATGGGTCAAAAAAGTTGAAAAACACTGGTCTAAAATATTTGATACCATGCAATAAAATATGAACTTTTGTCCTATATTACAAGACAAAACTCTTCATTTAGGAGACATCAACATACTCTAGGGCAAAATGTGTTGTTTTTTGCACAAAGCACTTCACTCAATAAATAATAATTGTAATCCCGAATATGCATGACCTGTGCAGTGTGTCTTGGAAGTCTTTCATTCATTTGGACATAAGTCAAAGTTGAACGGCAAACCAAAACCTTGGCAAACAAAAAGGTAACATATATGTCTCTTCGATGCCTCCTCCAAAACAAAGCCAGCACTTAGCCTTTGTTCTTATTTCGATTGGTTTCAGTGAGCTATTTCTGCTTGTCGAAAAAAGAACTGCTTTCTCAAAACAAGTCAGTCTCCTTTAAATAATTTTTGCTCATGCACACAAACACCCAATCTTCACACACAATATTAGACTTTCACATTTCATTCTTATAACTTTTTGGATATTCCTCATGATCTCTTGGCTTGTGAAAGGCAAGAAACTGACCACACATTGATGAAAACTCTGATTTGAAGATTTCTTTTTATCCACTAAATCTAACTGTAATTTACAAAAGTAGTTAAGAAAAGATAGTATGGTTTGCCAGTTTAGTGACCAGTGAAAGTTTGCATGCAGTAGGGTAAGTTTTCTCCACGATTCCTCCTACTGTGGTTAAGGCTCACTAGCACAGCTTCCCAGGTTTGGTGGGATTCTTGGATCACTATGGACTAATCCCTTAATCTCCTCTTGTTTTGTGAAATAAATTACTGATCAGAACATGTCTCCAAACCAGTGACCACACTGCTGCCACTCTCTTTTATGGATCTCTAAACAGGAGACTTTTCAATCTTTGGACTTCATCCTACAGGATAAGTAAAGCATTTGGGAGACTTGGTTTTTTCTCAAGCCCCATTTGGAAATTAAATGGAAGATTTTCCTACCCCATCACACTAATTCTTCTCTCCGCTTTCTTTAAGATTTATCCATTTCATTTGCCATCTGGACTTGTAAGGATTTGTTTCTCCTACTGTCCCTCTCCTATTTTCTTTTTTTTTCTTTTTTTAAAAAATTCTTTCTAATCTTGGGAGTTCAACTTATAGCCCAGTAAATTTACAAGGGGCTATTCTTGTTGGAAATCAACCTCACACTGCTTAAGTCTGCAGTCCTCAATAAGGAGCAATTAGTAAGCTTTAGGCTAAGCTAAGTGAATCCCTTCCCCTCGGCTCCTGAATTTCTTTTGATGTAGGTATTTGTTCACTCTCTCTTACTCCTCCCATTTTCTATCTGAAACCCATGTTTTTATTTCTGCATCTTTACATGCAGATCTCTCTCTCTCTACTCTCTGTGTTTGAAGACATGCAGTGTTCGGAGGTTTTTTTTTAATTCTTTTTGAACCTTAGAAGTAATGGAGTTAGAGAGAAGCTTAGACCCAATTCATTTCTCTTAAAAATGTAGTTCTTATATTTTTAAATAAACATTTTTGAAACTTTAAAGATTGAACTCTGCATTTTTGCCTCCTAAGCTCAAGAATTCTGTTGCAGCCACAACACTTCACCTTCTGATTGCTATGAGCAGGCTGCTCAATTAAGTATTCTGCTTGTATTTTTGGATGCTTTGCTATTTTTAGGAGAATTTCCTAACATTTATTACATTGCAAAATCCAGAACAGGGGGGAGGGAAATGAAACTTTAGCTCTCTTATGTGTCTGTCTCTCTCTGCTAGCCTTTCAATAGACAAAATAAAAGCCTGACAGCATAGCAGGAGTTTCAGAGAGCAATTGAGAATGTTGAAAGAGGGAGTTTGCTAAGGTTACAGAGGCACTAGAAGTACAGAATCTGCATGTTTGTTATTTTCTCTTGAATGTTTTGAATTTCTTTGAATGTTTGCTATACCTCCCAAAACAGAAATGGAAGGAGAAAGGAATCAATTCTTCCCATCTCAGAGCTTCTCCCTCCATGATGACATTATCATTATCTTAACAATCAGGCACGGAGCAATTCCCATCACATGGCAAATTGGACATTTTTTCAAATCTCCACAATGGGGAATTGAAAAAGAAGTCGATTGCCAATTGACTTAGGGGTCGTGTGGGAAACCCACACTTTAGAAATGACAAGATACCTCTACCTCACATTTGAAGCTTGTGCTGTGTGAAAAACACCATCGGTGGCAGTTTCTTAAGTGTGTAGAAACACTTATTTAATTGCATGTGATAATGTCCTTCATAAACAATAGATGGTTTATGCAAGTGATGGATTAATTAAGACACATGTAAAACAATTCACTTTCATGTCCTATCCAGAGGATTAAAATATGTATATAAACTATATCAAAGTCTGAAATGTTTAGGATAAGATGCATTAAACACAGCATTAATTTTAAATAAAAATGCATGGGATCGTGTGGTTAACTTTTAAAGTAGGGTGGACAAAGTGGAAACTACAGACTTCACATAGCCCCCAAGGACCCTGAGCATTTAACAACATTTTTTTTAAAATGTTTATTCACAATATACCTCTAGGTTCAATAGATTTGTTCTTAATTTGAAGTTGTAAGTAAGTCAGAACAGGTACATTTTCTAAGTGTAACTCAAGCAAGGGTATATGCAGCAAGGGTATGATTTTCTGAAGTCCTGTGAGAGGACAGCAATGCAGCCACTTCAACTCCTGTCAGTTGCCCAGCCCTTCATCAAACCCTAGTAGCTCTATTTTTTATTCAGCATTGAGGGAAAGCATCACACAGGGGCTTATTATTATTATTTTTAAAGAGAGCATCTTTTTTCAGGTTTACCAAGGCTTTGGCTGCATAAAGAGGTTTGTTTTCTTATCAAAACAAAATGAGTAGGATTTCCTCATGCAAAATAATGATTCCATGCCAATAAAGCTCCAAGTTTACTGAGCTTTCTGATTTGTACAGGCAGCCAGCAATAATTTTTATTTGTTTGCTTTTGAATAATTCATTTACAAAATGTGACCAGCAATTGACTTCTCTTAACAGCATGATATAAATGTAATGAATAAATCTCCAATAGGAAATTTATTATAAATATTTATTGATTATATGATGCTTTGTTATATGTTATGTGGATGTAACATAAAACAGTAAACTACTGAAAACAAAAAATATTCATATATCTTGAAAGAGCCAGAGAAAAGCAAGGGAGTTCAAAAATGACAAAGTGATGTCATTTCCAGATTTCTTGAGGAATTGATATTTGCAAATTCAAAAGCCAATAAACTTCACCCAACTTTTTTTTAAAGAGGTTTGCAACTTACTTGACCAGTGGATTTTGTAGGATCAGTGTTCAGTTCAAAAAGTACCCTGAACATTTAAAAATGCATATTCTGGTATAGAGATTAGGCTATCTGGTTTGAGTGTTAGGACCTCATCGCATTGAGAAATTTCCTCATCATGGGACATTTCAGCCTCTTTTCAAGCTTGGAGAGGCATGGAGCTCATCACATGACGTTAAACTACTTCCTGACATCATGCATAGCCCTCCATGGTCAAAAAGAGGTAGAGATGTCATGAAAGTAGGGAACACTGAACCCAGATCAGCAATTATATTCAGAGCTCCTAGCGCATGAGACCTGTAGTTCCATCTGGAAAACACGTGGGATGGAAAGTAGTGGTTTGTGGTTTCTTAAGAATGGGACTTAGCAAGAAAGCAGCCCATAGAAATGTATTGACAATGAGCTTGAGAAAGAAAGCAGCCCATAGAAGTGTATTAAGAATGGGGCTTGAGATGGTTGAGCTAGAGGTGAAAGGAGGCATAAGATTTTCCCTTTTTAAAAAAGTAAGATAGAGAGAGTGGCGAAAACTAGGCTTCCTGTGTGATGATTAGGAACTCAGGCAACACAGGAAAAACTGAAGAGGCAAACAGGTATGATGGGAAAACAGGACGATTGCCATCACTAAACTTATGAACCCCCATGCTTTTCAACATCCATGTGATGGAGGTCATTAGATTACAACTTTGGTGACCAGGGTTTGATTCTCCAGCTCAGCCAAGGAAACCCACTTGATGACCCTGGGCAAGTCACCCATCTTTAGTCCCAGAAAACCCCTTTATCAATTCACTGGCAACCAGAAACACTTTAAAGGCACACAACACCACCACAACCTAATACTGTGCTAAGACTCTCTTCCCCTTTCCTCACCTCTGAAATCATCAGTGCCAGCTGAAAATCTCTAGATCACATTTTAAGGACCCGTTGGGGTGGCAGAGAAGAGGGGAAACCACTTCCTTCTTGGTTCTGTCAATGGATTACCTTGCTACATCCTCACCAATCTGTGTCAAAATGTGTATTTTGAGAAGGAAATCATTTTCCATTTCCTTTCTCATTTCATACTACCTTTGGAAATTTCATGCATTTTTTTTTTAAAAAAAACAATCCTCATATTAATTGAACAAAATGAATTAAGAGGGTAAATACATAACAATCATATTTTCATGCCCAGAAGTTTTCTGTTAGTATTGCTGCTCCATAATGTTTGGAAGGGATTAATCTCCTTCTTGTTTGTAAAAGGTCAGAATGACCTTCTCAGTAAGGATTCACAGGCTGCAATGATCATTGGGAAGGCCTGCTGAAATAGAGTGCATCTGTAATCAGCTGCATAAAAGAGCTTTGCTAGAGAGGGCTGTATCTATTGTATCTATTGTATTAGGGTGTGGGTGGTTGCTTTATTCCCTCAGGTTGTGTGGATCCTCATACCTTGACCTGTATCCTGAAATCTTGCTGTGCCTTGCTGGACCTTGTACCTGTTGCACTCCAGCACCTTTTCACCCAGCACCACCCCAGAGTCCAGAGTTTAATTCTATTTAAAAATGTTTATTTAAAAAAGCAGATAAAAAGGGAAAAAAGGACAAGTCCAAAAGGGACAGTAGAATAGAAAGTACAAAATAGCAGTAATCCAATAATGCCAAAGTACATAAAGTCAAGACAACCAAAATCCACAGCATAAATCCATAAACATAAAAACAGGAACTTTTCCAAGCTAATCTCTTTCAGGAAACAAAGGCATGAGCCAGAACAGGAAATCTGAAAATACTTGAATCAAAGACTTGTAATCCCGACAAGGCAGAGGTCCTCCAGGTCAGTCGTATGTCCGATCGGGGTATTCGGTGGCAACCTGTGCTGGATGGGGGTCACACTTCCCCTGAAGACACAGGTCTGCAGCTTGGGGGTCCTCAGAGCTGATGCTTGATTCTCAGGTGTTGGCGGTGGCCGGGAGGGCCTTTGCACAATTAAAACTTGTGTGCCAGCTGCGACCTTATCTCATGAAGTCTGATCTGGCCATGGTGGTCCATGCCTTAGTTACCTCTAGGTTGGATTATTGCAATGCGCTCTACATGGGGCTGCCCCTGAAGACGGCCCGGAAACTTCAATTAGTCCAACGTTCGGCAGCCAGGTTTCTAACTGGAGCATATTACAGGGAGCAGTCTGTACCCGCCTGTTTAAGGAGCTCCATTGGCTGCCGTTCATCTTCCAGACCCAATTCAAGGTGCAGGTGATTACCTACAAAGCCCTGAACAGTTTGGGATCCACCTACCTTCGTGACCACCTTTCCCCCTATGAACCTGCACAATCTCTTCATTCGTCAGGGGAGGCCCTCCTCTCGCTCCATCCTCCGATGCAGGCGCGATTGGTGGGGATGAGGGAGAGGGCCTTCTCCGTGGTGGCCCCCTGGCTCTGGAACTCCCTCCCCAGGGAAATTAGGCAAGCTACCACCTTGGCTGCATTTAGGAAGAGCCTTAAAACCTGGCTGTTCACACAGGCCTTTGGATAAGAGCCCCCATCTGCATAATAAACTTTTGTTTTGGTGTCCTCGTTCCAATTGGTTGCATCTCGCTTTGTCAATTTTCTGATACAACTACAGGATCCATCCCACTCCAAATCCTCCACAATTTTGTAGCTCTTTATTAACTACCTCATGTTTCATAACACACTTAGCGCACTTTTGCCCAGTTCACTTTTATGATTTTATTGTATTTGCTTGGGCTTTCGCCCAATGTAAGCCGCCCTGAGTCCCTTCGGGGAGATGGAGGCAGGGTATAAGAATTATTATTATTATTATTTTTATTATTATTTTTATTATTATTATTATTATTATTATTATTATTATTATTCTTGTGTGCAGAGACAAGAGAGCCATCCCTTATTGCAACACTCACACCATTTAATTTAAGCCTGTTCAGGCAACCATGAAATCATGTAGAAGACACCTGGACTTCAAGGTTTTATCTCGGATTCTCTGAGAATGTCTCGTTTGTCTATTTTTCCTTCCTTGTGTTCTGAGACCTAATCTAGTTTCCTAAGAACACTGCCCATCAGCCCAAGGTCCTTTCTCAATGGAACTTTCACTTTCCCCTGTTGCCTGGGAATGAGCACAGGAATCCACAGCATCAGTCTCATCTGCCTGCAACTCTCTCTGATCAGTCACAGACTTCTCACTTTGAAATTCATCATCCCCCTCATTCTCTGATCAGTCATCAGAAAAATCCTCTGCTTCTTGCTGAGCTACAATAGCATCTTGGCGAGAACATTGCTTTGAATACTGTTGATTTTGTAGTTTTATCATGGACTTTGATGTACTTTGAATTCCTAGACTCTTGAACAATATCTGGCTTTGACTTACAGATATTGGATTTCCCTTGAACTCTTGATGACTCTGGCTTGATTCCTGGAACTATTACTACAGTTTATACTCTTGCACCTTGGAACATTACTCAGTGAATTCTCGGAGTCTGACTTATGGACTGCAACCTTGACTACTGTTTACTCTTGCTCCAGAACTTTGTAGCACGGTCATTGTTAATGAGACTTTGCTTTGTATCTTCAGCTTTGTGGTATCTTTACATTTTGAACTCGGACCTTGAAATGGCCAAGTATTTAAGTTATTGCTTTAAGTAAACCATTCTGACACAAGCCAGCTGTTGTTTTCATTAACCCCTGCCCACATATGGACAGAGCCCTGGATCCTGACATATACAGATTGAAAACAGACTGCTACAACTATTTCTCAGCCATCAAAGTTGACAAATTCAGGCTACCCGTCATTAAGACTAATAAAAATATCCCATTTGAAAATTACAACAAACAGTGGTTAACTGAAAATGAAAGCAAGTCATGTGTCCATAGATGCAACATTTTGTTTTATTGCCTTTCCATGCCTCTGTTTTTCTTTACTCTCCTTTCTGTTACTCTTCTCTTATTTCTTGAACCATCTTCCCCCATTAGTGCTACACTGCAGTCAACAATAACAATGGAAATGATGGTATTACCAATTCGATCTGTTTTAGGTGAATGCAAGGTCAGCTTAGGCATCCTTATTATATATCAGTTCAATACCAAACAAAAAAAGAGTATCAGAAATCCAACTTTGAATAATAACTAATATATTATTTATCCTTTAGAAGGCATAAATATTTTCGGCTAAGAGAAACATTTTAACATGAACGGGTTTTTTAAATTAACAAAGTGCATACACACTGAAAACAATTGTGCATTTGTGCACTATTTTATAATTAACTTTCCATTATGTTTTCAGCTACAATTGAATATTTCTCACTAATTTCAGCTAAAAATGGAACCTTTTCCACTAATTTAGCACTTACTATTTATTTATTTTTCAATTATTCTATACTTAGAATCTAATAAAGTATTTTGTTTGCCAAGTAAACAGTGACTATAGAATGGCTGAAAGGCAAGGGGTGAGAAAACATATCAAATAAACAAGGCAAAGGTTTGCACTTCTTAGTACTTTATAGTGTAATGCTATGCATCATAGAAGGCAGTCCCACTGTGTTTCCAGTAACTGGATATACAACTGTAGTTTTAGAAAATTCAGTAAGTAGCCCACTACAAAGGAGTGACAAGAATATTCATTTTTCTTGATCATTCATTCAGCTCTATCCTCTTCAGTGTTATAAGCAAGCGTGATTGGGTTCAGAAGCATATGAAGCACAGATCCAAAATGGACACAGGCTTTCTTTGTGCCAAGTCTCATCTCTCTTATGTGGACCTGAAAGATTTGATGGGAGCAAGAGGCCTCTTCTCCAGAGATGAACTACACTCAGACATCAAACACTGTTCCATGCAGCTATTACCCATGTTCAAATATCACATACTGAAACAAAAAAAAATAAGCCTAGAGGTGGTACAAAAGGCTGGAGGTATCTTTCATTTTGCTGTTCCCAAGGGCCATAGAAGATTTGACAGAAGTAGAGAAATGTTGGGTTATGAAGAGTTGTGGAGGAATTGATCCAGTGTGAATAATGTGAGGGGGGGGGCGAGCGAGCGAGCGAGCGAGAGAGAGAGAGAGGGGGGGGGATTGAGAAGTATACTCAAGAAAGGACTTTTCAATCAGCTTCATGAAACTACAGGTTTCCCTCGGGTGAGAAGGGCAGGGTATAGATGTTGTAAATAAATATTACTATGCTCTTTAGCAAGTCATTCCATTACCACAGTTTCCTGTCTGCCATCTTCTCTTTGTGGGTCCTACTACACAATAAGAAACCTTTTACAGTTACAATGTAAAGGGCTGGAAGAAATCATGCCTAATCTCCAGTATGTATTTTCCTTTGATGATACTACACAGTGCAACTATCGATTGCCTTCCTGCATTACACATTGCAATTACACCATGGATTGTCAACCATGCACATTGACCACTGATCCACATATATTGTACTACATTGGTATTCACTAGGGACTACAGAACATAACTTCTCTAGAAAGAGACAATTTGGTATCTTTGTAGGGTTACCTAATACATATATACAAACTTCATTTTAAGATAAAAAGAAATGACAACTTACACTTCCAAAATTCTGTACTTAAGTCCACCTTAGAAGTTTGGAAACATTTTGAAAAAAAATCAAATAACAGAAGGCTTAGGACAGTTACTCAGCTGGTAAGGATCACTATTCTTAAAACCTTAATGTATTGCTCCATCCACACTTCAGAGTGACAGATGACAATGGAGATGAAGAGAGAACATCTTCCTTGTTCCTTGCTTGTCGATACTTTGCTCAAACACCTTTCTGATAAAGACAGTAAAAATAGCACAGGAGAGATATTTGAGGCTGGCAGAGAGGGAGGCCTTGCTCTTCTTGAGGCTGGGTTTGACTTTTCTCCTCCAGGTCAACTGGAACACAGGAATAATGTGATGAGGTCATTATCCTCTAAATAAGCAAAATGGGTTTGCATCTACAGGATGTCATAAGATCCTTTATGAACAGTAGTTTGCATACCTTTGTGAGATAAATAGTCTGTATTTTCTATCCCCAAAATGAAAATGGATTTAGAAATAGTGAAACAAATCTTTCCATGTTATAGTCCCAGTGATAGCTGGCTTCTGCTCCTTATGACTCAATGGTTTGATGACCACATGAAACTCCCATTGACATAGATTGAAGTTTTGTGCATATACTTGGGGCAGAATAGATTTTGCAGATTTTAAATCTGTAGATGGCTACAAACAATATGTAAGAAATGCTGTGGAATCTGAAAGAATTATTGCATGAGATATTTGTAGTTATATAAGAGATTAATTCTAAATTTTAGAAAAAATATCTTTACAGGGAAGTATAAACAAAAGTCTGGATTGTGGTCTGCTGATCTCAATTTGAGAATGCAATATTTTTATTGGGCTCAGAGTGAATTTGACCACCTATAAGCATTAAAAATAATTATAATGAAATATCCAAGGATACAATAAAATGTACAGTGTTGAATGCTGCTAGGGGAAAAAAATCAAACATTTAGTTTCCAGTTATAAAGGATAAAAAAACTATTGTATGATAAGAATGTATTTTTCTAAAAGCATCTTTCTCAGGATTTGTGTGTCAAGACCTGCCATCATGCCCCTATTATCTCCATTAATCTCCTGGTCTTAATGTGTTTAACTTTTCAATGTGGAAAGCAAAGTTTTATCACAGCAGACACATAAGATTTGTCAGCTCCAGACTCTGACAAGGATCCTGTAAGAGACTAAAAGCAGAACTTCAGCCTGCATGGCTTTTCCTATTACTGCATTCAGTGGCAACTGACAGCTGTCATGCCAGTGAGGCAATGAATCTGCTCAGAGATTTTTTTACGGATTATTTAAAGTGTTGAACTTATGTTAAGGCTAGGGTCCAGTCCATCCTAGAGTTCCTTCAAAATCTGAACTAAATTCCAGAGTAAACTCATTGCTCCACTAACATAGAAGCCACCAGCTACCACTGACTGTAGCGCCAACTTGGGAAATAGTGCTACAGTTATTGAAATTCTGCCTTCTGTTTAATACTTCTGCTGTGGCTGTCATCTGCAAGCAAATCATCTTTGCATTATGATGAGCCTGTGAATGAGACACATCTGGGAACTTAGGTCATGAAATTTAGATCTTACAAATGCAGTATCCTTGAGTTAATCCATCTGTTTGTAATGTAATCTTCTTCTTTTCCTAATGACTTCCACTTTGCTGACTATTATAATTTTTTTCCAGTAAACAGTATTGTCTTATGATATGTCCACAGTACAATAGCTTCATTTTAGTCATTTATTTATTTGCTTCATTTCTACCCCACCTTTCTCTACCCCGGAGGGGACTCCAGGTGGCTTACGAATCCGGCAAAAATTCAATGATGCACAGGTAAACAATAAAACACATCTGATCAAAATACAAACAATTAAACATATAAACAATTAAAACACATTTGGAAAAGCAATTTCAAAAAAGGAAAGTTCATGAAACAAGGCAAAAGTCTCTTGGCTGAGCAAAATCTTTGGTAATTTCTTCTCCAGGCAACAAACACTTAAAAAGACAAGGCTTTTGACTGGTACAGATACAGGATCAAGGCTAGATGGATTGGTTGATGCCAACTATAGCTGTTTCATCTGCTCCTGATTTATAGCCCTCAGCCCACAGCACATGTGTCTCTAGGGAGTGTCTGATTGCTGCCAGTCTCTTCAGCAATCCTGGCTGACCTATGCCTTGCTTGTTGCTCCATTTGGCCTTCTTGAAAAGTAGGAACAACCAGCATGCCTCCCTCATCTTCTTCCTCCGAGCAGGCCTGACCATCTTCCCAGCATCCCCAGCTCATTCCTCTTCAACCTTCTCCTCTTCCAGCTCCTCATCAGAGGCAGAAGAGGAAGACATAACAATGCCTTTAATCCAGGTCTTATTAAAGAATCTAAGGAGAAACGTTGCCAGAAAGGGTGATTTCTTAAGACTGATGCCCTAAAATGATGGGGAAAGGGCAGCCTCATAAGTTCCCTGTTGCTGCCAGTGGGCTGGATGTTCTCAGATCTTTCGCTTGCCAGATTGAAAAATGATTTTTTCCCCAACCAAATTCAGCAGGCTCCTGGAAAATAGATCTGGGGTCCACCAAAATCCAGATAATGAAAACAGAATGGGGTTTAACCAAATTGCACACCCCTAGAGCATGCTAAGAAGCTGTATTTTTATTTTTATGCACTACCCTGTTCTAGAGCAACCATGCCACACACAACATAACATATAGATTAAACTACTCCCACATCACTCCCCACCCCCACATGATTGCACAAGGGCTAAAATGTGTGTGTGGGGGGGGTCGTTGATGGGGAGCAGGATAGGGGCACATACCCTTTGTAAAGTGGACCCAACCTTACAAGTAAAAGATTGTGCTTATGTACTTGCAGGTGAAAAAGAAAATGAGGTTTTCTTACACACCACTCAAAGAATCACAGAATAATAGAATTGGAAGGGGTCCCATGGGCTATCAGGTCCAACCTCTCTTCAATGCAGGAATTCTAGCTACTTGTTTAATACAACATGTCTTTCTGGCCAACCTGAAATGTGAAGTCAAAGGGCATTTTCGAAGATTCCCTGAAAACTGAGGCTGTCCCATCCAAGTTTCTTATTTTAGTACTCTTGCCGTTTACGGTCCTGCTTTAGAAGATTTATTCACTATGAAACTGAAAAGCCAGTCCAGCAAAGGATAAATATAATTAAAAAGGAAAAGAAACCACAAATGAGATGTTAAAATGGAATGAGCCATAGGAGAAATCAAAGTAGAAGCAGGCAAGTTGCCTGGGATCTGGTGATATGGATTTGAATATTTCATTAGTTGTAAGCTGTCTCTAGGTGATGTATCTAGTACAATTCCCTAAGTACATTTATTCAAGGGTGAGTTCCACTGAGTTCAATCACCTTCCCCAGTGAGCATGATTAGGGTTACAGTTTTAGATAAGTACATATATTTTGGTCTTAAAGCCTTAGATAAAAAGGAAGGAAGGAAATCAATATGAAGCCTGGGCCTAGGCAAGAAAAGTCTGTACATTGAACTAATAGCTAATAGCCCTGAACAAGATGTCTATATGAAACCAGGGCTGTGTGCCTTCTAATGATGTAAGAATTTCTTTCCTTCAATACATACATAAAATCAGAAGCAACAATTTTTTTCCCTCTCTCTGAACATAATAGATTTTGTACACATATAAGAGCAGCCCTATCTGTAGGCAGATTGTAGTGTTTGTCTCAGTCTCAATTTCTGGGTGTTTAACAAGCAACTTTTAAGAGTTGAAAAGTGAAATGCTTCTTTATAACAAACTATCATTTTTCCCAGAATGGTGCCTACCAGATATTTTGGACTACAACCTCTATCCTCTTTGAGTATTAAAGATACTGTCCAGTCCTCTGGAAAATTGGGACTAGTTGGTACCAAATCAGGGAAGGTGGCAGTAAACAATTACTTGTAACTAACAAGTAACACATGAAGTAGTTAAAATTAACATTTCTGTAATGTCATCAGTATGAGTTTTTATTGGGAATTATAAAGACTTCATAACTCTCTTCTTCACATTAAGTTCTGTTGCTGTAGTGGCATAAATTATTGACTACAAAATGAAATGGGTCTGCGAAAAGACTTCATACAGTTTTTTTTAAAAAAAAATAGAAGGAACATATTTATAGTATTTTTAAACAAGCATGAGAGAAATTAAAGTTTATAGCAGTGGTTCTCAACCTGTGGATCCCCAGATGTTTTATCCTTCAACTCCCAGAAACCCTAACAGCTGGTAAACTGGCTGGGATTTCTGGGAGTTATAGGCCAAAACATCTGGAAACCCACAGATCGGGAACCACTGGTTTAAAGAAATGGTGATATGTTAAAACAGAGGCTTACAAAGCAACTGGGAATTAGAAAGCAGTTTTTACCCAAGCCTGAGAAGTTGAGTAATCTATACTACAAGAACTGTTCATTGTGAAGCAAATATGAGGGGCTGTTTATTGACCGCATGACATCAAGTTAGCAGGTATTTAGAAAAAAATAAAAGATGGAAGATAGATCAATTATTTCAACTTTTACTCCCCTGCAAATGCCTTTCAAGGCACATGGCTCAAACCAGACACTTCCTCCTGTAGCAAAGGGCATCTGGTTGTTAAGAAGAATTTGCTTCTAAAGGCCACATCAGAACAAATTAGAAGACCATGCTGGTGGATCAATGATACAATTTTATTGTTAAGAAATGCATTTCTGCTTCCTGTCTTGACAAAATAAGAGCTCTGAGTGTATATTTTAATATAGTTGTCTAAATAATATTTAGTCACCCATACATTGTGCATGTGCTATGGTAAATTTCCATCAAGCTCACACTTCTAGCAGATCTTTTGGTTATCTTTCACACCAGGCTTCAAACTGACCACCTACAGACTCCTTCCATATAAATAACCCATTACCATTTCCTTTTTATCTGTATGTCCCTGATATTTATATCCCAGGGTAAAAAAGATATACCTTTGTTGTGTCAGCTTATTTTTCTAAGGAAATTCCAGAAAACCAGGACAAATAGTTTTCAAGAGAAATCTGCCTGTTACTAGGTTAATCCAAACAGAACTATATTAGTTTGTTTCACATCTCACGCTTCTTCTGTTTGAAGAACTAAAACTTACTATATCACCAGTTTAGTCAATTCCTTCCAAATGTCATCAGACTGACTTTTGAAATATTTTTTTCTGGAAGTAGTACAGCATCTGTTCTAATTTGGTGGGCTTAATTACATTCTGTACTTCTTTTGAAACATAATTTTCTTTGTTTTAGATAAATAGTAATACATATATGGTTGCTGTGTGTCTTTGAGCTGTCTTGACTTAAGGTCCTTCTACACAGGCCCTAAAGCTCTTGGTAGCTAATGTGTTTATCTGAGGCATCCACATGAGGCTTCAGGTTAACCCTGATTAATATGGAGAAAACTGGAATTTCCCAATTTAAGCTAAGGTCCAGATCTTTGTAGGTGAGGGCCCTGTGGGAATTGACTCCCGGAGCTGCTTCTGCAGTCCTGAGGTTAATACCCACAGCCATCCCAGTTTGTTGGGTTCCTGGAGCCCAAAGAAGTGGGAGGGAGAGTGAGAGGGCACCCACCTCCTTCCCCCAGCCCCCCCCCCCATTTTCCTATCCAAAACATATTCCAGGGGCCTGCCAACAGCATTTCTTATGATGGAATTAGAAACTAGTGACATTCCTTTCATTTCTACAGCCAGTATTGGTCTCATAATGCCCATGAGATTAGATCTTGCCCCATAAAAGGGGATCACCTCTCTAATCATTGTTTCTCAATGAACTATTACATTGTCCTATTACTATCAGGAGATCTAGAATTGCTAACCTGATGTAAATGTTTCTGGCCCTGTCTCTTGGCTATAGCCCCATCTACACTATCATAAATCCAGTTTCTGTATTAGGATTATCTGCTTTGAACTGGATTAATATGGTGGTATAGACTCATATAATCCAGTTCAAAGCAGATAATCTGGATTTAGAAACTGGATTATCTGGCAGTGTAGTTCCAGTCTGTGTGGAGTGAGGTGGTTCGTATTACCAGGGAACATGTTCTGGTTAAAATATGAGGAAATATTTTGTAGGTCTATTGCTGGGTACTCAATAGCAGCCTTTTTCAGTCTGAAAGAAAATTATTCAATTGTTGAGATGCTAAAATTTGTTTTGGCCACAAGCATCACTTTTAGACATCTCACCTGCATGTTTTAACATTCCTAGTTTTATAATTAGCGATTAGATAGTAAACACTAACTTTATTTGGAAGTCTGAATGCTGAGGCATATATTCTAAGGAAATGTAACTGTGAGTAGGAAATGGATTAAACACAAACAATGTTACATGAAAGTGTAGAGGGGGCAGTTAAGGGAGTGCATTTGTACATATAATTAGTAAGAATGGATAGTGTTAAATAGTTCTTTTTATCTATGAGTTCTCTTCTCCAAATCTGCTCCAACATTCACACTAATGTGAAGATCCATAAGGACAGTTCACCACTGAAAACACTGAATTTTAATGGTCTGGCCAATATGTTATCTGGATAATCTACAAAAGCTGAATGTATAAACAATAATAATTCTAGAGATGTTGAAGAGAAAAGCAAGATAGTAGAAACAATCCTGAAATGATATTTGAATCCAGATCTCCCTAGTTGCAACACAGCTCTTTCCCCATTCTATTCCATTAACTCTTGATATTGTATGTGAATAGTAGGAAATAATAGGAAATACTAGGCAAGCTAATGTTGCCATTTCAGAGATGAACTGGAAAGCTAAATTGATTTTTTTTAACAAAAATCATTTAACCTTTGAAATTCTCTTAAACATAATATTGACTTCTACAGTTAATTTCTTCTGCGTAATCTCCTTAGTGCTAATATGTCAGGTTCTTGGATAAACAAGTAGAAAGGTCAAACATACACTACCTTCTAATTTTATGTTTCAGTTAATATTTTATATAATTTTAAAAGTAAAGTTGCTTAGTAAATTGAAAGAAGTGTCTTGAGCATCATAGATGCACAACAACTACTAAAATATATAACATAAGTATAAAATGAATGTTATGGTTTCAGACAAGTCTGTGTTTTGATGATGATGCTTTTGGTGGAATTGGATTAATAAACCTATTGTTTTGCTTTTTTAAGTATACTGGGTTTTCTAATTAGCTTTACTCCCATTTTAACTACCCATATTTACTTGAGTCTAATGTGCCATCGAATCTAATAACCCACTTCCTCTTGGGTTTCAGTCCCCACCCCCAGCCCAAACCCCGGGCTTTCCTGTGAAGGGTGGCTAGATGGCATCCAGGGTCAACCAAAAGTTGATCCAGGATGATTGTCCAGCCGCCCCACCAAACCCCCAGCCCCCCAAAAAAACTACCAGAGGGGCCTGTGGGCAGTGCAGACCCCTCTGTATAGGACTCCTGATGTGAGAAAATGACATCGGGAGGTTTGGGGGGAGGAGGAAAATCCTTCCCCCCTCCTGGTACTCCATTTTCTCGCTTAAGGAGTCGGAGCCCCTGATGGCATAGTGGACTAAAGCCTCATGACTTGAAGGTTGGGTTGCTGACCTGAAAGCTGTCAGGATAATCCAGCTCATGTGGGGACATGAGAGAAGCCTCCCACAAGGATGATAAAAACATCAAAACATCCGGGCATCCCCTGGGCAACGTCCTTGCAGACGGCCAATTCTCTCACTCCAGAAGTGACTCAAGTTGCTCCTGACACGAAAAAAAAAAAACTTAAGGAGTCCTGGACAAGGGCCTGTACTGCCTGCAAGCCCCTCCAGTAAGTTTTTTTTGGGGGGGGGGGGATAGCAGGCTGGAGAGGAGGGGGTTGGTGCCCTTCCACTCCTTCAGGCTCCAAGAGCCTGAAGAACCAGGATGGCTGTGGGGATTGACACCTGGGACTGCAGAAGCAATCTCAATCAATCCCAACAGGGCCCACACCTTAAGGTCTGAATCTTTCCAGGTGTTTAATTAATGTGGAGTAAACTGGTGGGAAGGTAACGGCGCTCCATGCAGTCATGCCGGCCACATGACCTTAGAGGTGTCTACGGACAATGCTGGCTCTTCGGCTTAGCAATGGAGATGAGCACCTACCCCCAGAGTCAGACATGACTGGACTTAACGTCAGGGGAAACCTTTACCTTTTAAACTGGGAAAACCCACTTTATTCTGCATTAATTCACTTTTATCTGAGGCATTGTATGGACACCTCAGAAAAATGAGACAGCTCCAGCGTTTCAGGCATGTCTGGAAGGGCCCTTAGAAAGCACAAAGACTATTGGTGAAATTAAGCAGTGTTGAGGTGTATAATGTATATCTTACTCTTTTATGAGTAAAATATAGGACTACCTGTCCATGAAATAATCTTTGTTATGCCATTGGAGGAAACTCTTTAATCTCATTAAGCAAGGCTGCTTTCCATGAACCTCTCTTGAGAACAAAAATCCACTTAAAAACAATACTCCAGTGGAAATGGTTTGTGAACTTCAAGATGGCATTTTAATCTGCACAGAAGCTAATTCCAAACACTTTTTCCCTGCTTAATTCTTAATTTCACACCATATAATTATAGCACCATCGTTCCACTTTAACTGCTATGACTGCATAAAAAAAATCTTAGTGTTTGTTGTTGGTGAAGCATCAGAATTGCTCTCTGCCTGAGACTATTAAATACCCCTTCCAAATCCATTAATTGCAAATCTAAGGATTCCATGAATTGTAGCCATGGTAATTAAAGTGGAGTCATTGGACTATTATTGCATCGCGTGGATGGGTCCTAAGATCTCCTTCATCCTTAATGCCCTATCATTTTAATCTTATTTTTTTGGAGCTCAAGGTTGGAACACAATAGCTCTTTAGAATACCCTGAGGGAATGACATCTATAGTACTTCAGTTAGGCTTCTGATGACATTTTAGACAGATAACCCTTGTTAGCCCTTGGTGGCTTCTATTTGTGTTTAAAAATGAAAAAGAAAGGGGAAAAAAACTTTAAAATGTGAAAGGCCATTGACACCTACAACTGCCCTCAGATGGCCAGAGGAGATGTGGGGGGACTTTTTTTTTGGGGGGGGGGGGTTGTTGTTGCATATATTGGGGGGGACTATTGTAACCTGGAAGTTACTTTAGTTCCACTGGGCTGCTCCCTGCACAGTTACTTACCAATGGTAATAGCCCAGTAGATAAAGCAATAAGGAATGCCTTACCTTCGCACCACTAGCATTCTAAGCTCTATTCTGAACACCTATCTTTGCTTAGTCTTTAATTATATGCTGGAATTCATTTGACTTTCTTTCCCAATTCCTTGGGTTGAATTCATCCATGTCGTATTAGCACTTTCCATAATTATCCCTCCATGTTTCAGTTTGGATTCTTATTATTGAAAATGTGATAACTGGTGTTACTCTCCCTGAAAAAAGACCCAAAGGGTATCATGGTTCCCCAACCTTGAATGGTTGAAGGTTGAATAGAAATTGGGGGTCAGATCATTCCTGCAACAAATTTCAGGAATCACTATAACTGATATCCTTTTAAAAAAACAGCTAGAGATGTAATGATATGATTGTTCTCATGACTGTTTATTTTGCTTCCAGGTCACATTTAGCTGGTTTGAAGCAAGACAAAGGGGATAGGAATATAGTGGCTGTTTTATGGTGGAGTTTTTCTCATTCTACATGACACTGCTATCTGGTTTGAGGATATAGATGTTAAAGAGAGGGGGGGGAAAATGTTCTGCAATCAATGGATCGATGAGACTTACTTGTCTCTAAGTATGGTGACTTTTGGGACACCCTGTAATTAATATATTAGCAGATTACTGTTCGTTTATATATTTGAATTTAATAAATTTAAAGCCATACTTTCTTGACCCAAGGATATGAGGACATTTCCTAACCCATTCAAATCAGACTCTGATATTTGAATTCATCTTGTCAATGACAATCTGTGGCAAAATTCATGGCTTTATTTCCAAGGCAACATGGTCTAAGTGTTCTTCTGATGGGACTATATGTTTGCCCATGCCTACGTAGCAGGTATGGAACCATTTTACCCTAAAAATACTTTGATGTATTTTTAGTCATATTACTATAGCAGGCAAGAATGCTACATGCTTAATCAAAGAGAAAGAAAGTTTGTATCGTATCTCTCTGTTATATTGAAAATCATCCAGAAATACCTTTGAATAAAAGGAGCAGGAGATTGTTGACCCACATCTTGATGTATTAAAACATTATGTGAACATGGCTCTATTGATTTCAATCTACTTCTATTTATTTTTTCTTCAGGGCCTGAAGAATTATGGTGGCAACAGATGTCAAGCTGGCATGTTGTTTACTTCATTTTTTTCTCTTCTATCAGCAGGGATATGTTAAGTAGATACAAATTATTTCATGTGAAATTACTGTTCCTGAATAGATACTTAGTGAATATTAAACAATTTCCACCTTTTGTGTTTTGGCAGTGTGTCAAAATAACTTTTGGATAGTGTAGCCCATTCCAGAGGAAGCTACAAACATGGATCTAGTCTTCTTACTTAAGAAACCAAAAATGACCCCATGAGTTAAAATCACAACATTTCTAGAAGATGAGCTATTGCAATCTAAATCAAACTCTTCCTTTCTGAACTTCAAGGTTTGCCAAACTTTTTCCTATATTCAGTTTGCTTTAACAATGTATTATTATTTTGAAGCTTGCAAGGCAAGTACAAATGTACAGTTGTTGCTGTAGCTGTAGTTGTAGTTATAGTTGTGTGCCTTCAAGTACATTTGGATTTACTTTAACTCAATGCTAGGGTCTTATTGGCATGATTTATTCAAAGGAAGTTTGTCATTTCCTTCCTCTAAGGCTTCCTTTTGCTTCTTGCTCAAAGTCACCCAGTGGATTTCTGTGGCTAAATGGGAAATTGAACTCTGATTCCTGGATGTCCTAGCCCTAGCACAAACCACTACACCACACTGTCTCCCTCTATATACATTATTGTAAGAAAACCCTAAAGATCTAGAAACACTGCCACTGTTTTCAGTGTCAAGTACAAAACTATGGGATATTTAGTCTGTGATCAATCATACATTGTGCATTTCCACATTCCTCTTGTCCAGGGGTCCCCAAACTAAGGCCCGGGGGCCGGATGCGGCCCTCCAAGGTCATTTATCTGGCCCCTGCCCTCAGTTTTATAATATAATATTTTTATATAATTTTAAATAATATAATATATTTTATAAACATGTAATATTGATAATAATATTATAATGTTATACAATATAATACTAATAATAATACCATATAATAATATTAATTGTATACTACATATAATATTACAGTATAGTGGTATAGCTCAATATAGTAATATATAATGCTAATATTGTGCTATGATAATATAATATATTGTATGTACATACAGCTGCTCTGAGTCCCCTTCGGGGTAAGAAGGGCGGGATATAAATGTAGCAAATAAATGTAGTAAATGAATAAATAATTTTAGACTTAGACCCAAAGTCTGAAATGACTTGAAGGCTCAGAACAGCAACAATCCTAATTAACTTGACTATCTCATTGGCCAGAAGCAGGCCCACACTTCCCATTGAAATCCTGATAGGTTTATGTTGGTTACAATTGTTTTCATTTTAAAATATTGTATTGTTCTTTCATTGTTGTTGTTGTTTTGCACTACAAATAAGACATGTGCAGTGTGCATAGGAATTTGTTTGGGTTTTTTTTTCAAATGATAATTCGGCCCCTCGACAGTCTGAAGGATTGTGGACCGGCCCTCGGCTTTAAAAGTTTGAGGACCTCTGCTCTTGTCCCTTGAAAGACAGCTCCCAAACTGTCACATAAATTAATTAATTGGAGGTTGCAAACAGAAGAATCTTGAAGCCAAGAGAAGAGAGCCGGTGTTGCCCTCCTTCCAATCACTATTAGGTTTTCTTTTGTCTTTTCTTTTTTAAAAATAGATTTTTATTAAGAAAAAAAGAATAGTTTGTATAAATAAAAGTAGGGGAACAATATAAGTATGGAAAAGTTGGAAAAAAGGAGAGAAAGAAGAAGAAAATGATGTGGGGGAAGGGTATTTGGTGACTTCCGTTCCTCCTCCCGTAAGACTTTAATTTTGTAATAACCTGAAACTATCAAAAAAATAAGAATTATTTCCCGCTCAAGTCTTTAGTATTTCGTAAGATACTTTTCTAAAAGTGACCAGTTCATCTTCTTCAATCCACTACCATTATTCTCTTTTAATAAAAATGTTAATTTGTCCATATCTTTTATTTCCATTATTTTAATAATTCAGTCTTTCGTGTCAGGAATAATATCCAGTTTCCATTTTTTGGCAAAGACTATCCTCGCCGCTATTGTATAAAAAGTAAACAGTTTGTCCATATTTCAGTCTGCAAATAACTCCAAATTGAACATACCAAGAAGATAATATTCCGGTTTCATTAAAAAGGTTTTTTTGAGGATTTTTTGGCATTCAGCATGGATAGTTTTCCAATAATTTGACGATTCTTCACATGTCCACCATAAATGGAAGAATGTATCTTCATTTACCTTACATTTCCAATATTTGTTGTTCATATTCTTGTACATTTTTCCAAGTTTTGCTGGAGTCATATACCAGCAATGCATCATTTTCAGGTAATTTTCTTTTAAATTGGTGGCATATGTATACTTTAGTTTCCTTGACCAAATTTCTTCCCACTCTTCGATTTGTATTGGTCTTCCTATATTTCTTTCCCATTTTATCATCGAATTATTAATTTGTTCTGTTTCGGTTGACCATTTGAGGAGTTTATTATATAATGTTGTAATTAAATTTTTTTCTGATTTAATCAATTTATCCCAAAGTCATCCTCGGAGAAGCCTAATTTCTTATCAATATTGAAGTACTTTTTAATCTGTAGATATTGTAGCCAAGTAACTTCCTTGAACTTTTCCTGGATTTCTTGTTGCGTTCTTAATTGATATATGGGAAATGTCCCTATTATCAAGTCTCTATATGATGGCCATTTGGTCCATCCAAGCAATCTTCTTTGATTAGCTTCCAGTGGTGAAACCCACTTTGGTGTTCTTATGTAAACATTTCTTTTGTATCTTTCCCAAACTCTCAATAATGCTGATCTAATAAAGTGGTTGCCAAAATTTTTCTCTACATTGATTTTCCCGTACCAAACGTACGAGTGCCAACCTTTCCTTAAATCAAATCCTTCAATTGTTAAGTACCTTAGATTTCGTTAGTTTTATCCAGTCTCTTATCCATACCAGGGAGCATGCTTCAAAATATAATTTGAAATCTGGAACTCCAAATCCACCTCTCTTCTTAGAATTTATCATTAAGGTGTACGTTATTCTTGGTTTCTTCCCCTTCCAAACAAATTTCATTAGATCCTTATTCCATTCCTTAAATATTTTCAGATGCTGAATAATGGGAAGATTTTGAAACAAATATAGCATTTTAGGTAGGATGTTCATTTTTATTGTGCCAATTCGGCCTAATAGGGACAAATTTAAATTCTTCCAGCTTTCTAGTTCTTTTTTAATCTCCTTCCATTTGTGTTAATAATTGTTATGAAGTAATTGATTGTTCTTAGCTGTCAACCATATCCCTAGATACTATTAGGTTTTCTTGATAATATTTTGCCCTCCCTTTCCCCAACTCATGGCCCACAAATGATTATGGAAAAATGCCATGATTGGGAGCTTGTATGTTCAGTTCATGGACATTTCGGATATATAGGATTTCAACCTCAGTATTACAAAGGGCTTTTTTGCATTTTTATTTCATATAAATCTGCAGAATTTCTCTTTTAAAAAAAAACACCTTACATTCCAGAAGAGGGAGGCACATGTATTAACCTCTGCTCGTTTTCTGCCTCAGATGAAGTCGGATAGTGCCTTTTCTGATCCCATGTACAAAGACTGATTGGACTGATAGCCGAAAAACTATCAATGGGACAGTATCCCACACCGTACCCAAAGAAAGCAGACCATGTGACCCAAATATCTCTTCTCCAATATTGCAATGCTTTCTTCCATCATCCATCCACCTTGGAAACAACCATCTAATTTTGCAAAATGGTGGTATTAGCCATGGTAATGTCTATAGCTAAAATACCATACCTTTTTATAGGAAATCTGAACATTTTTGTGTGCAGGAGCCAAAGAGGTATTTAATATTGTGCAGTAGTGCATTATCTTATTTTTAATAATGTTGTGCATGAAAAGTTTATGCACATTGAAGAATCAGAAAGCAAAGGTAGAACTTTCTCAGCTATGCATTTGGATAACGGCAGATGTTGAAGTATTTTGGATTTGGGAATTCCAGACAGGGGATGCCCAACCTGTATTTAAAAAAACCCATAGAAGTAATGTGAAACTTATTTATTAGTGATATTGGTCATTATGATTAGCAGTGTCATCATGGCTTAGTCTTTAAAAAGTATTCAGGCTGTGTGTATAAGATGCATATGAAACATTAAAGGATTTTGTGTTTAGATTTGGCTCCCATCTTAATGCTATTTCACTATGTATGTGTATACTCAAATGCAGGCATTTCAAAGCAGTTCTGGTTCCAAGCTTTTCAGTTAAAAAATACACAATATGTGATAATAATTTGGCTTAAGAAGATCAGATAGGACTCCTGAAAAAGGTTCATAACAAATTTTGAAAATTGTAAATATTTGTTTCATTCTAGTGAGTGTCTCTTTTTAACATGGTTGGATTCTAAATACTATTACTGTTAATAATAATAATAATAATAATAATAATAATAATAATAATAATAATAATTTTATTTTTGTACCCCGCCTCCATCTCCCCAGAAGGACTCGGGGCGGCTTACAGATATAAAACCAGCATACAGTGTACGGTTTTACAAAAACACACAAGTAAATTTAAAAGGCATAAAAATCATGATCATTATAAAACACATGAAAAACACAGCAATAAAAACATAAAATGAGCTGGGCAAAGTGCACTGAGTGAAACTTGTAAACAAGAAGGAAGATTAAGGTGCTACAACGTCATGGGAAGAGCCTTAAACTGGGGTGAACTCTGAGGCTATGTCAAGGAGTTAACCAACAACTGGTCAGAAGAACCCGCTAGTACCAGGAAGAACCAGGTAGTACCAGTACTGTTGCCGAAATACTCAAAAGTAGGAAAAGTAAATATGCATAATCAGTTATTAGAACAGTGGTTCTCAACCTGTAGGTCCCCAGGTGTTTTGGCCTACAACTCCCAGAAATCCCAGCCAGTTTACCAGCTAATTTTTGGGAGTTGAAGGCCAAAACATCTGGGGACCCACAAATTGAGAACCACTGGATTAGAAGATCTTATTGCTTTAATTATTCATGAATGTGTATTTTATAGATGTCAACTTCCAAGAAAATGTGTTTTAGGAAATAGAGTCCCTCTGCCCCCTCATTCCCTGTTTTTTTTATCCTCTTTATAATCAGACTTTCTAAACTCCAATGAAATATTAAAATATAATTATTTCTTTTTTCCTTTTTAAGAAGCATTATAAAAACAACACACTCCTACTTTGGGGAGACATCACAGATGGTTGAGATGGAACTATGCTCTGTATCCTTTCTCTTCATGCAGGATTCACTTTCTGACTCCAGGAGCCGTCTCCCTATGTCAAGAGTCAGATGCCAATTAACGAACAAAACAGAGTTTATTCAGGAGATAGGCCAAAAAATAAACATAAACACAGTAGATAGCTTTAAACACTTAACTATCAGTGTTTAAAAGCAGTCCAAACAAAAATATATATCAAAAGTATGTTTTAACAAGCCAACCGGATTATCCACGCAAATATTCAGATAAAACTAAAAAGGTGCTTCAATTCAGCTTCTAAAACAAATTGAGTTGGCTTATAAAAATACACAAAACAAACAAGGACTTGGAACCTTCCAAAAACCTTCCAAGAGCTACAATTAGTAGCTTAAATCTGGAACTCCAAACAGGAAAACAAAGCCAAGGAAAACAAACTTAGAGCCGATGTAAGAGGCACTGTGGGTCCAAGCCCTTTCTGTTGAAAACAGCCGGCTCTGTGGATTTAAAGGGACAGTTCTCAAAAGAATCACCAAACTGGTCTGAAGACAAATAAACTGGAACTGCAGCAAACTGCTTCAAAGATGCAGATAATGCCAGGAGCTCCTAGGAAAAGGTGAAGAGGCGTCGTCAGGGTGATCCAGGGTCAGGACAGGAGACAGCAGCAGGGTCAGGAGGGCAGGCCAGTAGTCAAGAGCCGTGGATAGACATCAATCAAAGGGTGAAGGCAGAAGCAAGGTCGAGTTCCAGTCCAGGGTCCAAAAGGGTGCAGTCATCAAAACCAGGTCCACGAAATGGCACAAAGAGCCAAAGCAACAAAGGTAACAGCAGCTAGAAATAGTAATCAGAGTGCAGTCCAGGGAAACCCACACAGTTCCAGCCCTCCGTTGCAGAGCAACCCAGATAACTTACATCAGAAGCAAACTCCCAGTCCAGTCTTCTTGAACGAACAGAAATCCCAATGGTGCTTCAGCAACACCTTGCCACACGCAAAGTGAAGTGACCAAACATTCCCAATTTATTCCCCTTCCTCTTGGGTGTCCAAACACCCACACCCAAACAGCAGGTGTCCCGGATCTTACTCAGAGTCAGAACTCCACACAGCTAGGGCTCGTGGATCAGGCGTGCCTAATTGCTCGTCGGAGTTCCAATCATCCTGCCCACACTCAACCCCATGCACACTTAAAGATCCATCCTCCCTTCTCCAAGCAGCCCAAGTGGGATCTGCTCCTGAAGATACCCAAGGTTCAGTAGTACCCATAGGCCCCAATTCCCCAGACATCTCTGGTGGCCGTGCCCATTCAGGGCCCACTTCCTCAGCCACCACCTGTTCACCAGCATCCATTTCTTCCTCAAACTCCCCATCTGAATCTTCCTCAGAAGATTCCCCATTGAGCTCTCTAATCCTTTTCCTGCGCAACTCCTCCAATGAGCCCTCCTCGCGAGGGTTTTTCCTTCCTCTCCTGATCCCACCACCATCATCCATAGTCCCCGAAGGCGCAGTCACAACACCCTGTGACCATTTTGTGGACCATGATGGCATGGGCATCAGAGAATGGTTTAGCTATGTCCCTATGTAGAATAATATTATGAGATTTTTGAAGGACGCTTGGGTCGTTCTATGTTTTTGCCATTCTCTGTCTGCTATAAGGGTATACTCAAGAATTTCTCCAATGCTCCCTCCTATCTCAAAGCTATGAAACAGCAGTAAAGGACAGCCCTGCAAGAGGAAAGTGAGTCTTGAGGAGGTATAACTTATTGAACAAGAAAGATAGTGAATACTTCCCTTGGCAACAACCATAAAAATACATATTCAGATTTACATTGAACTTACATGTCCATATGTCACTAACATTATGCCAGCCAATTAGTTTACTTGTGACAGCTACTATCCCACCCTTGTTGTCAAATCAATGCTTGTCAGTGCTAGTAACTAAAGGCATAGAATTTTATGTGGGGAAAATGACTCATTAGCCCCCAACTGAGACCTAGAAGACCAATGGTTATATCATCTGGTGAAACATCTTAGAGACGTGTGAGGTGAAGCTAAAGGGCTTGCAGGACAGGTGCTTTCTTCATTTTAGTTTCAAAACAGATGCATCTCCCAAATGGGATCATATTTCATTACAGATTGGCAGTAGTGTGAGGTTTTGAGTTTGCTTTGTAATTAGATGATAGGAGTTGGCTTAATAGGGAGGAAAATCTCTCCCCAGATCAGCAAACAGTTCCTTTTCAAAACAGATGTTGGGAAGCTAGAAAATTTGTAGTCCATCACAAGGGAGTGCTATATTCTCACCAAAGCTGTTACTTCAATAGGGTTTCTCAATCTCATTGCCAATTCATTTTCCTCAGTGTTCCATTAACATCCAAATATAAGTTTCATCATGCTGCTCTCCACAGAAGCTGCAGATAGTGCAGCCAAAAATTATCCATCAGTCCAGCTACATAATGAAAGAAAATGTTATGGCTGCTCTCAATTAAGAAAAGAACAGCTTGTGTGGAGGTTCAAGACAGGTCTAGATCCATAGTTCCGAATGCCTTAGTCAGGCTTTATTAGATTCAGAAAGAACAATGCCATTGCCAATTGAAGGGAACCAAAAAACTAGAATATTTTATAAGTGGAAAAAAACATATAAAGCAGTGGGATAGAGGAATATAATTTTCAATCAAGAAACATGGTGTAGTGGTTTGAGCATTGGACTGTGGTTTTGGAGACCAGGGCTAGAATCCTCTCAGCATTGGTAACCCACTGCATGACCTTATTTAACTGACTCATCAAACTAGAGCATGAATCCACTTTAAATCCAGTTTCTGCCTCCTGCAGAATTCTGGGGTTTACAGTTTGGTGAGGCCCATGACCTGTCTGGCTCAGCTGTTTAAAGCCCCCTCCCTAAAGTGGATTGAAAGTGAATTTAAAGTGGATCCAAGCTCTAGTGTGATGAGGTCCTAAGTCTCATATTCTCAAAGAAAAACAATGGCAATCCCCCCTAAAGAAATCTTGCCAAGAAAAACCAGTGATAGGTTCACCTTACAGCCAACATACCGTATATACTCAAAGATAAGCCGAGTTTTTCAGCCCTTATTTATGCGCTGAAAAAGCCTCCTCCAGTTTATAATCGGGTCAAGGTCAAGGCCGGCAAAGGAGCCTGCAGGATATTGCTTACAATATGTGATCTATTTCTCTCTTCTCCTCCCTTATCAGTGTGTTTACTTTTCCAAAGCCTCCCTAGCTCTTAATCAAAGGAATGTTTGGAAAAGAGAAAGACACCTTTGCAAGTCAGGAAGAAGAAAAATATATATTCATTAATCTTATGAAAGCATTTTCCCCTGAAATATTTGTTAAACTCTCCTATAGGCATTAACCCCTTGCAAGCTTTTGCAATCTCTATGTACCTTTATATATGTATCTATCTATATACATTAATTTTATATATGAATTTTTCTCATATGTTTGCAGGTCTTTGCAAATCCTTTATACATATAGATCCATGTATCTGTATAACTGTAGGCATACATATACATTATTTTTATATATGAATTTACCCTCATATGTTTGCAAATCTCTGCAAATATCTATATAAAGAGAGATGTCTGGATAGATATGAATATATTCTTACCTACCTATATATAGGGCTTGCAAATATTACAGGGGGGAAATGAACACACAAATATATATAGACATGTCTAGATAGATATGAATATATATATATATATATATATATATATATATATATATATATATATATAGCACTTACAAATATAGTAGGGGAAATGCACAGACACACACAGAGGGATTTGCAAATGTTTCAGGGGTAAATGCATATGTAAAATTAGTATATATAATTATAGATTTCTATCTAGCTCAGCATTGTTTATGTATGCTTTGAATGTTTGTCTGTTACTATGTTGGAAGCCAGCCTGATTCCTCATGGGGAGATAGGGTGGGATCCAAATGAAGTTGTTGTTGTTGTTATTATTATTATTATTATTATTATTATTATTATTATTATTATTATTATTATTATTATATTGATACCATATTGTTTTTGTTGCCCCTACTTTTCCACTTATAGAGCTAGTTTATTGTTTTTCTTTGAAATATGGTAAATATTCAAAAACATTTAACCTACTGATGCCTCGATTAATGAAATTTTATTGGTATCGATTTTTATTTTGAAATTTACCCATAGCTGCTACATTTCCCACCCTCGGCTTATACTCGAGTCAATAAGTTATCCCAGTTTTTTTGTGGTAAAATTAGGTGCCTCGGCTTATATTCAGGTCGGCTTATACTTGAGTATATACAGTAAGTTGGAAATTGATTGAAACTAACAAACTCCACCCTCAAAAAATCCTGACAGAAGCATAATTCAACCATTCTCTGATAATCACCAGAATGGACCTCATTCTCCTCCTACAGCTGATGCTTGATAATATAGGCTGCAGAGTGACTTACAATCCTGGCTATTGTGTCAAAATAGTGACCAAGTAGCATTCATAACATGAAACAGTTATGAACACTAATTAGTCATGATTTTTATATTAATGCCATGATCATAATTAACTCCTCAACATACTTTAATGGGCATCAGGTGTATGGGGAGAAAGAAATCCATTCTGGCAATATTGATGCATAGTTGAATTATGTTACCATCAAGTTACTCACTTAAATACTAAATTAAGTACTGATACCTGGAATTTTAAAATCTGAAATAATCCAAAATGATCCACAAATTTGTTCTGTGCACAACAGTATTACAATATTGTTTATAATTGTTTATAACATAATATATACCTTATATTATGTGTATAAGATGTATATGACACCTCTATGAATTTTGTCTCTAGAGGTCGGTCACATCCCCAAGATATCACATTATGTATATGCGAATATTCCAGAATTTGAAAAATCCATAACATTGGAACACTTTGGGTCCCAAAAATTTCTTATAAGTGATGATTTACACATATAAGTGATACAGGACACTGGCCACAATTTTTCTACAGGAATAATTTTTTTGTGCGGAAAATACTGTTTCCTGGATGAAAAGGTGCCTTTTCCCGGGGAAAGACACACCAATTTTGTACAGAAAAACGGTGAAGATTCTCATCAGTTTAGAATTCCCCATTATAATTTCTTGATATTATAAATATCAAGAAATATGTGTTTTTGAACATTTACAAACATTATTAAATATTCTTTGAATCTCTAGTGGAATGGCATTTTCTTAGAACATACAGTATATTCCATGCCTGACATCTTCCATCCCAGAACCAATGGGAGGGCTAACTATTTCACAAGATATGTGATAGTAATTTCAAAATTGGATTAATTACCTTCTATAAAATTGATTCTTGGTGATACCTTAAGCAATCAAGATGTATAAATTATTTATTTTAAATGAATGGGAAAATGATTGTTAGCTACATTTGATTTGCATTTTCCCCTGTTGTCCCAAAATACATTATTCAGGTAGATTAAAGCATGTCCTTTCAATGTCCCCAAAAGAAAACAATAATATATTCTCTTCAGAGAGTGCTGAACAATATCAGAAAAGTGAACTGGTTTTATAATAGGATACAAATATTTATTATCAGCAAAGAACAGGTTGGTCACAGAATTTACATTTGCCTCATTTGAATTTTCTTAAATTGAGGTCCCAAATTCCCATCTGTAAATTTTGTAGTTACACTCGAACATAGCATGATAAGTAGATATTTCACTACCACAAACTGAAAATGAGAAAATATACAAGCAAGACCTATTAAATATTTAGTATCTTGTCACATTTTGGAGGTTAAGATCAATATTCTGCTTCATCTCTCTAGAACTACTTTATGGGATTAATATATTAAAAATCCCGATCTTCTTCCTTGTCTTAATGCCCTTGTTCTCCTATGACTCTTACATCATCCTCACTAGTTGATAGATAATTGTGAGAAGTTATACATTAAGAAAGAACATTCCCAGAATTATATGAGATTTGAAACTTCCTTATGCTTGGAAACAAGTACATACACACCTGAATAATGAAAATCCTAGACAATTCTGGTAGTATTTCCCACACACAAAATGTAGTTCCTTTTCCCTGTAGGACTTTTGTTCCATCTCATACCCAGATGAAAATTAAGCATATGGTTATATTGTGAGCCACTCTGGGTCCCATTTAGGAAGAAAAGCGAGATGATATTATTATTATTATTATTATTATTATTATTATTATTATTATTATTATTATTATTATTATTATTATTATGACACAGCAAAAAAGATAGACATGCTGGATTTCATATCACAAAATCACAAGTTAAACACTTCCCAAGTGTCTAGGACTGTGTGATGTATTTTTGGATGATGCGCGCAGATCCCAGTAGGGTGGCCTTTTGCAGCTGACAGATTGTAATTTTGTCAATGTCTATTGTTTCCAAATGCCAGCTGACATTTTTTGGCATGGCACCCAGTGTACCCATCACCACCAGGACCACCTGCACTGATTTCTACCAGAGTCTTTGAAGTTCAATCTTGAGGTCCTGATAGTAGCTGAGTTTTTCCTGTTGTTTTTCGTCAATGCGACTGTCACCTGGGATGGCGACATCAATGATCCAAACCTTTTTCTTTTCCAAAACTGTGATGTCTGGTGTGTTGTGTTCCAAAACTTTGTCAGTCTGGATTCGGAAGTCCCACAGTATCTTTGCGTGCTCATTTTCCAATACTTCTGCAAATTTGTGATCCCACCAGTTCTTTGTTGCTGGGAGGTGGTACTTGCATAAGTTCCAATGAATCATTTGGGCCACATAGTTGTGCTTCTGTTTGTAGTCTGTCTGTGCGATTTTCTTACAGCAGCTGAGGATATGATCAATGGTTTCACCGGTTTCCTTGCACAGTCTGTATTTTACGTCATCAGCTGATTTTTCGATCTTGGCCTTAATTGCATTTGTTCTGATGGCTTGCTCCCGGGCTGCAAGGATCAGGCCTTCTGTCTCCTTCTTCAGGGTCCCATTCGTGAGCCAGAGCCAGGTCTTCTCCTTATCAGGTTTTCCTTCAATTTTGTCAAGGAACTTTCCATGCAATGTTTTGTTGTGTTGTTATTATTATTATTATTTTGTTTTTACACCTTATTGTGTAAATGGACATGAACACAACATGATCATCCAACTATTTCTCTCTACATCATTTCATAGAGTTATTACAAGATCCATGGAGGGAAAGCAATTGAAAAATAGCAAACCAAGTTGCACTTGTTGCAACAATTTCTGCTATCTCCACTACTGTAATGAACAGAACTACCAAATGGGTATTTCAACAGCCAATTTGCAGAAATTATTTTACTGGCATTTTTACAACCAATTATTAACACTGCCTAGTCTTTTTTCAAATGTATTTTAAAAATCTTGTCATGTGAATCATATTTGGTTTAATCTTTTGACAAATCTTTTAAATAAAATTGTAGACCCATTTTTTCATTTTTTTTTACTTTGAAGAGGTAGGGAGAAACCACTAATGACTTCATTCATACTGTAGATACAGAAAAAATGTCAAAGAACAGCGGAGGTCAGATCTCCACAAACACAAGGCACAACCCAGCTAATCTGAAGCACCTTTAAGATCTCCTGATCTCAGTGGGAAAGATATGCAGCATGCTTATTCAGATATAAATCCCACTGTGTTCAAAAGGGCTCACTCACTAATAAGATAGCTTTCTGTGAGGAGGTAAATTGGAATAGAAATGCCTCTCTGCAAGTGGAGAAGAGCTTGACTGAGAAGCAAGGGGTGTCACTAGAAGGCATAGTGGGTGTGAATTGCACTAGGTGACATCATCGAGGGAGGGTGACATCAAAATGACTGCCTACAATTTTTGGCTGTATTTCACCAAAAAAAAAAAACCACAACATTTTATAATAATATCCCTATAGTTGGATATAACCACAAAAACATTTTCAAGGCTAAAAAATGGCTAATTTTTCTTTTGAACCTTATAATGTATATGGACTCAGAGTTATCATTACCCAATTACAATGATACATCAAATCCTGTGGCTTTTTCTGCATATGTTATGTGCTGTAGTTTTTATGCTGTCGTTTTGCATAGTCACTGATTTTGACACATTTTCCGGCAACTAAACTACAATATTGTGGTGTGATATGGTAAGGGAAGAGATCCATGGGGGTGACAACATGAGTAACCACACTGAGTGACACCAACCCTAGTGACACCATTGGTGGGAGAAAGAGACTGCTGGCAGGCCACAGAGAAAACTTGTGACTGTAAATATGTTCACTTCTCTATATTTGTTAACAGGTCTCAAAATCGATTATTCTGGAAGTGGAATGTAGATTCAAAGCCCAGGTGCCTCCTTTCACAAAGCCCCTGAAGTAAAGACGTTGCACACACCAGTCTCAGATCAGCATAGACTATTTCCCCTGGTTTTTGAATAAATTTAAAAAACCTAGAATACTAATTGCTGGCAATGACAAAATGTCTAAATTCTGTCATGCACAAGGTTTGGAAAATATACCCTTTTGGACTACACGCCAGACACTATGGACATTGATTCTGTTGGTGACAAGACATTGGGAGCTACAGTCTTAAACTGAAACTTTTCCAAGGACAGTCCCAAACACACAAATACAGACTTAACACAAGCAATCTGAGTTTTAAAAATGGAAAGTAACCCATTGTTCCACTCAATATTGTTTTGTAAGCTTATTTTTGTTATTGTGGTGTTAAAGACATTATTTCCCGTTCAAAGCAATGGGATTTAGATATATGTGATGGCATCAAACCTGTTATTTATCTGTATTAATCCCAGACTCATTATCAAAAACTGAAATGTATTTTCATAAATCCTATGCTTCAGAGCTGCCTTAAGGCTGTAGAAGGCTTTGATGGATTATTACACTCACACCTTGCTTTCATCTTACAATATCAACACATACTTTGTTTCAAAAAAATATGCTGAAACCCCTATTCCTCACCCTTCAAAATTGTCTTGGGCAGTAGGTATCTAAAGCTTTTAATAAAATATTTTGAAAAGTGATATGTCAAACTTGACTGATGTGTAGAACAGGGGTCCACCTTTCTTGGTAGAAATCAGGAGGTAAGGAAATAAAAATCCAACCTCAACATCAAGATCATTTGCTCAGAGAAAGCAGAGTAACAGAAACAAAAACTTAGTGATCTGATCTGAGTCTCTATTTACCCTACCATCGGAATGACCAAAAATGAAAACTGTTTATGAAATCATATAGCTACTAGAAGATCTGTCCACACAATCTCTAATCATGGAGTTTTGAAAGATTATTGTAGCATTTCTACTTTAATAGGTCTCTGGGAATCATGGAATCATAGTGATAGAAAAGACCTCATGGGCTTGAACAAAAGCTGCACCTGGCTTCAAGTTTTGTACTAAATTAAGTAATCTGCAATTCTTAGTTAGCATATTTAAATGATTGATATTATATGATAGCATGGCCATGGATTGATTGATAGCTAAAGAGTATGCAATCCATCTTTTTGCTGTTTGACAAAATACAGAATTGGATGGTGGTTGTTATCCAAAGAAGTCTGTTGACCTATGGTTGAGGGTGAATCCAAAGAAGATTGTTGTAGTCTTGATCAAGAGTTCTCATCACAATAGAGAAAACTGTTATTAAACTGGGTTGTTGTATGACTTTCGGGCTGTGTGGCCATGTTCCAGAAGTATTCTCTCCTGACATTTCGCCCACATCTATGGCAGGCATCCTCAGAGGTTGTGAGGTATGGTTGTGAGGTATGTTATTAAACTTTTTGAAAGAGTGGCACATTTCACTAAGAGATCATTCATGTTCCTAACATCATCTTTTTTTTACCCAGATCAATATCTTTCATGATGGAACCTTCTTCATCCTCTTCATGTAATTGACACTTAGTTCATTCTGGCCACAGCAAGGCTTGCTGACACTTGATACCATCTTCCTTAACCTTTAATATTCCAGAATTTTGGGTTGTGTGTAAAATATCATGGAGAAAGCCTGCATAAGAAATCTATTATAATAGGCAAACATAAAATAAGCTTCATCTCAAGGTCGAAATGATATATTTCAACAGAAATGTGCTATATTTTGAGGTATGAACAATAATGCATGCTTTTTTCTTGTTTTCTTGTATTGCATCACATCACTTCTGATTTATGGCAACCTTAAGGCAAACCGATTATGGGATTTTCTTGGAAAGATTTGTTCAAAACACCACCCCTTAAGGCCTTCTATTAATAAGCATCTTTGTAAAATTTGATTATCTATATTAATGGTGAATAAGACTAAGAAAATTGTAAATGAAGCAGAAGTACTTTGGGTATGTAATTAGCCAGAGAGGGGCATATAGATTTAGACTGTATCCACACTGAAGAATTATAGCAGTGTGACACCACATTGACTGCCTAATGCTTAATGCTAGGGAATTCTGGGATTTGTAATTTTTGTGAGATATTTGCCTTTCTCTGTCCAGGAGTTAGGGTTCCACAACAATGTACAAATCCAGGAATCCATAGGGTGGAACTATGGCATTTAAAGTGATGTCAAACTTTTATAATTCTTCAGTATGGGCAGTCTGTAAGAAAATAAAGAAGAAGAATGTGATACTAAAGCTGCAAGAAGGATCCCTATAAATTAAGGATGATTGCAGATGATTTGGTGTTAACTTCGGAAAGTCCATTACAGTCTAAAATATATATAATGATGAAATTAAAAACAATTTGGGGATTTGGCAGGATTAGAGATAACTAGGCAAAAAACTGTGATGTTGATAGAAAATAAGACTAAGGTAGATCAAATTGAGTTGATTGATAAAAGTAATTTTAAAATAGAGGAAAAAGGCCAAGTACTTAGAGGTTAATTTGACAAATATTAATTTTATGTTGTTTCAAAATGTTAAGATGTGGAATGAGTTTAAGAAAGATATAAGTAGTTGAAATAGATAGAATGTGTCATTATTGGGAGAATTTTATGATAAAAATAAATGCCTTACCTATAATGTTGTTCTTATTTCAGAAAATATTGATTCTGACAACATATGTATTATTTAAGCAATGGCAGAAAGACACATGTAAATTTGTATGGCAAAGAGGAAAATCTAGGTTTAAATGCAAGCTATTGCAAGATACAAAGCAAAGAGGGACTACCATACTTGAAATTGTAATAGGCTTCTTGCTGTTTAGTATGTTTGAAGGAATGGGTGGTGTTGAGAAATAAGAGATGTTTGGATGGTATTGATATCTGTGGCATGATAAAGTGAATAAAGGTTTTAATAATCATTATATAAGACATACAGTACTTCACTTTAGAATCTGGAATAGATGGAAACCCAAATTGTGTCTGAAAATAAGTTTATGGATCTCAACATAAGAGGCCGTCTAGAGGAGGGATACAACAGGCAAAAATTGGTTCACATATGCTGGAAAATTAAGCAGGAGAATACGATCTGTGCAGAAGCCATCATATATAAAGCCCTAAACGGTTTGGGACCCACCTACCTTTGTGACCGTATCTCCTACCATAAACCTGCCCGATCTCTGCGATCGTCAGGGGAGGCCCTCCTGTCGCCACTGCCTTTATCCCAGACCCGCCTTGTAGGAACTAGGGAGAGGGCCTTTTCTGCTGTGGCCCCCCGTTTATGGAACTCATTGCCCATTGAAATCAGGCAAGCCCCCACTCTTTCAGACTTTAGGAAAGATCTAAAAACATGGCTCTTCCGATGTGCTTTCGGAGAGTAACTGTTACATGCTTTTGTTACGCCCCCATTATTTATCCTCTAGACTGTCTGCTATCTTTTCCTTAGTTCCCTGTGGTTTTATTCTTATCCGTTTTCTTATCCTTTTCTCACCCCGAGTTTTAACTGAGTGTCAGTGCGGCCTGCCCTGTTATATTGCTCTTTGGATTTTGTGTTGTACTGTATATGATTCTCTATTGTATTGTTGTAATTGTATTATGATATGTTGTTTTTATATTGTGTTATAGTGTATTTTTCCCGGGCATGGCCCCATGTAAGCCGCCCCGAGTCCCCATTGGGGAGATGGTGGCGGGGTATAAATAAAGTTTTATTATTATTATTATTATAAGCCTAATTATAGCATCACCTGTTTTAATTAATCTTTTCAAACTGAACTACTGACTTTCACAAGTTTAAAATGTAGATTATTCATGGGGGATACTTCTGTTCAGATTATTTGGTTTTCTCTGCATTATTAATACATCCAGATCTCATAAATATAGGCCAACATTTTAAGCTGCCAATATCTTTATGTACAAGCTTCTACTTTTCTAAAATCACTGTGCACACTAGTAAGTATTTCCTATACATATTAAATTAGGTAAACAGTTCTGATAGGGAAGAAAATATACAAAATATGATCAAAGGAAAACATTGCAGAAGAGAGTATGCAAAAATGGATTGAAATCAATGCACTGTAAATAAGTAGTATAATTAAAAGGGTATGTGATTAGACATCCTTGCTTTGAAAATAACATCACAGTGTTGGAATTGTTAGCCTAGAGTAATAAAAACAGTAACTAAATGGCATAATTCTTGCTCTAAAAGAGGCATAATGGCATTCTGGTTGAGACTAATAAGGAGATTAAGCAAATATTTGCTTCCTATTAGCCTTCATTGTATGGCTGTCAGTATCCAAATATCAGGCAATGGAAAACATGGTAATGTGTCCCACATTATGTTCAGAATAATGCTGAAATGTTAATAAGGACATAACTATATGAGACAGAAGAAATGAGATCACAATTTATGGGCAAAACTGCCACAGAATAATGTAAATCATTTGTCCCAAGTTGCCTTCCAGGTTTAAAGGATCCAGTACTTTATACAAAGAAAAAACCCTGCCCACTGAAACTGATGGATTATGATTAACTGTGATCTAGGAAAAGGGGGGAAATTACTCTCTCTTTCCTTATTCAGGAGACATTTGAACTTGATTCCATCTAGGTATCTTGCTTATTAGTGCATGAGTCCATACACACATATAGTGTCCCAAAACTGCATACACTCTTTTAACTACTATGGTGACTAAATAAAAACATTTATATTGAAGAATGATTTCATCAGAATTACAAATCCCATCTCAAACTACAATTGTATGTAAAATATTTAGGTTATCATCCCTGCACAGCAATGCACTGCTTACCTTGTCAAAGCACTTATAGTTTAGCTTGCAATTTTGCCACATTTCTTTAAGTGTGGATATGAATCAGAATTATACACTACTACAGGCGTATGTAGTACACTACTACACTACCTATGTGTTATCATAAAAATGTTTTCATGTGTGTGTGTGCATGTTATCTATACATCTTGATGAGTCATTTTCTATTGCTATTTGCTGGAATTGCCACTGATTTCCAATACCAAGAGCTAATACAATCTCAATTGCAATTAAAGGACTTTGCAAAAGAGATTCATTGTTGAAGTTTGTCTGCATAATCCAGCCATAGAATCAATGGTTCTAACCTCAATTTTATCCATTATTCAAAAAATGACTTCTAGCATTTGAGGCAAAATGCTAGGAAAATGCTAGATATAATGACAGCCCACCACTTATGCAAACAATCTTTTTCATTTGTCTGGCATTTCCAATACTTGAATTTATTGGTACTCAGATTTTTCTTTAACCAAGTCAATGTGAAATACCAGCAATAATGCCATTTACATTGCACAATCCTGTGGAATAAGCATGTGGTAATATATGAAACTTATAGTTTTATAAGGTAGTATTTAGGGCTTGATTTTAGCTTAAGCTTTAAGTACAGTTTGCCAGTGTAAAGGTAGCCAAGCTAAAGTGGGCCAGAAACTTCCTATTTCCAAAATACTAGCCTAAATTCTCAGTGCTGAAATTATAATAGGAAAATTAGGGTGTCCTTCATGAAATCTGTGATAACTGCCAGATAGTCATTTCTCTTCTCTTAAAATTCCATAGATTCACCATGGAGGCCAAATTGAATGGGTCGCTAATCAGCTTTTTCACCAAGATTAAAGCCACAACATGTGTTTCCAGATAGCGAGGCAAAGACATTTGAGGAAAGAAACCTATTTGATGGCCTTCGTGGTCAGAGACCAGAAGGCCTTGAAATAAGATATCAAGTGTCAAAATGCTGCATGTCATAAGGATAGGGTCTGCAGGCTACTTAAGAACTGACCACTTCTTCACTTGCCTCTACAAGTTCTGAACATGAAAAGGGCTACATTGTTTCATTGGCCATGATTTATATTGCTCCTTTTACAGGGATAGTGCCTAGTATATTGTATTTGAGGGAATGGCATGGGAGTGAAGGTTGGGCATTGAATTGGCAGCCTTGCAGGAAGTGGGAGGCAAGTTACTATTTTTATGGGTTGGACCATGGTAGGTCATAAAAAATATCCAAATAGATCACAACATGCCACCACCTACGGAATTAGCAAAGCAGTACGACAAGTATGCTGAGCAGATAAATCTGTCTAGATGCCTGAGTTACAATCCTGCCACCTTGCAATGTATCTCTATCGATTTATCTCTCAGCTTATGCTCAACTGTGAAAATCAAGGCTATATGTGGTGTGATATTCTACGCTGTTCCTAGAGTGCTACATTACTTAAGTTAAAAAATTACATGTACCAATAAGAACGTATAGACTAAAATCATTAAAATAAAGAAGGCATTATGTTTCTAACTCTTATGATTTGTGATAGAAGAGGTAGGAATTTCCTTCCTGAGTAACAGCAGAAGATCCATTTTAAGAAGAAATGTGTGAGTCCAGAATCAAAGATATCTGAATAGCAGATCAATAGCATTCACTTCAAGAAGCATGGTAGAAAGGTAAGTTGAAAATGGAAATCTGAAGGATCTCTAACTCAAAAAAGAGACATTAAAAATGAATGAGCTAGACAAACACACAAGTAGAATGAAAGATTTTGCCAGGGAACTCCGACCCATACACTTCACTGCTGCCAATTCCACCTCAGTTCGAATCTTGTCATGTTCAGCTGCAAGATCTAAAAGGGAGTTTAACTCAGATCAAATTCCCTTGAACATGACTAGAACTCTCTAGTATGATTAGAAGCTTTGCTTTAGCAGAATACCTATTCATGTGGAGAATTATTTCCACATTCAGTGAATGCTATTCCTGTTCAGATATTGCCTCTCATTATGTCAAAGTATGAACGGATAGTTTAGGACTGGTACACACTGGACCATGATGGGCCTTACATTATTTATTTATAGGTATCTCTCAGTTAACAAAGTAGATGTGGTCCTTGGAATTACTTCTTTAATAGCTGGTACCAGAGGCAGACATAACATGGAAGGAGCAGGGAAAGGTTTCTCATTGCAAACAAGATTGAAGAGGAAGAGAGGAAAGAGGAGTATATGTCTCACACAAAGAAATTACTCAAAATAAACAATAAACACATGTAAAATAAAACAAAAAAGGTAAGATAAACTTGGCACAACTAAACAACAGTATTTTGGATCTTCTAGAAATCTTTTAGAAAGCTTCATCCAAAAGATAGCTTGGGATGACTTTTTTCTTTCACCAGCATTTACCTTTCTTATGACTTGCATTTCATTGCCAGGCTTAAAGATATTTTTAAGATACAAGCTTATTTTCTCTCCCACCTTTTTTCTTTCTGTACATGCTAAATAAGGGATTTGGGAGGCAACTGCTATTTAAGTTGCTTCCTGTAAGCAGGTACACAGCGTTACAATAGGATTGGTTAAAGTAGAATTCCTCAAGCTTTATTGTACTGTTTACTACAGCCACATTGCTACAACTAAACATCAAAAATCTGTGTTCTCCAGCCATCTTTCAATATCCTCTAAATGCTGATACTGCTACAAAAAATTCAGCCATGTGGAAGATGAGAAAGAAAAAAAAGGGGGGGGGGGAAACAGGCATGCATAAAATTATTTTGTAAAAAGCAAGTCCTTTGTCAGAAACTTTATTACAGTAACATTATAGGACCTTACTTGTGAAACTGAGATATCGGGCAGGGAGGAAGCAAGCACTTAGACAATATTGTTGCTCTTTAAGAAAGGACACCAAGATGGAAGGTTTAGTCTGGGATAAAACAAATTTGACACATGTACCTGCAATTGCTTTTACAATATTAGATTTATACCATGAGGGACTTATGGGGACTTCCTAGACTTAGTGTGGCTATGCAAAACTATAGATAAAAGCAAATCCTGTTGAAATGAAAGATTTCTAGATCAAGAATACAATCAGGTTTTACTAAAGGGTCTCAAAAATGCCTAGAGATGATGTATTTTGTCAGATGTTGGTGCTGATAATTGGGGGGGGGTACTGTATGTATCTCTTGCCAACGTTGGTCATAATGACATCGCTAAGCCTCTCAGTTGCAACTAAACCACAGTCCTTGTGGTCTTTTTTAAAACAATAGCAAAAGAGGCTGTCTCAAAATATAAAAAAGTCCAGGCTTCCCCTGGTCCCATTTAATCTGAAAGGTATCCTTATTTAGCATCATTCAGTGCTATGCTAAAATGACCACTAACAAGGATTTTGTGAAATTTCTGCTACAGAAATTTCTGGAAAATGCCTGAAGGTATTTATCAAGGATTACAGTGCCATGGAACCCTACTCAGCATGCAAATAGAAGCCCCAGCAGATGAAACATTACAGTTTCAGCTGTTCCTACACAAGAGTTCCTTACAAAGCAGAACTATTAGTCATGTCCTTTCCTTGTTCAGTTGTTTAGAGCTATCACTGCTGCAAATATATCATCTCTGTTCAAAACACTAATTGGAGAAGTTAATTGGTTTTATCTAAAGGAAATACACTAGCTTGAGAAAAGAAGCTCTTCTAGTTGACAAGAGAATGGAATTCAGGTAACCCCTTGTGAAGAAGTGTATAATTATATTTTGTTTATAGATGATATGTGTATTTGATTTTGTTTAAACAGCCAGGTTTGGCTAAGTTAAAATGGTGAGTATTTAAGTTGACAATATGTATGGGGGAAGGTAGCCATCTTAGAGTGCTAGAACAGGTTACCATAGCAACAGGGGCGGAGCCAACCGCCGCCTGGAAAGGAAAAGGGGGAATATTTCAAAACCCAGCAGTTGGTGATTCTCTAGTCATAGAGAAGGATCTGATTCTTGTGTGGAGAATCAGGCTGGCTTAAATAGAGAGATTTGAGTCAGATTTAGGATAGACCAGACTAGGCAAGTTAGGTGATTTGTCTAGGGTCAGTTGTAGAGTCTGTGGATTAGAGAACATTAATCCCAGGGGATCCAGTAGGATCAGGGTTTAGTGTAATCCGGAGAAAGAGGTATTTTTGAAAGTTTAACCACCTCATAACCGTTTGTAACCATTAAGCGAAGTGCCTTTACCAAGTTATCTGAAACCATCAAGCTCTGTACCTGCAATAAACCTGTTTTGATTTTATTCTAATCAAGCCTCTGTCATACTCTCATATTAAATTAAGTAACATCAACACCTGAAGTGGAACAAATAGAGAAAGCTTATAAGAACCAGTACCATCTGCCTGACGTCTCCATTGGTGGCAGCGAAGAAGATAATCAAACAAATCATTAATTAACATCATCTCTCATAAGACATCTTTATTAAGTGGTGGTATCTGTGTGTGCGTATGTGGGATCAAAAAGGGTTCCATCTCTGACACACATTCCTGTCAGACACCTCACCTCTGTACAATATTGGTGGCAAAGCTGAGGGGATTCTAAAAAGGGATTCCATTCTCTGTCACCTCAGCCTCTCTACATAAATTGGTGGCAGCGGTGGGATTCTAAGGGGATTCCATCCTCTGCCATATCAAGTCTCCACACCCCTCACATACATGGATGGTGAGAGAGATTCCAGGCACTAGCCACACAACCTTCACATCAGTATGCATGTTTGTCACATTTTGGGACCAGTGCACAAAGAGTGCATATGTACAAAATATTAGGCTTGTGTACGGATTTGGTGTACGGATCTGGCTTCTTTTGCTTGTTTGGCTGGCCATAATGGAAAGGGCTCAGCTATCACGTTTCTTTTCCATCTGGAATGGGCCATGTGACAGCCGGTCATGGCTCCTCCTCCCCTATTCGGCACCACATGATGTGTGGAGAGGCTGCCACGTGCTTCTCGCACGGGGTGTCTCTGTGAGCCCTGCCTATTGGGCCAATCAGAATAGAAGAAGGCCATGATGTGTCTCACACAAGCTGTGTCTATTCAATGGGGTGAGCACCTCCGTTGCTCTCAGTTGCGTCCTGGCTCTAGAGAGGTGCTTCAGTCCGATTGCCGCCTTGCCTCTCCCTCTCAGCTTTATTTTTTGGCTTGGCTTGGCTTAGCATCTCTCTAGCATAGAATCTTTTACATTTTCCTTTATTATATTGATTCTTTCTATTTAGTGGGACTGATTGGAAGTTGGGAACATGCGGGACAGGTGGGTGGGGTATGCATGCATGTTTGAGGACTTAGGAGAAAGAAGGAGCATCTCTCTTTGCTTTTGGTATGCTTTTCTTTAGAAATATTTGGGTGGCTCTGAGAGCCTTGAGTCACCCTTTGGCTTCTTTTTCTCCTTCCTTCCACTCTGTTGTACTCTCACAATGTATTTTTCCCATGGGTTAGGAAACAGAGAAAGGCCTCTCCAACCAATCTGAGATCTAGTCAGGCATTTTCCTTTAAGTATCAAAGTCCAAAACCTTTCAGAACTATAAGTGTCATCACTTGCATTTTATAAAACATGTCAAGAAGGACATTTTCTTGGTAGAATGCCATTGTCCTTTCAGGAATATAATGTACCCCCAGTAAATGTGTCCAAATGATGTAAGTTATGGCTTTATATGATGAAGACTATAAATAGAGTTTGAAGACAATAAACCTCTTCCATTTCAAGTTGTCACTATTGGTATTCAGAGACTTGAAAGTGGCATGTTCAAGACCAGTCCATCATAACTACAGTGTTAAAAATAAATAGGAATGGAAATGAACAATATACCAGAAAATATGTAATCAGTTCTTCTATCTTTATGATTGTATTGAGACATTGCACAATCAACTCACATTCATTTTCAGCTTGCCAGTTTGTCTAGTATGAATATGAGGGATGAGCAGCTATAAGTTTTTTTTTCAGAAGGATGAATGAACAAGGGATGTATAGAATGACTGGTATAATGTTACTGAACTATGATAGCATTAAGACCAACTTACACTATCATCACCTGCTCCTTTGGTAATTGTTCTTGTTGTTGTTTATTCTGTCGCTTCTGACTCTTCGTGAGCTCATGTACCAGCCCACGCCAAAGCTTCCTGTCAGCCCTTGGTTGGCATCTCTTCCTTTTTCCTTCCATATTCCCCCAACATCATGACCTTTTCCAAGCTTTCCTGTCCTCTCATTATGTGGCCAAAGTACTTCATCTTTGCCTCTAATATCCTTCCCTCCAGTGAGCAGCCGGGCATTATTTCCTGGAGTATGGACTGGTTGGATCTTCTTGCGGTCCAAGGCACTCTCAAAATTTTCCTCTAACACCACTGTTCGAAAGCATCTATCTTCCTTCGCTCAGCCTTCCTTATGGTCCAGCTCTCACATCCATAGATTACTATGGGGAATACCACTGCTTTAACTATGCAGACCTTCGTTGTCAGTGTGATGTCTCTGCTCTTCACTATTTTATTGAGGTGGGCCATTGTTCTCCTCCCAAGAAGTAAATGTCTTCTGATTTCCTGGCTGCAGTCTGCATCTGCAGTGATCTTCGCTCCTAGAAATATGAAGTCTGTCACCGCCTCCATGTTTTCTCCCTCTATTTGCCAGTTATTAACCAGTCTGGTTGCCATAATCTTGGTTTTCTTGATGTTTAACTGCAACCCAGCTTTTGCACTTTCTTCTTTCACCTTGATGATAAGGCTCTTCAGCTCTTCCTCACTTTCACCCATCAGAATGGTATCATCTGCACATCTGAGGTAGTTAATGTTTCTTCTAACAATTTTAACTCCAGCCTTGGATTTGTCAAGCCCCACACAGCGCATGATGTGTTCTGCGTACAAGTTGAATAGGTAATTATGGACATAAGAATTCTTTCCTAGCAATGCACTGACCAATTCACCTCCAGGCCCACCTTTTAATCAACATTCCATATAAACAAAATTGTCATGGCCATGTTTTTAGAGATCAATGGAGATCAATAAAAACATATACCAGAGATGTAGCTACTAGAGTTGTACGTGGATACAGTTTCCTTCGTTACATCCGTTCTTTTGTTACTTTTGTTATCTTCGGGGGCACCTAACAGTAATTTCCCTCCTAGTAGGAAAATCAGCTCGACACAAAAGCAAGTGGAAACTGATCTTGGCTCCTCACCTTCTTTTCATAAGCAGACTCCTTGCTTTGGAAAGAGTGTGTATGGGCCAGAAACCGTGTGTGCCTTCCTGTAGAGTAAGAAAAAGAACATGCCGCCATGCCTTGGAGAGTGTGTGTGTGGTGTGCAGGCCCAGAAAGCACTCACACATGCCTGCAGCCAAGCACCTCTTCTCTAGAGTAGAGAAACAGGTAAGAAGCTGCCTTAAAGCATGCACCTGTCTGCAGCTGAGCATTTCTCCTCTAGAGTAGAAATAGCTGAAATGCCTATAAAGGGAAGGGGAGCCTGCAAAGCCCCCTTTCCCAAAATGGGTTGATAGAAAACGGATCTTTCAGTACTCCAGAGTGAAAACAGATTAGACCGCTCTGGGTCCCCCTGGGGGAGAAGAGCGGTATATAAATTAAATAAATAAATAAATAAATATCTGCCCTCCCAATTTCAGAAGGCTCCCAAAAAATGAATTGGGGCTGCCACTGAAAGCCAGAACATGAAACGGGTCAAGGTTTACCTGGATTACACAACCCTAGTAGCTAGAAAGATATAGATATATGACACATGTATGTCTCCCAATGCATATTCTCAATTAATATTTGCAAATTTATTCATTATTGACAAGAATGTAATTTTTTTCATTGCTGTGGAAGAACAAAAAGTCCAGTACTTCTTCCCTGTCAAGAGCAAAAACAACATTGGATTTTAAAGTAAACAATGGCCAAGACCCTAGATCAGTTGCCTCTCTTAGTCCAGCTCCAAAACCCTGCTTTGTCTGGCATCAACCACTGCAAGCAATGGAGGTTTGTTTCTCCTACCATTCATGGTGCATCACACTGATTTTTCCACTCCCTCTCACCAAGGATTTCTGGTGTGATAATAAACAGGATCCCTTCTCTCACAGTTCCTTCTCACACCAGATATAAATGGCAGAGAGGAATCAAAATGTCATCTGCTGTGCTACAATTTACATGAGAACATGCATCCATCACAACTAATATAAACAAGATTGGGAGATTTTTAGAGTTCTGACAATATTGACGTAATTATGAATACATTGATGTTATTGATATGTGCTTTCATGTCATTTCCAATTTATACTTTACCCCAAGGCAAACTCTATCATAGAGTTTTCTTGGCAAGATTTGTTCAGAGGAGATGTATCTTCCTTTAAGACTGAGAGAGTTTGATTTTCCCAATGTTATCTGGTGGATTTTCATTGTTCAATAAGTAATCTGAACACTGGTGTCCAGAGTCTAAATATTAAACCACTACAACACATTGGCTCACTACACAGTTTGTGAAAAACAATCAGCTATGAATCCATATCTCTAGGTAATGAATCTATAACTTGAATATCAGTTTCCTGACAATTATCTTTTTACACGGAAGCCAGTGATTAACACAAAGATGTAATTTTAGAGGAGGGGGGGATTTTTTTTTTTACCAAACAAGTTACACAACATCAAAAATATTTTAAACCCCATATAAATGCTAATAATCTCTCATAATCTCACCCAGGAGGAAGAAAAATTTCCAATGTTTCATTCTCACATTGAAGAAGAAAACAATCAGGTGTACACTAGAAGGAAATATGGGTACTATATAAACCTCATTGCAACTTCCTAGCAATATGATATCAATCAATAAGATTTCTGTATTTGTTGTAATCAATTCAGTTGTAATTCATCCATATCATATAAGAAATAAAGGCACTTAACTGAGCCTTGACATAATTTTGCAATGTAGACAATGGTTGCCTTTCTTTTCTTCCCTCTTTTGTATTTATATTTCTGCTTATTTCTGATGACACATTGCTCTGCAATAGTCTTTGCCAAAAATGCTTTTAGATACTTGCAGTAGGTTTTTCATTCTATAAAATATTGATTCCACTCCCACTTCATTTACAGAGAGCATCTGTACACAGCTGTTGCTTCATCATTCAGCAGCCAAGGTGATTATTGCATAATTACAATTTCTAGCTACTGGCCCCATTCCTGTTTATGTGAGCATTCCTGTCTGCATGAGCAATAAGAAATACAAACTTCTCCTCAGAACACTGCATTGAATTCACAGGAAAGTGGAATGTTCACATAATGTCAGTTATTTGATAGCATAAACTTGTATATATTGAGATGCTGTACTTGGTAAATACCTTGCTAATACAGTAGGACGATGAGCTCGGATTCTGTCACTCAGAGTTCTCTTGATGGGCATTAATTAGTTACCTGTCTTTGGAATATAATATTCACCATTACTGGCAAAACATGGCATCATCCAGCAAAAAAAGGAGAAATGGAGAACAAATTTGGATGAAGTTCTCTTGATGGGCATTAATCAGTTACCTGTCTTTGGAATATAATATTCACCATTACTGGCAAAACATGGCATCATCCAGCAAAAAAAGGAGGGACGGAGAACAAATTTGGATGAAGTTGTAGAACCCCATTCATTTATTAAGTGATTTGTAGTCAGACCTCTGAGGATGCCTCCCATAGATGTGGGCAAAACATCAGCAGAGAATGCTTCTGTAACATGGCCATATAGCCTGGAAAATGCACAACAACCCAGTGATTCTGGGCATGTAAGCCTTCAACAACACATTCCTGGGGAAGCTTTTAAATAATTAAAATGATGGTTAAAAAACACACACACACAAAAGCAAAATTGGTTGAATACAGCTGGCCCTCCACGTGTACAGATTCTGTAGCCACAGATTCAACCATCCATGTATGCTATGTATATAAGGGGTGCCATTCTATAATGCCATTGTATATATCGGGACTCAAGTATCCACAGAATCTGGTATTCATGGAGACTCCTAGAACCAAACCGCAATGGGATACCTACGGCCTATTGCAATATAATTTAGAAAGAATCAGAGACAGAGAAATCCAACAACCCATTTATAAAACCAAAGGGATTTTAGCCCTCTTCATTATTAGTATACAGAGCTACCTGAAAAGCAGCTATTAAAGGTTTTTAAATCTTTTGAAGCAAGGTTTTGCAGTACTTGTGGAAGAAGCATCAGATAAGAGTTGTGGTCACAAAGACTAGGACATTCAGCAATGGATTACACTAAAGAAAAAGACATTCCACCTAAATACTAGGAAGAATGTCCTGAAGGTAAAAGCTGTTTGGCAGTGGAACATGCTGCCTTTGGTGGAGTTTCCTTCTTTGGATGTTTTTAAAGAGAGACCAGATGGCCATCTTTAACTGTGCATTCCTGCACAACAGAGGGTTGGACTGGATGGCAACTGTGGTCTCTTCCAGCTCTATAATTCTGTGATTCTATGAACTGAATGTCTTCCCTGCTTCTCAAAGTGTTTTTTCTCAGTTTATGGAAGGCTGAAGTCATGTTCCTGACTGTGCCCCACTGACTGAGTTTGTCTCTTCCTTTCTATTGCATTCATAGAATGATAAAACTTTTCCATGATATGCAGAAAATGTATTTATTTATTTATTTACATCACTTTTACCCCGCCTTTCTCTACAAGGAGACTCAAAGCGGCTTACAGTAAACAGGCAAAAATTCAATGCCTAAAAACAATGTAAAAACAACAATTCATATAAAACAATCTACAAACCAACAGTTCATATAAAACAGATACCATTACAAAATGAAATCACATTATATAAAATTTTAAAAATGTCCAAGATTAAAGCTTGGAAAAGCTTCTCATAGTTTCCCCCTCACTTCACACAATCTTATAAAGCCACAACTCCCCCCCCCCCCCAAAAAAAACCCTGTTAATGTTTACTACTTGATTGGGATTCATACATTTTTAGTATATTGGTTTGAGCCTTGGACTATGACTCTGGAGATCAGGGTTCAAATACCCACTCAGTCATGGAAAGCAATTGGGTGACCTTGGCAATTTCTCAGCCTCAGAGAAAGGCAAAAGCAAGCCCCCTCTGAACAAATATTTGTCCCATTATAGGTTCATCTTAGGGTTGCCATAATTTGGAAATTATTTGAAAGCACACAGTAACAACAATATTTCTGTCACTCTCCTCGGAATGTTTCCAGATAGTACAATGGGCCATTGTGTGCATGTGTGCAGTAATTGTAAATAACTGGCAGCCAGTGACAATGACCATCTCTCATATAGCTTGGCAGAATTTATCATCTCTGCCAGATGGCATTCAAGGGGGCTTCATATACGAGCTAAGGAAAAGCACAAAGAAACGCGAGGTTTCAACAGAAATGCCTGTCCTATATTAAATACCCTCCTGAATTGTAATCTCTGAATTATTAAAATAATAGGGATAACAGCAGAATTGTGAAAATCTGAGGAGGGATAACAAATATAGGTAGGACATGTCTCTCAAAAAAAGCAGGGGGGTGAGGAGAATGATCGGTAAACCTTTTACTTTCAAACTATAAATTAATTGTTTAAGACAATGTATTCATCCCTGGATTTTATTCTTCTAAAATAATTTCTAATATTGGAGATGAATTTTCAAATGTTTCATAATGCAAAATATCTCCAAGTATGTGCTCCAGAAATTAAGTTGGGGTCCTGTTAAATAGCTGTTTCTTTACCTCTTAACAACAAAAGACAGGTTAATAATACCTTTAGCTGGATGCTCTGTGACAGACATCAGCAGGGATTTCTAGGGATTTTGGGGAGGTCCCTGCAGATGGTGTTTTGGAAACAAAATAGCTGGACCTATCCCCTTTCATTTCCCTGATCTCTAAAAATAAGAGATGGGCTTGGGAGGCAATTGTGCTAATTGTGTGCTCAACATAGAATTTCAACCTCCACAATGACCATAAAAGAGAGTTTTGATTACTTAGGCTGCATGAAACGGGAACAATTTTCAAGCCAATAACAGAATTTTGGCATTATTGACACTTTTTAGAGCCTGGCTGCCTGGCCATCTGTCTAGACAGATTTGGTTGTGTACTTGTGGCATGGAACAATGGGGTGTTGTTCCTGGGTTATCCATGGCCATTTCTATTAGCGACCTGCATGACCTTGGTTACATTCCTCTCCAGTACATCCATGTCCCAACAGGCAGTTTTTGTCATTTAGTAAACTGTACCCATGTTGTCAGGATACACCCAATGAGGAACCAATCCGTATAACCTGGTGACATCATCCTGTTGTTCCCTGGCACAAGTACACCATGAAATCTGTCTGCACAGATGGCCATACAACAAGGTCTGACTAATTATAGTAATAATGACATTCTGTTCCTGGTTTGAAAGTATATGTTCCTGTTTCATTGTGTACTTCTTAATGTGAAAGTACTTGTTGCACCCCAGGAACTTCATTTTTCCGCCACAAACTTAAACAGGTGAAGGACAAAGCTCTTTTGCCCAGGACAAAGTTTTTGCCTTCTACTCAAGTGTAATCTTCTTTTTAGGAACTGACCAATCAGGAACAAATATCTAAAATCCAGGAACAAACCCAGATTTAAAAAAAATCTGTAATTTCCAATTGCAGGGACATACAGACATGCGGAGATCTGGACATTTGGCTAAAAACCGTGATATTCCTGCATCTGGAAATCCTGCATTTTTTACCTTTTGTAGTGATTGCTTCTGGGTTTACAGGGAACAGTGCCTGGCCACCCTCCTGTTTGCTGCAGGAGCTCCCAGGATAAAGATACTATCTGGACGAGCCCTAAGTATGATAACCAGTATTAAGAGTCTGGGAAAATTGTGACTCTCTATTCTCCTTCATGGGAAACAGGTAATAATGAAAAAAGACCTTTTTTTCTGAGTGGGGAAGTTTTTGCCCTAAGAGAGATTTACCTTGACCAGACCTCCAGGCCAGTGAATATTTGCTATTCAATAAAATTGTGGTCTATACTGTTATGGGAATCTTTATTCCAGTGAGAGGTCAATGTGAATAATGCATAGAGCTATCAAAGCAGGAGGTCCACAAACTCACACATTCATATTATATCATGCTACTAATAAGTGGGAATCAATGTCTGAAGTAAAATAAACAAAGTGTATAGCACTATATATATGTTTATTCATGCATTCATTCACAGGCAGGAATAGAGGCAGAAACAAGGGGGCTTGGTAACATTTCAGAAGAGTTACCTTTTCAGTGATAAAATCAAAAGATCTTTTTTTGGTAAAAATATTTTGATCAGAGACTAAAGGAAAAAGAGGAGGAAGAGATAGAGAGAAACTGCTTTAAGCAGTGACTAAAACTCCATCTAAAGAAGTGAGCAAAAAAAGTATTATTCTTCAAGAATAATAAATGAATAATAAATTATTTTCAAGCCATTCAGAATTTGACAACACATTCAGAATTCAGTTATACAGACTGGCCCTGATTCTATTCTGTATATATCCAACTGTAGTGAAAAATGAACATGCATTTGTTTTTTTAAATTTGTTTATAACTCTAGGAAAAGTGGATGTTGTCACTGATCAGTCAATCTAAGCCTAAAATATTAAAAAGAAAGCAACGTGGAAGTATATTGATCAAATCCATCTTAGAATGCAGATTAATAATTCTTAAATAAGTAATGAGATGCTTACCTTTAAATATTTATGTACTGTGAAAAGGCCCTGTCCAGATGTCTGAAATCCAAATAATAATCTTATTAATCAATACAGAAAAAGAACGCAAGCATAATAGAAGATAAAATTCAATTTCCTACCAAAGCCAGAAAAAAAATGCAATTAGAGCAAAAGATTTAGAGACCCAGCTTCAACACAGACATAGGCATGATTAGGACTGTAGAAATCCATAGGTTTAGCCATGTCTAACACTATGTTGGATTTAAGACAGACTCTCTTACGTATATATTCCTGGATCTGCTTTGTGTATGCTAGGAGCAGTAAATGGCAGAAAACCACAAGACCACAAGCAAGAGCCTATTATCATGTAATTCACAGTGCCTTCACTTTTCCAATGTCAGTGTTGTTTTCTTTGTATCAGAGGAAAGATTTCACCCCCTCTATTGCAATTGTGCACTAATGTAAAGTTGGATTTCAGTTGTTGATCAACAGCTGAAGGGAAAGGATAGCTAATGGCTTGGGTTGAAACCATTTACCTTGTATCTCATCAATGTTCCCATATGGATCTCAGAAAATGCTATACAAAGATATTTCAAAAGCACCCCACAGAGAGACAGTGTATTTCTAAATAAGAAATAGTACATTGGGTGCTGTATTTTTCCAGTCAGTTAAGAAATATAGCAATACAATGCACACCACACACCCCTCTCTTGGGATAGAAAATAAAATGAAACCATGAAGAAGTCACATTTTATTACAAGACATCAGAAATAGAGGTTAACGGGTGGGACCTTTTAGATGAGAAGACTAATAAAGTCCTAATAGTCTACTTTAGTAAATGAATTCTTCTTCTAGACTTTTTACTATCCTTCCCACATGAGTCCATTTCAAGACTGACAGAGATGTCTGTCAAAAAGATAGAGTGAACATATAATCTGGTTCTTTTCCCAATTGTATCCCTTGCTCTCTTCATTTATACTGGAGCCCTACTGTTATCCCAACTGCACCTTGATCTATGCTGAATAAGCTCTCACCAAGTATGTGCAAGCTTGAAGCATACATCTTCTTTTTATTTCTTGTCTGTTTTTGATAGGTTATTTTACCTATTGCATCTGTTTACATTTCATTATTAAAGCTCCTTGCATTTTATAATTTCAGAGGGACAGGTACAAACTCATAATATACAGCTTATTTATATAACCTCTTCTTGGTCTGTTTTTAATATGTGGTTTTAATTTCTTTATGTCTCTTTTTTAGAGCTCCTTACATTTCTGACTGCTCAGTTGTATTTATCGCCAGATATGGTTGTGACAGATTCTTTTCATTCAGGTTGGTCCCAAAGTTTAATTCCTTGGGTTCCTAACACTTAACTTGCCTTTTTATCCCTAAGATCCTTCCCGAAATCTGGTACTTAGGCTATATTGGACAAGTGGATCTGTTTATTCAGTGAATTCAGTTTGAGAAGTATGTGACTGAATCTAGTTCTTTAAAGAAAACATTCATAGCAGTAGAAAATAAAACCAGCAAAAAAAATTATAATGTAAACAAGTGCTGCAGACTAGATTTCAGAAGAAAGAATGGATAAAACTACATTTGAGTGTTCCTTGCCATAGAAAATCCTTAGGTTCACGGAGTCAACATAAATTAGCAGATGACTTGATACACACAAAACATTAAATATGAACTACCCAAACTGTCAGTCCCAGGTTTAGCTTTGAATGCATTTTGATTGGTTTTAAGAATTTAACCTGTTAATTTTAATTGATACAATTGATATTTAATTCTATTTTAATGTTTGTATATTTTTGGATTTTAAATTGTATTGAAATGCTTTTAATGCAAGCTGCTTTGAGTCACCTTTATAGTGAGCTAAAGCAGGGTATAAATAAACATCATCATCATCATCATACCAAAGTCTCAATTCTGATCTTTTCAATTTCTCTACTCCTAACTAGTTCTATCTTGTCTGATCTTCTCAAGATTTGATCCATTCCTATCTTCCCTTCTCTCCAACTCTAATCTACTTGATCCTAAATCTGTTTCTAAGTGACCCCATCTGACAGTTTAATAGATAAGATTGTTGATTTTATATATTCCCACTATACTCCACTTCATATTCTCCAAGATGTGATTGTCTGGCCATATCAAACTGTCTTAGTTTCTCCTTTTACAATAGCACTATGGCTTGGAAATATCTTTAATACTAATCCCAATATCATCCACTAACTGTAAAGTCTTCCAAGCTCTGTGGACTACATAAAGCAGTGGTTCCCAACTTGTGGGTCCCCAGGTGTTTTGGCGTACAACTCCCAGAAATCCCAGGCAGTTTACCAGCTGTTGGGATTTCTGGGAGTTGAAGGCCAAAACATCTGGGGACCCACAGGTTGAGAACCACTGACATACAGAAACTTGTTTCTTGTTGTTTCCTTAAACTTGATCTCAGGTCTGCAAATCTAATCAGTAGCATTGGTTAATTATATGATCAGGGTGACCCTGATCTAAAAAGAAATATAGTACACCATTATATGAGTTGGAACAAAAATGGCCACAACTTTGCTGCCCCATATGTATGGGTGCAGATCCAAGCACTGACCAACCAGCCTGTTGGTCGATGAACTAATAGTATAGCATGCTGCTGAAACCCCATGGAATGACACGGGAAGTGCCCAAGTGAGTAATTTATCTCAACACCCGACTTCTCAAAGAGTTGTTCCATTCCTGTACCACTATCTGTTTCCCAAGCTGGTCCAGACCTGCCTCCCCCTTGCATCCCCTGAGTCCCTGGCCCACATTAACATTACCACTGGGTGCTGGGCACAAGTAACAAATAAAAAGGTAGATTCATAAAATACAATTCCTAAAGATCCTCAAGTATGTGTGTGTGTGTGTGTGTGTGTGTGTGTGTGTGTGTGTGTGTGTGTGTATATATATATATATATATATATATATATATATATATATATATATATATGTGAAGGATGGACAGAGAATAAAGCTGATAGAATGAGAATCATCTCATTTGAAATGTGGTGTTGGAGGAGAGTTCTGGAAATGCCATGGACTTCCTTAAAAGATCAATAAATGAATCTCAGTGCAAAACAATTGTGCATTCTCATGGCCAGGGTGTAAGGAGAATGAAATTTTCAGGCCCTCTAGCATACCTGTGGCATTCTGATCAGCAGCTGAACAGACTTTTTTGTTTCACTATGGCGTCTGGCTGTTAAGGTTAGCTTAGGGGATCGCACCTGGAATTATTCATTTTAATAGAGTTTTGAGTATTCATATGAAATTTGGAAATGTATCCTCTGCAGATACATGGGTCATACTGGATAGTTAAAGGCAACAGGAAAAAGGAAGGTCATACTACAGATGGATTGATTCATTAAAGGAAGCCACGGCCCTGGCTTTGCCAGACCTGGGGAGAACTGTTGATGATCAAGACTTTAAAAATTTCTGAAGCTATAGACCTGTGAATAAAAGAAAACATCAATAAGGGATTATTTTGAGAAATGTTGTGGAAAATATGGGCATATTTAATTCAATAGGGAAACATTCTGGGGGAAGACTTCTGTTTTTTCCTCAGTCACTATATAGTTGCTATACTATTTCCTAAATTAAGTCTTCAACCACTCAAATTATTATCTAAAAATCTTTGTGAGATTTAAATTTCCACTTACATTCACTCCTTATTATGCACTGACACAATGAAGGGCCTCTTGACACCGAACACCTGATGAGATTTTGTTCCTCCTTCGCTGACTATCTCTTTCCACTTATTAGGAATTTGACATTGTTCTGTCCTGAAAATGACAAATATGTAGTTGAAAATGGCACTGAGGAGAGCCTATTCTGCTAAAGCAATTATAGGAGAGAAAGCTTGTGAGAGTGTTATCAAAGACAGGCTTCCAGTTCACAGTTCTGATTTTCACATTCTCTTCTAAAGTCTGAGCGGAATAGTTGTGAATCCAACTGCTTTATTTTTAAAAATTTCTAAATTGTAGCTCAAACATTTTCTGAAGGATAAGAAGAGCAGCTTCATAAGGAATGATGGAAGAGGAAAAGCAAGTACCTCACATCAAGCCATGTCCTACAATTAAGTGAAATTATCTTTTTCTCAAGGACAACCCCAGCTCTGTTATAAGATCCTGGAGTCATTTTAGGACCTTCTCACATGTAGAAATTTCCTCATTTCTACACATTTTTAAAACAAAGTTTAGTGGTAGCAATCGCACAATGTAAAGCTACTTCTGGGGGTTGCCTGTTGGACCCAGTTCTTATATTTCATAATAATGCGGAGTTTTTGGAGACACATATCTATAGGCTCCATTTGTCTCTATGCACATGGAAATGGCAATACACGTGTACTTTTATTTGTAATGGGAACTGTTGGAGTTCTCTGAGTAATACCATTTTATGACATATATTTGTGGGCTGTCTTTCTACTTTCCCTCAATTTCTCTCTTGCTACCCTTTCTCCCTGATGACTTACCCTTCGAAGGTGCATTTTCTTTTCTTTTTTAAAAGAACATTCTGAAATTACTCAATCTTTATTACTTATGTATTAACATTATACTCTTTCCTTTTGAAGTGATTCTCCTTTTGAATAATTTTTGAAGTCATTTTTGAGGTAATTTTGAAGAAATTTGTGAGGCAAATAACAGTTCAATCAAGAAATGGCCATTTCAGGGGAACTTTTCGGTAGAGAAATGTCTGGAACGGCAGTGGCAGATGCAATTTTCCTTTTGGGTGAGAAGAGTGGGGTAAAAATATAGTAAATAAGTAAATAAATAATTTCTTACACCACACTTTTGAAAAGTGTTTTTTAAAAATAATAATAATAATTAGTTACCATTAGTCATAATTTTAAAAGTTAAACTAAAAATAAGCAGACTAATTACACCTAAATACATAATTCTATAAGTCTTGAAATTTTAGTCAAAAAATCACCCACCCACCCCAAACTGGACCAATTTCTCCATTGATCAGTGTGACTACTACACTTTAACTCTTATAAAAAAGAAACCATTCTCTTCTCTGATAAAAGTGGTAAAAGGCAATAGTGTAGGAGAATCTCAAAGAAGCACTAACACCCCCCCCCCATCTCTCTCTCTCTCCCCCATGGTGCCACCTTTAAATGCCTGGGTAGGGGAATGTCAGTAGTGACTGGCCCCCAAAGCAGCTTCTCCCTCTATCAGAATAACCCTTAACCTATCCATGGGCTGTATCAAAATCCATGCATTTCACTCCAAAACCTGTTCTTTAGCAAATCACAGGGCAAATCACTGTGCTGGACCTCATCCATGTGATGAAGATCCCTTGACTTATGAATGAGGTTGATTTATACATGAGTATACACAGTAAATTTAATTTCTTTTAAGAAATCTGAATTCTATATGCTACTGCCTCTCTCATCTATGTCATTATTTCAGCAGCAACAATGGCTTCATAAGCAGGAGCATGAAGATACTGCTTGAGCCATATAATATAAAACTTTATTTATATTTATTTTTCTGAGGGAACTCACATGGCATTCCTCTTCCACCATTTAGTGATGCCACAAATCCAATAAATGTTAAAAAGTTGCAATTAAATATCAAAAGGTATGATTATGTCTACATAATATTACAATTGTAATGCTATATTTTGCAGGGAGAAAATGGCAAGCCACCCTATGAAATCCATGGGGTCGCCATGTCAATGAATGACTGTCAACCTCCCAATCTGTCAACCTCCCAATCTCACTTTGTTCTTTGCTCTTCCAAGACTCCTCATATGTGTTTTAAAAATGCATGAATTATTTATGTACTTTGACTAATGTACATATCTTGTACACATTTCTCCATTAATCAAGATGCTTTTGTGCATACAAAATGCACTTTAAGGTTCACAAACCACTACAGCAACCATTTCTGGACCATGGCATGTCTGAGAAGATAACTAAGTGGAGTCTAGTCTATTCACTCAGATTCAAAAGTTTCTAAGGCTCTCTGTGGATAATCTAAAGTAAAAGGTATTGAAAGGTTGGCTGAAACTGTATAAAAACATTTGCTAAATACTCGCAGACTTTTCTGGGATTGAAACACCAAATTTCAGATACTTCCTGCATTATACACCTAGTGAGCAGTTGAACAAGCTTGCTTATTCAATGTTCCTTGATACTTTGGGGGATACTTGCTTGTCCTGCTGATGAAATCCAGTCATCCAGTAAACTGAAAATTTTGGATGATCAATGTTTTCATTCCAAAGAATTCATCCAAGGGATTTTTTATATATAGCCCTCAAAATTAGGAATAGAGAACTGGTGCAGTTAGGGAGCAATTGTGTGATAATAAAAATTTCATGAGGCAGTGTTCCATCTTTCTGCTAGCTTATTGTCTCCCTTCACTGAGGAGAATGTCTAAAATAATAGGACAAAAAGGGGAGGGAGGGAGGGAGGGGGCCAAAAGTTTCATGGAGAAATGAAGAGCACAGCCCTTCCCCCACAAAAACCCATTCAACCTTTTCAGTAATGCAACTTAAGGAAATTATTTCTGATATCTTTGTGCATGGAATTGTCTATTGTCTATTTTTTTTAAATAGAATGAGCTTCAGAATATTGTCTGTTATCAAAATATTAAGTCCAGGAAAAACTGTGCCGCATTATACTCCTGGTTGTGCTTTGCACCTATGTCAGAAGTGGATTAACTGGTATCCTTTTTGTCCTCTTGCAATTGTTAGTTTTTATTTTTTAAAATTTATTTTTTTATTGTTTTAATGTATAGTAACCTATGGATGCAAGAGCGGGACCATAAGGAAGGCTGAGTGAAGGAAGATAGATGCTTTTGAACTTTGGTGCTGGAGGAAAATCCTGAGAGTGCCTTGGACGGCAAGAAGATCCAACCAGTCCATACTCCAGGAAATAATGCCCGGCTACTCACTAGAGGGAAGGATATTAGAGGCAAAGATGAAGTATTTTGGCCACATCATGCGAAGACAGGAAAGCTTGGAAAAGATCATGATGCTGGGGAAAATGGAAGGAAAAAGGAAGAGAGGCCAACCAAGGGCAAGATAGATGGATGGTATCCTTGAAGTGACTGGCTTGACCTTGAAGGAGCTGGGGGTGGCGACGGCCGACAGCGAACTCTGGCGTGGACTGGTCCATGAGCTCACGAAGAGTCGGAAGCAACTGAATGAATGAAGAAGAAAAAGAATTTATTGTTTATTTTTTAAGGAGTGTTTCTCTATTCCTTGGACTAGTTGCTCCAAATCTTGGGTCCTCAGAAATTGCTGGACAAGAATTCCCATTGGCATTTACATATGCTGATGATATTTGATAATACAGGTGAGACACAATGACTGTTTATACAATAGCAATGAAATGTTAAAATAAAATAAAAGGACAACAAACATGGAAATGACATAAAGCATAATTGAATATAGTCAGCCCTCAGGATCTGCAAGTATTGCAACCACTGATTCCACCGGCTTGAATTTTTAAAAAAATCCAAAAATCAAACCTGGATTTTGGCATTTTCTATAAAGGACACAATTGTACTACACCACTATATGTAGTGGTACTTGAGTATCCATAGGTTCTAAGGGAGTTCCTGAAACACAACTCCATTAGCCAGGGCCGGCCCTAAGTAATTTTCAAGTGTTAGTGAACAGAATTTTGGCGCCCCCCGCCCCAAACCAATCACTGAAAAATAAAAGCGTTATATAAGCGAAAATGTTGGATAATAAGGAGGGATTAAGGAAAAACCTATTAAACATCAAATTACATTATGATTTTACAAATTAAGCACCAAAACATCATGTTTTACAACAGAAAAAGCAGTTCAATACATGGTAATGTTATGTAGGAATTAGTATATTTGCGAATTTAGCACCAAACATTGAACTGGGATATAGGGCAGTGTGGACTCAGATAACCCAGTTCAAAGCAGATATTGTGGGTTATTCTGCTTTGATGTTCTGTGTTACATGGTTGTGTGGAAGAGCACTGAGGGTCCTTCCACACAACCATATAACCCAGAATATCAAGGCAGATAATTAAAAGGCCACTGAAAGGTAATCTGGCCCCTGGCATGAAAAAACACTAAAATTAGGACAGTAAATAAAGAACAACACTCTGAAAATGGGGAAAATCCAGACCGGAAACAATCAGGGCCAGCTAACACTTCCCAACCAAGGATGCCCCCAGGGAGGAAGCAACCAAGCTTTGAATCTGCAAGGCCATTAAATGCTAACCAAGCTGGCCAGTTGCAACATTCACACTAGCCTCAAACAGACAAGAGCTCTTTCTCCCACCCTAGACTTTCCAGAGATATATAAACCTCACTTACCTAGCTTCCAACAGACCTCACAAACTCTGAGGATGCCTACCATAGGTGTGGGTTAAGGTGGGCCTGGCCCTGGAGGCAGGCCTGGCCCTGGAGGCGGGCCTGACTCTGGCCCAGACATAAAGGCGGCCACAGGCCGAAGGCAGGCCCAGGCCAAAGGTGTGCCCAGGCCAAAGGCGGGCCCAGGCCGAAGGTGGGCCCAGCCCAAAGGCAAATGGAGCGACCCTGGGAGGAGGAGGCAGGGGTGCACACACATGCGCACGCACGTGGGAGCGCCTCAACTGCGCCCCATTGAGGATGGCGCCTTCGGAAACTGCTTAATTTGCCTCGCAGTTGAACCACCCCTGCCATTAGCTATCAAGTGCCCACTGTAAATGCCTTCTTCTAGAGGTGTGCAATTCAGCCAATAGGCATCTCATTTTGGGGTCAATTGTCAGCTGACATCTCATTCTGTTTACTGGGAAGTTACTAGAAGGAGGAGGAGTGTTGTCATTTTCATTCAGCAAAGTTTTGGCCCATTGATTCTCATGCCTATCCCCCCATTATTTTCACACAGCATTCTTGCTTTCAATTGCAACAAAGATAAACCATTGCCTGCTTGGCGCATCCCGCTTGTCAGGATCACATGAAGAAGATATGAAAGTCCAGTTAATTCCAGTTTCTGCTTTTTTACACGTTTGCTTGCTTATTAATAGAGAGCCAGTCAAAATGTATTAGGTAAGCATAGATTAATTAAATAGACAATGTATTAGAACCAATCAAAATGTGCTTTTTGGATTTCTGTAAAACAATAAAACATTGCGGCCCCATTTTTGGGGTGCGGCAGTCTTTTCATGCCTAGAGTGCACCTGCTGTCATTTTCTGGCAAATAAAGCTATTCTTCAGTGAGATTCAACTTGTTGGTGTGTTCCTTCTGTGCCACCCTTCATAGTCAGAAGGAGACCCTGAGAATGTACAGAGAGTATGCTTCACTCCAAGAGGAGACTTTTCAATGACTGCCCTATGCAAGTGCTGCTGGGAAAGCGAGTTCCCAGCAAGGTTCTCTCTGGAGGAGGAGCCTAAGAAACTTTCCAAAAACAACACTGCTGCTGCCAGGGAGGGAGAAAAGACATGGCAGATCCCTGCCTCAGGTATATTGCAGATTTAACACAATCCTATCCAAGAACCGGATAAAATCCTACTCCCTAAATCAATTTTGCGGGGCTTTTTGGCTCCCTCCTCCCCATTCTGTTTTTGGAGATTATATAAAACAGCTCACTGAATACTACAAATCATTTTCATTCAAACTGATTTGGGCCCAAGCCTACAGCTTCTTTGCCCATACCTCTATGCAAAACTGTATTAACTTTCCTGAGCAGCTGAAACTATAGACATCTTAGACATATCATTTTGGCAAAGTTCGCTCAAAGCTATACAGGCTAAGCTTTATCATCACAGTTTCCAAGCCTAGGTGTATTTATCCATTTTGTCTGGCTTTTGAGGGTCAAAAATAAGCTGACATGTCTGAAGAAGTGCTTCCTCTCATAGCATCCTTCCTGGACAATGAGGTGTTTTCTCCAAGTACAATCAGTGAGAGAAAACACTACATTTACAAAGGAAAGGTTCTTATCTGTGATGAGGCACAAACTTTAAAATGGTTTCTTTCTTTAGATCTTTTTTTCTTTTGTATACCATATTATAACCTTCTTTTGTGCAGACATTTATATATTTCTTTTGAAAAAAATGTCAAAATCTAATGCTTGGTCCCAACTAAAATTGATTCATTGCATCCATGGAAATCACAAAAGTATTGGCTTTCTAACTTCTTAATGGGTCCATTGCATCTGTGATTAACAATTGCATTTGAGCATTTATTTTTTACACTTTGGGTTTTTTAATTAAATGCTGCATTTTGTTTGATGGCTGAAGGGTTTTTTTATGGTTTTGTAAATGTGTAATTTGTTGTTTTATATTGTGTTTGTTCTTTTAAAATGGTAGAGTGTGTTGAAGGTCAGTTTATGAATTTATAAATAAATAAGGGAAGGAAGGAAGGACTGGTGCTGCTGATGGTTTGTTTTTTTTTTTATTACTGTGTTTTAGAGCTTGGTTTCCACTGCATTTAATTCTGTGGGTGCCTAGGAGGCTGTTATATTCCTGAGTATTTCTTCTAAAACTGTGGCGCAGATTGTAGAAGTGCTATAAATAAACCAAAGTATTACACTATTATAATACATGCTATTACAGCAGATTCATGATTCTGTACCCTTATATGTATCATTAGAACTTCATTCCCAGTATTATTTTGTCATACCTTTCCCTCTAATATCACTGGCTGCAATCTGCACATCAAGGATTGCTTCGGATCGCTCAGTTATTCTGACTTAATGTGTGGAACGATGGAGCTTTGCAATCATGGGGAGGTTATAGGTGACTCGTGGCAAATTGGCAATGCAAAGCATTAGCTAGACAAAAGTAATAACAGTTAAACTCCACGTGGAAGATTGGAAGGAAGAGAAGACATGTTTTCATATTACTTGTCAGATAAAAACAGTTCAGTAACATAATATGTTGGATGGAAGAAAATTACAGCAGGTAAAGGACATATGCAACATCACTGAAAGATATCACAAGCTTAGATTATCCTAGTAATCTTGTATATCAATATCATGAATGTTCATTATTTACCAGTATTTCCTGTGAGTTTCCAAAAATGTAATGTTATGGCTCAGTGCTATGGAGTTTGGTGACGTACCAGCACCATTTGGCAGAGAAGACTAAAGACCTTGTAAAATAGCTACTCCCAGGCAGTTAAAGTGGTGTCAAACTGCATTAATATTACAGTGCAGATAGACCCTCAGGGAAAGAGTTGAAAAAATAGCTAGAAAGGTGATTTGAGTTTAAATGAAAGGTGAAAGATGTTACATGGAATTTTTATATCATAATTACCTGTGGCATTAGGCAAAGATTAGCTACACAAAGGGGAAAACATTTATATATCTATTACAACACCACTGATAACAATTGCTGCAACTATAATATTGACCTTTTTGAACAATGGATTTAAATTAGCCTTTGAAAGAATTAAGACTCAAGAAGAAATTTACCTCAAACAGTGCTTTTACTGTACATTCCTGGAAAAGGCTTTACATAGGCGGGCATGCGTGCACACACACATATATACAAGCAGTCCTTGAGTTACAAATGTCTGACTTACTAACAACTCATAGTTAAGAACTGAGGTGAGACAACAGGAAGTAAGAGAAATCGAAAATGACGAAGAAGAGAAATTCAGTCCTGGAAGAGTTGTCATGGGGAAAAAGTGTCTCCATAGAAGATTTTCACCAATCTTTGTTTTCACAACAAGCCACATTTTTCAAAATCTGATGAAAAGGACAGAAAGAGATGTGAAATCGTCTGAATAGGGACACAAACAGCAAAACAAAGACTACATGGGGGTTATCCCTTTCCTATGCTATCTAAAACGTATATAATGTATATATGGCTTCAGTAACACTTAAAAATGCACCTGTTCTGACTTACATACAGATTCAACTTAAGAACAAACTTACAGAACCTATCTGTTCTGTAACTTGGGGATTGCCTGTAGTATTTTGCTTCTAACCTTTCAGGTGTGTGTATATATATATATATGTGTGTGTGTGTGTGTGTGTGTGTGTGTGTGTATGTATGTGTGTGTGTGTGTGTGTGTGTGTGTGTGTGTGTGTGTGTGTGTGTATATATATATATATATATATATATATATATATATATATATATATCGTTATAAATACCTCTTTGGAACTGAGGCTTAACTTTCCCAACCATCAGCTGAAATTATAATTTGAAACCATTTTCTTAAATAGACTATTTCAGGTTGATAATCTTACAGTTCAGTGCTCCAACATACCAATGAAAAAATCCCCCTAATATATAAAGATAATTTCTTCAAGACATGATCGTTTTCATAATGCTTTGAAGTTAGTTTACTTTGTCCAGTACATTTCAATCCAATTTTAAGTATATAGATTGAAAAACGAATTATTATATAAAACATGGTTTTTGTTCCTAGGTTATAAATGTCATTTCGTAATTGGTTTTATCATAAAAACATGGGAAAAGTTTGTTAAACCACAAAACTTTGTTTTTGCAGGACATTGCTGCAGCACATTTTACTATAATTTTTCAATGAATATCTCATAGAGTCTCAACTAATTCAACAGCCCGAAAGACATACAACAACCCTGTAATTCAACAGTTTGTGGTAGCCACCAAAAAGAAGTTTCTGCAGTGTAATAACTATTTTCAAAGCAAGTACTGCACAGTTAAACAGGAAATAACACTTTCAAACTAGGAAGAGACTTTTTTTTTTCAAATGTAGCTACATAGTGTTATTTTTGGAATAATGAAACAATTAAGCCAGGAGGCTTTATCATATGGAGGTGACAAACCAGCAACAAAGCAGGACTATGAACTTTGATGATGGTCCCTATCACACAATATCATGGCTATTGCCTTCCTACCAGCTCTCCACTACAAAGCCATCCCCAACTATCAGAAGGAAAAACCCATCAACAGCCCCTGTTGGCACCATGGTCCCAGCACTTACCTTGTGCACCAAGGTGGCATTATCCAACTCTCCCAGTAAATAAACTTTTAAAAAATCCTCTAAATTTCATGAAACTGCAAAGTGCCTTTTTAAAATTAAAATTAAATTCTTTCTTGAGAAGCAAAACTGCAGGAGGGCAGAATTCCATACCCAACAGCATGTTCAACCACAGAGTATCAAAGTTGCATAGTTGTGCCCTTACACAGATAGAGATTATCCTAAGTACTGGTAAGTACCCAGGATTGTTAATTCAGTGAATGCCATGAGATGCCAGCTTCATGTGATAATGTCCAGAGTGTTGACTCAGTAAGGTCTGTGTTGCTAATAATTGCTAATAAACAACTTTCTACAGCCTGATCAGGAAACATGGTGTGCCATATAGGAAATTAAAAAAAAACAATTATAGAGAATTTTCTTTCATAAGAAATAAGATGAACGCTGCTGGATCAGACCAAAGACATGTCTTGTCCAACATTTTGTTCTAAGAGAAGTGAGATAGGTGCCTATGGGAAGCCCATCGGCAGTTTATAAGCTCAGTTGTTTCCCTTGAAGCAGTCTTGGCAGTTTGTAGGTGAGCATGAACTTTGAAAGAAAAATGATTGTGCTCTTTTTTTGTATTTCTTTTGAAAAGCGAAGGACCCCTTTTATTTCAGGAGGCTTTAAAGTGTAAAAGTGTTAATGTCTTTCATTCTTGCTGTGAATAGATGTTTTGCTTTGCTTTTAAGTGAAAAGCACTTTGAATATCTGAAAGGCTGTCATGTGGAAGATGGAGTGTGCTTATTTTCAGAGGACAGAACTCAGTCCAATGGATTAAAGATTGAATGCAGTGCTTCTGCTGAGAATCCATCCATGCATCATGTGGGCTCCCTTCAGCAGCTGGGAGATGAATCCAAATTATTTGGCCCGTGTAAACACAGCCTAAGTCCTCTAGGTTTGGAAACTTCCAAACTAAGTTTCAAACCATAATATAGCAACTTTATGCCATATCATAATATTTTGATAATCATTCAACTTTTGCTTTTAAAAGCATTATTTTTGTTGGTTTAAAGGCAATTGCAAAACCTTTTTTTGCTTCTGGGTTGTTAATGAAAAACATTCACTTAAGAAATGGAGATCATAGAATAATAGAGATAGAAGAGGTCACAAGGACCATCCAGTTTGACTCCCTGCCTTACAGGAACACTTCCCTCCCTAATTATTTGTGGATGTTAATTGAACTTCAAGCAAGGCATATGATTTTTTTTTTAAAAAGCATTTTCTGCTATATTGAAGCCATTAGAGGTTCTGGAAGGGACCCAGCAGCAACTGTATTCCAAACAATATCATGTCTAAACCCTTTAATAAATGTATAAAATGATATTTATTGTATAACTTGTATTGATAGTGTAGTACAGGGGTCCCCAAACTTTTTAAACAGGGGGCCAGTTCACAGTCTCTCAAACCGTTGGAGGGCCGGACTATATATTTTTTATAAACTACGAACAAATTCATATGCACACTGCACATATTTTGATGTAAAAAAAAAACAAAATGGGAACAAATACAGCCTCAATGTTCATCATCATCATCATCATCATCATCATCAAAATAATAAAGGGGGTTGGAAGACACCCCTTGGGCCATTTAGTTCAACCCCTTCTGCCTTTATGCACCAAAAGCACAAACAAAGCACCCCTGACAGATGGCCACCCAGCCTCAATGTTGTTGTTGTTGATGATGATGATTATGATAATAATAATAATAATAATAATAATAATAATAATAATAATAATAATAATAAATCACAGAGTCCTAAACGTTTGGGAAGCATTCGACTTGTGATTTTGTGATTTGAAATCCAGCATATAGATCTCATTTCCTGTGTTATACTATGTCTTTGTGCCAAAAACAACAACCATTTTATATCCCTGTTCCCTTATTCGTATGTCTCTCTCTCTTGAGTTTTTAATTAAGTGTTCATGTGGCCTGCCCTGGTTTTTATTGTTTTCTCTGATTTGTGTTGTAATGTATATGATTATTTTTGCACTGTTATATTGTGTTATGATATGTTGTTTTATTTTGTTATATTGTATGGTGTCTGGGCATGGCCCCATGTAAGCCGCCCCGAGTCCCCATTGGGGAGATGGTGGCGGGGTATAAATAAAGTTTTATTATTATTATTATTATTATTATTATTATTATTATTATTATTATTATTATAACAACAACAACAAAGAGAGTTGGAAGAGACTCCTTGTGCTATTTAGTCCAATCCCCTTCTGCTTTTGTGCACCAAAAACACTAGCAAAGCGCCCCTTAATAATTAATAATTAATTAAATAATAATAAAAATGCCATTATAAATAAGCAAAGCTTTGGAAGGCACGCATCAGGTGAAGGAGGAGGAGAGAGCTGCAGCAGCGGGGGCCGGATAAATGGCTTGGATGGGCTGCATGTGGTCTCCGGGCCTTAGTTTGGGGACCCCTGGTGTAGTGTATCAATTTCCAAATGTTTAAACTTGTATTAAATGTACTATGAAAGCATCAGTTCCTCCAGTGCCCCCTATTTATACAAGCTTTTAGGAGATTGTTAAACAATTAAGGAAGTTCCTTCAGCAATCTCCAGGTCAGATAAAATCAGTTCCTTTGTATACAGATGTGTGACAGATAATTCCTTTATTGCCAGGGCTGTGTCCAAACTTTTTACTTGTTCGGAAATGACTGGGAGCTCATGGTTTTACAGAAGGAAAGGCTTAAGTGAATATGAATACATTAGCCTTCTGAAAGGGCAGCCAAGCTTATCACCCAGAATTATCACCTTTTGTTCGTGTGTCTTACACCTTTGTCTTCATAGAACTGGACACTTAAATCAATTAAGGAATAATCTGCATACCAACATCATCTTCTTCAGTTTCATGTCTTCCACAGGAGTGTTTCGGCAACTGATTGAACCTTTAAACATATCAATAACCAGCTGTTCTTCTTCCCGCCATGGGGATCTCCTCCTCCTGTCTGTGACATCAGGGAAAACTCTGGCCAATCCCTGTATCAATCCTGACTGGCCTGTTTCTCAGCCAATGAGGAAGAGGCACAAGAAGTCTGAATAGCCATCAACAGTTTATAAAATGTCTTGCACTTTTCTGTGAAGCTATGATTGTACATTTTTAAGTATCGACTTGGTACTTGATTCCCTTTTGGTCAAACTGTAATAAACCTCTGTAGCTTGCCTTCAGTATGGAGTACTTTGTTCTCTGTTCTGGCTGATCTGGTTTAACAGAGGCACACTAGGCATGGACCTTCTTATCCATGCTCCTAGCTGAAATCACTTCAAAAGCATTCCCGAGAGAGGGCCATTCAGTCCTTGTTTTAAAAACCCCAAAGAAGGAAATTACACTATATTCTGAAGCACAATCAAGGGGGAAGAATGAAAAAAGAAACAAATCCCTCAATGTTGGGAGGAATTTACTCCCATGTAAGCATGAATAGATTTATAGCCACTGCTTGAGTTCCATAAGATCTCTTTCATTAGTGGAAAGAGTAATCCTGCCCAACAGAAGGCGATTTTCCTTTATAAAATGGGATTTCACTTTTGTTAGAACAAACTTAAAGGAATATACATCTATTCATTGTTCCTTCTTCCTTCTATCCTAAAACTACTTCTCCCCCATTCACGTGAACCTCAGACATGCTGGATTGAACAGAAAGAACCTCCAGCCTCAGCAGATGTTCTTATAACATTGGATTTTATTTTTCAAAACACTATAAGGTATTATATTAACATTTGTCCTGGACAGAGAATGAGACAATAGATGATATTTGTAAATCAAGCATGTCCCTCCAAAACCTTGTAGTAAAATTCAATCCATCTTAGTAATCATTTCATATATCTGAATGTGCAGATTTTTTGCTATAGCCATGTACTAAATAGAAAGCATACATATTTATTCAAAATATGATTTAAAAATCTTTTAAGCAAAAGGTTAAAATACAAAGAACTGTGGAGAAATGAATAACAGCGTGTGAAAAAAGTAGAAGTATGAAATTTTTCTTTGACTCTGAAATCAGAATTTAATCAAAAGATTTTGATTAAAATATTATTCAGTAATATCAGTGTTACCATGGTTACTGAGTTACTAAGGTTACAACCTACACTTGAGGAAAACTGTTATAGGGACATGATGAAACACTTGATAATTCACAATCTCAGTAGGAATGTTCTTTTTCTTATGTCAAGAGTGTGGTTTTCTTTCTTCAATGTAAATTTCTTTTCACACTGATAAGCCACTTGAAATGGCTTCCTCCAAGTTTAATACTTAACAAAATTACCAGAGGTTTGTAACTGTAAGATTTAAATGACAGTTACTAAACTGTAATAATTAAAGACATTTTGTGCCAGTCAAAACTCAGAAGAGAAAAACTGGACTATTAAGTTTACACCCTAAGCACACTGATTTTCACACTGAACTGGGTAAAACTTACTTCGGAGTAGGCATCTTTGAGATTGCAATCTTGATCATTTCTCCACAAATATTTCATCTGGGAAGCTGCTTGGAATGTCCTCTCTCCTCCACCTCCTCCCCTTTTAATTATATACTATGTCATTATATGATATTCTTGTTGTAGTTTATAAGTCATTTCTGGGAAAAAATGAATATGCACAGAAAATACTGTATTTCAGTAAAACTGTTTATTTTGTGCCATGAGATTTTAAAAGAAAAGTTGATTTGATATGTGTGTGTGTGTGTGTGTGTGTGTGTGTGTGTGAGAGAGAGAGAGAGAGAGAGAGAGAGAATATCTGATCTGAGAAGGAGGGGGACCCTTTGGTGTTGGAGCCTTGTGCTCCTGAATTGGAGCCCTCTACTCCTGTAGTGTCTCAAGGAAAAAGTAGCTCTCCTCTGGATGATGGGAATTGCCTTACAGACAGTTCTGTTTTTAGTGAGAATGTTTCCAAGGAAACACTGCCAGAGGCTCTTCCTGACTCTGAGAAGGAGGTGAGGGAAGTGGAAGATTCTGGATTGTTGCCTAGAACTCAACGCCTTCAGTTATGGAGAGATTGTGCCAAGGAAAGGCAATTAAGGTTTTCCCAGCATTTGAAAGATAAACAAAAGGATGCCAAGAATTAGATTGATAAAACTTGAAACTGGTTTTAGTTTAAATTGGTATATTTGTTTTTAATCGTTATTATGTTTGTTTTTATTACAGTTGTGTTGTATGTTTTCTATGTGGTATTGAATGCTTACCTATGTTGGAAACTGCCCTGAGTCCCTTCTGGGGAGATAGAGCAGTATATAAATAAAGTTTTGTTGTTGTTGTGTTTGTTGTTGTCGTTGACAGTGTCTCCATGGAAATGAATTTGGTTTCTTAAGTTAGTACTTTGAGTTGTTCTGTGTGAGAGCAATTTTGAATTTTCAAAAGAAAGTCACCTTTTCCATGTGCTCTGGGACAGGAGATTCTGGCTTTGCTTTGATGTCTTGCTTGGTATCAGGGAATCGCTTTTTGGATACAGTTCTTTGTCTAAGTTCTATGAATTTTTAGTTTTCGTTCAGGATTGAACTCTGCTGTTTGTTGCATCAAGAAGATTATGACTGTAATCTATATTTTGGAATGATTTTTGAATCCAGTATTTGGGATGTACTTCTGCTTTTGCCTTTTAAGTATACCTTGGAAATACTTTACTATTTTGTACTCTGAAATGTACTATTGAACTACCTTTTTCTATAAAACACTCTTTTCTTTAATAAACTTTAAAACAGTCGATTGATTCCTGTTGATTGAGCTATATTTGGTCTAATTAGCTCTTCATTTTGGGTGAAAAGGTATCACATATGTGACTGGGCTGCAACATCATCAGATAACAGGTACTGGCACTCTTCAGAAGACATCCTATTGTTAGATTCCCGATAGTAAAAAATGTGTCCACACAAGGTTTTTATGAGACCTTAAAACATTTTTGTTCCATTAAGTTTTATTATTTATTTATTTCTATTCCTTTTTTTCCCCAGAGCAGGACTCAAAGCAGCATATATCATATAAAATCAGAAAAGTTACATAACATTAAATACAATCATATACCACAAGATGTATAAAATTAGCAACTTATTATAAAACCCATAAAATGACTAACACAAAACATAAATTAGACATTCAGGTTAAAAGCCTCCATAATATCCACTCCTTTAAGCCATAAACAATGCCATTGCCAAAGGTCTACTCTATGGTTCACACAGTGCACATTACCTACTGTTCTTCTTCAGGAAAGGCCTGCTTCCAAAGGAAAATTTTAACTTGATTCTGAAATTTTATTTTAATTTATTGTATTTGATTGTATTTGTAGATCAGTAATTTAGGTTCCACTGTTTTAAAGATCTACCTTTTATGTGTTTTAATCATATTTAAAACAATATTGCACTGTTTTCTTAAATTTCAGGGGGGGTTATGTTGAAAATATATGCATTAACTGAATAAATAACCTTGCAGCAATAACTGAACTTTTATAAGACTAAACTCTGCTACTTGTAACTTCTTCCCTAGTACAGCTATTCACATTTCCTCTGAGGGAAAATATTAAGCCAACCAATACTTCAAAAATCCTGAAATGTCTTTGTTGAACTTTCAAGTAGCTTAAAATGCTAGATACAGCAAGTGTAAGGTCAATTTATCAAAGGGAGTTAGACTTCATTAAATATTCTTAATCATCATTAAGTTCTAAATGACGTGTGAGATCAATATGATTGCTAAAAAAAACATGATGAATTACTTGAAGCTGCCATGTTGTTATTTAACTACCAAGATGTTGGTGGCTGCATCATATTTCATGGAGCTTTAAGGATTATTTAGCGATATTAACAGGTGTGAGGCAGGCTTTTCTAAGGAGAAAATAGGAAACTACAGGAAAATAAATAGGACTGAAGCACTAATTAGTGTATATTGTTAATTAATGGGGTGGAAATGAATATTCTAATCAAAATAAAAAGAACTGTCAAAATGAAAAGGCAATTTTGATCGCCCAATCAGAAAGGCAAGATCTTGCAGGCACAATGTTATCTGTACATTTGACTGTGAAGGTATTCTGATTTGGATCCCTAGCAAAAAGCACACATATTGCTCCATATTGAAACATGAACTGGTTGGCAGAAGCAAGTACAGGCTGTGTCTGCACAGTTCAAATAACATTGACTCACTTCCCAGCTACTCCAGGAAGTCTATATGATGTATGACTGGATTTACAGCAAACGTGGTGCTTTCAGCCACTGATCTGACTCAAACAGAAAGGGAATTTGCTCCACAACCTCCAGAAAGATCTGGAGTAATCCCATATTGCTGAAGACTTTCATGGCCGGAATCACAGGGTTGTTGTATGTTTTCGGTAGGTATGTCCAAAAAATCGTTTTGAATCTTATATCCACAACAACAACAACAACTCTTTATTGATTAGTCAGTTTTGACCATATCAAAACATGTAAAACATACAAAACGTACACCCCTACCCATACATACAGTAAAATCATGTAAAACAGTAAAACCATGTAAAAACAAGGCATCCTGGCCTACTAGCCTACCAACCCACTCCTTGGTAGTTGTGCAAGTACAGAATAAAAAGATTAAAATTAAGATTAATTATTCCCTTAAGGTAAGGTTTAAGCGGGGACAAGGGTAAGTAAAACTAGTGGCTTGTCCATAGTAAAATTTTAAATTTGGATTTTGTTATTGGCATTAATATCACAGCTGTCCGCTTCCATCTTCTCGCGGATGGCCAGCGCTTTTTGTGTAAAAAGGGTCAGTTTTAAAATAGAGTTTTTATCTGAACCCCGTAGAAGGATGTGCAGTTTCTCCTTATTCTCTAAATGAGTGTGGTTCTCAAGCAGGGGCTCTAAATAGAAAGATCGAATCCTGTTGTAATAGGGGCATTTTAAAAAAAAGTGTTCTGAGTCCTCCACTTCTGCATCTACCTCGCGGCACCCACAGGTTCTCTTTGTATAAGGGATATTCTGGCGTCTACCTAGCTTAGACTTAATGTCGAGTTGCTCAAATCTAGCTCGGGTAAAAAGTTTTCTAATATATAGTGGAAGTGTAAAAAAGAGGTAGGTTTCCATGCCCACGTTGCATTTAAATTTAGCCAGGTATGGAGTGGCTCTAGCTTGTGCTATGATCATAAGGTCATTTTGTGCCGCAGTGTCAAGGGCTCTTTTGGTAAACAATTGAGCACACTTTAGCCCCAAAATTTATTAGCTCGAGAGGGGAAAAACCTAACTTACTGACAGTGTGGCTGAGTCTGCTTAGCCATGATGACCATTCTTTGTGGTTTTCTTGCTCTAATAGGCATATGGCTGGAAGTCTATGTGGTTGCATTTGTCTTATTTTGTACCACCAATTGATCTGCCTCTTCATAATTACTGTGGAAATTGGGGGTACTCCCATCTCTGCTCTCACTGCAGCTGACAGGGATGATCTCTCCACACCTAAGCCAATTTTTAAGTGGCGAAGTTGGAATCTTTATACCACTGTTAGATCTTGATCCCCCCATATTTCAGCTCCATACAAAGCAATGGGGAACACCTTAGCCTTAAGAACCTTCAGGAAGGGACGCAAAGATCCTGGGTAGTTGTGGTTACATAATTTATGAATTGCCTGCGCGGCATTATCAGCTTTTGCAATACTTAATTTTAGGTGTTGGGACCATGCCCCAGATGCCGCATAATGTAGACCTAAGTATTTAAATGTCCTCACTTGTTCCACTTTGTGCCCATCAAAGAGCCAGTTGTAAACCTTGGTTTTCTTGCCAAAGACCATTATTTTGGATTTTTCTTTATTTATGGTGAGGGCATTTTCAATACAGTATTGGCTAAGTTTTTGCAGGGACCTCCTTAACCCAACTGGGGTGGTGGATAACAGTACTATGTCATCTGCGTATATCAAAATGTTTAACTCCCTATCCAAAATCTTTGGTCCATGGCATTCTTTCATATTCAAATATTCCATGATATCATTTATATAAAAGTGAAAACAGAATGGTGCCAACAGACATCCCTGTCTCACACCCCTAGTTGAAGCTATTCCATTGGAGACCGCCTCGCTATTACCTAATCTCACTTTAATGGAGGAGTCAGCATATAGTGCAATCAGAAGCACCAGTAGTCTTTTGTCTACGTTGGTCTTTGAAAATTTCCTCCAAAGTAACCCTCGGCTTATAGAGTCAAAGACAGCGGATAGATCTATAAAAGCAACATATAAACTTCTGTTCAATGAAGAATATTTGTCAATTACATGCTGGAGAACAAAGGCATTGTCTATTGTGGAGTAGCCTTGCCTGAAGCCTGCTTGTTCTTCCTTTATTATCAGATTATTTTCAGCCCATTCGGCGATAATTCCTAGGGTCGGCTTTGTCTCCTTTCTTGAAAATTGGCACTATAATGCTTAATTTCCAGCCTGATGGGACAGAACATGCCTTATTTATATGGTTAAATAGGCCCGCTAGTAAATGAGCCCACCAGCCTATATTTTGCTTGAACAGTTCTGGGGGGAGAAAATCTTCGCCCGGGGCTTTGTTTGCTTTCAGCCTTGTTATGATTGTTTTCACTTCCGCTGCTTTCACTGGTGGCCATGAGGGAAGGGGGTCTGCTCCTACAATTAAATTAATACTTGAATCCTCCCTTCGGGACTGTGATGTGTTAAATAAATCCGTATAAAATTCTTCCCATTGGGCCGCTGGAATAGGTGAATCGATATCAAATCATACTTCCTTTAATTTTTTGGCCACAATATCCCAAAAGAAAATGGAGTTACGTGTGGAGATTGTCAGTTCAAGATCTTTCATGTTATAGCTCTTCTTTTTGTCTGAGATCAGATATTACCGTCTGATTTTTAACATATGGGTATGTGTATCTAAATTATGAGTATGTTGAAGTACTCTTATTGCGCATTTCAGTTGCTTCTTTTTTTGTTGACACTCCTGGTCGAACCACTTGTTGGAATTCGAAATGGACAATGGAGGTTTTTTATTAGATTTCTCTGTCAGCACCCCCTTTAGACCACTGACTAAAGAATTATAGGCATCAAAAACAGCCTGTATATTGTTTGACTCCAACTGGATTTCTTTTTTGAGAATGCCAACTTCTGGAGAGTCGATGATGTCCGTTAAGTGGGTTAAATTAACAAATTCCCATCTAAGTCTTTTATTATGTTGTAGTTCCAATGTCTGACTCTCCTGGTTGGAGCTGAGTATAGGCCTTCTAAGGTCAGTCTGCAGGAGGCATCTCACTGTCACAGGTTGGTGATCGCTATCCACTCTGGGGATAACTTCCAAAGATGTAAATGCTGGCTGGAGTTCCTTAGATACACAAATGAAGTCTATAGCACTGCTGGCGTTGGCTGCATGGAAAGTGAATAGGTATATAAATTCCTCATTTGAGCCTCTAAGGATCGTGAGATCAAATCTGTACAGTAAGGACACCAATATAGCTCCAGCTTTGTTTCTTTGATGGTCACGGGACCTCCATCCGAAGTCAAACATGTTTGCATCTGGGGGGATATTGCTAGCTGATGCAGTCTTCAATATAGAATCGCCCAGTCTTGCATTAAAATCACCCAGGATGATAATTTGTGCTGCAGGGAACAGGGTGGTAATTTCCTCCAATGCCCCTTCGAGGATTGGCCACCCGACTTTGCTGATGTAGGTTGTATGTAAACATTAAGAAGGATGATAGTTGGACCCCTTTTTGCCAGGGGGGCAGACATATTTGTTAATTTGACTGTGAGAATATTAATACAGTTATAGTACTTTTTAATGGAATTTCTTCACCCTGCCAACCTAAAGCACCCTTAATTAAGGTGGCAATGCCCCCTCTAGGTCTGCCATATTTTGATATTTTCGTGGCTGGTTTGGACCAGGTTTGAAATACCAAAAGTTGGCAGATTTGTTCTTCTTCTGTAATCCAAGTTTCCTGCAGAGCAATAATACCAAACTGGGACAGGAATTCAACGAATTTTGACTTGGGACATTTGTTCTTCCATCCCGCTATGTTCCATGATACCATTCTGAAACTCCCTAGTCATTCCAGAGTTTGTTTTTGGTCATCTGCATCCATGATTACACAACAATTTCTTGAGCAGGATTTGGAGCCCTTTGCTGATCTGTGGGACCGTGTTTGAGATGTCTTACTCCTCGTGTTTGCACACGCCTCTTGTAATGGTTGTGTAGATGGTAATAAATTGTTTGAAATGGAGCCATTAGTTCTTGAGTGTCTCAGGTAGGTATAATTGTTTGGGGACTCAGAAGATTCACGTGGATTTTGTGTCATGTTAGGCGCATAGTTCCCTAAGGTTGAGGAGCCCTGTTTATTTTGGTGAACTTGTTGGGAAAATACATCAGGCTCTTGGATCTCATCTTGGGGGGCTGTGCTCTGATCATTTTTTTTAGAAAAGAAGAGATTTTCATCTGGCCCTTAGGATTCTTTTTCCTCTTTCCGGGTGCTAGGGCATCCATATCTCCTGGGTCTTTAGAGCCTTTAGAGCCTTTAGTCATTTTGCCCAGAAACCTTTTTCTTTTCCTTGGTCTTTGTTCGAGGGTGGAGGATTCTGAGAGGTGAACTCTAGCCTGCACCTCGTGTTTCGAGACCTTCCGGGAATTAGTCCTAGGGATTAGTGAGCCTTCCTCCCCCATGATGCTAGAGTGATGAGCTGATTCTAAAGGCATCTCCAGCATCGGCTCTTGATTGCACTCCTCATTTATTTTCAACTGTTCCTCGATTCTTGTTATCGGTGATTTTGGGTGTTTATTGGAGGCGGGTATCGTCCACCGTGTAGGCTCCTGAACCATTGTCAGGGGAGTTTGAGGGGATTCTATTTGAGAGATGGGGCCATTCATTGCTATTTGTCCTTTTTTGCAAAGAAAGCAATTCAGCAGGGGTTGGCACCGCATCTCTGTGAAGGTTCTTTTCACAATAATTCCATAGCAGCTTCTTAAGTTGTCTCTTATTTTTAATATATTTTGAATGAGAAGTTCATCTCGGAAAGTAATAACTGCCCTTTTATGGAAGCTGGTGCTGGGGAGCCAAAACAATGAGGGGATATCCTTTGGCCTTATTTCTCTTTGTAGGATCCTGCTCAGAGATGTCAGGATCCTGTTTTTACTGCTCCATTTACCCCAGTTTAAACGTATATCTTCTATATAGAACACTAGCTGCTTTTTGTTTAGTTGCAGTAAGGACTTCTGCTGACAGGAAGCTTCTCTTTTGGCATTTAATGTGTTGGCTTCCTTTACAGATTTCTCTGGTTTGTCCTTGACTTCGTGTTTTGCTAAGGGAGGGTCCTGCCAGAACTTAGTCTGGCTCATTAGAGAATGTAGCAGGGTCTTTATTTCAAACATTTGCCCATTTAAAACTCTTATTCTTTCACAAATAGCTGACATAGACTCTTGAGATAAAAACACATGCTGGGAGAGCAACTCAAAACAACTAGAGTTAGTTTTCTTATCACAGCTATTTGTTCCTGGAGGAGTTGGCGTGTTGCTGTTTTTCTCCAGCGTCCCAAGATGAGCCTCCTTCAGTACAGAAAATCTATTTTTTGTTGGTAATAGGGATATAACCGGCGAGGTAAGCTGGAAACTTACGTTATCAGTTGAAGAGGAGGATAAATGTTGATTTATATTTGTATTTGCATTCCTTGGGCTCAAAGAGAAGGATAATCTTCGTCTTCTCTTTCTCCCCATTGTGCGAGCTCCCTCCTTCCTCTCCTTCCTCTCCCCAAATCTTATATTGTCTCTTAATGTTTCGTTAATTTTTTTCCCCAAAAATTTTTTAAAAATATTTTTTTTTAAAAAAAATTAAAAGAAATTGTTTCTGCAACCTATCTTGAATGGGATCTTAGCGCAACCTAATAGGGCTGCTGCTCCCCAGCCAATCAGAAGCTTCCACGATGGATGCAAAGGTGGGGGCTAGGGTCCTCTGCGTCCACATGGAAGATTGGCATAAAAGCCCATTGCACAGCCGAGGCGAGCCATTCTGGGATGGGTTTTGCGCAGAGAGGGTGGTGGTCTGCAAACGGAGAGCAAGCAAGCCTGTCTTGAAGGAGAGAGGGAGAAGGGATCCGGTCTGGTCTGGCTGTTCCCACAGAGGGGTTTGAAGAAAGGGTTAAGCTTTTGTTGCTGGTTCCTTCTCTTGTGAGTGACTGAGTGTGTTAATTTTGGGTAGCGCTCAACTATAGAGCTGTGAATTCCAGGGTTTTTTTTTCCATATTAAAAAAAATTATCTAGCTTTCAATTTCGTTAAGAATAGTTCTTGCTGGTTCACAGCATACCTTTGTTGCAGGATCAGTAGTCTATTTCATTAAGAAGCCATTGCCTTTGAGGCTTGTGGCATCACATAGCCAAACACCATTGATTTCCAGAGTTCTTGCTTACAAATATAGCAAGGGAATTTATAGCTTTCAAGGTATCTTTGCACTCCTGGCCAGGGCATAGCTTGGCGTGGTCACAGTTCCATTTCTAATTGAAGGCAAGGCAATGTCTTTGAGGCTTGTGGGATCACATAGCAAGACACACCATTGATTTCCAGTGCCCTTCTTGCTTAAAAATATAACAAGGGAATTTCTAGTTTTCAAAGTATCTGTGCACTCCTTGTCAGGGCATTGGCCAGCTTGCTCACAGGTACATTATCAAAGGAAGGCAAGGCATTGCCTTTGAGGCTTGTGGAATCACATAGCAAGACACACCATTGATTTCCAGTGTCCTTCTTTCGTAAAAATATAACAGGGGAATTTCTAGTTTTCAAAGTTTCTTTGCACACCTTGCCAGAGCATTGGCCACGTTGGTCACTGGTACATTAACAAAGGAAGGCATTGAGTTTGGGGCTTGTGGGAGCACATAGCAAGACATAGCATTGATTTCCAGTGTCCTTTTTCCTTTAAAATATTACAAAGGGAAAATCGGACACAGAAACAAAGTTACACAAGTAGAAGAAGGACTTTCACATTGAAAAAAACACAATTGAACAGGAAATAAAACTTTCAAACCGGTAACAGTTTTCTTCAATTATTAAAAATAGTTTATTATAAAAGCTATGAAAATTCACCAGAAATTGGAGGATACAGGAAACATTGTGCAATTTGGTGAGCTAGGAGGGTTGAATGTGTTCTCCCACTGTACCAAATTTGATCAGGATAGCTCAAGAAATGAAGGCGGGAGAGCCCTGTAAAAGTCCCCCCTGGGTGCTGGGTTTTTTTTGGCGATTGCGGATGCGCACCCGCCATTTTAGAAACATTACGAATTTTTGGAAATATCTGAAATTTTTTAGGGAAAAAATTGGAAATAATTTCTATATCGAAGTGCCAGCGCCCCCTACTTTAGAAATGAGATTTGAAACATTTTTTTTTCATCGATCGGACATGCCTAGTTTTCGAAGATGTATGGCCATGTTCCAGAAGCATTCTCTCCTGATGTTTTACCCACATCTATGGCAGGCATCCTCAGAGGTTGTGAGGTATGTTGGAAAAAACTAAGCAAGGAAGGTTTATATATCTTTGTAAGGTCCAGGGTGGTAGAAGGAACTCTTTTCTATTGGAGGCCAGTGTGAATGTTTTAATTAATCACCTTGATTAGCATTCATGGCCTTCCTTTCCTGGCTGCTTCCTGCCTGGGGGAATCTTTTGTTCAGAGGTGTTAGCTGCCCCTGTTTGATTGATGTCTGGAATTCCTGTTTTTCGAGTGTTGTTCCTTATTTACTGTTCTGATTTTATAGTTTTTTTAATACTGGTAGCCAGATTTTGTTCATTTTCATGGTTTCCTCCTTTCTGTTGAAATTGTCCACATGCTTTTGGATTTCAATGGCTTCTCTGTGTAGTCTGACATGATAGTCATTAGAGTGATCCAGCATTTCTGTGTTCTCAAATAATATACTGTGTCCAGGTTGGTTCACCAAGTGCTCTGCTATGGCTGACTTCTCTAGTTGAATAAAGACATTGAATAGTACTGGGCCCAGGACCAAACCCTGCAGCACTCCACTAGTAACTTCTTTCCAGAATGAAGAGGAACTATTGGGGAGTACCTTTGGGTTCAGCCACTTTACCAATTACGGATCCACTTAAGAGTAGCACTGCCTAGCCCAATTTTTTTGTTTGTTTGTTTGCAGGAAGGTCATGGGGGACCTTACTGAAATCAAGATATGCTACAAAGAGATAAGCTCAGTGTTGAAGGCTTCTGTGCTGGAATCACTGGGTTGCTGTGAGTTTTCTGGGTGTGAATGTTTCAATTGGCCACCTTGATTAATTGAATAGCCTTTTAGTTTCAAGGTCTGGCTGCTTACTGCCTGGGGGAATCCATTGTCGAGCTGTTTTAGCTGACCCTGATTGATTCAAGTCTGACTGGAACATTCACACCTGCCTCAAACAGAAAAAAGTCATTTCTCCCACCTTGAACATTCCACAGATAAATAAACTCCAGTTGACTAGCTTCCAACATACAATCTAAATGGGTTCCTGAGTCAACTCAACACAAATGACCTACTCAATAAACAATTGAAAATAAACCAGTTCTGTAAACAATATGTCTGGCAAATTAGTTATACTGTTTAAATTCACAGTAATAACAAACAACATCAAATGGATTGTCCAATATACATTGAAATGCAGTCAGCGTTGTGTATTCTAATGCTGAGAAGAATAAGTCCACCACGACCGGTTTCGGCCCCGCATCAGGCCTTCCTCTGGTGGTAAAGTTCCAAATTTAACACTTGTTCTCCTTAGAGATACATGTTTTTTACAGTGGAATGGGATACTCTGCTGTGTGTTGGGTTCCATACAGCCCGGAAAACTCACAGCACCCAGATAAGATTAGCATGGTATGACTTGTTTTTGAGAAATCCATGTTGACAGCATTCCTGTCTATGTGATTGCAGACAGTCTCCTTAAAGATCTGCTCCAAAATCTTTCCTGGTATTGATGTCAGGCTGACTGGATGGTAATTGTTTGGGTCCTCTTTTATTCCTTTCTTGAAAATAGGGACAGCATTTGCCTTCCTTCAGTCTGTTAGAAATTGTCAAATAATATTGCAAGTGGTTCTGAAATTACTTCTGCTAGTTCCTTCAATGCTCATGGATGGATCTCATCTGGTCCTGGAGACTTGAATTCATTTAGAGTAGCCAGGTATTCCTGGACTACTTCTTTATCTATTTTGGGTTGCATTTATCCTATTACCTCATCCGCTCCATATTGCTCCATATTGCTCATGTTCTCCTTTTGGGAGAAGACTGAGGCAAAGAAAGTGTTGAGCAGCTCTGCCTTTTCCTGATCCCCTGTTATCATTTCACCACCTTCTTCATGCAGAGGCCCTACTGCAGGCATATAAAGAGTCTGACCTGGGGGCCATTTGTGGCCCCTGTTTAGATTTCACTGGCCCTCTTTCTCCTGGCCTCCTTTCCTCCCTTGCTTCTTTCCTTCCTCCCTCCCTTCCTTGACTTCCTCCCTCCCTCCTTCCCTTTCTTGACTTCTTTTCTCTCTTTGTTCCTTCCTTCTTGGGGATCAGGGCCCTGGAAAAGGCAGACTCCTCGAGAGGACAGAAAAAGAGATGGCAGTTTCTTGCATCCCTTCACTCTGATTAAGTGTTGCCTTCTCCTCAAGTGGCTCTGACCTAGGGCATCCTATCCCATTGAACCTTGTCTCTTTCTCTTTCTCTCTTCCTTTGCAACTTTTTCTTTATTTCTTTGCAAAGGAAGGCTCCCCAATTGCCCTGCTTGCCCAGGTGCTCGCTGCTGCCACTGCTGCCTTCACTACTATTGTTGCATGGCAGGGGAGGGTAGGCCCTGGAGGCTGAGTTCTTGCCTGACTTCCCTCCCTCCCTGTTGTGCCACCCACATTTTCCAAAAAGTCTGCCCTTCGCTGTGGCTCTTTCCTTGCAAAGAAAAGGGGAGATTCAGGAGGCAACTATAAGCCCCCCACCACAATCAAAGCCCTTCTGACAGATAGCCATGCTGCTTCTGCTGAAAAATATCTAGAGAAGGAAACTCAACAAGACTCTGAGGCAGCATATGCAGCTGTCTGAAATGATTCGAAAACACACAACAATAACAACAATCCTAATTCACTTGACTCTCATCAGTCAAAGGCAAACCCAAATTTCTTATTTAAAGACTGGTATGTTTGTGTTGGCTAAAATTATTCTTCATTTTATTATTGTATGTTATTTCATGGGGGGGGAGGTTGCACTACAAATAAAACATATGCAGGGTGCATAGGAATGCATTCATTTTTTTTTTCAAACTATAGTCTGGCACCCAACAGGCGGAGGGACCATGAACTGGCCCTCAGCTCAAAAAGTTTGGAAACCCCTGCCCTACTGTTTTCTTGTTCTTCCCTTTTCTACTAACATAATCAAAGAACCCACTTTTATTGTTTTTAATCTGTCTGGCAAGCCTAATCTCATTTTGCACTTTAGCCTTATTAACCTTTCCCTATATGAGTTGGTTATCTGTTTAATTCCTCTTTGATGATTTTCCCCTTTTTCTATTTCTTATGCATGTCTTTTTTAAATCTTAGCTCAGTTAAAAGTTCTTTGGACTTCTATTCTGGTTCCTTTATACCTCTTATTTTTTTCGTCTTGCTGGTACTGTTTGCAATTTTGCCATCAGTATCTCACTTTTAAGAAACTCCCATCCATCATTAACTCCCTTCTCATTTATTATTCTATCCATTGAATTATGCTCAGTATTTCCTTAAATTTCCTGAAGTCAGCTGTCCTAAAGTCTAGAATGCATGTTTGGCTTCTCTTAGTTTCCTCCTTCCTTTGTATCACAAACTCCAGGAGCACATGGTCACTTCCATCTAAGGATCCCACCACTTCATGGCTACCTTGATGTTGGGTATTCTGTACACTGCCACATTTTCATCAATGTCCTGAGCAAATGCCCCTTTTCGCTATTCATTTCCCCTTTTAATATATCTTGAAGTTAACAATTTCTTCTTTGGTCTCCAGAGTTCTCTAAAACAGCATCTTATCTTTTGATCCTTTAAAATTGTTTTTATTGTTTTATGTGGTGATTTTAATTATTTAAAAATTTTATTGTAAAGGTTTCTTAATTTATTCTCTCTGGAACCACCTTGTGTCACACCCAGAGAGGAAAATCAGAAAGCATACAAGGGAAATAAAACAATATTATGGCTTTATGATATGTACAAATACCCATAGCCCCAATATATTGCTATTTATTTGTGTGTGTGTGTGTGTGTATTCTTTTTAATGTCCACTTTTTCTATTAGATTGTTTTCCAAATGCAAAAAAATGTGGGCTGAAAGCTTATGAATAGATTACTTCTGATGCATTCTGAATGAATAGTTCACAGGGGTCAGTATTAAAGGCATCCACTTAAGGTACTGGAAACAATCAAGTAGAAACTTTTATTCAGGAAGAATTACATAGGTTTCATTTTAGTCAACAATTGTTAATGGAAAAGTTGAAGGTGAATTCTTTTTCTAAGTTGTAAACCATACAATTAAGATTTAAAAAAATAATTCCATGTGACTCTTTAACTAACATGTGCTTTTAACATTGGAACAAATGACTCCAAACAAATAAAATGTAGTTCTATTTTTATTCCTTTAATAACTAAATCCTACTTATTCATGGGCCTGAAGTGTTGTTGCATAAACTGTTTTCTTCCATATAAAAGTAAAAGAAAGGGAGAATCTCATCAAAATGTAAAATAAATGTAACAAAATGAATGAGTTGTGAAAGTAAAAGGAGCAATGTAGTATGACTGTAAAAATGTTGCTGTCAAGTCAACTTTGACTGATGGTGACCCAATGGTGGTGACTCCCAGGATCCCAGGTCAACAACTATGCTCAAGTCCACAAACACAGGGCTGTGGCATGTATGATTATTTCTATCTTGTAGTGTGATCACCCTCTTTTCCTTCCACCATCCAGTTTTCCCAGTGTTATTGTCTGTTCCACTGACCCATGTCATATCTTTATCCATAGTACAGCAGTCTCAGTTTATTCATAAATACATAAATAAAAAGTTCATAGCATATACTCATTCTTTCCTTACCACTGGAAGTGCCTAAAGCAATTCAAGCCTGTTTATAAACTAGTCATCCCCCTATATCCATGGGTTCTGCACCCACAAATTCAATTATCCATGGCATGAAAATATTTCCATTTTTCTTCCAAACTCTGAAGTTTCAAAACCTTGATTTTGCCACAAACAAAAGTAAATTGTATTCCAGTTTTTACTTGTATTTTTACAGTCTCCAAAAAGTATATTCAAGTTATTAAAAACACAGCAATGTTAAAGATGAAGAGGAGGAGGAGCTACTTGATTCCTTTCCAACCATAAGGTCCCTTCATTGTTTCTTGATTCCTTTCCAACCATAAGGTCCCTTCATTGCTTCTTAAATAGATTCAAAGTGGAGTTGTGGGAAACCTGTGAGACAGATAAAGTTATTTGTATGAGGAAAAATAAAATAAGAGTTCAGTTTAATGAAGCAGATCTGACACATGATAAATTATTCTAAAATGAAAGCACATGCCAATTAACCTTATGTAGGGGGCACAAAATGATATTTCAGTTAGACTTACTTAAGTAAAATCCTGTAAGAGTTAGAGTTCGATTGCAGCATATCACTTTACAAGAGAAAAAAGTGCTTACATTAAGTTAAGTTATGCACAAGAGGTGCTTGAAACTACAGCAGGGACAAGCTTGAACACTGAAATGTCTTTTCATTGTTACAATGAGTAAAATAAAATAACCTTTCAGTCAGTGAGTGATTATAAGCACCTCCTCCATTGCATGATTTCTCAATGTGTTAAATCTCAATTATGAGACATAGCTCTTAGAGATGTCATTCCCTATTCATATTTTCAGGTAGACAGTAGGTGGATTGGTAAGTTATCAAATTTTCACAGCATTATGCAGTTTCAGTTCTCTTAGATATACCTTTTCAACAGTAATTTTAATCATTTGAAGTATGGACCAAATTATTAGAGACACTGACAGCACCTAGTCAATGGGAAAGGGGAAATCCTTTCCTACAAAGAAACTCCATGGTGAACTTGATTTGTTTAAAGGTATGAAGAACCATAGTCCATGGTCCACTTGGACTACTTATGGCCATTTTGTGATGTTCCTGCCACCCCATGTAGCACTTTTGCCACATTTCCTTTCTAGTTTAAACAACGACAACAACATGGGTGGGAGAGCATGTTAAAATTACTATCATGCTTCATAGAGGGTCCACAGGTGCATTTTAGGTACAAAAACCAAACTGCAAAAAAAAAAAAAAAATGAAGGAAAAGTGCAAGAGCCTTCCAAAGTCTGATGAGGAGCCTGGATAACCTTGAGACCTTGATCCGGACCGTTGCCAGCCTTTAAAAACAAACAAACAAACAAAAAACAAGTGTACAAATGCTCTACAGCTGTGAACTAATATATTTTGCATCGGCTCATCAAATAGAATCTAAGTATGTGAATCCTTTTGAAAGATTTATGGGGTAGTCGTTTATGAGAATAGATACTGGCTGTTTCATGATGATAGATTCTTCTTTGCCCATGACCAATGTTGCCATTGTTTTATCTCCAGTATTATTTTTCAGAGTTGCCACCATATTTGCAGGTTCTGCTGCCAAGGGCATTTTTATTGTATTTTATTTTATAACTAGTGTATTTTTTAATAATTGTTCAATGTCCCACTTTTCTTTAATGTATTAGAAATACACTAATTCTAACTATAATCCACCAGTGAGTTCTTCAAGAATATGAAGATAGCTTTGGTCTAAGTCAGCCTACCCTAACCTGGTGTTCTCAATATCCTAGACCAGTGTTTCTCAAACTGTGCTCCTCCAAGTGTTTTGAACTTCAGCTCCCAGAAATCCTAGTCAGTTTAGCAGCTGTTAGGAATTGTGGGAGCTGAAATCCAAAACATCTGGAGGAGCACAGCTTGGGAAACTCTACCCTAGACTATAGCTCCCATTATCCCTACTTAACACCAATATCCAGTGGCTGAAGTTGATGGGAACTGTAACCCAACACGTCTACAGAACACCAGAAGGAAAAGACTGAGCTAGGTAATTTCTTTTACTTACAATAAGCTGGAAGATAAAAATGTCAGTCTTCTTGCTCTTCAGTTTATAACATTTATTTAAAAAGGGAGAGAGGCGCCTGACTAGTTACTGAAATCAATGACGCTGAAGTTTGTCATTATTAACATTCTGCTGTATTTTAAACATAACTAAGCATGTATCCACATTACATAAATAAAGCACTTTGGTACCACTATCTGTGGTGGTTCTATCCTATAGAATCCTGAGATTTGTAGTTTGATGAGGGATCTATATTTCTCTGCTAGAGAGCTCATTATCTTCCAGATGACTGTTTAAACTTTGATCCTCCGGATACTCTGGATGTCTATTCCAGGAAGTCTGAACCATCTTACATAATGGCCATGGATTCTGGGAATGGAAGTCCAAAACATCTGGTTCTTATCTGGTTCTAACTCCACTAGAGAATTCTGTGTGCCTCATCAAAATGCAAAGCCAGGGATTCTATAGAATGGAAGCATGACAGTTAAAATGCGATCAAACTGCTATCATTGTGCTGTATGGATTCGATTTACAAATAAAATATTTAGAAATATATTGCTTTATATGAAAGTATTGCTTTCATATAAAATATGCTGCTAATTTGTTTGGATACAGTATTTCATTTGCAAAGTTCATACTGTTCATACTTTGACACAATTAACATCATATGTATAAAATAATCTCTGAATACTTGTCAATTTTTGATGACAAGGAGGCAGGAGTGGAGGAACAAAAGATTGTTTAGCTCTTTCTTCTACCACCATTTCCCATTCAAAGAAAAGTCACATTCCAGCTGCTTTTCCATCTGTGGGATTCAGCTTCCCATATATTTTCCATTGTGAATAAAAAATATGAGTGCGGGAGAGTTTGTTTCTGATCAGAAAAAAAAAAACATTGCCAGAAGAGAAACATCACCCTCATATTTTCTATTTCTGCGACTGCTGTTTATTTAATACATTCTCCTACTCATACTGGGAGACATGTTACAGGCATCAGCTATATAACATGCAGTTTGAATCTCAGGTATGCCTATTTTAGCACAATATGTTCTGCTCTGAAAGAAAATACTTTGCCACTAGCAAAACAGAACAATTTGCCAAGCATTTGAGTTCAATTTCGATATTAATGGCCTACTTTTTTGTTTGTCTAAAACTCCTGTGATGTTAAATATGTCCCAAAGCATAAGAAAATGCTGAATAACTAATTTTTGCCAAAGCATCTATAATAGAAGATTTCACACTCATGGTGGTTCTGCTTAAAAATGACAGTAATAATCCTAGAAACAGATGGTAACATAAACCCTAAGCACCAAAGTTTAAAAAATTGTGACATTTTAAATAGGAGCACGGAAGAGAAAATCATTCATGTGAACATCTAGGTTGACAAGGCTAGCACACCTATAAGCACATAACTGATATTCTAGGATGTATTATCTGGAAAATCCCAAATATGATGGGGTTTTTTTACCCACAGTGAGCCAAACCTTTATTAGGGCTAATCAGTGTCCCAAAGAGTCTAAGTTCTTCAGAACTTTATTATGGAAAAAACTGTGTTTAGTCATTTGGAGGTAAATTTAATACAGAGGAAGACCTTTTACTGTCCTGAAGAAAGGGTACAGTAAGGGATTCCTTCTCTTCAGCTCTCTGGTAGAAATGCTGCCATATAGGGATACATTTTTAAAACATAACTCCATATGTATGTATGTATGTATGTATGTATGTATGTGTGTGTATATATATATATATATATATATATATATATATATATATATATATATGTTCAACTTAAGTTTTATGTTTCTTGAGTGCTAAATATTTAAGAATTGAAAAAATAATTGTGGGGCAAAATTCTCTATTCGGCTCACAGTCATAGTTACATTACTACTGCCATGTTCTTCCCTCTTTTGCACTAGGCTGACTAAGAAACATGTATGCTTCACCCAAGTCAATCGAGCTCAGGAGGCTCATCTACATTGACCATTTAATGCAGCTTCAAGCCAACTCTAAACTGAAATGGCCACAAACTGCTATTATTACAAGAGAGCTGAGATGCTTTAACATCAATATAGCAGCACTTCAAGAGACTCGGAGAGTAGGAGAAGGACAGCTGAAGGAAGAAAAAGGAGTCAACACCATCTTCTGGAAGGGAAACCTGTCCAAACTGGCCCATTTTTGGTTGAGATTAAGCAGAACCCCTACCGATAGCCCTCTAGATATCTGCAACATGATATCTCTAATTGTTTCTCATCACTTTTGAACCACTGCACATCACTAATATGATCATGTGCCCTTTTCTGCCTTCTGTTGATTTAATCAGTTTCTGACCCCAGACATACTGCCATTGGAAGTAGTCGGCCATACTACTATAGGAAGCACAATACATTGAATAAAACAGTGCCTTTGGATTTTCAGTAAAGATGGATGCTAGATTTTCTTTCATTTAACTTTCTAAAGTTTAAACCAATACATTTTATTAGAAAACATGCACTGTTCCTACAAGAATTAATTTAAAAATGCTCAGATTGTTCTTCCTAGGTATTGGACCATAATAACACAAAGTGTTGGGCAGAAAGGCAGTGAAACATTGTGTAAAGTATAAATTACTTTCTGTCATAAATAGTATTAAAATGTCTCTAACAATACACATTGGGCATGGTTGCCTAGACATATCTTCAAAATTAGTTTTGTGGCCTGCAGCTGTGAAGACTGGCACAATCTTAAAAGATTTACAAAGAAGAAAACTCTGACTGACATAATAAAGAAAACTTTGTCTGGTAATTATATAAACTTCAGATGGAGAAACTTCATATTTCTGCACATCACACCCCTAAACTTTCAGAGGTGGATTAATTATACCAGCAGGGCAAGAGGTTTTTGAAAAAGTAGTTTGTATTAAATTACTTAGGCAAGTTAATTATTGCTATTCCAGATGATATCATTTACCAAAATTATACTAAAACTTTTTTCAGAATGGCCCAAAGTGGGGCAAAGTCAATTTAACTCTAGAAAACCTGTGACACTAACCAAAAGTAGCTGAGCATTTTGTGGACAGCAAGAGCTTGAGTCTGGGTTTTCTGCCCATGTAGACTCACTCTAGAAAGGATCTGAAGTGCAGTTGGCCTTCTGCCCAAAAAGCATGGTTGATGGGCCTGTGTGTGTGCGCAGGTCTTCCAATCGACCGTGCGGTCGATTGGAAGGCTTGCGCACACACACAGCCCCATCGACGGGTGGGCGGCAGGCGAGGAGGCCTCAGACAGCAAGGGAGACCAGGAGGGTGGCCACGCGGATGGGTGGCTGGGTCTTCCGCCGCCTCCTCGACTGCGCCCCCACATGGTCTGCGCCACAGGGGACCACCTAATTCACCTCATTGTTGGACCGCCTCTGTCTGCATATAGGTGGCACTGCATTATAAAACTCTGGATGACCTTTCCCAGTGGTGTAATGTGTATGTTAAACAGCATGGGAAACAAAACAGAACTCTGAGGAACCCCACCGGACAATGGTCAGGGGTTCTAACAGAAGTCCTCCAGCACCACCTTCTGGGTATGGCCCTCCAGAAAGGAATGAAGCCACTGTAAAACAGTGCCTCCTGGTTCCATCCCAGCAAGATGACCCGGAAAGATCCCATAATCAATGGTATTGAAAACTGCTGAGAGGTCCAGAAGAATCAACATGGACACGCTCCCCCTGTCTAGCTCTCTGCATAGGTCATCCACCAAGGTGACCAAAGCTACCTCTCTTCCATAACCAGTTCTGAAACCAGATTGAAATGGATCTAGATATTCTGTTTCATCCAGAAATCCCTGCAGTTGGGAGGCCACTATACACTCCCAAACCTTGCCAAAAAAAAAAAAAAAGATTGGACACTGGCTGAAAGTTGTTCATTATGGAGGGGTTCAGGGATGGCTTTTTAATATTTATTTATTTATTTGGGAAATTTCTATATTGCCTTTCTACAATGGACTCAAGGCAGTTTCCAATAGCATTAAAACATACGATATATAATAAATGAGAGCTTTGGTGCTGCACTCGAGAATGTGCCATCGTTGGACAATTTTTAGTGAACACTATCCCTAAACTGGGTGGAGAGAAGCATCTCATTACTCGACCTTAAGGGTCTGCTTTTTCTGTATGGTAAGATACAGTGTCTCAAGTATCCTAAATCAAAACCAGATTAAAACCAGCACTTTAAATTGGGCCTGGAAACTAATCAGGGGCCAGTGAAGCTGTCTCAGCAGGGGGGTAGTGTGCTCCCTGGAGTCAGCTCCAATTAGCAATCTGGCTGCTGTACACTGAACCAATAGAAGTTTGGAAGTTTCTGAACACTATTTAAGGGCAGTTCCACATAGAGCGCATTGCAGTAGTCCAACCGGGATGTAACCAGTACATGTACTAGCATGGTCAAGTTGGATTTCTCCAGAAACAGGCATAGCTGGTGCACAAGTTTTAATTGGGCAAAGGCAGACCTGGTCACCCCTGCCAGCTGGGCTTCCTGATTTATTGCAGAATCCAGGACCATCCTCAAACTGCAAACCTGAGATTTCAGGGGGAGTGTAACCCTGCCCAGCTCAAGTTGTAACCCTATCTCTGGATTGATCTTGTGCAAGACCTGTAGTTTTGTCTGCATTAAGCTTCAGTTTGTTTGTGCTCATCCAGTCCATTACCACCCTCAGACTACAGTTCAGGTGCAGAACTGCTTCCTTGGCATCAGATGGAAAGGAATAGTAGAGCTGGGCATCATCTACATACAAATGGTACCGAACTCCAAAACTCCGGATGATTTCTCCCAGTAGTTTCATGTAGATGTTAAACAACATTGAGGATAATGTTGAGCCCTGCAGGACCCCACAGCCCACAGGCCATGGGGTTGAGCAGCACTCCCCCAACACCATCTTCTGGAGATTACCCAAAAGGAAGGACTGAAACCACTACAATACAGTGCTCCCAAGTCCCATCCCCGCCAGACACTCAAGAAAGATACCATAGTTGATGGTACTAAATGCCACTGAGAGATCTAGGAGGACCAGCAGAGTCACATTCCCTTATCCAGTTCCCCTGAAGATCATCCACCAAGGCGACCAAAGCCTTTTCTGTCCCATGATCCGGCCTGAAGCTGGATTGAAATGGATCTAGAAAATGTTCTAACCACCTCACAGTGCAAGTGCTTCACTAAAAATGACTTAAAGGGAATAAAACTTCTTTCTCCTTGCATGAATTGAAACTAGCTTTTTAATTGGCATGCTTGTGTGTTTGTGTTCAATATGCTATGCACATGTCTATGGCAAGCTGCCTATTGTACTGTATTGTAGATATGACATGATATAGATTTGGCCTATGAGGGTGGTCCTCTATAACCATGAAGGATACCGCTGTTTCCACTGAATGTCTCCAAGGTGGAGAAATTCAATGTAAGTGCAGAGATGGTGATTCTGTGAACCTGGGTTATATCTGTCATTTGGGGAACTGTGCATATTTCCCCTCTCTTCTCAAACTGTATGAGCAGAAAGTACAATAGCTGATGCATTGGTATTGTTATGCCATATTCCCTTCTTTCCTGATTTACATCATGCAACAAACTGATCAGGCCTCTATTCTGCGGACATTTGTCCTAAATCTAGGTTTCAATGCTAAAATGTTTTTTACAAAAATGTTCCATAGCCCATAGAGACTCCAATTGAAGCCATACATCCTGTCTCAAACATATGGTAAGTTCCTTGCATGCAGAGCCAGCCTTAGGTATTTTTCAAGTGTAGGCAAACAGAATTTTGGCGCCCCCCCCCCCAAACCAATCACTGAAAAATAAAAGCGTTGGATAAGTGAAAATGTTTGATAATAAGGAGGGATTAAGGAAAAGCCTATTAAGCATCAAATTACATTAAAATTTTAACAAATTTAGCACTAAAACATCATGTTTTACAACAAATCAACAGAAAAAGCAGTTCAATACCTTGCAGAGGCAGGCCGCAGGAGACAGGAGTTGCCTCGATGGCGCCCCCAACAAGATGGTGCCACAGGCAACTGCCTCTGCCTGCATGGGATGCTACTGCAAATTGTTCGACTGCAAAATAGGGTGGCTAGGTGGGATTACTACATTTTACATAGTAAGAAAATAGAAGGTTGTCAAGATACTACATGGTTTGGGTACAGCATGCACTCAAAGTTCTAGATATTACTGAGTGTAGAATTCTCACAAATTGTTTGTGTAACTTTAGTTATACCTTTTTCTTCAATACCAGAATGTAAGCACTCTTTTGTTTTTCATTTACACTTTGCTGTTTTTTTCTTTTCCCTTTCCACCTGTATACCTGTGAGCTTTGTTATATGACCTAGCAGATGGTGCTAGTCAGAAAAGCTTAACAATTAGAATTTCCATCCGTTGTAGATCTTTGTTGGCTCCAACGTATGTGTAAAGAAAGTGGGAGGGAGGGGTTGGAAGAAAAAATATCAAATTATAATGTATGCAAAAGAGAAGGCGGACAGGGAAGATATGTGAACTCCATAGCAGCTTCTTGAGTTTTGCCATTTGAGACACTTTTCTCTGATGTGATTTAGCTGTCCTGCTCTCACATTTTCACAGATCGTTTCCCTCCTTTCTACAAACTGCAGCATATCTTTTATGTCTTAAAAACAATCCACATTCACACTAGCAGTGCATTGTTCAGTTGCCAGTTTCATTAAAATATTGCATTATTCAATGGATGGAATGTAGAATATGGCTTCTTTCTCCTTACTCAGCCATGAACTAATTGAATGGCCTTTAGACATGTCATTGCATCTGTTTCATCTGGATAAGTGGAGTCACAGGGACCAGTCTCGTATAGCTGCTTATGAAATGTGTTCCTAAAGCATAATGCATATTCAGAAGCACAAGAACATTAGAATCTACAGATTGCCCAAAGCTAGAACAAGTCTGCACAAGCGCCATCCAATAGGCAAAATATTGACATGATTGACAAGCTGCCCTGAGTCCCTTCAGTGTGATGAGTCATGGGCCATGTAGTCCCGTTCCTGGCACTGTTGTGCTAGATGAAGAGGAAGACTTGGGTTTTTCACCGTTTCAGTCAGAATTGGAACTTTCCCAGCCAGATTTGGATACCTTGCACCTGCAAGAGATTTGTCTTCCAGAAGTCTGTCAAACAAGCCCTGAGCCTAAATCTCCTACGTTTTCTCGCCATGAGTTTTGTAAACAACAGAGGGGAGTTCAAGCGGCCTCTCGCAGGAGTGCTAGGATAGCTGCTAAGCATTCAGCTGATTAAGTCTGCTTTCCATGGGAAACTTTAAGGAGTCACACATCTGGACTCAGAGAATAGCTTTCGTTTCTGGTTCTCCAGAGAACTGCTCTTTGGCGGGAAAACCGGGACCCTATTTAGGGGTTCTACCCACAAAGGGATCTTGCGGAGTCAATTCGTCAGCTACCGGAGTAGCGTGTGTGGACAGCTACTCCGTTTCCAAGCCTCGTTCCTGTTTCAAGCCTTGTTCCCGATTCCAAGCCTTCGTTTCCAGCCTTGTTTTACTCTCCGGATTTTGCCTTGTTTTCCGGACCTCGCCAAGCATTTCCACGGAACCTATTCTTGCTCCTCGTTTCCTTGTTGCCTTGAACCAAGCCTTGTGTTCCAAGAATCAAGTTATTTCCTAGCCTTGCTCAAGTTCATGGACTAAAGGACCTTGTCATCTCCCCTCACTTTGCCTGGCAAAGTGAGTGTTTCGGTTATTGGATTACAACTTTGGACCTTAATATTTCATATTGGACATTGTTTCTTTGGACTAATTTTGACCTTTTCTGAAAGGTCTACTCCTGGACTAATTCTTACACTTGCTTTTATTAACTTTATATATTTCCTTAATAAAGATATTAGATAGATTCTGGCCTCTGTGTATGGTTATTGGTGCTCTGCTGCCTGGGTCGTGACATTCAGGGAGAGAGGGCGGATTAAAAATAAAGTTTATTATTGTTGACACAAAGACAGTGTATGACACAGTAAACGAGATATTTATGCTGGATTTCGCATTATTATTATCATCATCATCATCATCATCATCATCATTATCACTATTATTATTAAGTATATAGCCCTTGTGAAGCTAGTTTCTAGGCTCAGCAGGATTTGTGCATCCACCTGTGAGGTCAGTTGTTCTCTGTGACATTTGATCCTGCCTTTTTCTGAGGAGGGGTCTTATGTTAAGGGAGGTGGTGGCCAACTCCAAGGTGGACAGATCAGGGAAGGCTTTGCATCTAGTTGGTGTAGTAGTGCATGATAACTAGCTGGCAAGGGGGTTACCCCATCACTGTTCATGGACGGGGTAAAGAGCAACACTGAGTTTTGGGCTGCTTTATTGGACTTGCCTCCGGGATACAGCCCCCTATCTCAATATCAGTTATATGCTCCTTGAGAACAGGGTTTGTTATACTTGGAATTGGGAGGCCATTTGTATGGACCAGAGCAGCCACCACATCCACCAAAGGAGGTCTTCAGTGGGTGTTATAAAAACTTGAGGTGGTAGAAATTCTCTGTCTGTGCCTCATACATTTGGCCATAAGGATATTCTTTTTTGTGTTTTCTCAGGATTTGTATCAGCTCCAGCAAAGCACAGAAGGTTTGAGCAGGGGACAGTGAGACAAACATGGGGGGGGGGGAGGCACTACCCCATTCAGCAAGCAGAACATGAGGCATCAGTCCAGGCACGAGGGGCAAGAAGAAAGTGACACAGGCACAGGATGCTAATGATTTAACCAATAAAGGCACGAATGGCAGACCAGGCACCAGTGGGGCCATGGTTGGGCCTTGCAGGGCAGGAGGATATCCCTCACAGGTGCTTCTGGCTCAAATTTATTGGGCTGCAATGGTTTAACGTTCAGCGGCGGGGGTCGTTCCCTCCCCCCCCCCGCTTTATGGTGTGTGGCATGGGTCCTGGGTCTGGTTTGCATACCTCCCCCTTCTTCGGGGAGGGGGGAGTGTCCTGGTGGTGTAAGGGGTGTGGCAGTACCCATGTCCCAGAGCAGAAGTGGTTGGCTCACTGCTAGGGACCCCTACTATTGTGAAGCAGCATCAGTCAGTATCAGGCTGTCCGATTCTTGATCCAAGACCGATGCATGGTTGCCAACCCTGTTTTCATTGTAACCAATAAACAAATTGTGGCTTTTGGTTATCCCAACACCTTGTATATTCCTGTGAGTCCCAATGGAGGGAGGTTGGTCACCACTGCCTACATAAAAGGGCCGGGAGAGACTACCCCATATAATAGAAATTTGAAAATAGGCTGTACTTAAGCATGATACAAATCTGTTTTCTTATTTACAAGCACCATAGTCTCCTGAAAAATTACAACAGTAACCAACTATTTGTAGGGTTGGAATTATAACAAATTAGTATTTAACATTAACTTTTTGTTTTGCACATGAGAATATCTCCCATATATGCTGTACAACAATACATTGAGAAATAAGTAGAAATCAGTAGAAATCAGTAGAAGACTTCAACACGATATTGGGGCATTCAGCCAAAACAGTCAGAAGAAAATCGGGGAGGAGGGAACAAGACAATGAAAAATGTGTCTGATTTATCTTCATATACATGACTAGTCAACTTAGACCTGGTCCAACTAATGCCATTTTGCTTCATGATGCATAACTTGCTATAATCGATAGCGATAACAGATGTGTGCAACGTAAAACATTTCTATTGTAATATTTTTCCTATCTTCTGAACAGTTATTTCACATTATTCTTGGTTGTGACCGAATTGAAAACTGAGGTCTCTGGTGTTCATGATTGCTTGCTTGCCCCCCCCCCCCCATTCAATTGTAAAGCCACAGTGTGTGTAACTAAAGTTTAATTATAGCATGTGGGCCTTCAATCAATATTTCATAGACTATTTGGATTCCATCTAAAACCACCTCTGCTTAATTATATGAAGAGGAAGGTAAATGAACACTAGTTCAGTGCTCACTGTGGCTATGTTTTAAAACTCTATAATATTTCACAATAGTATACTATTAGCAACACTGACACCTTTTATAAATATTATAATATGCTAAAGATATCCCCCCCCCTCCTTCAGACACTTGGATAGATTTCAAAGCTAACAGTACAGCTGGCCTCTGTCATCACCTCCTCCCCAAATAAATTCTCCCACAGTTGATAAATTTAACTGAGAAACTGTTACAATGATGGAAGAAGTTATAATTTATATTTTAAAATACCAATTAAGATAAAGAGAAACATTTCTCCTTTGTTCTGCTGTTCTAAACTCTGAAAGCCATAACTTTGATTTAACAGGGTGGGTAAGTAGTAAATGATAATACATGCATTCATAATACAGTGTATCTCAGTTTTGCATAAAAACGGGGGCATCACATTCAATAGGGTCACAAGTCTAGCACAATATTTTTGCCAAGCCAGTAAAACACTTTTAAACAGTTTATTGTTCCAAAAGTGGTTATTCATTTCTTTTAAAAAAAAAATACTGTGTCTTTCAAAGCATTTTGCCTTCACAAGGTTGCTTCCAGTATTGCAAATCCATTATTTAAATGTAGACAGATGGACAAACTGGATTGCTATGGTTCCAAATGTAGTATTGTCCCTTGTGTACGCCTTCCCCAGCACTTTAATGGGAACGATAGCCCTGGTATCTACCTCTCCCTGATGGTACTGACACTACTTGCACTTTTGGCCCAGTTCTTTTTGGAGCCAACCCAGGATTTTACCAGTATATTTATTGTATGTGTCCTCATTTGTTTTATGATTTGTTTTATTGTTGATTTACTTGTTTTATTGCTATGTTTTTATATTGTCTGATGTCTGGGCTTGGCCCCATGTAAGCCGCCCTGAGTCCCTTCGGGGAGATGGGGCAGGGTATAAAAATAAAATTGTTGTTGTTGTTGTTGTTGTTGTTGTTGTTGTTGTTGTTGTTGTTGTTGTTGCTGCTGCTGCTGCTGCTGCTGCTGTTGTTGTTTAAAGCTAATGAGAGCCGTTATAGTGCAAGTGTTTGAGTCCTGGAATAGAACTTGGGGGATCAGGGTTTAAATTCCCACTCTGCCATGGAAATCCATTGGGTGAACTTGGACAAGGGAAACAGTCTTGCAAAGACATCCCCCCCCAAACAAATCTTGCTAAGAAAACCATGTGCTAGGGTCACCTTAGATTTGCCATATGTTGGAACCAATTTTAGGCACACAAGAAAACAAGAGACTAAGAATCACTTCACACAGGATTACAACAGCACCGTTTTGCCAGTTTGGGCTGGGCTGGGCCAGCCGGGGACTGCCGAGAGCCATCAGACAACACTCAGAAGGCCCCACCTACGCACACCCTGCCCCATCCCCACCGTATGATGGAGGAAGAAGAAAGGATATGTGGGGTGCCACAAACCGCCCCGTGCGCCTTCTCTTTCACCGGCGACTGCCGGTAAAATGGCACAGGTCAAAAAAGACTTGTGAAGAGGTCCTAACTGAAAGAATGAAGTTGGCAGCATAACCTTGTGGGTATGGTGAAGAGGTAACAAGTTCCATTCAAAATCCATAAGTTTTATATTACTGTAGCTATTCTCACACAGTCTGCTATAATGATGTGTTCCTAGACATTTCATTCCATGTCTCTGATGAAGTCTACAAATGGTTATGTTGCCAACTTCAATCTCTCAGAATCTCTAAGATACTACAAGATCTGTAAAGTCCACAAGAAGGAACCAAATAAATTTCCTGCCTTACACACATATCTGCAGATGGAAATGTTTATGAGCAGAACAGCACTCAAAACATTCTGCCTCCAGAAAAAAGCAGATCCAAGATTCTATTCATAGGAATTTTAAGTCAAGTCACTTTTTAAATATGCAGAGAAGGTACAAAGGCAGATATAAACCTGGTAAATTGAAATGTGTTTTTTCTCGGATGCACTTAGTTTCATATTTAAGAAAATATTTTTAATTTGGTGTTGAGCAGCTCCTCCTTGCCCTCAAAATTTACACTTCATTTTGGGTCAACTGACCCAGCATAAAATTGTTCTTCCACATACAGATGCAGTTCATATGGCTACCTCTGTGGCAAGTGAGTTTAGACTCATAGACTCATAAAATCATAGAATAGTAGAGTTGGAAGAGACCTCATGGGCCATCCAGTCCAACCCCTTGCCAAGAAGCAGGAAATCGCATTCAAAGCACCCCCGACAGATGGCCATCCAGCCTCTGCTTAAAAGCCTCAAAAGAAGAAGCCTCCACCACAGTCCGGGGGAGAGAGTTCCACTGCCGAACAGCCCTCACAGTGAGGAAATTCTTCCTGATGTTCAGGCGGAATCTCCTTTCCTGTAGTTTGAAGCCATTGTTCCGCGTCCTAGTCTGCAGGGCAGCAGAAAACAAGCTTGCTCCCTCCTCCCTATGACTTCCCCTCACATATTTATACATAGCTATCATGTCTCCTCTCAGCCTTCTCTTCTGCAGGCTAAACATGCCCAGTTCTTTAAGCCGCTCTCATAGGGCTTGTTCTCCAGACCCTTAATCATTTTAGTTGCCCTCCTCTGGACGCTTTCCAGCTTGTCAACATCTCCCTTCAATTGCAATGCCCAGAATTGGACACAGAATCCAATTGGACTCCATTGACGGAACCTTCTGGTAAACTCCAGAACCAAAAGTGACAGGTCTTTCTGAAATCCCATTTTATTAAATCATGTGGGACATATTTAAAGATAAAATAATTAAAGCTACAGTTATTCCAACATAACATCAGTGAATACAATCCTGCTAGGAGCCTTATGTCCAGCCTTTCATGTGAACCACACACTTCAACATGACATTGCTTGAGAATGAAACATTGTTTTAGGCTTAATTCATTAGTGATGAAAGAAGAGAAAAATCATAAAGCTATATGCATGCTATATGCATGCATGCCAGGATCACAGTGACACTGTGAAGCTTTAATATCTTTACGGCAGAGGTGGCTGGTACTGTAACCAATCTACTCTTGGTTTTAATCTGAACTTTAAAGCAGCTATCCAAGGAAAAAGAAAGAAGCAGCTTGGATAGCCTGTTAAAGTTCAGGGTAAAAGTTCTCCATCCTTCAGTACATTTAGGCGAGGGAAGACTAGGGCTGCTTCTACACGGATATTATAATCTATCTTGGAACTGGTTCAAAAGGAACCCGTTTTGCTGTAGGTTGATGATTTGAAGGTACACAACAACAGTGGCCCATTGGAAATGATTGCTCCTGAAGACCATTAATGAAATAATAAACAATAAAATAATAAAGCTATGAAATTACAATAAACTAAGCAATAGTACTGATAGGTGGGTTAAAAATTAATACTAGGATAAACATTGAAAAAGAAGGAAAGACTAAAACATTAACTAACGGCCTCATCACACGGCTGCCAAAAAAGGCTCACTTTGCTTCGCTTTTGCTCCGGGGCATGGGAAAGCTGCCGCCCCTCACCACACATCACCCAGCTCCTGCAGCTGTTGATCCCATGGAGGAAGAGTAGTGTGTACATGGAGTATGTAGCTTCCTCCTATTAAAGTAAAGAGCATCACGGGAAGCATCCCGTGTTGCCACAGCAGCGCATTGGTTCTGCCCTCCTTCACACATGGAGCTGGCACAATGTTGTCTGATGGGAGCCAGCCGGCTCCATGGATGTCCGGGGCTAGATTGGTGCATGCCGCTGATTTTAGCCCCATGTGATGAGGTCATAAAGGAGATTTGAGGTTTGATTAGGGGCAGGGGACTTCCTACTGTTTTATGGGTATCCTCAGAAATCTTCCACATTTGATATCTAACCAATTTTGCTAGAAGCCAATGATGGGAGAGGCATTTAAATGCAGCACACTTTCTTTCAGTATTAAAAGTAAGTAAAGTCATATCAAAGTTATGTTATTGATTCACAGTCAGTTGCCTGCAGCTGAGGAAATCCTAAAATCCTGCAAATTTATCCTGCTGCCCAGAGGCAGGGAAGATTTAGACTGTATAAGTAACATAAAAAGAACCATGAGGATCAATAGCTTGACTAATGTGTTTGTCATTTACGAACAGAGATAGCCCACACTATCAATGTAAATTATTTAGAGCTTGATTAGAATGAATTCAAGGTAGATGCACCATCATTTTTTCAGGTAGAGAAACTAATATCCAAAATTTCAATACAACTACTACAAGAAAGGTCAGTGCTGATTGAGACCCAGTCATGGATGAGAAGTGAGTCCATTACTCCTTGGTATTACTGTAACATTAAAAATGAATTAAGGAGGTAAAAACAGGACAGAGAAATGCCCACATCATTTCCACAGCATTCCGCTGATAAATGGATCTGATATAAAGTAAGCCAGACTTGATTGATTCACTAACTCCTTTATCAACAATATACAACTTTTTCTGGCTTTTTGACATGTCACATTTATGGCTTCTTATCTTCTTATTCCTATACTGGAAACATCCTTTCTGTACAAATTAACACAAGGGGAATGATTATTTCTACTATCTGAAAAAATTGTGAAATTGTATTCACATATTGTAAATCTCGACTGTTTGGGGCTTTTTTGCATTTTCTCAGCTGTTGAAATAGTCTTGTCTCAATAAAATAGTGAAAAATATACACCATAAAGAGTAGAAATCAGGAAACAAGCACAAGTGAAAAGTTGTGCTTTTGTTGTTACAATTTAGACTTTCAATATACTTGGGTTCAAAAAGCATACCAGGTCACTGTAACCAATCATGCTGAAGCTATGGATATATTCAGCGCAATAGAGAGATTGTAATGTTGGAATGAGATATTAACGATCCAGGCTCATGTCTACACTAAGCCATGAAATGCCCTGGAACATCTCTGGCCACTCATTCTGTTTTCTCCTTACCTAGCACATAGGGAAATTATTAGAACAAATTTTAGAAGAGAATTGTGTGTCCTGCTTGAGTTTCATAGAGGAAAGCTATAATGCAGAACAGTGAATATATTAATATTATTTAGGATGATTATACTCAAAAAGGGGAAGGTTCCTCTTCCTTAAAGAGATTTATAGAAAATGAAATGTATATTATTAAAAATGTAGGACAGAGGTGGAAATCTGCAAGAGGGCCAGGCAGTGCTTTCATTCAAATTAATTAACCAGTTATGCCTATGGTGGAAGCTTTTTCTCCTCAAGCTCTTTTGGGTTTTGCTCATCAGTCCCTCAAGAGAAGGCATCATCTGCCCCCACAGGATACCAAGCATAACACAGCCACAAATCTAATTTTGGGTAGCCTTGAGGAGATAAGAGAGGAAGCTTCAAATGGAGACCAGGAGAGAACTATCTAATGATGAGTCAAATTAGTTCTACTGGGTGTCATAAAAGAATCTGGCTATGTCATCCTCCAGGAGCTGTCATTATGTATTTGTTTGTTTGTTTACTTATTTTCTCATGGAGGAAATAATCTGGAGACCAGAGGACTGTACACACTACTTTTATTTATTTTTTAATCTGTTTGGATGCCTTTTATCACAACTGTTTGCCCCATGGGCTACATGCAGACCTTTTGGTAGTTTAGTACAACCCTTGAAACCTCTGCTGACCTCAAAAACCAAGTTTCCTTTCTCAGCTGAAGAGACTTTTCTTCTACAGAAAAACTATTTTAAAAGATTGGACAGCATGAAAGAACTACTGACTGAGACCTAAAGGCAATCATCAATTCTGGCCATCCAAAATTATTGGGCTTAGGACCTCATCACATGGACCTTGAGAAACTTAGGGGATCGTCTGCCTAGTGAAGGGAATCATACCTTTCAATCCCCAATTGTCCAATTTCAAGTTCTGTCTTCCCATCACACATGTTTTCCTCTTTGGTTTTCCCCTTGTTGTTGCCCATGTTTGAACCATCACACGGAGAATCCTTTTCTCAGCCCTCTCTGTATTCCTTTTTTTTTTACATCATGGAAAACTTTAATATCAAAAGCCAAGAGTACCATGGATCTCATGCCTTCCTTCCCTCTATTATACCAGTTTAATTATAAACCTCTTTGACATGACCCCCTCTTGCAAGGCTGTACTTCCCTTCATTAGACAAGTGTAATTTTAAACCCCTTTGCCACAATCCTCTATTGCAAAGCTATGCTACCCTTCATTATACCAGTGCAATTATAAACCATTTTGTCATGATCCCCTCAAACTTGGCTTTCCTAGCACAATTTCGAGCCTAGATTACTAGGAGAAAATGCAGTGGAAGCAAAGTGATGAGGAATGCCCATTTCTCCACATCACATGAGCAAATCTGTCAGATCCCATCACATGTGTTTTTCAGTGATAGCAATGGTTCTGGCACACACCAGGGGTTCAGAACATGATTACTTGCCTATGTTCTGAGCTTTCTCCCTAAAGCATGCTTCATCTCAGTTTCAAGGATTAAGGGCAATGGATGACAGCTGGAAGTAGGCAAACATCATGTGATGGGCTCTGTGCTATTCATTTTTGAAATGTAGATTAAGAGTCCTACAATGGGGAAAACAGTGTATGTGATGAGGTCCTCAGTCCTCTACAGAAGGCCAAAATGGGGCCCAGAGTATTCTTGCTTCTGTTCTATATGAAACATTTGTGAGAGCTTCAAATAAAAGTTGGAAAAAGATGCCAAACAATACTAACATTACCAAGTAATTCACACACTAAAAGTGTGCTCCCAAAAGATTATCCCCTCTACATCAGTTCATCTGCCTTCAGTCACATTCATGAGGCATGTATTATGATCAACAATGCAAGTCACAATATACCAAAAAAAGCAAGGAAAAAGATCAAAATATTTAACACTTTTAAGTAAGAAGCTCATGGCTTGCTAATACTTAGCTCTTGGTAATGTTACTCTGTAACAGAGGCTGAACATTGATGATAGTACATTGACTATTGAAAACATAACTTCTAGATGTTTGACACATCATCCAGCATTTGTATCTCTATAAAGCCAATGGACATTTTGATAGGAAAAATACAAAGCAAAAAAAAACTTCAATAATTCATTTACAGAGGATTGAAAACAAAACAAAAACACAAAGCAAGCTGAACTTTGCTAAACAATAGCTAGTGGGTACATAAGTGCAACAGGCTACATGCATTTGAAATGTGTAAACAAGGGAGAATAATTACTTAGTATGGCTCAAAGCATGATCACAAATGATTGCCGCATGGAAGTAACAAAAAACAAAACAAATGAAGGCTGAAAAGCACAGCTTTGGAGGGGGTTTAGCATAGAAGAATCTCTTAGGGTCTCATTCTGCCTATCCTCCTCAACTTCCAACACGCAGTAAGACTTTGTAACTATTTTCAGGGTTGTTTCCCCCCAGGCCCAAACTTGATGTCAGATGGGCTACAAATCTAAATATCATTTGATCAAACAGAGTAGACACTTACATCATTCCACAAAAGAGAAAATATTTTATCAGGAAAGAGGACAGAGATTAATGCCAAATATGCATAACTTAATTTAGGTTTTAGATTCTCCAAAAACATTTTGTTCACTGTGTATTTTACTGAGCAGTGAGTTTAAATTATAATTTGGCCAAATCTCAAAGGTTGTCATTTCTGGGACGGGTTGTGTGTCAGCTTTAAGCTCAGCCCATGGATTTCTTATTTATTACATGCTTTATAATGGATGGGTGCCTTATGAATGTTTTATACATTTCTGTGGGGCAGTATTATATCATACTGTGGTTTTATGGTCACTTGGTTGACTCAATCTGTCCTGACTCAAGTGTTTCATAAACCTTCAATAAATGATGTGGCTTTTTAAAAATCCATTTTAATATACGCTGTCTTTCTTCTGCTTCCTGCTTCAAAATACGCCCGGAAACATCAGCTGCCATTTCTCTGTGATTGCAAACAGGAAGATTCAGAAGGTTTGGTGGTGAGCAATTGCTTGTTTTCCCTTCATGTCCTCTTCTCTTGTCTTTGTCATTTTGCTTCTTTGCTGGTGTCACAAGGACTCCCAGGTCAACGTCTTCAGGCTCTGCTTTCTCCGTGACATTCAACAAACTAGACACACATGAATTGATACTGGTTGGCCTGAAGGTATTAAAGAAAACATTAAAGGCCAAAAGATGACAGAGGAAGGATGAAAGAGAAAAACATTTTTTCTCTCTGAGCCTGCTAAGATAACTTCACAGAACAATTCCACACATATCTCCTCAAAAGTAATGTTCACTGGATTCAATGGGACTTTCTTATAACTAAATATATAGCATAGGATGGCAACAGATTTCTTTTAAAGGGGAAGAAGAAATGTGTAGTCAGTGGCCTCATGCTTACTTCCATTTCATAGAAATCTTTTCTATATATTTTGTAGAAAACATAGGGCTTTCTTCAGTCTTCAAAAACCTTGTGTGCAATGTACTCTTGGCATCCAAGGTCCTTCTGTTCCTCCCACTCCACATAGCTATATTCCTTTACTCACACCTATTTTGTTAAGAAGGCATCATGGAGAGCTGTTCCAACACACTTTTCATTAGCACAATCACATTTAACAGTTCTTCAAACAACAATTTAAATGAAGAAGAAATTCCACAGGAAGAGTAATCCTTGTTTGCAGTTCCCACCCTTTAAATCAAGTGCCTCGCTTCCCAAACAGGTGACTAGGCATGAACCAGTGCCAGTTTACAAGTGGCATGTTTACAGGAAAGCAAGACACATTTGTAGCCAATTGGTACAAACATGGTGCCTGTCCTTGGCACAGTAAGAGGCTGGGGGGAGGGGGCTGCTGGTTTCCCCTAACCCAAAGTTTACAAGGCTGATGTTTGGCAACTTCATCAAGATCACGTGGGAGGGCAACCTATTCAGTAATACCTTACCTGCCACATCACTTTCTAACTGATAAGGTAACATGAGAAGTTCCTAAAACTACTCAGACCATCCTTCTTCCAAATGGGGACATGCATAGCAAACATTCTTACCATTTGAAAGGCTATCATAGAACACCAACTTTCCACATAAATTACTTTCTATGAATGTCCACATCCTCTCCATGAATTCGTATTTCATTAGATGCTAGTATCTTTAGCCACAGAGATTTGCTGACCCATAGTTAAGTGCTAAATCAGAAATAGGCATCAAAAACATTTTATCTCAACCTGATAATGCTATCATTTAGACCAAGGGTCCCCAAACTTTTTAAGCAGAGGGCCGGTCCACAATCCTTCAGACTGTTGAGGGGCCGAATTATCATTTGAAAAAAAACCAAATTCCTATGCATACTGCACATGTCTTATTTGTAGTGTAACAACAACAACAACAACGAAAGAACAATACAATATTTAAAAATGAAGACAATTTTAACCAACATAAACCTATCAGGATTTCAATGGAAAGTGTGGGCCTGCTACTGGCCAATGAGATAGTCAAGTTAATTAGGATTGTTGTTGTTGTTGTGTGCCTTCAAGTCATGTCAGACTTTGGCCGAGCCTAAATCTAAAATTAATTATTTATTTACTGCATTTATTTACTACATTTATATCCCATCCTTTTCACCCCGAAGGGGACTCAGAGCAGCTATATGTACATACAATATATTATATTATTAGCATAACACAATATTAGCATTATATATTACTATATTGAACTATACCACTATACTATTATATAATATGTAATATATAACATATAATTAATATTATTATATGGTATTACTGTTAGTATTATATTGTATAACATGATAATATTATTATCAATATTATATGTATATACAATATATTATATTATTAAAACTGATATAAAAATATTATATTATAAAACTGAGGGCGGGGGCCAGGTAAATGACCTTGGAGGGCCGCATCCGGCCCCCGGGCCTTAGTTTGAGGACCCCTGATTTAGACTTTACACTTAGCTTTCCCTCTGTGTTTTGTTGCCTTTGGAAGGAATAATGCTTTGATGTTTGTTCAATGTCAAACCAACTAAATGTGTGTTTTCTGAAATCCGCCTGTAAAGGATGAGTTGACACACTATAGGTTTCTTTTGACTTTCCACCTGCAATAACAAGCTGTAATTAATTTTGTTTCAAGAGCTACAAACACAGGCTAACTTTATTTTATAATTCATAAATGAATATATTTTCCTGGCACGTAGACTTCTTGGCAACAATTACATTAATTCAAAAGTAAATTCCTGCTGTCTACCAAGGTACTTCATACAGACTGCAGTAATTGCTCCCCAAGCACAATTGCTTACGTGCTAATTTTAGATAGCAGAAAAGACAAACTGTACATTGTTTAACCATCTCATCATTTTCAAAGACTGTGGTGCTAATTGCATTATTAATTGGGAAGAGATGATACATTGGTCAATAACGGAGATCAGATTACAGTTGCATATCCATTTGGAATATTGATGATCATGTAAAGCACTGTTGCTTCAAAGTGATACTTAGTAACTCATCAATACACTCAGCCCTGCTTGTTTCCTTCAGATATTAAACACTACACAATGTCTCTATGTTTACCTAACAAAAGGAGGGTAAATGTTTTAAACTAAGCATGTTAAACCTTTCTAACCAATGATGAAAGAGTAATTTGAACTATTTAATAAGGTAAATACTACTCACTTAAAACACCGCTTTTAAAAATCAAAACTGGACAATAGCAATCAATATCATGCTTTTCCATTAATTCTTCTGATTTTTAAATTAAAAATAATATAACCAGTGTTTTATACAATTCATCAGGGAATCTTACATTTTTACATGATGACTGTGTTTGATTTTTGTTGGGGGAGGCAGAGTTGGATGTGATTTTATTCTCAAAGGGAGTAGAACTTTAGTCTGCTAATGTGTCAGCTCTTATGCAATTGACTGATCCTCTAATCATATACATCTCACTCCAGCCCTTTTCCACTCACAACATGCCTACTGTCCCAATTTACACATTACAAAAAAACTTTGAATATGAATCTAGAAAGCAGAATCAATTATATAAAGTACATATCATTAAATTTGTTTAATTTTCATAATATAAAAGGTAAAGGTTTTCCCCTGACGTTAAGTCCAGTCGTGATCGACTCTGGGGGTTGGTGCTCAACTCCATTTCTAAGCCGAAGAGCTGGCATTGTCCGTAGACACCTCCAAGGTCATGTGGCCGGCATGACTGCATGGAGCACCGTTACCTTCCCGCCAGAGCGGTACCTATTGATCTATTCACATTTGCATGTTTTCAAACTGCTAGGTTGGCAGGAGCTGGGGCTAACAGCAGGCGCTCATTCCGCTCCTGGGATTTGAACCTGGGACCTTTCGGTCTGCAAGTTCAGCAACTCAGCGCTTTAACACACTGCGCCACCACCAGGGGCCCATTTCATAATATACTCTGTGTATATTCTAGCTTTCCTATTTTAGATTGTTTGCTGTGATTCAAATTAGGTAGAGCATTTCAGTCATATAAAACAGTTCTGTTTTTCACCTAGAAGATCAGTACATTTCATTTATAGTTCAAAGGCTTTGTAATTTTTGTATTCAAAGGCCAGCAGTAATTTTAAGCCCAATCAAAAGCCCAATGAACTCATCCCGTCACTAATACATATCTTATGCACCATATCCCATCAGATCATGGATCCTAAGCAGGGTCAGCACTGATCAATATTTGGATGGAAGACCACCATCAGTTATTGTAGGCTGTGTTTCAGAAGAAGGAACTGATAAAATAATCTTGCCTAAGAAAATCTACAAAAATCCATGAGGTTGCCGTAACAGGTGACGTGAAAGAACATGCACTAACACATCTTCTCTACTACCCATACCTACCACCTCATCACACTGGGTGGGGGGGGGGGGTTGCCCCTTTCCACACTGGGGCTCCTCTTCAGTGACAGATCTAGATGCACCCCGTCAGATGACACAGGCCAAGGTCCTGTCCCTTCACTGTGGGTGAAGCAGTGAAAAAGTGTTGTATTCTAGCTCCCCCACCACCATGGTGAGAATTTGTCTTTTGAGTAGTTCTAATGGAACTACCCACGGTTTTCAGGCTTTCCCCCCATCTGGTGCCTTGCCATTCTTTCCCCTGTCTGATGGAGAAAGCAACAGGGTGCCAACGCGACTCACTCCAATGCCCCATGTGATAGGGGAAAAGAGGGAGGGTGAGTGGCAACAGGACAATAGAGAGGGGAGAGGCTCATCAGTATGATGAGTTCCCTACATTTCCTCCAAAATTATGATTAGTCTGGGAGAAGGCAATATATCATTTAAGTATAGATATATTTAGTAAATAATCCATAGGTATTTGATAGTTAATACCTGATTTAAGCCATTATTTTCAATATTAGTCAATATTTACTCATTTAGTGACTGATGGACACCTATAGTACAGGTTTATGCACATCCTTTCAGAGTTGAGTCCCACTTAATTTGAAATTCTATTGCTTTAGTTAGCAATTCTATACAAACATGATGGGGTGTATGTCGCTTTGAAATCCGCAGAGCTTGCCTATGCATAGACATGCGTAGAATATCAATGTAAGTTAAATAACAGTTACTTTCCAAGGTTCTGAAGCCTTCTACTTCCTTATGTCATTATTTGCCTATGATATCACACAATACTCCTGTCAAGATCAGAAAATCAAAAACAGCAGGCTTTACTCTTTAAAATCATAGAAATAAACCTAGACAAATCTCTCACTTTCACCCTGTTTTTATTGTAATAAAATGAATTGAATTCTAACAACCTCATCACAGCAGAGCATGGATCCACTTTAAATCCAGTTGCTACTCCCTGCAGAATTCAGGAGTTTGTAGTTTAGGGAGGGGTCTCTAAACAGCTCAGCTGAACAGGTCCTGGCCCTCACTAAACCACAAACCCCAGAATTTTGCAAGAGGCAGAAATCAGATTTAAAGTGGAGCCCTGCTCTAGTGTGATGAGGCAGTAATAAGTTCCTATCCAGATGGATGACAAAGAGATGAATCATAGAATCATAGAATCATAGAATAGTAGAGTTGGAAGAGACCTCATGGGCCATCCAGTCCAACCCCCTGCTAAGAAGCAGGAAATCGCATTCAAAGCACCCCCGACAGATGGCCATCCAGCCTCTGCTTAAAAGCCTCCAAAGAAGGAGCCTCTTCCACGGCCCGGGGGAGAGAGTTCCACTGTCGAACAGCTCTCACAGTGAGGAAGTTCTTCCTGATGTTCAGGTGTAATCTCCTTTCCTGTAGTTTGAAGCCATTGTTCCGTGTCCTAGTCTGCAGGGCCGCAGAAAACAAGCTCGCTCCCTCCTCCCTATGACTTCCCCTCACATATTTGTACATGGCTATCATGTCTCCTCTCAGCCTTCTCTTCTGCAGGCTAAACATGCCCAGCTCTTTAAGCCGCTCCTCATAGGGCTTGTTCTCCAGACCCTTAATCATTTTAGTCGCCCTCCTCTGGACGCTTTCCAGCTTGTCAACATCTCCCTTCAACTGCGGTGCCCAAAATTGGACACAGTATTCCAGGTGTGGTCTGACCATGGCAGAATAGAGGGGGAGCATGACTTCCCTGGATCTAGACGCTATTCCCCTATTGATGCAGGCCAGAATCCCATTGGCTTTTTTAGCTGCCGCATCACATTGTAGGCTCATGTTTAACTTGTTGTCCACGACAACTCCAAGGTCTTTTTCGCACACACTGCTGTCAAGCCAGGCGTCCCCCATTCTGTATCTTTGCATTCCATTTTTTCTGCCGAAGTGAAGTATCTTGCATTTGTCCCTGTTGAACTTCATTTTGTGTGATGTCTCATGGGCCTTGTAGTCCCGTTCCTAGTACTATTGTGGCAGACGAAGAGGAAAACATGGGATTTACACCGTTTCAGCCAGAAACGGAGCCCCTGCACCTGCAGGATGTTTGCCCTCAAGAAGTTAGCCAAACAAGCCTTGGGCAGAATTCTCCCCCGTTTTCTCGAAAGGACAATTATAATAAAGATAGAGGCACTAGGGAGGCGAATCGCCGGAGCGCCAGAATCGCAGCCAAACAATTAGCTGATTAGGTCTGCTTCCCTTGGGAAATTCTAAGGAGTCATGCATCTGGACAGAGTTGAGTTTCACTTCTAGTTCTCCAGGGAAAATGTTATTCTGGCGGGAAGCGAGACCCTATTTAGGTGTTTTCCCGTGAAGGAAACCTTGCGGAGTCAACTCGTCAGCTTGTGGAGTGAGATCGTGTGTGGACTTCGTAATCCCAGCTCCTCGTTCCCGGACCAAGTTTCAAGCCGCCTTGTTTCACGGACCTTGCCACAGACCCTGTTCTTGTTCCTTGTTGTCTCGTATCAAGTCTTGCTTAGCCAAGTATCTAGTTGTTTTCCAGCCTTGTTGTCAAGCCTCCATGGACTAAAAGACCTTGTCATCTCCCCACACTTTGCTTGGCAAAGTGTGTGTTTCGGTTATTGGATTATAACTTTGGACTCTAATATCACATATTGGACATTGTTTTCCTGGACTATATTTGACCTTTCCTGAAAGGTCTACTTCTGAACTATATTCTTCACTTGTTTTTATTGACTTTATATATTTCCTTAATAAAGATATTAGATAGATTCTGGTCTCTGCGCATGGTTATTGGTGCTCCGCAGCCTGGGTCCTGACATTTTGTTAGTTTCGGCCCATCTCTCTAGTCTGTCAAGATCGTTTTGAATTCTGCTCCTGTCTTCTGGAGTGTTAGCTATCCCTCCCAGTTTGGTGTCGTCTGCAAACTTGATGATCATGCCTTCTAACCCTTCGTCTAAGTCGTTAATAAAGATGTTGAACAGCACCGGGCCCAGGACGGAGCCCTGCGGCACTCCACTTGTCACTTCTTTCCATGATGAAGACGACGCATTGGTGAGCACCCTTTGGGTTCGTTCGCTTAGCCAATTACAGATCCACCTAACCGTAGTTTTGTCTAGCCCACATTTTACTAGTTTGTTTGCCAGAAGGTCGTGGGGGAAATCTAAGTTCCTATCTGTGATGACTCATGGGCCATGTAGTCCCGTTCCTAGCGCTGTTGTGACAGATGAAGAGGAAAACTTGGGTTTTCCACCGTTTCAGCCAGAATTGGAACTTTCCCAGCCAGAATTGGAGCCCTTGCACCTGCAGGAGGTTTGTCTTCCAGAAATCTGCCAAACAAGCCCTGAGTCAAAATCTCCCCCATTTTCTCGCCGTAATTATTATCAACAACAAAAAGGAGTTCAACAGGCTAATAGCAGAAGCCTGAGAATCGCAGCCAGGCATTCAGCTGATTAAGCCTGCTTCCATGAGAAACTTTAGGGAGTCATGCATCTGGACACAGAGATTGACTTTCGGTTCTGTTTCCCCAGAGAAATGTTCTTTGGTGGGAAAACGAGACCCTATTTAGGTTCTTTGCCCTGTAGGAATCTTGCGGAGTCAATTCGTCAGCTACTGGAGTAGGTTGTGTGTGGACAGCGCTACTCCCGCTTCCAAGCCTTCGTTCCCGCTTCCAAGCCTTCGTTCCCGCTTCCAAGCCTTCGTTCCTGTTTCCAGCCTTGTTTTGCTCCATGGACCTTGCCTTGCTTCCTAGGACTCAGCCTTGCTTTCCAGGACCTTGCCAAGTATTTACCACGGATCTTGTCCCTGTTCCTCGTTCCTTGTTGCCTTGTATCAAGCCTTGTGTTTCAAGAATCAAGTTTACTTTCTAGCCTTACATCAAGTTCCTTGGACTAAGAACCTTGTCATCTCCCCTCACTTTGCTTGGCAAAGTGAGCGTTTCGGTTATTGGATTACAACTTTGGACCTTAATATTTTATATTGGACATTGTTTTCCTGGACTATAATTGACCTTTCCTGAAAGGTCTTCTTCTGAACTATATTCTACACTTATTTTTATTGACTTTACATATTTCCTTAATAAAGATATTAGATAGATTCTGGCCTCTGTGTATGGTTATTGGTGCTCTGCAGCCTGGGTCGTGACACTATCCAGATGGATTACAAAAAGCTGTATATTTTAAAGTAAACACCATTTAGTCATTTTGCTGTCTTTTGACATGTTCTGTAATAAAAGAATGAACTGGGCGTAGGCTATCTTCATGGGCAGAATAATAGCATTCAAAAGGGCAGTCCTTCTAGAGTTCATTTATCTAATGTTGTCAAATATGTTACTGTAATAACAAATATTAATGAAATTGACAACTCAAATAACTATTTCATTTAAGAGGCAAGCTAGGATAAAAGCTTATACCAGGGGTCCCAAAACTAAGGTCTGTGGGCTGAATACGGCCTTCCAAGGTCATTTATCTGGCCCCTTCTTTAAACTTTAGACTTTGGGTTGCCTAAGTCTGAAACAACTTGGAGACAAACAATAACAACAACAACAACAACAACAACAGCAGCAACAACAACCCTAATTAACTTGACTGTTTCATCAGCCAAAAGCAGCCCCACACTTTCTGTTGAAGTTGACCCAGTAAGTAATGTTGCAAGCAGTAGTAGGAGTACCAGTAGAGGGAAAGGGGCTAATTGCGGGCAGGTGTCAGATGAAGAACAACAAAGGAAAAGGATCCGGGATATACTTATGGCACCTACTGATGAAGACACATTCGAAGGGTTTTCAAGTGGTGGGGAGTCGATGAGCGAGAAAGGAGATGTGGTGGATGGGAATAGAGGCACTAAGAGGGTTACTCGGGAGCAGGAATCAGATGAAGAACGGGAGAGGAAGAAGATCCGGGATATATTTACTGCTCCCACAGATGATGAGTCGTTTATGGGTTTCTCTGGGAATGATGGGTCTGGGAGTGATGAGGATGGGGAGAACACAATGGATTGGATTAAGGTACAAGAGATAAGGAATATATGTGCAGAGCCAACTTCTAGTGACACGTTTATGGGGTTTTCGGGACATGAGGATTGGCAAACGGGAGATACATCCGAGTCATGGGGAAACCTAAGTCTTGACAGAAGATGGATGAACTGGAGAGATGAAAACAGGGGTTCATGTGTGAAGACAAGGACAGCTGTAGAAGATGATGATGGGGTGGAGGCCAGCTCATCGTCAGATAATGATGTGTAAGTTAAAAGTAGGCTCTGAAATGGGGAATCTTTGCAGAAGGCAAAGTGTCAGTATCATGTGGTTTTGTCGCTGCATGTTTTCCTGTTGGGTTTTGGGTTTGGGTTCTACAGCCTGGTGTCCGTGGTTCTTCAACTTGGACTGGCTTATCATGAGTGTGACTTTCTCCCTTCCTGGACTCTTGGAGTGATTTGACTACAGCTCTGTTTGACCACCTTGGAAACGATGTTTGTTTGGACTTCCTCTATGGTGACTCTGGGACCTCGGCTGGCTTGGACAACTCCTCTTTGCATTTAACTCTTTGGGTGCAGCGCTGCTTGTTGGAACTCTTTTGTTACAGCGCTGTTAGCTTGCTGTTTGCTTTGACTGTGTTTTAATCCGGGTTTTCCTTCTGTTTAATCCGGGTTATTTTCCGTTTGTTTTTTGGAGCTCAGTTTGGGCAAATTCTTTGAGTTTTGGCCAGAGACACTGAAGTTAAGTGTCTCTGAGCATATTTTTGTTTTGCAATAAACCTTTTGTTGGACTAAAAGGTGTGTGTGGCTCTTTAAGGCCTCTGTGTCTTGACACTTTCCATTGAAGTATTGGTAAGTTTATGTTGGTTAAAATTATTCTTCATTTTAAATATTGTATTGTTCTTTCATATATATATATATATATATATATATATATATATATATATATATAGTACTACAAATAAGATATGTGCCATGTGCATAGGAATTCATTCATGTTTTATTCAAACTATAGTCTGGCTTCCCAACAGTCTGAGGAATCATAAACCGGACCTTGGTTTAAAAATTTGAGAACCCCTGGTTTATGCTTTTAGGCAGGATGTATTGGCTTAACAACACCTGTTTCTGAATATTCTTTTTTATGTTTTAGAGCTTAATGATTCCATCTAATAATTGAAAACTCAGTGGGAAAACATTGTGTAAGGTGTGCTATGACAAAAATGAGACTGCAATTCACATTAATATGAATCTGGAAAAATAGAAATTTCAATTTGTGTGCGAGGTTGGGTTTTCCCCGTTTTTAGCTAGCACAGTCATCATGTAAGGGATTACACTGAGCAACACATCTTTTGGTGCCTCAAATGTTAAACCTGTTTCTGGGTTTATATGATCTGCTGATTCCAAAAATTGTACTAATTTTCCCCTATCAGCTCTAGTTTTTGAGATACAGAACATGTGCCATATACCAGTCTACATTTGGTCACCCATAAAAAATCATGATGCTATACATTTTTTTAAAATCCAACTTTCTGAATCAGCATCCAGAATAATCCCCAGAACATACCTAAAAATGAAGACATCAAGATATTTTTTCATTAAGCTGTGTTATGGGTTAAGCAGCCCAACAACCTTCAAACCACCAGTTACCCACCTTAATGTAAAACATAAGCATTTTACTATAACAACAGTAAGTTTGCAAATATTAGGTCCTTCCTAACCACCACATCAGCTACAATGGGCATTCATACTATTAAAATTAAAGTTCCCCTGTCCTGATATGTCTGTTGATTCAAAAGGGCTGGCCCTCTGATGTTTCTAAGATTTATCTACAATACACAATAATTAAGTGTGAATTTCTTTCAGATGATGCTTGTGGATTGTGGGATTACTGTGTCACTTCAATCTAGAATTTAGTAGAACTAAGAGAACTTAGAGAACTACTATATTATAAGAACTACCATATAAACCTACATATAAGTCAACCTTATATATAAGTGGAGGGCAGGTTTGGGAGCCAAAATTATGGATTTTGATATGACTCGTGAACAAGTCAAGGGTTCTGTTATTTCTTTAGCATGAGCATTCTTCCTTGCCTGCATAACACTCTGTTTCATTCATATTAAGGGGCCATGACCAGGGAATGGATGTCATGATCCTGCCTTTAAGCTCCACTTTTTGTTTGCATGAATCATCCAGGCGTGTAGACTCCTTAAGCAAAACAAAGACCTTCTCAAAGCCAGCATTTAGGTAAATGCCTGCTTTTATTAAGGTTGTCATTTTCTCAGCCAGATTTTGATGGTTATTTCATGTTGGTCTCTGACTTAAAAATGGCAAAGAAATAATTAATTCCAGAAGTTAGAAGTGGTTTCTAATAAATTATTCAAATTACTTTTTATTTCTTTCCTAGATGAAGAAAGGCTTGTTATGTAACCTACTCTTCCATGCATTTCATTAGCACTTGGAACTGATATAATTTATACATTCTTTACACTTCCTCTGAATAACTAACTAGATGTTACATATTTTGAATCCATCAGGAGCATGCTTTGTTTATCAATATGCATTCCATTTGCAGGGGTTAAAGTTTATTTTTGATTTCTATGCAATTGCTTTAACATTTGTTCAAATATTTTACACATGTGTAAAATGTGTATAAAATATTTGAAAACAACTAGAGTTGAGAAACACACAATAAAAACAAATACATTATAGTACAATCTTCTACATGTCTTCACAATAGTAACTACTTTGGTGAGGCTTACTCCTTAGGTAATTAGGCATAGAATTGCAGACTTACAGCACAATCCTATACATGTTTGCCCAGAAGTATCCATTGCATACAGAGGGTGTTACCCCCTAATAGGTTTATACTAAATTTGTAGCCCAGAGGTTGGTTTTTACCTGACAATTATGCATTTTTGCTTAAGATAGAAAAATTGTAGCTACTTTCCATTTTGTTGTTTAAATCCACAGGTTGAGAACCACTGATTCTTATATTTCTTTTATAATTTTACAAGGCACCCAGGTGATATTGTCTTTCTTTTGAAACACTTTGCCCATTGTTTTCTTACCACAGAAGATACAGTAAGATGCAGAAGATGCAGTATCACTAAGGAGATAAAGATGGAATAGCTGAGAATTTGTTTGAGTGATGGAACTAAAACCTGTTCAATTGACTGCAACCTTCCCTTCAGAAGATACAATAGCCAGTTAGAGCTGCATAGCTTTGATTCACTTATGAAGCAACTCTTGGAATTTAAGCATTTCAGGCTGATAAATATGGTTGGTTAGCATGAAATATTATAGAATACGTAAGTCAGAAGTACAAAGAAGTAACATGTCACACAATCAACTTAACTTGAAAACTTGACAGCCATTTTAAAAATATTTCTTCCCAAGAACTGAAACACCATTTTCTGAAAGACCATTCCTATTATTAGGCTGTGGCAGCTGTTAAGAAAATTCACAGCAGACATACATGCAGGAAATACTATAATACAGGTAATGGAGGGTATCATCAGGGCTGTAGCTAGAGGTAGGGGCTAACCCCCCCTTAAAGATCTTAAAAGCTCACAACAAAAACAACAACAACAACAACAACAACAACAACAACAACATAATGATGTAACCCTTTTGGTTCTCCTTACACTGATATACGCTTACTTCCTTACATTCTGAACTCTCTCTCTTTCCTAGTCATGTTGCAAGCTCTCATACTGCAACCTCTCTTTCTGATTTCAGATGGACCTCTTCACATGAGCCCAAATTTGGTGGTGGCAACAGGTGTTTTTTACTTCAGCTCTGGAACCTGATGGCTTGCATCACACCCTGGAGAACAACTTTTGGGGCAACGCCACGGCAGAATTGCCACGAAAAAAACCCTGCCACCACCAAAAAATTGCCAGAGGAGTTTGACGGGAGGCTTCCCATCTTTTCATTAGGAAAGATGGGTCGAACTGGCCCAAGATGGCTTCTCCCTGTGTGCTGAAGTAGGGGAGAAGCCAGGATGGTGCAGGGTGTGGGGCAACAGGTCCCCACATCCCCTGAGTGGGTGCCATCACAATCTTTGCAATATGCAGTGATACCCAATAATTCCAACAGCACATGTGACAAGGTCTTATAGTTTCTATTATATATTTTTTCTTTTACTTAAAATAGTATTTACTGCTTTTTGCAAGCAACGGTTTCCACATATATCCAACAATGTCTCAATGGAATGTATGAAATGATAAATGAGTTATCTATTAACTGTGTTGTCATTTCCTGCCTTCCCTAAAGAAGATGGAGTGGCGATGGAACAAGGCAAGCAGACAAATTCTTTTCATCTCTATTTTTCCAACTCACTTGTTACTCTTGCATCATTTTACTGACTGCCTTGCTTGTCAATCACACTTCTCATAGCTTTCTGGAATGGCTCTGCTGGTTTTTGTTTTTGTTTTACTTTTCAATCACAGTTTCTGCACCATTGGCTTTACATTCTGCTTTCTGCAAAAGGGAATGGACAAGAAGACTTTAAACAAGAAGTCTGTATATGTATATCTCCTGAGTCTTATTTCAACCTCTTTTATGTTTTTTTCAAATAAATAGAGAATGTGGTAGCAATTAAACAAGCAACCAACATTCTAAAATGACAGTTTAATCTGAGGCTACTACACATTCACCCATCATGGATATGCATATCCACATACACCTATTCATGCATATACCACCACCCATATCAAGAACTCTTTAAAAAGCTAACCACGAGTCAGCCATGGCATGCAGTACACTTATAGAACAAACTGGGAACTTCTAGTGCTTCCCAAAACCCAGTGAGTGGCTGTCTCAGCTCATGGGAAAGGTGCTACTTCCAGGCATCAAACCATCTAAGGGAGCCTATTGTTTCTCTGTCAAGCACCACTTGCACGAGGGGGTTTCAGATACTTCTTTGTGGCTAGACATTGTGAAACCACTTTGGGCAATTGAGAGTTATGCGAGCACAGTGCCAGTGCCACCACTGAATCCAGGCCTTTTCTACCTAAGAGGCTGCAGTACTGATTTAGGAAGAAGATGTAGTGGCTTGTTTATATAGCAGATGAACCACAATAAGAGAAGCATAGACATAATAGATATAATGCTACTTAGTTATGTCCAGATGATGGAAAATTATTTCATTAGTTCCATATCACAAGTCCTGTCCACTTTGCTTTGATTGTCTAATTCTTTTTTAAATCACCTGTTTCTTGCAATGTAGTATCTATAGCAGTGTTGTTCAACCTTTAGTCTTCCAGATGTTTTAGACTTGAGTTCCCAGAATTCCTGAGCACTGGGTTTCTTGGAGTTGGAATTCCAAACACTTGGAGGACCAAAGGTTTGATACCACTGATCTACATCATACTGAAGTTTTTGTGTAGATCATATATCTACAAAATACTTTCTATAGATACCTCAGAGCAAGAGAACACTGCCAACTGTATATGGAAAAAAGACCTATGTGTGCATACATTGATGTCAGCAGATCCCTCCACACAGTTTCATGACAGAATGTTCTAGTCTTTTGCATCACATATAGATGATCTGAGAAATGCATTTTCCCCTCAACACTTTTGTACAAACTGTAAATCCTGAAGAAATGTCCATAAAATATTATGCCAGCTGATATCCAAACTAGTTTTTTCATCTCTGTTCTGGCCTCTGTCCAAGTACCATTTGCTACAAGTTTATTCTCATACCAAGTGCTATTAGAAAACAACTTTCTCAGATTCAAAACCTTCCTCTTTTTAGTTGGGAAAGTATGTAAACATGAAGAGATCCTTGAAGTCAGTCTCCTATGGTCTCCTTTTTTCACTTGCCAGTTTCTACTTGTACATCACTCACAAAGCACTTGGCACACATGTGTTTAGAAGGGTTTCATCAATTATTTTCTGCTTCAAATTGTCAAGACTCCTGATAAGTTCCAAAAATTTGTCAACCACTTCCCATGATAAAAAGCTTGTCAAGAAAGCCCAGCAGAATCCATCTGAATCATCAAAGCTATTATCCAGCAATCAAACTGTCACCAAAGCAGTCATAAAAGAATCAAGTGGTTTTCAGTCATGACCATAGCCATCTCTTGAAGAAAAAAATGAAAAGCAACTTAGAATGACATTGCTCGTGTTCCATTTGATTTCAGATTAAAAAAACAATGATCAAAGTCAATAAATTTGGGGCATACTCAGCTTTTTAATATATTTTTAAAACAACAATAAATGCTCAAAGAATTTTGTTTTGTTTTCAAGTTAGGCCTTGCAAATACTGTCACCAGTTTTTCCATTAATCATACGATAAGATTGTACATCAGTACCCCATCTACCTATTGGTTACAGGTGAGACCCATCTGGAGCATCGGTTCATTTGTCCACTATAGTCTGTATCCAGTTCCAGATTATTATTATTGGTGCATCCACTGTGGCCAATATAGAATGTAAACAAATTTCATCCAAAGATATTTCTATGTGAATTTGTTACATCCTTAGCTCTGCCCCTCGATAGGTGGTATGCATACAAAACTGTCTCTTGGACATCAGAGGAATTGTCATCCTTCACCAAGACAATCCTACTCAAAAGTTGCATCATTCAAAATTTGATAACTTTTATATCTCACCTCAAAATTGGTCTACATCTCTGAATCACAGAGATTCATTTGAAGGGTTTTTCTTAATTATTTTTCTATGTGATCCACTGGCCTTTGTTTCATGTCAGGAGCAACTTGAGAAACTGCAAGTCATTTCTGGTGTGAGAGAATTGGCCGTCTGCAAGGACGTTGCCCAGGGGACGCCCGGATGTTTTGATGTTCTTACCATTTTTGTGGGATGCTTCGCTCATGTCCCTGCATGGAGCTGGAGCTGATAGAGCGCGCTCTCCCCAGGTTGTATTCGAACTGGCAACCTTCAGGTCAGCTAGATGTAACTGGGGCAGACTCACTGAAATAAATAAGGTCTGATAGCGGCTTCTACTAATTCAAGTTCTACTCATGCCTGCAGGACCACTCTAAATGGGACCAGCAGAGAATTTTGCTAAATGATTGATCGCCATGTTACTCCTGTCTGGCAAATGAAAACAAATAAAACACTATCTTTTTCCATGAAATATACAAATACTAGTGCTTCTGGATGGGAATTTGTAACCATATCATATGAACCTCAGCTAAAGGAGTGCCTCCCACAATGGATGGCAATATTGTTTCTGTCTTTAGTACTTCATTTTCAGAAATGGTCACTTGAGACAGCATAAACTCAAAGTCAAGTAGCTAGGCGAGGACAGCAGACTACATACAGTCTGCCAATAACTTCATACTCATGTCTGGCACAGTACTTAATCAGCCCTCCTTTGTGGCACTGTTTCAATATTCGCAAAATCTTTTTTCAAGTAGATTGAGAAACAGTACATTTTCTCCTTACATATGAGGTTTAAAGCAGCTCTCAATTAAAAACATTCTTACATAAACTATTTATTTGTATTCTTGTGAGAAACCCTTGGTGAAACAGAAGTTAAATAAGAAGTAGTGAGATGAGAATTCAAACTGTCTACAGTCTCATCAATCAAAATGTTTAAAGGCGGCTTTTTTCCCTGACACGTTCAAAATAAATTTTCATTCTACTGATGCACAGAATCATATATGTTTAAGGCAAGTTCTGTCTCCATTCAAAAGAATTATTATTCAAAAGATTTATGGCACTAAAAAGTGGGGAAAACAGAAAGCTCTACCGCAGAGAGATAATGTTCTTACATTGTTAAAAATTTTGTCACTTCAGGGGAAATCAGACTAAGATACCATATTCTAACCTATTATATTTTTCTTCCAAAATTATTGTTTCTCCTCAAATGGTTTTGTCTATAACTGTGTATTTATAGCTTGGCAATCATATACTTCCAAGTGGCTACTCTTTCAGCCTTTGGAACCTTATGGAGTCTAACCTTCCTGGTTTCCCAAGGTGAAAGAATTTCAGTCTGGAGCTGAAGTTATGGATTGAAAAAGAAAACAATCAATAACTTCCAATTAAGTACTACTGATAATTTCATCAGGATACGGTGAACAATTAGGAGTTCAGACTGTTTCTCTTATAATCAGGATGGAATTCAAACATGATACTTAGACTTTAATAATTGATATTTGCATTCCCAAATATTAAATACAATATAAAGTTATAAATTGAGACTTGAGCTATTGAGTCAATAGATTCATTTTTTTAAATAAAATGTAATAGGCAATGTATCAATTTTGAATTAAAGCAATTCATTCTATATAACACTAATCTTCAACACCGTATGGAAAGTACTACTGGTGCATAATGTCATCGTTATGATTATTTCTGCTGTCAGCTTTTTTAACCATAGAAGACCAGCTTTCTTTAAATTGCACTGGGTTTTGATTTGTTGGTGGGACCAATTTAAAGTGTTGAATATACAACCTATAATGACATAAATGGTTTTCCATTTCCTCCTTTGTTACAAGCATGCCTATAGGTTTTGCTAGTACCATTGCATTCCCCCAGCTGCACTGACCATTTAATGCAGTTCAAAGCTAGCTTCAAACTGTGGCAGCCAGACAACACCCACAAAAGCATGTAAAGAAAGTCCTCAATGTGCATCAGTGCTCTGTGGTTTGTGTAATCAACATTCCAACCTCACACTGATTCCAGGGTTTCCTGTGTAATCATCTACATTCAATACCAGTTTGAAACTGTATTAAATGATCAATGTAGATGGAGCTCATGTTCTGCAACCAAGAGAAATGTAATGGTTATTGATGTGGGACCAGGATAAATGTAACAACAGCAGATGAGTGGCAGATCCCCCATGATAAACTGATTGATATTTTATGTATTTTATGTATGAGTTTATGACATTTTTATTCCAATCTTTTAATTAGTTTTTATGATATTTATTTTGTTTAATATACCAGCCTTCTACTGGTATGAACTAATTTGGATAGTCTTCTTAGAGTCGAAAGTTAGTATAGAAATGTTCTATGAATAAAAATAGGCAAAAGAAATTCAGTCAAAATAAGAGAAATGAAATTTATATCAGATCATTCAGGTTTTGCTCAATATTTAGACCCAAGGCCTAAATATTAAGTGAAGGTTTTTCTTCTGTTTTATAGTAATGGCAGTCATTATGCAAAATCACAACAAGCAGACCACCATAATCCCTTTGAAATGTATCTGAAAAACAAATAATTAGGTATTCAAACCTTTGCAGCTACATTATATCCAGTTGTTGCAATGTGTTATCAAGGGGTTTGTTTGTTTTTGTCAGGGAAGGGGAAAACTTGCTTGAAGAAATTAATGTGTGTGTGTGTTTTTTTTCAAAAGTAAACACCACAAATGTAGCTTTCTTTGTCTAAAGAGGGCCCAAAATAGGAAAACAAAGTTTAGTATTTGGATTTGAAAAATTAAAAAATGAACCTTTACTGTATAGAATCATAGAATAGTAGAGTTGGAAAAGACCTCATGGGCCATCCAGTCCAACCCCCTTTACTTACTTTATGCAATGAAGTTTAAAAGCTTATGGCATTAACAAACACAGTATCTCCAAAAGTAAGTCCATGCATTTGTCACTGGCTATTCATGTCTTTTATGTATATCAACATTCATTGCGCTTGTAAGAGATGTCTTCAATAATTAAAGCATCGTGACAATTTTTAATATAACAAGAGGGCAATTTGTCAAACTACAATATCCACCCAGTGAAATTAAAAAATTTTTTTACAAGGCTATAGTAGTAGCACCCAGGAATCCTTTATTTGTGGAGAGATCTAGATGATAAAATGATAGAATATTACTTGTTTCATTGTAGCTCCCAAGTGAAACCATTCAAATATATCACCAGTGAGCTATAGTCCATTTGGGACACTGGGACTTCCCTTCTCATCACAATTTCATTGCCAAATTCGCCTGCATCAAGCATGAAGTGATAAAATGTAGAGAAGACAAGGAATTATATACATATTTTATCTAGTTTCCAATACTCATGACAGAAGCTTTGAAACGCATATTTCTGAGGTGACATGAAGATATGTAAAGACTTTATACATGACATTAGATCTTTAATGATTCGTTATTCAAGATAACACTATCTGATAATAAAGCAAGCAAATGGACATGTACAACATGCATTCATGTGCCTCAAAATCATTGAAGAAGGATCCATAAACATGCATTTATATATATTTATGGGACTGAGGTTCCCAGAGCAGGAGTAGGAAAAACCATTGTTTGATAATTAACCAAGAAATGTTGATGGATACCTAAGAGGTTGGGAGCCGCAGTGGTGCAGTGGGTTAAACTGCCAAGCTGCAGAACTTGCTGGTCGGAAGGTCAGTGGTTCAAATTCGTGTGATGGGGTGAGCTCCTGTTCTTAGCCCCAGCTTCTATCAACCTAGCAGTTAGAAAATATGCAAATATGAGTACATCAATAGGTACCGCTTCAGTGGGAAGGTAATGGCATTCCATGCAGCTATGCCAACCACATGACATAGAAGGCATCTACAGAGAACGCCGGCTTTTTGGCTTAGATATGGAGATGAGCACCACACGCTAGAGTCGGACTTGACTAGCCTTAATGTCAAGGAGAAACCTTTGCCTTTTATTTATGAGGTGTGCAGATCACTCCGTTCAGCCTATTTATCTAGGAATTAATTAAAATAATTTTTGGTTCCAAAACATCAGGCTGAAGATTCAGAACTGGTTTTTGACAAATTAACAGAGTTGCTGAAATTAGCAGGGCCTGAATTCTTCTGAACTTCCCATCATTCTTGCAAGATATCTCAGGGAGTTCTGTAAATTTCCTAAATCAGTAGAGTGGAAAGTATTTCAAAATGATGGACCGAATTTCAAAGCAACATATTTCATGATGGCAACATGTTACCATTACACAAAATATTACAAATGATCAAGTGATCAAGTTTCACTAACTATTTTGTACCAGAAAAAAATCTAAAAAATATCTCCACAAATGGAAAATATCACATTAGGCCTTGTATTGTCATCTTATGAATGATTGAGGCTAGGGGCTGTTTGTGCACTGGAAGGGGCATCTAGCAATAACCACATGAAACTCTATGCCCCACCCTTTCAAATTTCATTCATTCAAAATCAAAATTGGCCGACGTATAAAGAATTATTGAATTTAACTTTGCACACAAAAAACCCCCCACAGTTAAAAGAAATTCAAGAAATCCAACTATTAAATAAAAACGTATCCTGGTATCAATATCTCCAAATTAAAGATTTGTATAGAAATGATAAATCTGAAGGTTTCGAAACAGAACAGGGCTTTTGGGAAAGAGTTTGCCATTTGAATAAGAATGTCATATCCATACTGTATAAAAAAAACTATTAGAGTGGGAATTAGAAGCAGAGGGGATAACTAATGCAATGCTCCAATGGGCAAAAAACATCGGCTGTCCGATTTACCTATATGAATGGGAATCGATTTGGAGGAAAAAAATTAAATACACATATTCCACGGACATGAAAGAAAACTGGTTGAAAGTAATGCATAGGTGGTACTTAACTCCAAAGAAGATCGGATTTATGTATAAGAATACTAATAACAAATGCTGGAGATGCAAATCTCAAGTGGGTTCGTACCACCATATGTGGTGGAGCTGTAGAAAGATAGCAAAATTTTGGACAGTGATGTTAGACGAAAGCAATAAAATTTTAAATACAAATTTTACGAAGACGCCTGAATTCCTCCTGCTAGGGCTATATGATAAATTAGATAATATAGATTTAAATACAGACAAACTATTTACCTTCTTTATCACTGCAGCGAGGATGGTGATCGCAAAACAGTGGAAAAGTGGGAAAGCCCCAACAAAGGAAGCCTGGCTGACCAAATTGACTGAAATAAAGGATATGGACAAACCTACCTTCCTGACAAGAAAGAGCAACGGAAGAGCTATGAGGGCCACGGATTGGTCAAACTTTGAGGACTACCTTAAGAAAGTACTATAAGAATTATCTAATTGGAACTGTATGATTTTTTTTAAATAGTTTTTATTGATTTTGCAGTTATAGTTTACAGTGAGATTGTGTGAGCCATACATTCCAGAAAAAAAAGGTGGGAGAAATAGAGTGAAAGGAGAGAGACAGGGGGGGGGGGGGAGAAAAGAGAGTCACAGACCAAAGCAAGAAAAGGGAAAAAACACCAAACATATTCTTGGCTAGAAGGGGGAATTAATGATAAAAGTAAAAAAGGAAAGGACACGGAAAGTTACATAACATATATACATAAACAGAACAAAAACAGATATAATAATAAAATCCAAAAGAGTGACTTCCATCTCTTCCACTGCTACTTTAAGAAGTTTGTTTTTTACTTCTTTTCTATTCTTTTACTTTCCTTCTCTCTATTTGGTGACCGCGTCTTCATAAAGCTTTCGGTTGATGTACCAACCTTCTTTACAAATTATATTAGCACCCTCATTTGCATTTCTACCAAATATTTTTTAATCGGATCCCAGTTTGTTTGCTTTTTTGGAATACCATAATTGTTTTTTAGTAAGTACGTCAGTTTATCCATATTCATTATTTCCATTACCTTAATTAACCAACAGCCTAATTCAGGAGTTTCTTTCTTTTTCCAGTATTTGGCATATGTAATTCTAGCCGCCGTAGTAAGATAATTGAAAAGCATCTCTTTGTTTTTGTTATTTTCAATGTTGAGCATCCCCAGGAGAAAGTATTTAGGATCTAAGTCTAGTTTAATTTGCAACATCTTTTGTATTGCCTGATGGATTTCTTTCCAGTATTTCTTCGCTTTTTTACAAGTCCACCAACAGTGGAAGAACGTTCCTACTTGGTCTTCGCATTTCCAACATTTGTTTGAGGGTTTTTTGTAATATTTTGATACTTTTTGGGGGGTCAAATACCAGCGGTAAAACATTTTAATCCAATTCTCTTTCAGTTCTGTTGCATATGTGATTTTTAATCTGGAGTTCCAGGCCCTCTCCCATTCTTCTAAATAAATTTTTTTCCCCAGATTTTTTGCCCATTTGATCATACTGTCTTTTACTGGTACCGTTTCTGTCTCCCATTCAATTAGTTTTACATATATTGTGGATATTTGTTTCCTTTCTAATTTCATCACTTTGTCCCAAAATCTTTCTGTTTCTTCAAATCCCATTTTTTTATCTTTATTGTAGTATTCTTTTAATTGTCTATATTGGAACCATCCTACAATACTAAATTCATGGTTAATCTCTTCTTGGCTTTTCATAGTATATGTCCCATTTTCTTTAGTTAATATATCTTTATATCTCGGCCAAATTTCTCCTCGTGTTTCTCTCCTTTGGCATGCTTCTAGTGGGGAGATCCATTTTGGAGTTTTCAAATATAATTTCTTTTTATATTTTTCCCAAATTTTTATCAGCGATGATCGAATAAAATGGTTACCAAAATTTTTTTCCGTTGATTTTTTATTATACCACAAGTACGCATGCCACCCTCCCTTAAATCTATTCCTTCTAATGCTATGATTTTTGCATTTCCCAATGTGGACCAGTCTCTCACCCAATTTAGGCCACTCGCGTCGTGGTAAAGTTGGAGATCTGGGAGACCCAGACCTCCTCTTTTCTTCTCATCTATCAGGTAGATTCTTTTAATTCTCGGTTTTTTTCCCCTCCAAATGAACTTGCTTATTTCTTTGTTCCAATTTTTGAATTTTTGGGTATTTCTGATAATCGGTATGTTTTGAAATAAGAATAGTAACTTAGGTAAGATTGTCATTTTTATTACCGATATTCTTCCTAATAATGATAATTTTGCATACCTCCATCTTTCTAAGTCCCTTTGTATTTCTTTCCATTTGAGATCGTAGTTGTTTTCTAATAATTGTGAATTTCTTGCTGTTATTGTTATACCTAGGTATTTTATTTTCTTCCTAATCTGAATCCCAGAAATTTTTGTTAAATCTTTTTGTCTTTTTTCTGTCATGTTTTTTGTTAGTAACATGGTCTTATCCATGTTTATTCTTAACCCCGAATTGTCCCCAAATTCTCTTATTTTGGAGAGCCAATATTGAATTGTATTTATAGGGTCATCTATTACACAAATAAGATCGTCTGCAAACGAACTATATGATTTTTCACTTGGAGGATAGCAAAGAAAAGGTGAGACGTTAAATAATTTATAGCAGTGGTGGACAGTGCTCTGAGGCCTAGAGACCACATATTGCCCATTATCTGGCCCTGCCAGATTGGGGCAGTTGGGGATGTTCACCTGTTCCCAAATCATTGCTTCTCTCAGCTGAAGCAGTACGTATTATGAATTCAGTGGTTCAATTACATTAAGCAAGGAAGTACCCATTTCATGTGGCATGCTCACAAGATGAAAGACAGACTCGGCTTACTGTAACTGCATTAAATTAATTGCTGCTGAACTTGAACAAACTCCAAGGTCCATTGCCACAGCACCTTTCTGCTAATAAATTAAGGGCACAATTTTGGGTAGAGAAGGAGTATGGTATAATCAGATTGTCTTCAGTGTTATTAAATTTCTTTATTAATTAGGCAACTCATGGGCCTTTAAACAGTAATTACTTTCTTTATCTTTGATAAAGTAAAGTGGTTATCTGATTAATCTGCTATATTGCTTATCTGCACTGAAAAAATAGCAAGAAAATGCTTCATGTAGAAAAAGTTCAGGGAGATCAAACTCTTGTATGCAAGAAGCAGAATATCATAAAAAACCTTTGCTGCAGAAGCATCGGGCAGCTCACAACCTCAAATCCACTGCTGGCTGTCCCCACAATGTACACTGAATTCTAATGAGTATTACAGGTTTTCTTGCAAAGTTGAGGGATACTTCAAGTTTGCTGAAATCTCTGGAATATGTGGGCTTCAAGGTAGTCTGAACAAATGTAATTTAATTTATCCACTGTCCAGACAGACACAGCACTATCCTTTTTCCCCTGTGCTGATCAGCACTCATACCTGTGTCACTGCAGTCGCTCCAAGCCAGCCAATAGAGCTCCATCAAAGTGGCTAGCCATCCCAGTCATGTCTGTAATATCAGAATGGGGCATCCGCTGTACCAGCAAGAAGAAGAGGGTCAATCTACCATCCACCTTGTTGTTGTGCAGCCACTCCATTATGGCATTACAGATGTCACAAAGTTTCCCATGGATGACTATGAGTAGTAGCAGTGAAATAGAGGGCAACATGATGGTCCAGCAGAGACTAATGCAGTGGTTTCAGTCCTTTGTGCTTGACTGCCATCATGGTCATGCCTGGGCAGCATAGAACATAAAAACTCTGGACTAGCTCGATCTTAGTGCTGGTGGAAACCCAATAAATCTATGGACAGATTTACTATAGACACTCATTTAATATTTATCTTCCCATTGTCTTCTTCAAGGAGGCTCCTTGACATTCAATTATATTAAAGTGGGGAAGTCTATTCTAATGTTAAGACTTATATTAAAATCTATCTTTATCCGTCATAGGGGCAAGATTTTTTTTTTTTGTTAGCAACATATCACATAATTTTATTTATTTATTTATTTATTTGCAACATTTATACCCTGCCCTTCTCACCCGAGGGGACGCAGGGCGGCTTACAAAAATTGGCAAAATTTAATGCCCAAAATGCAATCATAAAAACAAAACAATATAAACAGATCCATTAAAAACATTGTTAAAACACATTATAAAAACCTTAAAAACGTATATATAATTAATTCCATTCATCCGAGATCCTCATGCTTCATCCTTAAATCTGACTCCTTAAATTTAGTCAGAGATTAGTCTTCTACTCCTGGATGACTACTTTTCCAAATGATCATGGGACACAATCTAAATCTCTCTCCAACCATGGAGATCTGATGAAATTGTGCACATAATTTGCATACATCCGCCACTTCATTGATGCTGTACCTAGAGCTAGAAGGAAAAGCATTCACATCCATGGCAGAACAGTGCATTGCAGAAAAATGTGCAACATGATCTCTTCCCAAATGATCAGAGGTACTGACTGGTTGAAGCCACTGAAACAGCAACCTGGGAAAAATGCATGGGTTAGTGCACATCACTAACAGCTTTCTGCCCCAAAACCAGGTCTGATTGTAATTGTAATTTTTTCTGACAATTCTGAATTATATACAATGATGAGATGGACATATTCAGCAACATAAGAGCACATCATAACAATTCCAATGCCCAAGTATTTCCTAAAGAGCTCAGAGAATTGTACACTACTATGTCATGGTTCTTAGCTTCTGATATTTGTTCTGACCACAAAATAACTTTACCTCTTTTTTTTGAAAGTTTTTTTTAAAACTTTTTTTCATTCTATTTTCTTGAGTTTTTCCTGAAACCATGATATGGCATTAATCTAGAGGGTAGAGCATGCTTGCAAAGGTTGCAAATTGAATACTGTACTTGCATGCATATATCTGATTTATGATTATCGAAAGAATACATAAAATAAATATTTTGTAGCATTCACTTGGGAAAACCAGATATTACCCTGTTTAAATCCCATTTGAAAGGAAATGAATTTTAAATACTTTAGAACACTTAAACAAACTATTGTAAAATGCATGAAAGTATTATGTATTAAGTTATAGCACTGCCATTCATATTATTACAGTGCAGGGGCTGGGAGACTTCCCATTAATATCCAATATTCAGTGCTTTATGCCTCTGCTGTAAAAATGCACATTGAAGTGAAAAGGGAAACAAGAAAGGCTTTCTCAATAACATTTCATTTCAAAAAAATAAATTCAGAACTGTCTATCAAATGGTGAATGCAAAACAGAAAGCTAATGTTAAACTTGGGGAAAAAACAACTCTAGCTCCATAAATCTCACATACACAACTGTGCATAAATCAATTTCTCTTTGGGGAAGAGTAACTTTTGTTGATGGACAGCTACATGGAAATTTATTTCCATGAATTTCAAACTCATTGGTTAAATATGTGTATATAGGTGATGAAATCTCTCCCCCCCCCACCCCCTCACAGTATACATATATTAATGATGTACTAGTTAGAGCATTGGACTATGACTCTGCAGACCAGGCTTCAATTCCCCACTTGGGCATAGAAACCTGTTGGGTAGGATTAGGCAAGCAACAAACTCTCAGTGCCAGAAATCCGCCACGATAGACTCACCTTAGTTGGAAATTACTTGGAAGCAGACGACAACTGTAAAAATCAAAGTCATCTGTATGATTTGTGCTTCACTTTCTCTTGTCTCCTAGATAAACTACCAGCTAAACCCAAATTAGTTATGGAAGAAAATGTTATATTAAACTGTTTTGATGAAAATTGAGTATTTACATATCTGTAGAAGTTCAGGAACATGTAACTATTGGTATTAGTGGCATGCTAGAGCTCTCTGGGTAAGAAGTCCCTAAACCACAAATCTTAACACATTGCTATGACAGTTGAAGTTGAATCTGTCACGGTTTGCAAAGATACTATATGTATGTTAACTGGAAAATCAAATGCATGAAGCCGATTGGCAGAGTTTGTAAGGACCTGGGGAATTGGTTTGTAACTCTTGCTGTTCTGCTGCTGAAGAACCAGTCTGAACAGGTTTCTGTGTGTGTGTGTGTGTGTGTGTGTGTGTGTGTGTGTGTGTGAGTCTACTGAGTACTGGCTGGAAAGAAGATAGCTCTGTACTCAGAGAGGCCTGGCTATTTCTGAGGCCTTGTTTGCTGCCAATCTTCACTGAAGCAGATTTATGGACTAAGAAAGGACTGCTTATGACTGCTGATTTCTGTAAGCAATCAGAGAGACTATTGTAAATACCATTATTGATCTCTTGGATTTAGTAAAAGTTCCTGTGTTATTTCTTCTGCAAAGCTGAGTGGGGCATCATTCTGCAGGGTGCCTCTGGGCGCACGGGCGCACGTAAGAGCTTCTATCTATCATCTACAATCGGCAACAGAATCATAGCCCTATGTGCTGCAAAAAGACCCTAGGTATAAGCTGACTATCTCAGGAAGAGATATGGGAAATCCATTTTGAGAAATCTTAATATCTTCCCCATATATACATGGAATGGGTTTCACCCATAATTGGAATATGTTTTGTTATGTCTGAAAAGAGAGAATGAATTAGACAGCGAGTGTTTGTTTCCTCAGATTCTAGCATTTCACTGTTAGATTATTCCGCTCTTATAACACCAGAAATCAATATAAGTAATAAAAAAATTCTTACTAAAACAAGTAAATGCACTTATATAATGGTACCATATTAAGGAAATACCCAAACATTTAGCAATATTCCTAATACAATATTCAAAACCAAAAGTGACAATATAAACTAATTTGATAAAAGTTAAACTTTTTTTAACCCTTATGTAGTTAAGTTTGACATGTTCTCTTCCATATTCTCAGTTTAAATTTAAACTGTCACAGCCAATGTAGCCACATTTTCACTGCCAAGATAGAGCCAAATGCTCCTTTTCTCCTATGATAACTGTCAGCTGGTGGGGATGTTACTGGGATACAAAATCTCAATATTATGTGTGAAAGACACTTGTGCAGCAAATGAACAAGATATGGGATTATCGCTGTCAGTTACCACATGACATATTATTTAGTATTTGAGTCTACCAAGTTTGAAATGTGGTGGCAGCATTATAATGTGATATTACTGATTACATTCCATAAAATATTTAATCCAGAGAGGTGTAGGTAAGGTGATAAACTGTACTGAGGTGAAGAGGTTCAGAAGGGTTTGATCCAAACTGCAAATATGTTGGCATGATGAGAAATGAGATTAAGCTGTAGTTTATACCATGTGGGTGTATTTCCCTCAATTGGTTGGGAGTTTCCAAATCTTTCAAGATTCTTCACTATTTACTGGAGTCAATTAAAAGATACATCATACCAGAAAAAGAAATATTCTAAATAATGAGGTGCTGCCAATATATTTCTCTAGCAGAGAGAGGGAGAGGAATTATAAATGTAAAGAAAAGTCTACAATAAAGTTTTGCAAGAGAGAAGTTAAGAGTTTATGTGATATACTCTCCAACTTTGTCAGATTGTGTTCTTATTTTCTACTAACTTGGGTATCCAGAGGTGCCCGGGTTATTTGAAAAAGGGATTGTTTGTTTGGGGTGTTAGATAATATCATTTAGTTAATTGGTAACAGTATTTATTATTAAAAATGAGTCTTTGATTTTATTTATTATGAATGCTCCCATTAAAAATATATAACAATGTAGGCGAACTATAATTCCCTGAATCATGGGTCAATCCTCCCTAAACCAGGCCTGTATGCACAATTGGCCATGTTGGGTCTGTGTGCCAAGTTTGGTCCAGATCTGACGTTGCCTGGGTTCAGTGCTCTCTGGATGAGGGTGAACTACAGCTCCCCAAATCAAAGTCACTTCCTAAAATCCCCTGCAGTATGTTCATTTGGTCTGTGCCAAATTTGGTTCTGGTCCATTGTCGGTGGGGGTCACAGATGCAGGGTGAACTACAACTTCCATCCTGTGGAGTCAGTTCCCCAATCCCCTACAGCAGGTATGGGCTGGATGCGGCCCCTTGGACTCTTTTCTCAGGCCCTCCTCTCTCACACCATCCCTTCCTTCCTTCCTTCTTTCCTTCCTTCTCGCTTTCCTTCCTCCTTCCCTCCCTCCCTTCCTTTCTTACCTCCCACTTTCTCCCTCCCTCCTTCCTTCCCTTCCAACCTTTCACCCTTCCTTCCCTCTTTCCTCCCTCCTTCCCTCTCTTTCTCCTTCCTTCCCTCCCTCCCTCCCTCCCTTCCTTCCTTCCTTCCTTCCTTCCTTCCTTCCTTCCTTCCTTCCTTCCTTCCTTCCTTCCTTCTCTCATTCCTTCCTCCTTCTATCCCTCCCTCCCTCACTTCTTTACCTCCAACTTTCTCCCTCCCTCCGTCCTTCCCTTCCACCCTTTCATCATTTCTTCCCTCATTCCTCCCTCCTTCCCTCTCTGTTTTTCACCTTCCTTCCTTCCTTCCTTCCTTCCTTCCTTCCTGCCTGCCTGCCAGCCTGCCTGCTTCTCTTTTTCCTTCCTCCTTCCCTCCTGGGGGATGTTTCTCAGGGAGCAGAGAGGAAACATGAGAGGGAAATCTGCTTTTCTGCTGCTGTAGAGACCAAGGCACAAGAGAGCAATAATTTCAAATGGCAAGGAAGGAGTTTTGACTGAAAAGATTAGGAAGAACTTCCTGAAGAGTGGCACAAGTTGCCTGGGAGTGTGGAGGAGTCTCCTTCTTTGGAGACATTTTCACAGAGGCTGTCTATTGGGAGTGTTTTGATTGTGCCTTCTTGCATGGCAGGGGGATGGCCCTTAGTGATCTCTTCCAGCTCTAAGATTCTAGGATTTTATATCAGGAGTAGGCAATACAAGGTTTCATGAGTACACTTCTTTTTCTCCTGATGAAGGCCAATCCCTTGGGGATCCAAACGTTTCCCATCTTTCTCCAAAAGAGAAGAGAAGGGAAGGAAAGGGCAGTGAGGGGGCTTGAGGAGAATCCCCTTCCTCCCAGCCTTCCCACCCCACTCCAGCAGCCCCCAAGTTAAAAAGTTTGCCCATGCCTGCCCTCCAGAATGTTCAGTTGCTGATCAATTCCTCAGTTTGCTATGTGACATAAGAAAGGGTTAAGGGAGAGGCAGTGGGTGGGGTCATGATTCTGGGTAAAATGGAAGGAAAAAGGAAGAGAGGCTGACCAAGGGCGAGATGGATGGACGGTATCCTTGAAGTGACTGGCTTGACCTTGAAGAAACTGGGGACGGCGACGGTCGACAGGGAGCTCTGGCGTGGACTGGTCCATGAGGTCACGAAGAGTCAGAAACTACTATGTGACTGAGAAAGAGAGGGGGGGCGGGGTCATGCAAATTCCACACCAATGAAGAGAGAAAGGGACCCTGGGAGGTGTCTTTGGTGGAGGAAAAACAGAAAGCCTTCACTTCAGTATGGCATTAGTGGATTACATTGGCCGGGCTCTCTATAACCTGCAATGTCCTTTGAGGGAGGGACACAGAGGTCTCCTCCTAAGTGGGAAGTATAGCTGTTTATGGAGGCAGGACTCTGTCTGTGTGAGCAGACACCCGTGCCACATACACACATAACATTTTCACTTTTATTATATGTATATATGTAAAGGAAGGTGAAGACACCAAGCTCTGTCAACAGAAGAAGAGAAGCAACCTAATAGTGGGGGACATTATCCTTAGACATTAGAACCTATGTGTTGCGGCGGGGGGGGGGGGGGGTTGCTTATTCCTTGCTGCAGTCCTGCTCCCAGTGAGAGTGGCATCACCAGTAACAGTGACAAACTACCTGAAAAGAGCAGGCACAGTAGTTTAATGATTTAAGAGCCTAGAAGTAGCCTAGGCCACTTACACAGAGGTTGAAGAAACAGGGTGGTGAAGAAAGAGACCCCATGCCAAACCAGAATGGAAGAGCCAGAGGTTTCAAATGCTGGCAATAGAAGGAATCTGTGAACCCAAAAGACACTTGAACCTGACACTCAAAGCCCAAGGGGCTGAGAGCAACAATGGTTGCTATTTCTATCATTGGGACAACACACCTTTTCCCCCTGAGATCTGCAATCCCTGTATTCAGTCCACCAATGCCAACAGTATATCAAGTATGAGCTTTTGATGCTATGGAGGACTGTAAGGGTTCAAAGTACTATCTCTTTATGGCTATCCACTTTGTGAGAAGGAATAGAGAATTATTCTGGCCCAGGAGGAGAAAAAGTCATCCCTCGGCTTCAGACATTATTGGAGTTTGCTCTTTTAGAGCAGTGGTTCTCAGCCACATGTTTTGGCTTTCAACTCCCAGAAATCCTAACAACTGGTAAACTGGCTGGACTTTCTGTGAGTTGTAGGCCAAAACACCTGGGGACCCACAGGTTGAGAACCACTGCTTTTGAGCTTTGCTGGGTGTGGTACCATGCCTTGTAGGTGATCGAGGATGTCACGTTATTGGTCTTGCCCTGACCATGATAAGCAGCTGACCTTGGTCTGAACAGGACATGCAAATTTTATTTCTTTATTTAAAATCCATCTATTTTCTTATGCAGGACCCAAGTTGGACTACAACATTTTAAAAATAAGATGCAGTTAATATTATTCACACAAAGGAAATTACATAACAATTCAATTAAAAAAACACAAATAAAACAATATAAAAACCCTGATCATTATTTTTTTAATTTTAAATAGCAGCCAACCCCTAAGTCTTGCTTTTTCATAGATTTTTAACCAAAGGCATGCCTAGAAAAAGTCTTAGCCTGCCAATGCAAGGGAAAAAAAGAGGAGCAATTGAAATTTCTGCAAGAGGCCATTCCACAATCCGGGACTATTAAAAATAAAACAACAGGCTAAAAGAGGCTGAGCAGATTACTTTTGCCATACAGGCAAAATTATACTCCACTCCCTGATGCTGTGTTAATAATAATAATTAACTGAAATTACTTCTGTTTTCTGTATACTTTTTATTTACTTCATTTCTATCAACAACATGACACAACCTAATAACATTTTAAAACAAGGTAAATACATTTAAAAATATTTGCATCATAAATACAAAGTTAAAATACAGTTAAGATACAATTAAAATACAATTAAGATTTCATTTATAAACAAAACTACCTCCTCCCCCCCAAAAATCCCACCCACAACATCTCCAACAGCATGTCCCTCACGGTCCCCCAAATGTGTGCTGGCAAAGATACTTTGAATTCACTTTGTAGCAGCTGAAATAACCTGAGGACAAAAGGATGAAGCAGGTGGAGGAGAAAACAAATTGGGAGATATTTATTGCAGCTGAATCACCCTCTCCTTCATTCTGTGGCATCTATGGTGGTGACAGCATGAGATGACCATCATGGCCAGGATTTCTCTTACAGAGCTCCGTGGCTGACTGGGAATGGCAAAGGTGACACATACAGTAGGATGACAGTCTAGTGGGGCAATGCAGTCTCAACTTGGCTGGACCAGCTGGATTCTGACCTATTGCTGCCATCGCTTTCAATGATGTCTGCTGCTTCCTGTGCAGACCAGTCCAAAGCAGTCCTTTTTTCATTTCAACACATAAATGACCCACAAACATATAATACAACAAAAGGGCTACATTCTTTGATTCACATCCTATGAACCACCTCAAAGTGCATTATTATAAAGACTTTTTTGATGGCACATGGCAATTAAATGTGTGTGTGTGTGCATGCAACACTAGAAGATATGAGACAACAAGGATGAAGATCAGTGCCAAATATATCAGCAAAAGGATGAGAAATCCACTGCTGAATGGGAAAATGTAATAATTGGTTATAAATAGTAGACATAGTGAAGCTAGACATATGACAAAGAGATTTATTGCTCCATCATACTTTCCTCATAGTGTGATCTACAAGTACTTAACTCTCCTCCCACATTTCTCCCAAACAACTCACTTCATATAAAAGCCAGGCTTCAGAAAAATCTTGCAGCTAGTCACTCCCAAATGGTAGATGCCTTGTGAGGTTAATGATTTTCTAGCAATTAAGTGGGGGTTTTTTTAAAAAGAAAATCTGAATTAGAACATGGTGAAAAAGAAAAATCATTAAACAGATTGCTATGGATGAACAACATTAAACCTATATAAGATTCCTAGAGTGCAAATATTAATTGGAAAAAACATATAGCCTTGGGATATTGGAATGAGGCTTTAACTTCATTAGAAGCTATTACAGCAGATGCTGAACTTTATCTTATAAGAAGGTGTTTGTAGAAGTCTCAGATTAGCTGGTTGTATTCACAAATGACTTTACGGGTAAGAAGAAACTTCATGTACGTTTTAGAAAGAATTGGACTAAGTAAATGAGATGATCTTGCTTTTTATCTCCACCGTATATTTGATTAACTCTTGTCCTAAAGCATATTCTAGATAACCTATAGGGCAGAGAGCAATGGCTAGAATGACCAACAATATAAGACAGTACAAGGCAGTTTATTACATTTTTATCCCATCCATCTTTTAAAAAGTCAAAGAGAACACTTATTACCTCCTCAGTGCATCCTTTGCCACTTTTGAGTCAACTGACAGATTCAAAAGTTGCCCACCAAGCTTTATTAAGAGTCCAGTAGGGTATCTATTATTCTGAGACCAGTATATCACTTTCAGTATAAAAAATAACAGTGGAGACAAATAGGCTATAACTTTCAAACACTGCAATCACAGAATGAAGATATGACTCCAGATTGAAACTTTCAAAAACTCAAGCAACCACCAATGTACATATAAATTTTCCCCTGAGATAGGCAATGCAGATATTTGTAATGCATCTACTTGAAACCATTCATCTGCAAAGAGGTTTCAGACTGTGATCATTCTGTCGGGGGTGCTTTGAATGCGATTTCCTGCTTCTTGGCAGGGGATTGGACTGGATGGCCCATGAAGTCTCTTCCAACTCTACTATTCTATGATTCTATGATTCTATGATTCTATGAATATTAAGCTCATGGGCCAGAAAAGCTAACACTTTTGCCATTGGGCAGCTTTTTATTGTGGGGTGGTGGCAATGTATTGAGATTTTTAAAATGCTTTGTGCCATTTTCCATAAAATAAAATGCAGCAAAGCATAACTCATGTGACCTGATTGCCAGTAAACTTAGATCAACTTAGTGAACACAAGAAGTTTCATTTTAATCAGCAAGTACATGAGATTCATATTAAACCTTTGCTTGCATGTGCCCACAGGTTACTTGTCAACTTGTAGTGACCTCATGACTTTCTCAGGCAAGGAATACTCAGAGGTGGATTTGCCCTCTTCCCCTGAAATACATCTTACAGCACCTGGTATTCATTGATGATTTCCCATCCAAATACTAACCAAGGCTGACCCCTCTTAGCTTTTAAGATGAAGCGGGAGCTAGTACTAGGCCCTCTCATATTAAAAACCTTACCTGACCCTAATCACAACCTCAAACCTCAATAAACTGGATATCCTTTTGAGGTCAGAAAATACCTCATAGTTTAAACAACGGAATTTCCTTATTTTGAAGCAGAAGGTTAAAATCACAAGTTTCATTTTCTCTGTGTGCACCACAAAAAGGAAGTGAAGGGGAAGAGGATATTTATAAGCAAAGGTGAAGTTTTCCCCTTGACATTAAGTCTAGTTGTGTCTGACTCTGGGACTGGTGCTTATCTCAATTTGTAAGCCGAAGAGCTTGGAAGAGCAACCTCCAAGGTCATGTGGCTGGTATGACTTCATGGAGCACTGTTATTATAGGTCCACAGCTGAGCACTCGATACTTGTAGGCCCGACTCACCAGACCTACAGTTGAGTGCCAAGCACTCAATGCTCATAGGCCCAACAGGCAGGGCCGAGCACTCAGCTGTTGTCCCTGCCTGCCGGGCCTATGAGTGTTGAGCACTCAGCTGTTGGCCATACCTGCTGGGTCTATGAGTATTGAGTGCTCTGCTGTAGGCCCTGCTTGCCAGGCCTATGAGCATTGAGCATGACACTCGGCTGTAGGCCCTGCCAGCCAGGGCCTATAGCCGGCGCACCAAAAATCAGCCGACCAGATGGCTACCATTCCCCCTTTTTTCCTGTTTCACTGCTCTTTCTGTTCCGGAGGGGGTTGTATCATTCCGTGAGATCCAAATGGATGGAACGGTACAAATACACGAAAGAAACGGATGAAATGGTATCTGGGCCCAACTCTAGTGATCACTGAGAACGTCTTCAATTATTCTCTTTGGCCTGGCTAATAGGTGACCAGTGTTATTGTTATCCTTTGTAGTCAATTGTGTTCTATTTCTTTTGCACATAACCATTAAAATAGAGTTGTTGTTTTTGCTGATGCTTGGCAGAGTGACTCTTTAAATGGAAGGGCTACAAATACTATAGATACCAAAATCAATAAAATAAAGGAAGAACTGTGCATTTGTAAGACTAAACCTTCCCACACTTGACATGTGATGTATCGAAAACCTAAAGCTGAGAGGAGACATGAAAGCCATATACAAATACATGAAGGGAAGTCATAGGGAGGAGGGAGCAAGCTTGTTTTCTGCTGCCCTGGAGACTAGGATGCGGAACAATGGCTTCAAACTACAGGAAAGGAGATTCCACCTGAACATCAGGAAGAACTTTCTCACTATGAGAGCTGTTCGGAAGTGGAACTCTCTGCCCTGGACTGTGGTGGAGGCTCCTTCTTTGGAGGCTGGATGGCCATCTGTCGGGGTGCTTTGAATGAGATTTTCCTGCTTCTTGGCAGGGAGTTGGACTGGATGGCCCATGAGGTCTCTTCCAACTCTACGATTCTACGATTCTATGGAAATACACACTGAATTTCGGATTTTGTAGCAAAATTTACATTTTTATTCAAAAGGAGGTTATTTTTGGCATGCTGGAACTGTTTCAAAGTGTCTCTCTTTGTTATTTTTAAAAATTACTTGGCTTGTTATTGTCAGGGAATCATTATTAGAAATGAGAATGAGCCACCCAATCCTGCATTATAATGATTTTTTAAACCTCCCTTTTGGAAAAAAAAAAATCTGTTGTCTTATTGGATCATTATCGTATATGTATATGTTCAGCTGATTAACATTGCTGTTTCAATGAGAAAATGATTAGACTGACATGAGTTTGCAACAATTTACTCAAGATGGAAAGCAGTAGAAAGGATTGTGTGGCAGATAATCTTAATTTTCTCATTTGAACTTAAAAGAAGAAAGGAAAAGAAGATAGCACTGGATTAACAAATCAGCCGCAAATATTTGGCGTCTTTACCTTAATATCTGAGTCTATGTTTCAGCTCAGAAAAGCATTACATTTCATGCAGTGCACAGATGGTAGAGGCTACCTGCTTTCTTAGCACAACAAATAAACATATGTGGGAACCAGTTAAGAACTATTTAGAGAATGTACTAAGATGTGGAGTGGAAAAATTAAGATTGAGATTGATATTTCAAATGTAACTTCTGTAGTTTGTTGTATAAAGTGTATGTACAAGGAGGGGAGGGTGGGAGGGTGGGAGTGGGATAAAATGACAAAACAACAATAAAAAAACAAATAAACATATGAGGCACCTCTGTTTTGGCTCATGCTTTGCAAGATGACACTCTCATAACCTTGAGGTGAGGAAAGTGAATAGAAATGTTTTTGTCCCTTGCCTTCAGCAAATGACTAAGTGAACTGCCACAAAATTCAGTTAGACAGAAAATCAGTATAGCCATAAGGAATCAAGTTGGTGGCTCATGATGATGCACAGTTAGTAATACACAGGAGAGTAATGCACAAGAGAATAACAGGATCCTTAGCTTGCTGTGCAATGCATATTGTGCTAACCCATGAGACTTATTCCCCTGAAGCTATTATAAATTTTATCCTAGCCCATCTCAACAGTCTTTTTCGTCCACACTCCACAATCTCCTACTTTCTGACACAGTGACTGAAGCCTCCAACTTTTCATGCAGTAGTCTTCTTCCTGAGATGCCCTCCCATATAATCATCTGTTTTTCTGTCAGCTGCAGACCTCACTTACTTCAGGTTTTTCCTCTCATTGCTGGATAAGAAGAAGGATCTTTGTGCCCTTTGCTCGGCCACACTGCAAAGCAACCAGGACTTGAGCTACCATTTGTGGATGTGCACTTTGAACAAATGAAAGTCTCATGGATTAAAGTCTATGTGGGGTCATCCCATATAAAATATGCTCATTTTGCTCCTAAAGATCACATTTCGCACTCCCCCTTTTTTCTCAATCCGTGTAGTAATATTTGAAATACTTTGCAATAAAATTGTACTTTCCTCAATGGTCAAAACAGAGAGGAGGTAGCAAATGGCAATTTGTACATTTAAGACTTCTGCCAGATCTGTCAAATTCTTCCTCAAGATTGTGTATCTCATGAAGATAAACAAATTAATGGAGAAAGACAAGGCTAAAATAAGCTAAACTTTGGGAGAAGTGTGTTGGAATTCAACACATCTCCTGTACAAGCTTGTATTCCTCATCAAGGATTAGGCAGATGGGTTAGTTGACAGGGAAAAGCTCTTCCTCCCATTGGTCTCTTTGTCTGCCTGTCACTCTGTTCTCTTCTCCTATCACTTTTCTTGTTAAACTGATGCATCTCAGAGATACACCTCTTTTTCTGAACACATGGCAAGCCCCTCCAGAGTCCTCCAGATGGCAACACCTGAGACAAGATGTCTGCTGTGAGTTAGTTAGATAGCTAGGTTCTGTTAACTTCCCTATCTAGATATGTAATTCTTTGAATAAAGTATTATTTATTTGTTTATTTATTTATTTGTTTGTTTGTTTGTTTATTTTAAGCTTGACTCTGCTCCTGAATGGCTGAAGCTCAGTTGCTCCACTGCTGGCACTAGAAGCTTAAGATCTGCTGAACTGTTACTACTTCTGTTGTTGCTGCTTTACACTTTTTAATGCGTTTTCCTTTTTGGAAATTACCTCCCAACCAGATGGTATTCCTCCTTCATCTTTGTGATCAAAGCTAGGAGAAGGGGATTGAAATGTCCTTGCACATGCAGATGACCGTAACCATGTTGCTCCACAAACATTGCCATGTAACTACTAACTAGATTTATGAAGCAGCCTCAAACTTTGTCATGTGTATCTATTCAAGCATTTTCTTTTGATTCTATAGAGTTCAACCATACATTCTTATAATAGTCTACCTTCATGGAGAATCAACAGTTATCTCTACATATTTTCTACCATTAAGCAGAGGTTGGAAGAGTTACATTTTGGATTGCAACTCCCCAAAGAGGGAAGTGGACATGCTGATTCAGATTTTGTGAGATTGATGGTAAAAAAGTAGCATTTCTAAGTCCCATCTTGTATGCATTTCTCTATATGCTAAGCTCTTCTGGAACAGCTTTAATGACCATTTCATTTTTAATGACATGATTTTGCTGTTATACAAAGGCAAAACCTAGCCTGGCCCAGAATTGCACTAGTGCAGACAATGGCCACCTGTTTCCTGTTTTTGTTTGTTTTTGTGCAAAATAGATGATGTCCCATTGTGCTAGATACAAATTTGTTTCTGGGGACAATTTTTGGTACTGGAGCAAGTGGGGGGGGGATAGATTACAAGCACAGAGTCCTCTAGTCACCATTGCCAATGATTATGGGGGTTGTATTAACAATTGTATGTTCATACTTTGTGTCAGGTTTTAACTAGATATAATATAATGTTAGCTATATTTTTAGCATGGTCAATTTTAGGTAAAATCATAATTTTTAGCACAGCTATCCTTCCTAACCAGAATAGTTGGATTCTTTGCCATCCATTCAGATCTTTTTTAACCTCTTTCCAAGCCTCCTCATAGTTATCTTGATATAAATCATTATTTTCATTAGTTATCCATATTCCTAAATATTTAATTTTCCTTGTAACCTTGCACTCTGAAACACTCTCCAGTTTATCAATATAATTTTTGAAATATTTTTAATTAAAAATATCAATTTCTGTTTATTTTAAGACCTGCCACACAGAATTCTGGGAAATGTAGTTTAGGACAGGGCCTTTTGCATTCTTTGGCATAGGGCTCATCACCTTCCCAAACTACATTTCCAAGAGTTCTGTGCTTTCTTTCCCAGCAAACTCTGCTTTCTCCTTACTTTCCCTCTTCTAATGGTGAGAGGCCATTCATTTAAAGAGAAATAGGAGCCTTTTTGGCTGCTTGCCATGAAGATGAAATTGAGAGACTTCCGAGCATTACAAAATTAAATTGAAAAGGGATTGGATGAGTTTTGATTCTTAAGTTTTAGGTGCAGGCCATGCCCACATGTCAGACATCACTTTGGAAGTACAGATTTAATTAATTGTAATACGATTTACAAAATTTCTGAAATTTTAGCACAAGCCTAGTCGGCACTGTATGCAAAATAACAAAAAAAACTAGAGAAACTGTGAAGAAAATAGAACAAACCCTAGAGGTGATAATTAAGAAATGCGGAACAAGGACGCACTTCAAGAATAGTATGTTCAGATACTATACTGCCTTTTCTCAAATCATGATGTATACATTAAATATTATCAGGATTGACAGTTTATGGCCAAAAAACTAAGCTAAGATTGTTTAAATTGTAAACTATGTACATTTGCAAAATATTAATATTATAAAAGTTTTCATAATATACAAATTAGACTACCACCATTTAAAGAAATAGAATACGCCATCCCTAGGCTTTTCATTCCAGTATCTCTGAATAGGAGCATCACCCTTGATAGCACCTTTCTATATATAAATGTTAAAATATGTACCAACTTGAAATAAGACTTGTGACATATTACTACAGAATGTCAAAGTTCCTTTAATACAGGATGTTATAGAAGGCACTTCATCCCTTTTTTAATCTTGATAGTATTAGGAATTCAGTCTTGCACTTTTCAAATAAGAATAATAAATAGTAATGATTCAAGCACCAAGAGTATTAAAATGTATGCAAAGACTTTTTTCAAATAGCTGCTAAATATTTTATGGGTTTATTTTGCAATTTGGCAAACTTATTACATCTGAAGAAACTTCACACTCTCCCCCACCCTTTTCCTCTCAGGCTTTGTAAGCCTGGTCATCCATTTAAAAATAAAAATCTAATTCTCCTTCATAACAGATTATTAACTGAACTGAGGCAACCAATTCACAGACTGGAACATTTAAGACCAACCCCCAATTTCAATGTATCATATTGTTTTGTGTTGATACATACTTCCAGATTACATGATTGACAATATGAATCATTCACATTTGAGAAACCATCCACAATGCATTTTAAATTAGATTTTCCACTTAATGCTAACAAGATTGGATAATTCTATAATTCTTCAAATGGGGGCATTATTTGCACAGTCTTGTGTAATAGCCTGATTCTGATTTACAATTATTGTATAAACACAAAATCCATGGAACTAGCTTGCAAATCTCACCAAAGTAGACTGAACAATAAACTGTGATTTTATATTTTATTTTCATTCTTGCTGCCTTGCCAGAAAAGAACAAATAAACCTGAAAACTGGTTTAAAATCTTGTCATCAACTCACAATGCATTTTACATAGTAAACACACACACCACTGTAACTAAGAAGCTAGCAACCGTGTAGCCAGCTTTAAACAGGGATTTCTTTTCCAATATCATTTATATCAGATTTACAAATGTGTTGCCTCTTCTTTATGGGAAGCTTTAAATTACTTTGTTCATCTCTTATTTTAATATGAAGATCTTTTCCTGGAACAACATATACAAAGTCAGCCAAGATGAGCATCAACAATAAGAGGAAAAAGGCATGAAATGGTCATTTAAAGTACTAATGCTTAGAGGTGATAGCAAAATATTGTGGAAATAAGGGATTATTTCTCTTGTCCCTCGTAATTCGTTCTGAAATTTAAAATAATGGCAAATAGAAAGCTTTATTCCAAAATCTGAAGGACAAATGAGACATGACACTGAAGAATTAATATTGCAAATAGTCACTATTAAAAACTAATGTGCACTTTGAAGCAGTTATACATATGATCATTGTGCACCTCAAAGTTGTTTCTGGCTTATGTAGGTTCTAAGGTAAACATATCATGGCCGAAATCACAGGGTTGTTGTGTGTTTTCCGGGCTGTATGTTCCAGAAGTATTCTCTCCTGACGTTTTGCACACATCTATGACAGGCATCCTCAGAGGTTGTGAGGTATATGGGAAAACTAAGAAAGGTAGGTTGATATATCTATGGAAGGTCCAGGGTGGGAGAAGAACTCTCACCAGTTGGAGGCCAGTGTGAATGTTGTAATTAATCACCTTAATTAGCATTGGATAGCTTCATCTCCTGACTTCTTCCTGTCTGGGGGAATCTTTTGTTCAGAGTCATTAGCTGCCTCTGCTTGGTTCACGTCTGGAATAGATGAAGATGGACTACAAGCTACCTTATTCCTGGAGCCACTCTATCGAGTCCTGCCACCAGTCCTTGGTTTTTCTACCACAAATTCTATTCAGTATAAACAAGCTAAGCTGAGTTTAATGGATTTAAAAAAAAAAGCAGACATTTTTATAAAGGATATACAGAATGTTAGTTCCAGATATTAGTTATTGTGCTTCAATTATTTATTCATTTATATGACAGCTGACAGTGACTTTGTTTTTAAAACACTTAACTGTCTCTTAGTTGAGAAGTTTAGTTCCACATTTTAGTGGACAAATAATATATTATTCTAGTTCAATCAGTTTGGCAAAAAAGTTCAAATGATGAGCAACTTGTATACAAGAAATGCATATTAAGTGCTCAGTGGCACAAATTAGAATTAATTGGCTAATATATAGATAGTAATTGTTCATATTCAGAATGAAGTACTAATCTTTTCCCTCCTTCTATTCAATGATACTATTATTTAACATGTGAAGCCATTATGAACAATTTTTGTAGGACTATGAAAGGTCCCCTGTGGCAGAAAAAAAATGAGTCATTTGATCACCTTCTTTCAGGATATGCAAAGTGTGATATTGCCTTTTAATATTAAAAATACATAATACAAAATGTTTGAAACACAAAATGTACACATATAACTCAGCTCTGAAATAGATGTTATTGCTAAAGGTAAAAGGATGTGGCTAGTGGTGAGAGGAGAGAGAGAGAGAGATCCCAGCTCCTTGGAATCTATTGTAAGACAAACAAACAAATAACTTTGAAAGGTGCCAAAAGTTATGAAGGCTATAGCTGTGATTTTAAAATATTGTTTCCTCTTGGACTTTCTTGCAAGCAACATTTACCCAGTCCATAAATGATACCAATTAAAGAGTTACTACCGAGAGCGAGTTGTTTACAAAATGAAGAAGCAGCAAGGTGCCAGTAAAGAAGCTCTGTTATCTGCTTGAAGACTGCGTTATCTATGCCATACCAAAAACAAAAACAAAAAAGAAAGAGGATGTCTACAAAATAACAATTAAAGAGAGTAAAGATGCATAATTAAACATGAGGTGAAATTTGATTTCCTGTTGAAATGCAAATTAATATTTATTAACACAAAGTAAGATCCAGAAAGGTCTGTTTAATCAAGGTGAGAGGCAATTTTCATCAGTTGCTCTTTCGAAAGATAAATATGTATGAGAAGATTAAATTCCTCAGTCATAACAAAGTTGTGGATAGTGCCATAAAAATTATCGCCTGGCAACCCTTAGATAAAGCACCATTGCTTTCCCCTTTGTCGAGATGAATGCTCTTGGACCTTGGTACATATTTTGCATTGAAGCAGGGAATGATGAGCCCAAGTGACTCATGCTTTACTTAGCTTTCCAGATCTGCTGCAATGGATGAGCAGGCTTGGAACGTAGACCAAAAAAAGGAAACCACTATTTCATACTGATTTAATAGTTTAGGTCACTGCATTGTAATGTATGCTTTGTTGTTTTTCTTGCTGAGCATTAGGAGCACTAATGATACATCAGTTTAGTTCAGAATTAACAGGACTTTACAATTCTGGAGATTCTTCCTTACATTGGAAGTAATGCAAATGATTCTGGGCTAGTATTAAATGTGACCTTCTAGCATGACCTAAATCTTATATAATTACTAACATAATGATGCTAAGTGGGCAATAGGGCTGAAATCCTACACTTGCTTATTGGAATCTATTGATTTCAACCATCTGTTAGTCCCAAATGCAGTTGATTCATTGTATTAATGAAAGTGACATATTGTTGACTGGTCAAGGTCTTGTTCATTCAATTCTCCTCTAATAGGAAACAAAATTGGGATGTAGGCCAATGGAACTAATTTCTAAACTTTAGGAATAACCTCTTAACAGTAGAGGCTTTTTTGTTTCATAATGCAATGTGCTGCTTCAGAGTGTGGTGGAGTCTCTTCTCTTGAGGTTCTTGAACAAAGGCTGGATGGCCATCTGTCAGGTGTGTTTTGATTGTAGCTTTCTGAGAAGGAGAGAGACTTGGAGAGGGCTAAGCCCCACTCGCAGTGAGAGGATCCTACCAAATAGCAATGAAAAACTTCCTAATGATTAAAGCGGGTTGACTGTGAAATATGCTACCTCGGAATATGGTGGACTCTCCTTCTCTGGAGGCCAGATAGCCATCTGTCAGGAATGCTTTGATTGTGTATTCTTGCATAGTAGGGGGTCGGACTAGATGGCCCTAGAAGACTCTTCCAACTCAAAGTTTCTATGAGACAATATGTACAGGACTGTCAAAAGCTAATTTTGAAGCTATACAACAATGGTATACTCATAAATCAATAGATTAAGGAAATGAGTAAAGAAGAAAGACAGGAGAGGTTAAATCCCAAGTTGCACATAAATAGAGATTTTATGGGTCCAACATATTTTGAGAAGTACAAGTAAGGCATTAAAATATCAATAAACTTGGAAAAGATAATCAGTGGCTTAAAAATTACAACATGTATATAAATACTCCACAGTGTAAATAAGATATAAAATAGAATTTTTTTAACAAACTGCCTTAAGCCAACAGACTGAAATACTGAGCTGAAAAGAACAAGACATTCTGATGTAGTCTGTAAATCAATGAATCTAGGGTCTGGAAACAATAAACATGATGTAATCTACTTCATCGCCTTTTCACGATCCATGATTCTGAATGTCAATTTCTTGGCTGATTTTTCTTCTTCCTTTCTTTCTTCCTTCACCAATAAATAAGGATTCTCTGCCTTGCCTTCCATTCAACCTGGGATGATCCATCGTGAATCAATCTACTAGTACGAACAGGAGAACTAGCAATCTCCATCTATTAATCTATAATTTCATTTATATCTCACATGTTTTGCAAATTGTGGCTCACATTGACTCACAAAAGATGTAAAATTATACTAAAAACACTTATAGTTAAAAAAAAGTTTAAAACAGCATTCAAAATATTACTACAAAACAAAAATTAAAAACAGTGCAGCACCATGAAAAGACCTTCTCTAGTTAAAAATAAACTCAATAAGACTTGCTAGTCTTTATCTGCTACCAAAAAGACAGCAAAGAAGAAAATATCCTAATCTCTCTAGGGCAGTGGTTCTCAACCTGTGGGTCCCCAAGTGTTTTGACCTACAACTCCCAGAAATCCCAGTCAGTTTACCAGCTGTTAGGATTTCTGGGAGTTGAAGGCCAAAACATCTGGGAACCCACAGGTTGAGAACAATTGCTCTAGGGAGTGACTTCTTGAACCTGTTCCTACCAAAAGGTTTCTATGAAAGTTATAACATATTTATTTACTTTTAAGATAGAGAGGAGTACCTTCCCTGAAGGTCTTCAAGATTAAGCAGTTTCTTATGGGAAGATGTGGGTCTTTTTAAAGTCATGACTATAACCTCCATCTTCAGGTATGTATCCCTCTTCTATCTTCCATATAAAATCTCTTCTCTAAGATCCTACCTTGCAGATTTTGTTTTGTCTCGAGTATGAATTGATTCATTAATTGATTTAAATGTTTTCAGCCTAAGATCAAAATATCTTAGCACAAAGTAGAAATGCATCTAAAAATATTGTAATACAATTTAAATATACAGTGTGCACTTACATAAGAACCTAGAAGGCCATCATCCCCAAGGCACTGGATTCAAATTTTAGCAGTGCCAAAATGTGTGCAGCTGTGGCACCAATCAGACCTTCAAAGGCTTGATGCACTTAGGATGCATCTACAATGTAGAATTGATACAGTTTGACATCACTTTAACTGCCACAGTTCAATGAATCATGGGAGTTAGTTTTACAAGCTCTTTAGCCTTTTCTGCCAAAGAGTGCTGGTGCCTCACCAAATCCCAGGATTCCATAGCACTGAACCATGGGAATTAAAGTGGTGTTAAACTGCATTGAGGCATACTTAGATCATCAGAACTCTGAGAGCTCCCAGTTGCAAGCCAATTAATTATGAAATTCATAGGACAGTCTTCATCCAATCATTCTGCTTCTATGTCTGAATGACAAAAAGGGGAAGGAGAACCATACACACACTGCTTTCACCTCACTGAGAGAAAGGCAGGGATTGGCTCAATAAGACAGGGCATGACTTTTATAGGCAGCCCCTACTCCACAATCTTGGACATAGATATATCTCTTTGTAGATCACAGCTCTTAGAATCTCCAGCAGACATGCTGTTCAGGGGATTCTAAGGTTTGTAATCCTCCAAAAAAAAGGAATAATATGAGATGAATAAAGAAAAAACATCTTGGCTGAACTCTTCAGAAATTTAGTCTTGCTTTTCCCAAAGAGGAAATAATGGGAGAGTACTTCTAACTATTCAGGGCTAAAGCTAGCCCTGGTCCTTGTTTTACACAAGCCAAGGGGAAGCTCCATTCTACAGGACTGCAACACAGTTTATAGAATTAAATTGGACAGACTGCTCTATGCTGCTCTAAATTCCTTCTTCTCCAGCTGAAAAGAATGCTATTCAAAAATACTTATTCCACTAAGTGTTGCTAATGGAGGCAGTACTGATTCAGCTGCTAATTCATAGGGAACAGCATGTGGATATCTAAATATCTCCTTTTAAACAATAACAACAAAAACCTCAGCAGTTGCGAAATGATGGCAATGCCTTTAAGTTAAGTAAACAGAGAAAAAGGAGGAAAAGAGAGATGGGTCTGTGAACAGGTGGCAGAGAAAAAGGAAATTGTTCTTTTATTGCCCACTGTAATTTGCTCACTGCCTTCCCAGGGAATTCAGTTGGTTATTTCTCTTTTTTCTTAATTTTCATTTAAGAATTAAGATGGCTTGCAAACTGTTTTCATCTGCACTTGTTTGCCTCTTGCAATAATAATATTTACAGACACAAATCCAAACATCCAGATTTCGTTTAATGAGTTGGCAGTTAAAATCACACCAGCTGACGGGTCACCCAGCCCTCCTTAAAACAGCTGAAAGAATGACATCTGCCACTGAACAGAGTGAAAGATGCTGATTCTATTTGCAAAGACATCACGTCATTCATAACCATTTGTAAAAACAATACCATTTTAAAGGTGCAATGATATTATCTTTATTAGGATAAATTCTACCATTGGAAAGAAAAATGTTTCAGTTCTCTCAGCTAAACATTTATGAAAGGAAAACAACTTGCAGGGCAGTGTATCTATCCAGGTCCAGTCTTAGCTTTAAATTCACATTTTTTAAAAAAATGTCCACAGCCTAAATCTTTCCCAATCTTTGACCACAAAATTCTCCCGCTAGCCATGTGGACTGGGGTTTTTAGAAGTTGCAATCTAAAATAACATCTCCAGCTCAGAAATCTTCAGCTTTATTCACAACAAAAACTGAACAATAACTAATCAATTCAGGAAAGCAATTACTTATCTATAGAAGCAAGAGCGAACAGAAGGTTGGAACAGGTTGCTGTAAAAGAATTATATAGATGAAACAAAACGTAGTTAGAAGTTCCAGGTTGTAAATCAAGTTAGCTGGAGAGAACCAAACCAGAAGATGACCTCTTTCTATCAACTCAAAAGCAGTCTGAATGAAAGACTAAAGTTTAAGGAGAGAGGGGTGTAACATGAAGGCCTGGGATCACATGTGAACCACCAAAGCTATTTTTGCAGCCCTCAACTTCTCTAGTCTTTGTAGAGGGCCCTTTTTTTGAATAAAAAAGGAAGCACGTCATCTCTCTTAGAAGCATCCAAGAGAGGCAATTCACTTTTTGAAAAAATGGCATTTAAGATCAAATGAGAATTTGTTAAAAGATTTCTTTGTACTTAAAATCCTTTTTTTTTTTCAAAACCAGAACTGGTGTTATAACTATTTTCACAACAACACAACAACACTCACTTGGGGCAGAACAAGAGTGGTAATAACAGAATTCCAGGAAATGTTGGGAAAATACCCAAATCTGACATATGGAGGCTGAAGTTGCATTCCTCAGTAGACACAACTAAATTGAGTAGGATTAACTTCTGTGTAATCATAGATAAGACTGTACTGCTAATTAGTTCTTCATTTATGTCCCCTAATTCTCCATGTGAGTAGTTTCAGGGGAGGAGAAGAATGGAGGCAAGTGCACTGGTTCCATCCCTACCTTTTCAGTCTTCATCTGTAGTGGGCCACCTTCACAAATTTCACCCTTCAATGAACAATAATGGTGAATAGACAGGTAAAGGTATTGATATTGCAAGCTGGTCTCCACTCTTCTTCATGTCATGCCACTCGCATGTAGGGCTTTACCTAATTTCTAATGGTACAAAATAGATTTTAGTTGCTCTAAGGGCCTCTAATACAGGGGGGAAGAAGGATACATCTTTCATTAGGTTGGGGACTTTCATCCAATTGCTAATGTGGGCTTCAAGTCCTATAGTCCCTTACTATTATCCATGCCGGGCTGGCCTAATGAGCACTCAAGTCCAAAGTATTTTGAGACTCTATCTAACCATCTATCACCTCAGACAGAACAATGAAGCCACCACTTTGCCACAGATGACTATGACTGGTTCTCTGACAAGGATAATACAGAACAATAGGTTCTTCTTAACTATTTTTTTTAAAAGACGTAAAGCTCTTTGACTTGGCAGCAAGAACATTTATATAACCACTATTTGAGGCAGATTCCTTAGGCTTCCTTTGAAACTTTTTTGCAGTAGTTTGAGCTATTGTACAGTAAACTTGAGAGAAATGTCATCAAGAATAGCAGTGATACTGACTGGGTCTTGGCTTTGGTTGGGTGGCTGGCACCCACATTTAACTCACTAACTTCATTGTCATCAGTTGTGCCATGGTTTCAATTGAATGCCAACTTCAATTAGACTTCAAGGTCAAAGGATATTACTGGACTGCAATTTTATTGCTGTGTGTTTCACCAAAAGGCATATGCAAATATTGAATTCAGTATTTCTATGACCCATAAAGATTAGTAAATGCTCTCGAGGGTAATGACTGCCATCACGGCATGTGTCCAATTATTATTCCTAATGCTAAACAAATACTGTTTCTTCAAATTCATCTTTTAGATATCATTTGAACACCACTGAAGAAAAAATCTCTCTCTCTCTCTCTCTCTCTCCCCTCCCTCCCTCCCTCCCCCCCTCTCTGTCTCTCTCTCTCTCTTTCTCTCTATGTTCCAAAGCAAGCTCAGAACAAAAGGCAGTTCTTATTCATGAAGCTGGAAAATAGCTATAAGCATGCAAATTCACTTGCAGAGTGTCAGAGTACATCACTGCTTGGCTTTTGCTGCTGAATGGTTTTGGCATTGTAAATGTTGTTTGAGAGCATAAAAATTGACAAAACTGGACCAGAATGTCATCTGGGCATGCAACGTGGACTAAAAACATTTGACTGGAAATCTATATCGCTAGCAAAAGAGGAGGAGAGAGAATGTGAGAGAGAATCTTTGCCGGAAGATTGCTCAGGAAGCATATGAGAAACTAGCAAACCTGGCCATGTACAGCCAACAGTAGCTGAGCCATTCCAAGTAATTGGAAATTTGTTATGAAGTGCTGCAGGAACAAAGAGAGAGCTTAAATCAATACCTGCTTTCGCACAGCCTCACTGCAAATTCTGACATGGTTGGCATGAGCCACAGTATAAGTGAAAGGCGGATCAATGTCTTACTAAAAACCATATTCTTGTAAACTCATTTCAGCAAAATGGAGACTAAAAGAAAAGGACAGTTGTTATATGTAAGTCTGAAAGAAGAAAGGTTACTATCTGTTACAAGTCATGGTAACGTCCATCACAATATAGCACATAAATGTATAGTCACTCAGGTAACAAAGTAGATGTTCAGATAAAGCAATTTCATTCATATATAAAAGCATGCTTCAAGATGCTTCCTTTCATTTTTTGCTTTGTTGGGGGTAAGGAAAATATTTCGGCTATAGAATACTGGAGATTGTGTGGATGTTGTCTGGAGGAAATCTTACTGACGCCAAGGAATGTATTATACTAGACAGTCAATCGCAATTACAGCTAGACAATACCATCTTTGGCAGGGATTTATCACATGACATAATGTCTCTCCCATTCTTGCATTTCATTTCTATTGTTATTGGTTTGCATCTTTTCATTGACATGGAAAAAACATTAATGGCTCCATTTGTCCGGGTTGCCCTTGCAGAATTTTTGGGAAATGTAGTTCAGGGCATAGGCTTTGGAATTATCAGCAAGAGAGGTCATTGGCTTCCTTACACTACATTTCCCAGAATTCTGCAGGAGCATATTCGACGATAATGCTGGTGGGAAAATGTTCAAATATTGGGTTGACTAAGAGCCACTTTATTTAGCCTAGTCTTATTAATTTATTTGGAATTGAAAGGAACAAGAGGAGAAGAGCAATCGGATGCAGGTCCAACTGAGGCCAGGTGTCTACCGTGAAAGAACCCCCACAGCCTTCCCTTGAACAAATCACTAGAGTCCTGAGGGCCATCCAAACATTTGGTAGTTCTTCAACTGGTCACTTACTGCAAAGTAAACGTCAGACATATTCAACCAAGAGTATACTAATTCCTGAACCATTCAAGCTAGATGACTATACTGTATCCCCCAGATAGAGTATAGAATGGGGTCAAACCCCTATGTAAAAGGGGAGGAAATACCCAGTTTCAAAGTGACCCCATGTAAAATGGGAGAAAATATCAACCACCAAAGAGAAGTTTGCACTACATCAAGAGCAGGAAGGCTTGTCACGTTCTCAACTTGAAGAAGCAAGTGCGGGAGCAGTCAGGCTTTAAGTAGTACACCCTCCTCACATGCAGTGTTTTGGCACTTGCTGCCTTATCTCAGGGCCTTTTGATCATGGAGGCCATCAAATAGGTTTCCTTCCTGTAGCATCTTTGCCTCACTGTCTGGAAATACAGAATAATGAAATTAATGTTTTGGGTGCACTGAAAAGGTACTAATATTACTGTTACTGAATTCTTACTTCCAGGAATACCTCACACACTAAAATAATTTGGCTGGCTTTGAGTATACACAATTTTATTTTAGTGGTTTTAAATACCGTATATACTCGAGTATAAGCCGACCCAAATATAAGCCAAGGCATCTAATTTTATCACAAAAAACTGGGATAACTTATTGACTCGAGTATAAGCCGAGGGTGGGAAATGCAGCAGTTACGAGTAAATTTCAAAATAAAAATAGATACCAATAAAATTTCATTAATCGAGGCATCAGTAGGTTAAATATTTTTGAATATTTACCGTATTTCAAAGAAAAGCAATAAACTAGCTCTATAAGTGGAAAAGTAGGGACAATAAAAACAATATCCTAATAATAATAATAATAATAATAATAATAATAATAATAATAAAAACTTCATTTGGATCCCACCCTATCTCCCCATGGGGACTCAGGCCGGCTTCCAACATAATAACAGGCAAACATTCAATGCTTATATAAACAATGCAGAGCTAGATATAGATCTATAATTATAGATACTAATTTCACATATGCATTTCCCCCTGAAACGTTTGCAAATCCCTCTGTGTGTGTGTGTGCATTTCCCCTACTATATTTGCAAGCGAGATATATATATATATATATATATATATATATATATATAGACATGTCTATATATATTTGTGTGTTCATTTCCCCCCTGTAATATTTGCAAGCCCTATATATAGGTAGGTAAGAATATATTCATATCTATCCAGACATCTCTCTTTATATAGATATTTGTAGAGACTTGCAAACATATGAGGGTAAATTCATATATAAAAATAATGTATATGTATGGCTACAGATACACAGGTAAATGGATCTATATGTATGGAGGATTTGTAAAGACCTGCAAACATATGAGGGGAAATTCATATATAAAATTAATGTATATAGATAGATACACATATAAAGGTACATAGAGATTGTAAAAGCTTGCAAAGGGTTAATGTCTATATATCTGTAAGAGAGTTTAACAAATATTTCAGAGGAAAATGCTTTCATAAGATTAATGAATATATATATTTTTCTTCTTCCTGACTTGCAAGGGTGTCTCTCTTTTCAAAACATTCCCTTGATTAAGAGCGAGGGAGGCTTTGCAAAAGTAAGCACACTGATAAGGGAGGAGAAGACAGAAATAGATCACATACTGCAAGCAATAGCCTGCAGGCTCCATTGCCGGCCTTGACCTTGACCCGATTATAAGCTGGGGGAGGCTTTTTCAGCTCATAAATAAGGGCTGAAAAACTCGACTTATCTTCGAGTATATACGGTAGGTTCTTGGGCAGAAAATATTTGCTTAAGCAATGTTACTCTATCTAAACTGCAGTGTATCTTTAATGCAAGAGCATCATTAAACCTTGCTGAATTAAACCAAAAATCTATAAAGAATCCTGTTTAGTACAATTGTCAACTAGATGAACCTGAAAAATGTACAAACAGGAGAGGAGGCCAACAATTCTTTCCTGCTCTTATTCTTTAGCATCTGACATTAAAAGGTACAATCTCTTCAGTCCTGTAGGCAGCAGATAGCCACCATGACATTTATAGGAAATGGCCTTTTAATACAAACCCTGAAATGTTTTCTGTTTCATGAAAAACACATCCAGTTTCCATGCACACATATTTTTGTACATTGTTAAACAGCTTCTGCTGCTGTCTGGTCTTCACATTGGCACAGAGTAGAGCTTGGCGTATGATCTGACTTCTATGCATACTGAAATAACTGAAGCATTTCCATTCTCAAAGAATCCACTCAGGCTTTACTAGCCACAATGCTTTTTCCACAACAAAAAGCTTCTACAGGTAGCTGTTCATCTGGTATTAAACCCAGAGAGTATGAAGTGTTGCTTGTTTAGTTGGCAAGCAGCCTGGATATATTTTTATTTTAAAATGTAAATACAATTTCCAGAACAATAGCAAAATCAAATTTTGAAGCAGCACAGTTCTTATATTAACTAACTACATTGGTTCCAGGAGTTAAACTTATAGAAACTACATAATAAGGCAGTGTATGTTACTGCTCTAGTTTAGGATCACACAGATGTGTACAAATGCAGTTTTATTTCTTATAGCAATCACTCTTGATTTTTCAGACATGGCTTCTGATATATGATGATTCAACCAAGGAAACAAACCACTATTACTATTTATTTCCTTGTTGGTCTGTGTGGATCATTATATTACAGCATAAACTAGGTCCTATTTTATGTGAAAATATATATGGTATAACTCTCTGCTGCCGTTATTCATGTTGTATGTATATAATTTCTCATAAGTAGACATTTTCAACTATGATAATAGAATCTTTTGTTTGATTTCTATTTTTGATCAAGTGTACACATGTGTGTGTGCTTCTGTTTGTGTGTGAGTGAGAGAATATGATCAAAAATACATATCAAATGGGAAGGTACTGTTGTCATAGGAGACAATTTCCTTTTAATAAATCTCATGTTTAGCCTTAGTACATGGAAGCTTCTATCATGCAAAAGCTCACATCGAAATCATGGTAATCCAACAAGAGAAGTGGGAGCAAGGGAACAGGCTAGCTGAACTGAGATAAATAACTTCTTAAGCAACAATGATGTTTTCAGAGCTTGGAAAGATTGCTTGTTTGGGTTAAAAATGATGGCTGAGATGTTTGGGGAGTTGTTGTCATTATCATTGTTTTTATATTTATATTATATTTATATTATACTTTATATCTTCACTGTCTGCACCCCCCCCCCCCCCCACACACACACACATATTGGGAGCTGCAATCCAAAGATCCAATTTTTTTCCAAGTTCTGTTTTCTGTTTGTGAAACTACTGAAGGAAATAATGCAATTTGTCACAACCACCAGTGAATCCTGTCAGTTGTTTAACCATAGAATAACAGAGATGGAAGAGATTATCAGAGCCACCTATTTTAATCCCCTGCCATGTAGAAATACAAAAGCAAAGGACTGCAGACAGATTGCTATACAGTCTTTGTTTCAAAACCTCCAGAAAAGGAGATTCCCTCACGCTCTGAGGCAGCATATTCCACTGTTGAATAGCTTTCAGCATCAGGAACTTTCAAATGTTTACATATGGCTATCATATCTGCTCTTAATCGTCTCTTATCCAAGATAACATAGCTAGTAGAGGTGTGCATTTTTTTTGTTTATCTCATAATTTGGATCAAATTTGTTAAATTTTGTACTTATGTGGCAATATCCAGTATGTGAGCCTGGACTGCACCAAAAAATTAAGAATGAAAACTTACCCCATACTTTTTTGTTTTAGTTTTGTAAATCTGGGAAGGCTCCCAAAGTCAGTATCTTTTTCAGTGCAAGGAAGCAAAGTAAATCCAAAAAAGGCTGCCTTGGTGCCGTGCCGTGCCTTGCCTTTTTTAAAAAAATAATGGAATCTTGGCATTAGGAGCAGGAAAAAGAGGGAGCAGTGTCTGCTGGTAGCAGCACAGAACTCTGAGCAATGTGGTTTAGGAAGGGAGGAGTTCTGTGCCAGATAATTCAAAAGGTCCTTCCCTAAACTACATTTGCCAGAATGTATCAGTATCCGAAAGCATCAATCAAAATAGTGGGGGGAGAGATTTGTCACTTGCTAACAGCAGCCAGCAAGAGTTCCAATGAATGGTTGAATCTGCAAAGAGAAGAACTGATGGATACTTCTAGTAGTTAAATCTCTGTGCTGGGCTGGAAGGAAATCTCTAAATGGATGACCCCATATTATAGGGGAAACATATTAATTAGTTTAGAAGCTGGATGACCATCTGTCAGTAGAGTTTTGATAGTGCCCTTCTGCCTGGAAGAAGGGAGTTGGACTAGATGGCTTTTGGGATCCCCTCCAACTCTAGGATTCTATGAAAATGTATAATAGTTTAATATTGGTTTCTATTGGTTAATATGAATCCCAAATGTTTTATTTGTATACCTAAATTTAAACTTCGTTATCTTTCAGTTGTTTTATAAGTACACCTTGCTGTTGTTCATTTTATTGTTTATGACTTAGTCAATTTTGTTATGTTTTGTCGGCATTGAATGCTTGGCAAAAAAAAATTGTTGTAAACCGCCCTGAGTTACCTCAGGGAGATAGGGCGGGATAAAAAATAATGTTTATTATAGCTGTTGTGGTGTTTTAAAAATGTGTTTATCAAAGCTTGTTTAAAATCCCTAAAATCAATAGATGTATGAATACTTCTTAAAGTTGGGGGGAATGATCCCTGTGATCGCATGTCATTGTATAGAAAATTCAAGGTGATTGCTCCTGTAGTTTGTTTTTTTTAAAAAAATGTTTATAAAAAAAATTGAAAATTCGCCAAAAATCTGTAGATAAGTGAAACATTCTGAAGTTTGGTGGGCTAACAATGGTAAATGTGTTCCACCAATGTAGCAAGTTTCACCCCTATAGCTTTGAAATTGAGGGAGAAGGAGCCCCTGAAGTTTCCCCAATTCAAATAATTCATGTGCAATTGCAGTAACGAAATAGTAACAAAATTTTGTTAATCTCATTATAGTAATGAATTTTTTACTAACAATACTTTAAAACACTTTAGGAATGAAACGTCAGTGTCCCCAGTTTTTAAAATGGATTGCACATCAGTAATATCTAGCTTTCTAGACCGTTTACCATTTTGCTCATCCTTCTTTGAACATATTCAGCTTGTCAGTATCTTTGATGTCAAGGAACTAAAGACACAACTCTGATTTGCAACAAGTATTTAACTTGTTGTTGTTGCATATTCTTTCAGTCATTTCCGACTCTTCGTGACCTCATGGACCAGCCCATGGCAGAGCTTCCTGTTGGCCGTCGCCACCCTCAGCTCCTTGAAGGTCAAGCCAGTCACTTCAAGGATACCATCCATCCATCTTGCCCTTGGTCGGCCCCTCTTCCTTTTTTCTTCCATTTTCCCCAGCATCATTCTCTTCTCCAAGCTTTCCTGTCTTCTTATTATGTGACCAAAGTATTTCATCTTGCCTCTAATATCCTTCCCTCCAGTGAGCAGCCAGGCATTATTTCCTGGAGTATGGACTGGTTGGATGTTCTTGCGGTCCAAGGCACTCTCAGAATTTTCCTCCATCACTACAGTTCAAAAACATCTATCTTCCTTCACTCAGCCTTCCTTATAGTTCGGATCTCTCATCCATAGGTTATTGGACTATCCTATATCATACTTGCTTCACCCCCTCATGTCATGACAGTATTCTTATAATATGCAGATGAATTGCAGAATATATTGACCCTATAGATGTCACTGGATGTCACTGGATAGAAGCTGGCCATGCCAGCTTTGGATTGTAGGGATTTCAGCAACATTTGGCCATCTCAGCATTTAATTTTTCCCTGCATCTGTGGACCCTACATAGGAAATGGTACACAAACACTTCCATTTGTATGACCTGACAAACACACCCAGAGCCTCGCCCAAATAGGGGGAAAGGATTTTATTTAAGTTTATCAAATTTTCAGCAAAGTAAAAGTCCTACAGCACATCCCCCAGTAAGTATGGTCAAGATACAAGAAAATTCCTGTTAAATGTTTGCAGGAGGGAGAGCCCAGATCTTTGGAAGTACATTCTCACTGGGAGCAAGACTTGTCTTCAGCCCCCACCCAGGGCTGATCTATACTGATTCACTATCCTGGGGTGGATCTGACATGGTGTATGCCGTGGTATAAGCCTCATGACTCCCAGCCCACCTTAGAGCCACGTCAGGACTTCAATGACCAATCAATGAAAAAGCCAGCTAGGTTCTGCCTCCAAACCAATCAGCAACTGGCTGGCTTCTCCAGCTATAAGCAATGGGGGCACGGGGTGGGAAAGTTTGAATAGCTGTCATGTTATCCTATGGGAGTTTTTACTGTATAATGATGCCTGGTTTGACTGATTCAACAGACTTGCACATTTGGAGCCTGTTTACCCATGCTCATTTCCCTACTGCAATTTGAATAAAACCTTCAACCTCCTGGTGGACTTCAATTCTTCATCGTGGCTCAGATTGGAAACTTAGAGTTCACTCACTAGGTGAATACCCTAGCAGTTTTTGGGCTGACTAGCTGAAATCACTAAATTCCAGTGTCAATGTTGATTGAGGTCTTGCCAAATAAACCTGCATGTTCTGCACATTTAGCTAAGTAAACGAGTAAAAGAGTCACTAGTACACTCCTACTATTCTTATGTATATATGTCCGCATGTATATGTGTTAAAATATGTAATTTTTTTCATGATGTTAACAGGGGCGTCTAGAAAATCTATAATGGAAAATTTAAAATGGTTTTGAAATAGTGTGTATCAAAGATGATAACCAGCATAGTTTCTTAAAATATAGTTTCCAGACTGAGCATTGAATATATCACAGGTCAGGACAAAGGATTGATTGAAGCATTTAAATCCATTATTAGGCATTTATCCTACGTTATTATTCAGCCCTGTGTGTTTCAAGGAGTTCAGTCTGATTGTTCGGCTATTATGTGCACCTACTTTTCTTTGCGATGAATAACAAAATCAGTATCCAATCTGAGGAGACTGTGAAAATTTCTCTTTTCAAAAAGCAATTCAAGGTTTCCGCCATTTAAGACTGGTCATTTTTAAAGCACGTAGATACCAAAATAATAATCCCTTCCAAATGGACAACTTCTGTGTGAGTAAAGCAATTGGTATAAAAGATAAATTTAAACTAAATGTTAGAAAGGCTATATGTATCTTCAGAGCTTCACTAATGGTCCCTTTTATTTGTATTTGATCATCCCAGGTTGAAGATATTTTTCTCCTATCTAGGTTATAAGACAGTAAGCATTAGCATAATCTGCCTTACACAACCAAAACAAACACTGGTGCTTTTTCTGTAAAGGGATAAAAATATTTTTTTATATTAAAGAAGAAGAAAAGTTAAAGTTGTTTTCTAAGCATATGCTAGCAATTAATACATTTACCCTAAATATTAAAAGAGCAGATACCTTCAAAGATGAAATAATCTTTCTAAATCAATGGTTTCCAACTGTAGATCCTAAGATATTGTCAGGTTACAACTCCAAAAATCCCTGACACTTGGGCATGCTGTCTGGGGCTTGAAACTCAAGAGGACTGTTCTAGAACATGGTGGTCTTTAGAAGTTTAGATATCCATGCCAGGGAACTGTCCTCAACATTTTACATCCTAGCTATCTCAATGGGTTCCTGTAGAGATGGCCAGGTCACATCCATTTCCCTTAATTGTTCAAAAGATGAACTGTCCATTCTTTGGGGGAAAGGCCTCTCATTTTTTTTGATACTAGATGTTATACCAACATGATCCCATTGGTTTTAAAATCCTTTTGTACTACATATCTCAGAATCTACAAACTGGCATGATCAAGAATTAGTACTCTTAATATTTTTCCTTGAATTTTCATAGAGTTCTTGTTACTTAAAAAAGAAATCAGATCTCTCTAGCTTCATTTCTAGGGACATGTTCAAAAATGAAAATAGCTTAAAATACTCACATTGTAGGAGAGTCGGTAAATAGCCACATGTTACAAACAACAAAGCTTTGACATATCCATTAGCACATCTTTCTGTGGAGCTATTCTTAGGAGATCAAGAGACACTTTTTATTTTGGTTCAAACACTTTCCAGTCTTCACAAAGGATAATTGGAGTGTACTGGAGAGCATTATATGATGACAGAATTATTTATTATCAATTAAAAGGCTGTACACAGGTACAAAAAGACCCAGTAAGGCATTTTAAGAGAAGGAAGAAAATGTATTCAACATTCTCCTTTAGCATTTATGCTCAGACAGGTATTGAAAAGATTAATCACATGAATGCTGGAAAAAAAAATTGTTTCAGGGAGTGGTGCCCCTTTTAAAAAAAACATTTATTTAAATAGCCCTTGGTTGCCTTTACTCTGTTTCCCCGTCCTGTCTAGTTGTAATTCTCTCCTCTGGGGTTACCTATCTGCCTTAATTTGGCATCATCTCCAAGTCTGATAAACATACCTTCTATTCCATCATCTGAATTAGTATTCATACTGCTGAAATGAAATATAGCAGTTTGACACCACATTAACTTGTTGTTGTTGTTGTTGTTGTTGTTGTTGTTTATTCATTCAGTCACTTCCAACTCTTCGTGACCTCATGGACCAACCCATGCCAGAGCTACCTGTTGGCCATGGCCACTCCCAGCTCCTTCAAGGACAAGCCAGTCCCTTCAAGGATGCCATCCATCCATCTTGCACTTGGTTGGCCCTTCTTCCTTTTTCTTTCCATTTTCCCCAGCATCATTCTCTTCTCTAAGCTTTCCTGTCTTCTCATTATGTGGCCACCATATTAACTACTGTGGCTCAGTGCAATGGGATTCTGGATATTTCGGGGCAGGGTGTGTTTTGAGATATTTTTCCTTCTCTGTCAAGTGCCGAAACTACAGATTCCAGGATTATATAGTATGGAGCTATACGAGTCAAAGTGATGTAAAACTGCTATATAACTGTGCCGTGTGGATGGTTTATAAGACATTTATAAAGATGTTGCACAAAATCAGGCCTGGATAGAACCTTGGGGCACCCCCACTAGGCACTTCTCTCGAAGATGAAGAACTACCATTGGTAAGTATTCTCTTGATTCCGTCTGTCAAACCATTACAAATTCACTTGACTGTAAAACTGTCTATCCCTCAGTTCACCAGCTTGCCTGCAAAAATATCATGGGGGATGTTGTCAAAATCAAAATATACTATACCCAAAGCACTCCCCTGATACACTAAGCTTGTAACTTTATCAGAAAGGAAGATAAGATTTGTTTGATGTGCCTTGTTTTTGAGAAACACATGCTGCCTGGCTCTTAGTAATCACATATTCCTTTCAACTTGTGTACAAAACTAATTATTTCTTCTAGAAGCTTTCCTGATATCAATCTCAAACTGATAGATAGTTATATTGTGGTCCTCCTCGGCTATTTTTTTTATAGATGGGAATATTTGCCTTCCTCCAATCTACTGAGACCTCTCCTGTCCTCCAAGAATTCTCAAAGATTATTGATAGTGGCTATGAGATCACATCTGCTAATTCATTTTGTACTTTTGGATACAGCTCATTTAGCCATGGAAACTTGGGACCTTATCACATGGGCAGAGTTAAAGTGGGGACAGTGGGAGAAATCATGCGGCACCAGAGGGAGATGTCAGGCTTTATTACCTCCTTTCAGTGCCCATAGTCTCCCTTCCCACGACGTTTCTCTGTCTGTCCCCACTTCCTCTTCAGCTCCTATGTCTTTTGGGTATGAGAAGTTGGATGTACACCTGACTCCTCTGGGCTCTGTTTCTCTGCACTACTGGCACACTGCCAGCACGGAGCCCCATAAAGCCCCACCAGAAGTAGCCCTGCTTCATATAATCAGCTCTGGGGAACTCTGTGCCAGGCTGCCAGCAGCAGGATGGCAGTGCAAAGAAGCAGAGAGAAAACACTTCTCGGCTTCAATGTGATGAGGTCCTTGGATTCATTTAGAGTCGCTAGGTATTCTTTCACTATCTCTTTATCTCTTCTATACCATAGTCCACTTACTTCATGATTTATTCTATTTCTACCAGTTAGAGCACTGTTTTCTTTTTGGGGAAAGTCTGAAGCAAAGAACATATTAAACATTTCAGCCTTCTCTCTATCCCTTCTTTTAAATTTGCCATCCTTCTCTGCAGTGGTCCTACCATTTCTTTATTCCTTCTTTTGCTCTGAACATAGCCAACCCACCCACTTCCCTGATTTTTATTAGTTGAACCTCTCTAGTGAGTCTGAGCTCATTCTGAGCATTTGCTTTTCTAACCTTTCCCCTATATTTATTGACTATTTGTATTTCTCTATGGTAGTTTTCCAATTCTATTTCTTGTGTCTTATTTTTTTCATATATTTTTATTGAAAGATTTATTTAACATAAGATAAAAGGGAGGAAAAACAAACAAAGAAAAAAAACTGGGGTGAGACAAGGGGGGAGAGTGGGAAGGGAAAAGGAGGGGGGAAAAGGAGGGGAGGAGGGTGCGGTTGGGGGGGGGAAAGGGGTGTGGGGGTTAGGGAAGGTTTCTTAACTTCCACTCTTCTTCTTTTTGTTGTCTTCCATTCTTTTGGTTTTAAGTCTTATCTTGTTTTCTTTGTATAGTAATCCTGAGGTTTCCCTTATATTAGTATTGGTATCTTTTCTTTCTTCAACCAGTCTTTTACTGGTTTCCAGTTGGTAGCCGTTCTTGATTTATTTTCAGCCTTTGATAATAAGTAAGTTAAATGGTCCATGTTCATAACTTCGACTATTTTTGTTATCCATTCGTTTTTGTCTGGGATAGTTTTTTGTTTCCATACTTTTGCGTATACTAATCTGGCAGCTGTCGTTAGGTATACAAAAATTTTGTCATCATTTTTTGACCAATCTAAATTTACCATTCCCAATAGGAAGGATTCTGGTGCTAATGGTATATTTACTTTTAGGATCTTTTGGCAGGCACTGTGTATTGTTTTCCAATAGGTTCTTGTCTTCTCGCACGTCCACCACATATGAAAATATGTTCCTTCAATTTTCCCGCATATCCAGCACTTGTTATTTTTATCTTTTGAGTATTTTGCTATTCGTTCTGGTGTCAGGTGCCAGCGATACATCATTTTCAGCCAATTTTCTCGGAGATAGTTTGCGTAGGTATATTTTAATTTCTTTTTCCAAATTTGTTCCCATTCACTCAGCATAATTGTTCTGCCTATATTTTTAGCTGTCAGGACCCAGGCTGCAGAGCACCAATAACCTTACACAGAGGCCAGAATCTATCTAATATCTTTATTATAGAAATATATAAAGTCAATAAAAACAAGTGAAGAATATAGTTCAGAAGCAGACCTTTCAGATGAGGTCAAATATAGTCCAGAAATGTATTGTCCAATATAAGATATTAGAGTTCAAAGTTTTAATCCACTTGACCGAAACAAACACTTTGCCAAGCAAAGTGTGGGGAAATGACAGAGTCTGTAAAGTCCAATGTAGCTTGACAACAAGGCTAGAAAATAAACTTGATTCTTGGCTAGATCAAAGACTTGAAACGAGGCAAACATGAAGCATGAACAAGGTCCGTGGCAAAACGTGAAACAAGGCAGGCTTGAATCTTGATCCGGAAAGCAAGGAACTGGGGTACGAAGTCCACACACGATCTCTCTCCTCAAGCTGATCAATTGACTCCGCAAAGTTCCCCTTGCGACCAGCACCTATATCGGGTCTCGTTTTCCCGCCAACAGAACACTTTCCCTAGAGAACGAGAAGCGAAACCCAACTCTGTCCAGATGCATGACTCCTTAGAATTTCCCAAGGGAAGCAGACCTAATCAGCTAGTTGTTTGGCAGCGATTCTCAGGCTCCGGCGATTAGCCTCTCTGGCTCCTCTATCTCTATTATAATTTTCCCTCCTGGGAAACGGAGGGGAGTTCTGCCAAAGGCCTGTTTGGCTGAATTCTTGAGGGCAAACATCAACATCCTACAGGTGAAGAGACTCCGGCTCTTGCTGAACCGGCGAAAACCCCATGTTTTCCTCTTCGTCTGCCACAATAGTACTAGGAACAGGACTACAAGGCCCATGAGTCATCACACTATCCCCGCCCTCAAGGCCCCCCTCAAACAGGGCCCCTCTCCTCGAGTCGCGGGGCCGCGGCTTGGTAGGGTAGGCCTGATGGAAGCGGCGGACTAAGTCGGGGGCATGGACTGTGGAAGCATCTTCCCAGGAGCGTTCTTCGGGGCCAAAACCCACCCAGTCAATGAGATACTGAAGGCGGCGGCGATGGAAGCGAGAATCCAAAATGTCCTGAACCTCGAACTCCTCCTCTCCGTCCACTAGAACAAGGGTGGGGGGCGGCCGACTCGCGTCGGGGCGTACACCATCCACCGGAAGGAGCAGGGAACGGTGGAACATCGGATGAATGTGCATGGAGCGCGGAAGTTGGAGTTTGAAAGTCACGGGGTTAAGTTGCGCCACCACTGGGTAGGGACCAATGAAACGGGCATCTAACTTCCGGCAGGGACGGTGGGAGGGCAAAAAGCGAGTGGACAACAGAACCCGATCTCCTACCTTGATCTCGGGGCCCGGCTGGCGATGGCCGTCAGCGTGGCGTTTGTAGTCCTCCTTGGCTTGATCCAGTTGTTGGTGTAAAAGTTCTTGTACTGCTGTGAGTTCCTACAGCCAGTCCTCCGCTGCAGGTACTTCTGAGGTTTCAATGACAGAAGGAAAGAAACGTGGATGGAAACCGTAGTTTGCAAAGGACGGGGTTTCTTTAGTTGAAGCCTGGACACCATTGTTGTATGCAAACTCTGACAGAGGTAATAGGGAAGCCCAATTGTCCTGTTGGTAGTTTACATAACAGCAAAGGTATTGTTCCAAAGTGGCATTGGTGCGCTCAGTTTGCCCATCCGTTTGGGGATGGTGAGCTGAAGATAAACGAGAGTCTATGCCCAATAGTTTTTGTAGTGCTTTCCAGAAACGAGAGGTGAATTGAGATCCATGGTCAGTGACTAAACTCTTGGGCAATCCATGTAGTCGGAAAATATGTTGAAGGAATAAATCTGCAGTCTCTTTGGCCGTGGGGAGACCATCGCAGGGGATGAAATGGGCCAACTTGGTAAAAAGGTCCACCACTACTAGAATCGTGGTGAATCCAAGGGAGGGTGGTAAGTCAGTGATAAAATCCGCGGAAATTATCTCCCATGGGCGAGAAGGAGTGGGAAGGGGATGCAGTAGCCCTGACGGCTTCTCCCTTCGTGTCTTGGAACGCTGACATACAGGACAGGTATTGACATATTTCTCCACATCCTTGCGGATCTTGGGCCACCAGAAATCTCGTAGGATCAAGTGCATGGTTTTAAATAGCCCAAAATGTCCTGCTGGCTTGCTGTCATGACACAGACGAAGTGCTTTTTCTCTGCCGGGACCTGGAGGAATGTAAACATGATTCCTGTAGCATAGTAGCCCATCCTTAAGTGAGAATGGGAAACGTAGTCCTCGGCGAATCTGTTCTTGAGCCCAGGCATCTGTCTGTTGACTGGCTCTAATTTCTTGAGTGCAAAGGGATTCTGGGTTAGAGGGAGTTGGTTCAATTGGAGTGGATTTGGTGTTTCCCACTGTGAGCGTGGCAAAGTTTTCGGGTTGCAGCAATCGAGATTCTGAGGTCTCTCTGCGTCCTGCAGCATACTCTGGTTTCCGTGATAGAGCATCTGCTTGCTTGGTCTGAGCCGGGGTCACATAATGGATCTGGAAGTCAAAACGTTCAAAGAACAAAGCCCAGCGCTGCTGCCTTTGATTTAACTTTCGTGCGGTCCTTAGGTGCTCTAAATTTCGATGATCAGTATGAACTTCAATGGGAAATTTGGCCCCTTCCAGCCAATGTCTCCAATTTTCAAAAGCTGCCTTTATGGCCAAAAGTTCTTTCTCCCAAATAGTGTAATTTCTCTCTGGGGCTGTTAGTTGACGGGAGTAATAGGCACAAAGATGAAGATGTTCTCCCACTGGCTGCATGAGTACAGCCCCAATTGCCACATCAGAGGCGTCAGCCTGCACAACAAAAGGGGTTTTAGGATCAGGGTGCTGTAGAATTGGCTGGGTCGTGAATAACTGCTTTAGCTGGTGGAACCCTTTCTCTGCTTGCTCCGTCCAGCGGAAAGGCTGTTTCCCACGGATGCAGCTGGTGATTGGGTCAGACCAGCGAGCGAAGTCTGGGATGAATTTGCGGTAGTAGTTTGCAAACCCGAAAAAGCGCTGCACTTCCTTCTTGTTGGTTGGCGCCCACCATTCCAATACCGCTGAAACCTTTGCCGGGTCCATGGAGAGCCCTAGTGGCGAGACGCGGTATCCCAGGAAGTCTACCTCTTGCAGATCAAAGGCGCATTTCTCTAACTTGGCATATAGTCCATGATCCCGCAATCGTTGTAGCACCATTCTGACGTGTTGCTCGTGTTCCGATTGTGATCTAGAATACACCAAAAAATCGTCCAAATATATGATCAAGAACTGATCTAGATAATCCTGGAAGATATCGTTGACAAAATGCTGGAATGTTGCGGGAGCTCCGGATAATCCGTAATTCATGACTAGGGACTCAAATAATCCGAATTTGGTCTGGAAGGCGGTTTTCCATTCGTCCCCTTCTCTTATGCGAACTAGATTGTAAGCCCCGCGGAGATCCAACTTGGTGTAAACCTTGGCCCCTCGGAGCCGGTCTAATAGGTCCGAGATCAGAGGCAGGGGGTAGCGATTCCGCTTCGTGATATTGTTCAATGCTCTATAGTCCACAACCAAGCGTAGGTCCCCTGACTTCTTTTTCACAAACATCACTGGGGAAGCTGCTGGGGATTGAGAGGGTCTGATGAACCCCTTGCGGAGGTTTGACTCTATGAACTCCCTGAGAGCTTCTTGCTCTGGTTCAGTCAGGGAGTAGAGGTGTCCTTGCGGAATTGGGGCCCCCTCCACCAGGTCAATGGCACAGTCGTAGGGTCTATGTGGGGGTAGTTTCTCGGCTTCCTTTTCATTGAAAACATCCCAAAAGTCCGAATATTTCTTGGGCAAGGTGATGATGGGCTCTGCGTCTGTGGCATGGCAGAGCTTGGCTACTAGACAATGGTTTTGGCAATATCTTGAGGCGAACTGCAGTTCTCTGTTGGACCAGGAGATGTTTGGGTCATGGAGTGTCAGCCATGGAATACCCAGGCGGGCGGCGGGCTTCTTTTTGGCTGGACATTCTCTGGCGAAGTGGCCCCCATTCCCGCAGTACCAACACAGATTCAAACGTTGGCGGCGGGCCTTTTCGGCAACATCTAGTCTGGGGCGCACATTGCCCAACTGCATCGGCTCCTCCTCGCTTCCCATGGGGTTTGGGGCTGGCGGTGGGATCTCCATACTGGACGTGGCTGAACACTGGCAGAAGCGGGGGGTTTCACTCCGGCTCTTCCACTCTGGCCTCGGAGCCACTGTTTTTTGTTGGCAAGCAGGGCTTCGGCTCGTAAACACTGGTTGATGAGTCTCTCAAGAGTCCCTGGGGGATCCACCTTAGAGATTTCTTCCTGCATCTCGATGTTGAGGCCCTCGCGAAACTGTCCTCTAAGGGCTATATCGTTCCAGCCGGTGCTCTGAGCCAGCACCCGGAACTCGGCTATGTACCGGGACAACGGCCTGTCCCCTTGGAAGAGACGCCGGAGTTTATGGCCGGCCGCCTCCTCGTCGTCCTCGATCCCCCAGGTCTTTCTAAGGTGGTTCAAGAAATTTTGCGCGGTGCTTAGATGCGTGGAACCCGCATCATATAGCGCCGTCGCCCAAGTGGTCGCAGGCCCATCTAGGAGACTGAAGATCCACGCCACTTTGACATCTTCTTGGGGAAACTCGGCTTGGCGGGCTTCTAAGTACGCCTGGCACTGGCGACGGAAAACATGAACCTTGGAGGCTTCTCCAGAAAACTTGGTTGGTAGCGCTAGGGCAGGGAGATGGGCTCCGTGTTCCTTCAAGCCCCGTATTTCTCCCTCCTGCGTTCGGAGTGTGTCCCGGATTCGATTGAATTCATCTTGGGAAATGGTGTAACTGGGTGGTTGAGCCTCCGCTCCGGTTCCTGTAGACATTCTGGCCTTAGGTTGTTTGGTGCTTAAGGTGGCGGAGTCAAACTGTCAGGACCCTGGCTGCAGAGCACCAATAATCTTACACAGAGGCCAGTCTCTATCTAATATCTTTATTAAAGAAATATATAAAATCAATAAAAACAAGTGAAGAAGCAGACCTAATCAGCCATTTGTTTGGCAGCGATTCTCAGGCTTCTCCGATTAGCCTCCCTGACTCCCCTGTCTTTAGAATAATTTTCCCTCCTGGGAAACGGAGGGGAGTTCTGCCCAAGGCCTGTTTGGCTGAATTCTTGAGGGCAAACATCAACATCATGCAGGTGAAGAGACTCCGGCTCTTGCTGAACCGGCGAAAACCCCATGTTTTCCTCTTCGTCTGCCACAATAGTACTAGGAACAGGACTACAAGGCCCATGAGTCATCACAGTGTCCAGGAGTCAAATTTGCGTTTACTGCTTATTTGTTTGTTGGGGGGGGGGAGGAGGGGGGGTGCGCTGCCTTAGCGCCCCTTTCCAAGATCTCTCTCCCTCTCTCTCTTCCCTGTTTTAGTTTAGTTTAATTTACAGCGCCGCACCTTCAACCTCCTTCAATCTCTTCTCCCAACTGGATCTAGTCTCTCTTCCAAACCTTTTTCAGTCAAAACCGCACTATTCTTTCTCTCCCCGCTGCTGGTAATCCGCTGCCCTGCAGAGGTCTTGTCTGAGCCCTTGGTCGCCCTCCCTTGAGAGGGAAAGCAACCCTTGGGTCGGTTCGACCCTATGGGTCCACGGCCGCGAGGGTTCTTTATTATGTCGCTCACCACTGTTATTGTTTAGTTAGTCTTCTACTTTTAATTTCAATTAAGAAGAGAGAGTTTCTCTCGTACTCACTCATTTCTCGTAGCTGTGTTTTCTTCAGTTTAAAAGTGTGGTGGCTGGCGGTGATCCTGTGAAGTCCTCGCTTCCAGGCTAGTCCTCTCCAGGATCCGCTACCCTGCAGAGGTCTCGTCCGGACCCTTGGCCGCCCTCCCTTGAGGGGAAAAGCAGCTCTTGGGTCATCGATTTGACCCCCTACGGGTTTGCGACCTTTTTAGCCTCAATCCGCCAATAAGGTGGAGGTAAACACACTCCAGATCCTCAGAGCGCTGTGGGTTTGAGAGAGAGCCCTCTCTACCACCTTCCCGCCGCCATATCTCCACACCGGAAGTCTCTCCTTGTGTCTTATTTAAGTCTCAGCTCATCTGAAAGGTTTTTGTACACTCGCTGTAGTTTCTTTAGATAACACCCACTTTTCTTCTCCTTTCCTGTTTTGTCTATTTCTTTGGAATGGGTTATACCTCTCCATTACTATATTCCAATCATGACACTCATATAAGATTTCAGTGGGATATATGTTTCAACACTTATGCCTATTAAATCGCAAGACTCCAAGTTCACCTTGTTTATTTCCCATGCTTTGTGCATTACTGTAGAGACATCTAAGACCATAGGTCATTCTCTCCAGCTATTTCCTTTTGTTTTTCTGTGCCCATTGTTCAGATGTTGTACTATTATTAAACCAATTTCTCTTGTATCATTAAGGCTATTATTCCCATGACGTCATGTTTACGTGCTATCTGAAGAACTCCCACCCTCACATAAATCAATGTAAAATCTTCCTGATCAGATTTATGTGACTTGGCAAATATATTTTTTCCAACTGCTGTGAGGTGTAACCCATTTCTTGACAAAAGTATTTCTTTTTAAAAAGGAAATAGTTTAACTGAATAAAATCTACATAGAATAAACATAACAAATGAAACATATAACAAAAACGAACTGAAAACTTTAGAACAAGACACAACTACCAAATGTATACAGAATAAAAATTTAAAAAACTTACCACAATGTTTAAGACCATATTTTTAATCTAACTGAAACCTTTCAAAGATTTGTAATTCATAACTTGATCCAAATAATCAGATGAGTCTCTGGTGGTAGCACTCAGAGTCACCATATCATCTTCAATATCTGATCAACATTGTTGGCTCAATCCTTGGTAGTCGCTCATCTTTTCCCTCATCTTCTCCTTGTTTATGTTCTTTAGATGTCACATTTTTGTCATCTTCTTGCCCCTTTCAATTCCTTTCTATATTTTCTTATAGAATTTTGTACTTTTTCAATTTATAATCAAAAACTTTCACTTTAAAAAGTGAAGCTCAGTTTTTCCATTTTTCCCATCTAAATGTATCTTCTATTTCAACTTGTCTTCCCAAAACCAATACTCTTTTTTTCTTACATAGTATTCTCATAGAAATGTCATAGACTAGGGGTGTCAAATTTGTCTTCACCTAGGGCCACAACAGCCTTGTGTTTGCCTTCAAAGGGCCATTTGTAATTGCAAGACTGTATAAATGTAACTATGTTGCTCTAGCCTTGTGAGCCACATAAAATGACATGATGAATTGGATTCAGCCCTTGGACTTTGCGTTTGACATGTGTGTTATAGATTATTTTGGCTCTTTCATCAACCTTCAATTTGCTCTCAAAACATTGCTGTAAAATTAACACCGTTTTAGTCTTCTTGAGGAAACCATTACATCTCTTGGTAAATTTCTTACACCTCTTTTGATATAATACCTAAGGAGTTCACTTTCTCACTAATTACAAGATCAAGAAAAATCAAATGTTTCCCTTTTGTCCACCCAGAAGAAGGTTTAATGTAAATCTGGAGACAATTACCAGAAGACCTTTTAAGATGTTGCAATAAAGGTTTATCATGGTCTTGGATGCCTGCCACCATCACATAGCCCACTTAAATTTCTTTTTGATTTGAGTTATGGCCCTTCATGTGATCTTGATGTGGACAGATTCTATTTTCCAATAAATTCAGGATTAACAAAGTAACAAGTAATTCAATTTTACTTTCACAGCGTATAAAATGATTGTTGCTTTATCGAATCCCATGCTTAATTCCAAACATACAATACTAATTTTTCTAATTGAGATCGCTCAGTTCAGGCACCCAGTACACACTTGCTCCCCTCCCAATTCCAAAACTGAATTGTCTAGCTCCAATGAATTTTTTTTGGTGGGGGGGGGGGAGATCTTCCTATCACACATAGTCCCTCCCTTCCCTCAGAGTCCCCTGGTCTGTCATTAGATGCCTTCAATAATTTAAAACATTTAGCAACCACTTAGTACCACTTCTGTTTTCTCTGTGACACATGTCTACCTATGGAATTGATAAAACTGTATGACCTGCTTCAGGATACTTTTTAAACAATGAAACAAAAGTTTACCAATGAGCACTTTTGTTTTAAAAGGAAGAATGTATCAGGGTAAATAAAGTTCAGATTGATAACCACCTTGAACTCCCTTGCCTCATAGCCATCCATGACACTCTTTCTCTCTAGACTTATGCTCAAAGAAGGATGTCTTACAGTAGTAGTGGTAATGTGTCTTCACCTCATAGACAAGGAATACTGAGAGGCAGTTTTACCATCTCCTTCCTATGAAATATAGCCTACAGCACCTGGAATCTCCAAGTAGTAACTAACCAGGGCTTGGTGTTGCTTAGCTTCATAGATTGTATGTAACTCCTTCAATACAAATTCAGCAAACTTCAGTGGATCTCAGATCTGTAGCTCTATGCTAAAGTTCAAAATTAATAAAACCCAAGAATGAATTGATACAATTATATGGTTTTCTATCATTTTTTAAAATACGATGAGGCAGTAAACATTGTATGTATAACAATAATAAAACAGATTATTCAAAATTGAAACTACAAAAGGGTGCATTTTATCCAGTGACAGTTATTTGGGAGCCAGAGTATTTATGTTCCATTCTGCAACACAGTTGGGGGTACTACTGTTAGGATGGTAAGTCAATAAACCAAATATTTCACAATGTGTATGGTGCAATTATATTGTAAATGTCTATTTACTTGCTTTTACTCCAACCATACCTAGTGGGAACACTGTTTATTGCCCTTTTATAAACAGATGCAACCGGGATCACTTAAAATTATCCTTGAAAAGAACAGATGGTGTCAAAGCAAATGTGAAGTATCTTGCGATTTGTTTACTATAAATTGAAAATTGATTATAGGACTTCCCTGAAAACAGAGACTTGCAATTTAAAACTAAGCAAATAAAAAAAAACACTTTTCCTTATTGTCACAACAGGATGTCAAATTAAGAGGTTTCCACTGATACTAATTTAAACTCTTTTGACCAGACATAATGAACCTCACATTCTTATGCATTATAATTTTAAGAATCTTCACAGACATCTTTCCATCTTAGGTTACTTGAAAATTGCAAATTTCTTATATCCAAGAAAAAAAACTTTTCAAAGTATTTTCCTGTTTATATGCAGTCAGCATCAGAGGGCACAGATGTGTTAATCTTCATTAATGTTGTAATCTTTTTAAACACTTCAGGCTCAGTTCCACATTGATTGAAATGGTACCTTGTTTGAAAAAAGTAGGGCTATGCTAATTTGTTCATGTAAAAGTGAAACACCAACCTTCTGCTTTAATAATATTCTTGCCAAATACTCACTCATTATATTTCCAGTAGTTTGTAGTCCAATTTATCTGTAATTTCTCTTTGCTGCCTGCCCAGGGAGTTTGCTGACACACATAAAAGGCTTCATTTGAGCTCCAGATTTTGTCTAAGTATTAACAGAATATACTTCTAGAAAGAACATTTTCATGTAGTCACCGAGTGATTTAGCCAAAAGCCATACTTAGAAAATAGGGGAAATATGATTCAACAAATGTTTTTACTTCAGTGTCTGGCCCTCTCCTAATCTGTTTTCTTCCTGGAGTTAATATGGAACCATTGTGGTATAGCCATTAAATATTGGTCTGGAGCTCCAGAACACCAGGCTGTGAATGTGCACTCAATCACGGAGACTCATTGGGCTACCTTGGGCAAGTCATACTTTCTCAGCCTGAGAGAAAGGCAATGGCAAACCTCTGAATCAATCATACTAAGAAAATCCAAGAACAGGGTTGTCATGAATGGACACATAACAAAAACAATGCTCTTCTTCTTCTTCTTTGGTTCACTACTGTCTTGTTGCCTCTACTGGTGGTTTAGCAATGGGTTGCAGTGGATCCCAGGTGGGAAAATAGTGGATACTTTAGAGAAGATAAGGTCTCTGAGAATTCTTGTTGAGTGATCTCTTGACTGGCAGCGGAGGCTTATCCCAGTGCCAGGGCCTATTTCTGAATTTAGCTCTTCTGTGACTTTCACTGCTGGTTCTGGTTAGTCCCTTTTTGTCTATGATAAAGTCTAATCTGTTGATCAGAAAGTCACATCAGGTTCTTTAAGAGGCAGGTTCACATCCTGCTAAGAATATGGAACAGATACAAATGTTTAGGATGTACTCCAGGAATCTTTTATGGGCTTCAATACAATAAGCTTTTTACAGAAAGAAAATGACTTCTAAAGAAAGATGGGTAACATATCAAGATGTTTAGAAACTGGATTAAGATTAATATAAAGTTAAATCAAATGAGAGACAATTTTTAAAAGAGCCAAGGCTTCCAAAGATTCTCTTATCAACAAATAGTTGAAAGATTTGAGATTGATAAAAATTATCATGATTTTGAATAAAACACATCTGAATTTGAATTACAATTATGTACTAATGATGAACTTGTGATTGGAAAAATGTATACACTTTTGTTAAAGCTTGAAAGATAACAAGTAAAAGAATGTGTGACATCATTAGCTGAGAACTGTGGATATAATATACTGATCAAAGAATGGGAAAATATGTGGTTAGAGAGTATACATTTGCCTTGTGTTATGATCTTGAGAGAAAAAAATATTAAATGATATAAATCAGAATATCCAAAATCTACAATTCAAATCTGGTGACAATTCATCCAACTGCTTTTGCAAGATGTGGAAACAAGCAGATAGAAATTATATTTATACGATTAATGTGGAGAAACTGGCTGGTAAAGAAACATCAGAAGAAGTAAAAAGCCTCCGTGTGTAAACCCAAACATATTGTCTTTGCAGAAGCATGTGTCCTCTTTTACACTCAGTCTTGTATGTGCTTGCATCCTTTACTTGCTAAGTTATTTAACATTTCTTCTCCCATTGGTACAGCTTGGAAACTGCTAGCTTATTTTAACAACATCTCAAATGACTAAAGAAAAATAAAATCATATAGCAGATGAAAAGTCTAGAGACTGTCAGAATGTGAAATTCAAGTGGATAGTGTTGTTTCCATGTAAATAAAGCAATTGTGTGCTTTCAATTCATTTCCAATTTATAAGAACCATAAGCTTAAATCTATCATAGGGTTGTCTTGGCCAGTCTTGGTCAGAGGGAGTTTGCCATTGCCTTCATCAGAGGATGGGAGAGTGTGACTTACCCAAGGTAACTAGTAGGTGTCCATGGCTGAGCAAGGATTTGGACCTTGGTCTCCATAGTCATAGTCCAAACTGTTACACCATGCAGGTTTAGAAAGATTCAACTTCCTATTATATTGTGAAATCAGATGTTGCTTTTAAGAGAACACACAATATTTATTTCCTTTCTCTGAAATGTAGTGATTCACTATTATTGCCAAAGAGTCATCTCATAAACACATGAAATTACATTATTATGATGTCCATCCCCTGCCCTGGATAGATTTTTTTCTAAATTCTACATATTCTAATGGGTACTCATTTGGACCATTAGCTAGCCTAGATTCTAAGATTTCCTTTTTAAAAAATGGTTAAGTACCTGTAATCCCAGATAGAAGAACAAAAGAAGAGCCCTTTTTGTGAAGAAGCCTGTGACTGTATTTTGATGTCTCATGAATAAATGTAAATTGGTAAAAGTTACAATTTGGGCAGAAAAGCTGAGTTTGTTACTAGCAGATATATTTCAGTATCGTTCAAGGAATTCAATGGACCAATCATTTGTTATTAGCCCTTTCCAGCAGAGCCAAGAATGAAAAACACTAGAAGCTAACAATACTAGAGGGCCAAGTCATTCACCTGGCCTCACAGGTATAGAGTATGACCCTCGTATCTGTGAGACCAGTATCTTCAGTTTCATTTTTCCATTTTTCTAAATATTTTCTTTGCCTCTAGCACAACTCTATGGTATTCTTGATCAGAGGACCTTCATTTCACTAGGGTTTGCTATTACTTGTAGTTTCACTTATCCAAAGAAAGTCCAGAAACATAGTCCCCATGTACCTTAGCTCTTCACAAAAAAGGAACCATATTAATCTCTGAGTAGAGTGGTGAAAGGCAAAGGTTTAGTTTGTCCTGGAAGAACCTAAAAAAAAACCAATCTCCTCTATTCTCTCTCCATGACAACACTTCTGACCTTTTTGAATGCCTGGGCAGGCCAAGGATGAATGGCCCACTGGCTTGGCATTGATGTTTTCCCCTCTCTGCAGAATGATCCTTGACTTATCCACAAGAGAGGGAGGGAGGGAGAGAGAGGGGGCACATATATAAATAATTTGTTTGTTCGTTTATGTCTATATGCATTAATCTATTAATAGAAGGAATATCATACCTCACTACCATGTAATTTGTTTCCCCATTATGCATCACATTCCATCAGGGAATGCAGTTACAACTATGGGAATGAGATAGTGGGTATAGAAAAGATTTATATGAAGAAACAAGCAAAAATATGTGAAGGTGGTGTTAAGGGAGCAAAATGAAGTTTACCACAGAGTATTGTCACTTGTTTTGAAATATGAATTTTTCCTTATACAAAGGAACACCTTTCAGACTCATATAACATATAGTAGAGTTCTATAGTAAATCACATTTTCACACTAATTTGCAACAAAGCAGTAGAAGAAGATTTTTAAGAACACCATTTCAGACCTAAGATAAAGTATCCCATTCAGCATCATGTATTGCACCAGCCATATACGTGGCTGTTTTACATGGTTATTGTGATGCTATTATTTTTAAGTCTATTCTTTTTGGACTTAGTCTCTCTTACAGTGCATGCATTTTGTAGGTACTGTTTTGTCATGTAGTTCCAAAAATAATAGAGACTTGATAGGTTATCTGAAAATGAAGAAGGAGCATCCTAATGTCCTTAAGGAGAGGGTTCTAAAGTATGGGGGCAGCCCAAGAGAAGGCCTCATCTCACAATCCCACCACTTCTACCTATGAAGACAGTTGGATAGAGAGAAATGCCTCCTCTACAAAATCTTAAAGCTCAGGCAGGCTCATATGGGAAGATGTGGATGGTTAAATAGCCTGGGCCTTGGGTATATATGATTTTATATGTAAAAAGCAGCTCTTTGAATTGTGCTCAAAAGCAGACTGCAGTTAGTGGAGGCAGGATAACTTTGATCTTTACAGTCAATGCAAGAAGACTGAGGCCCCTTCAACACTGCCATAGAAAATCCAGATTTTCCTCTGCAGGAGTCTACCATATACCATGCCGCTGTGGACAAGTCTACATAGGCACCACCAAATGCAGCGCCCAAACACGAGTCAAAGAACATGAAAGGAACTGCAAACTAACTCAACCAGAGAAATCAGCCATAGCAGAGCACTTGATGAACCAACCTGGACACAGTATATTATTTGAAAACACAGAAATGCTCGACCACTCCAACAACTATCATTTCAGACTACACAGAGAAGCCATTGAAATCCACAAGCATGTGGACAACTTCAACAGAAAGGAGGACACCATGACTACCAATACTAAAAAAAAACTCAAAAATCAGAACAGTAAATAAAAAGCAACACTCTGACATGAATGAATCAGGGGCAGCTAATGACTCTGAACAAAGGATGCCCCCAGGCAGGAAGAAGCCAGGAGATGAAGCTATTCAATGCTAATTAAGGTGATTAACTACAACATTCACACTAGCCTCCAACTGACAAGAGTTCTTCTCTCACCCTGGACTTTCCACATATAAACCTTCCTTGCTTAGTTTCTCCATACCTCACAACCTCTGAGGATGCCTGCCATAGATGTGGGCGAAACATCAGGAGAGAATACTTCTGGAACATGGCCATATAGCCCGGAAAACATACAACAATCCAAAATCCAGATTATTTGCTTTGAACTGAATTATATGGCAGTGTAGACTCATATAATCCAGTTCAAAGCCAACAATGTCAATTATATGCTTTGATAATCTGGATTCTATGGCAGTGTAGAAGGGGCCTGGGTAGTAATGAGAACAAATGGAAATCAGTCATGACTACCCACAGTTGGGATTTCAAGACAAACCAAACACATCATCCCTGTAGATCTCCATACACATCTGCTGAAAGAGTCTTCATGTGTGATGTTTTTGGGGAGAATGAGCCAAACTATGCTAAATAAATCCTACAAATGGTTGATTAGACTCCAAAAATCATGTTTCCAATACTTTAGCATCTTTTTTATGTTTGTACTGATGATCATGAAGGATCTAATAAGACTGAGAACTTAAGTCATTCTGCTTTTGTTTGATTGTATTCCTTCTTAATTTCAGCACAAAAGTATCCTCAAAGTGAGGGGGAGCATGTTTCCTGAGTAGTCAACAGCCATCAGAGAAAATGCACACTTCTTTGAACTATGTGTGCTGAGAATTTTTCATGATCCAAACGGGGAGGAAACATTTTTCAAGAGCTCATTTTCCATGAGCACCAACTCCCTCCCTTGCATCAGTTGTCAAGATTTTGTAGGGAGCAAAGGACATTTAGGAAGACTGCTGTAATGCAATCTTTTGGATTTTCTGGGCTTCCTTTTGTCTGTGGCCTTACAAAGTAATGCTATTTGTGCTATTTTGGTATTTGTGCACCTACATGCATACACTGCAGAGTCAAAAAATTACCATCAAATGAGGGATCATTTCACTCCTTTTGTAATATAACTGTATTTTTTATTGTGGGCTCATCCCTTATTCTTCTCAGAAGCAAGAATGAAGAATTCCAGATGGTTTCCAAAGCTACCTAATGTTACAAGAGGTGGCATTTTATGCATTTTAAAACATTACAAGGTTAATTATGAAAACTGGTTTTGTGCTCTCCAAAAAAGGAGCTGGTTCAATGGATTATGGTAGCTCAATGAAAACTTATGTTATTGTAATCGACTTTATGAGTCATTGTAGAGGTTATAACCCTTTACTGGCAATGCAATAGTCAAAATCCTTCACCCAAACTCACTTTCTAGGCAACACTGCCCCCCTGCCCTCAAAGCAAGCATTTCTGTGACATTGGAGCAGAGGTGGATCAACAGAGAAAGATAGTTATTATCAATAGCCAGACAGGCTGAAAGGACATAATGTGCAAAGAGAACCCCTGAAGGTGAAATTGAGCTAAAATTTGGGGATTCCCTTCCTTGGGGGGGGGGGGGGGAACCCAAGCTCCTTCCCGGCAGGTTCGATAATCCTGGCAAGAGGGGAGCCACTAGAGATCAAAGTTATCCCGTTCCCAATAATCTCACCCACAGACATGAAGAAAGAGCACCAAGTTGATGATTTATTCAGTTCAGCTGAAAGGGATGACCCCCGCGATCATTCGTCAGCGAGCCATGACATACAATACAGAGCAGCAACCTTTATAATAGAGAAAATGGGGAGGCACGATTTGAGATTCGCGCCACTTGTTCCCCCGCCCACCTGCACGCTGATTGGTCCCTGAGGGAGCAGCACGAACCCTCGTCCAATCAGAGAGCTCCTGCCATTTTGGTCCTTCTGCCAATCAGGGGCGAGGGGGCGGGCTGAGCTGAAGACAATGAATTGCAAGGGATTATGAAGGAGTCATTTAGTCAATATGCGGAAAGGAAATACCGAGAGCCTTGATAAGCCCTCAAGGCGATTTCCAGATTGCTTCTAGGGGTGCAAATAGACATATTTGTCTGACAGGCTGGCCAGATTCTGGTGAGTCAAGGCTGATCAGATGAGCAAGCTTTGTTTCTGAATGAGTCCAGTTTATTTGACAGCTGAGACGATCGTGGGCTTCCCCACGATTACTATGGAGGAGATAATAATCTTCTCCATTAGATGGGCCAGCTCCGATGTCTAATGGGAAAAGACCAAGTCTATTGTCCATGCGAGATTGGCATCTGGCGATCTCCTGCCGGTGTTGTAACTATCTGTTCATACTGGTTTCCAGGTCAGATTTTAGTCATTCTTTAATATTTCATAATATAATATATATTTCTTTTTTTATTATTATTAAAGGGAAAGGGGAGCATGCAGGGCACACGGGACACATATGGGAACATAACTCATTTTATACCATCCATCCCAGAGTCTAAGATTTAATATATGGGGTTCATAAAGAAATAAAAGTTCAGAAAAGGGGAAGGAATCTGTGGCGATGCATATGAAATGCCATGCTGGGCCAAAGGTCAGCCGGGAGGGGGGTCTCCGATGGTGAGGGCAGCTCACAGATGGCAGGCAGAGAGTCCTAGGCAACCCTCTCCGCGTCCAGCACGCAGTCCAAACCTCTGATGACCCGATTCTGCAGGGAAATCCATGCCACGGCTCGAGAGGCTCGATTTTGACAATCAGCTGATTAGCTTCTTTAAACTTTATCATTTTGAGAACGGGTGGTCTCCTCGTGGCGAGGAGGTTTTAAAAGTCATTAGTTAGCAAAATAGTCATGCTTAGAGTTGAAATGAGGGAGATATGACCGGAAATGGAGGCGGGGGGGGGGGGTTAGTCTGCGTTTTTTTAAAAGGAAAAGCCTCTCTCCAGTGACTGGGCTTTTCCAGCCGGCTTGGAGCGAGGGAAAAGGCAGCGAGGCTGTTTTTGAGAAAGGGAGAGGGTTTCTTACTGTAGCCAGGAGAAAAATACATAATAGCCACCAAGAGGAGAAGTTAGAACGAAAAGATACTTTTTATTAGGGATTAGTTACGAAGGGGAATAGGAAGGAGGGAAGAGACATGTCTTAGGCTGATGCTGGAACACACACACATTTCATGGCCAGATTGGTTCCAGCATGGTTCCTGCCGATCGGTGGAACTCTCTGCTGCAGGTCAAATTACATTAAATGCAGATGGCCTGCCTGGTTCGACAACAAAGGTAGCACATACAGCCACCAAAAACTAGCTGGTTTCATCTCCATAGATCCCCTCCACCTTCAATAAGGAATGGAGGCTACATTGCTTAAAAGTTGGTATTTAGGGAAGTACATCAGGATTTGTGTTGTTGCTTCATGCTAGACGTATTCTTCCCAATGCAGGATCTCAACTATGTCGCTTGATTGTTTTGGGTTTTTCCTCAAATAATTACCATGCAAATTTTTCATAGAAAATCTTCTTTTTAAAAAAGAAAAGAAAAGGATTTTAACATTCTGAGGCTTACTAAATTGTCAGGAGGAATGCTACATGGTTCAAGCACAAGCTCATGATGTTGCCTCAAACTGTGGTATGAGTATCATGGTGATAAAGAGGTGATTGGGAGAAGAGTGTTTTGCATCACAACATGACAGTTTGCATTATTTGGGGGTGGTGAAAAAAGGATTTCTATTAGCTCCTTTTGGGAAACAAACAAGCAAGGTGTTGCTTTAAAATTACAACAGAAACTAATTTCTACTTTGGGACCTGTAGTTGTAACTAACTGATTTTGAAAGTCATTTCACAAGCTCTGTTTGCTCCACTTAAGTAGATTGCCTGTGTAGGCATGAATTACCTTTCATCCACTTGAATCATTACAGAGATTTAAAAATCCCTCAGAAATCTCCAGAATAACAGCTGTTCAAATAAAGGTACAGAAACATATGATCATAATTCCTTAAGAAGAACTCGGATTTGTCCCATGCCATTGCATTATTCACAGCATTTGCAGCAATTATTTAGAAAGGCACTGCATAATGGAAACATTCCAAAATATAATTGTCTTCCCCTCACCACATTTTTGGAGCAAAAAAAAAGGACAATGTTGTTTGTGATAGATTATTCATGCCACTTCAGTTTAAAAAAATAGTTCATAAATTCAATTTGCTGTTTCTGCCTTGATCTAGTGTTTTGGTGCTGGGGATGGGATTGCACTTCCTCCTTTAAACATGTGCAGTGGAATTTTATAACAAAAGCACAGAGACACAAAGCAAAAGATAAATATGAGATTAGCTCTGGTTACATTCTGTAAATGTACATATTTTTTCAGCATCTTTTTTGTTTAAATGTCAGTGTAGTAGACAATTACTTGAAAACTGTCAACAAAGGGAAGGGGCTTGCTATGGTTGAATGTCATCTGCAACTTGTTAGGATTCTCATCTCAACATCTGACAGATTTTGATGGCTTATCAAAGCTGCAGGGCCCATTCAAGTAAGAAATCTTTCTTTTGAACAGTGAAAGGAGAAATGAGACAACACGGTAATAACTGTTAATGTGACTTCCTCTTGCAACAGCAATTTCAATCAGCCTTTATTAAAGCATGACTGGTGCAGGCATTTACAGTTTCCTTATTTTATTTTCAAAGGCCACCTGTAAAAACCCTTTTTAAAAAGCTGGTAATTCATTCATATTCATGAGTTTGAAAAAAAATTGAGCCCTTAAAAAAGCAGGAGCCTATGGCAGTTACTAGGCTATGGAATTTAATCATTTGCTTTGCTTTCATCCCTTGTCTTTTTCCAATTTGCTATGAAGACAACCAGGAGCAAACAACTGTTGCTCCCAATGGAAGAATGAAGCTGCTGATAGCTTTGCTCTTTCAAAGTTTCAAGCGATGACTCTTGTTTCTTTTCTTTTCTTATCCTGAAAGGTTCCAGGATTCAGAAATGATGTGTTTTCTTTTTCAGACAAAGTCAATATAAGCCAGTAGAAACACTTCACATGAGAATGAGTTGTGAATTGTTGGGTTGTTGTTGATTTTCAAGAAATTAAGGGTAAGTATTACTCTAACATTTGCGGTATTCCTGCCATTGTAGTCCACAGGTAATTCATTATGGAAAATTATTAATCTTCACCAGTTTCTCCCTAGACTTGTACAGCAAACTTTGCCCTTTTGCCCTTCTGGCTCCTCCCAAACAATTTGCATGAAATATCAACAATCACATGCCCCCACATTATCTGCAGGCTCTCATCATAGCATTAGAGCAAGCAAGAAAGAAAAAATTGTGTTCCCTTTGAGAGTGTGGGAAGGGAGTAGCTATGTGTATTGTCAGCCAAAATGTTCGATGCAAGACACTGAGTAATTAAAACAACTGATGGCAAGTGAGGTCCAGGTTTTGGTTCTGGCTGATATCTGCAAATAAGTTGTCATTTGGCAGGTAGCAGGGAGAGCATTTAAGACTTCAGTGCACATCTTCACACTCCTTTTAATGAAACCTAGGCTCTTTATGTGCCTGATCATGTTATTCCATTATTGTTTACCAATGACATATATTATGCATTGTACAAAGATGCAGCAGAGGAAGGGTGACAGCAGTCAAGGTTGATCTCTCTATAGTCAATGGAGTGCTGCATTTATTCTGGGCTTTCATTGGAACTTTTAAAACCTTTTGGAAGTGCTGAACCTATTTGTGTCATGCAATTCAGAACTTTGGGTATCCCATTTAATCTGAAACTTCAAGTGGATTCACTGCTCTATTGGCATTAGACTCACCAGCCTCCATTGGTCAATAGTATAAAGACGCCATTCCAGAGGGTATCACCGTAGGTCTCATGATTTTGGAATAAGCGACCAGCTACTGTGGACATACCAACAGCAATAGTTCACATTACAAGATTGACTTCTTCATATAGCTTCAGAGTAGTTATTCCATATACTAGTAGAGGCCATCCATGGTCCAGAGTTAAGAACATGATGGGAACCAACTTGGGGCGGTGTTGCTGAACAACAAAGTAGAATGTTATAGATTTTGTTCTCTAGCTTTATCCCCTGTAATAGTTCTATTCAGAGTATTGTAGCCATATAAGGTGCATAAATGTAGTATAGCTGTGTTATGGAAAATCTGTATTGTAACAATTCAGTTTAGACTACACTATTCAGAATCTTTTGTTGAGGGTTATTTGATGGTAGACCAAATTGAAGGAGACTCATCAAAAGATGAATAGAAAGTGGTCTAAAGGAAGAAAGGTACTGCAGAAATAGCTTTTTTCAAATGTTCATTGTTGGACACAGATAGATGAAGCTTGGCTGAATGGTCCAGCCCTTCTATATCCACTTTTTCCTTCTATGTGTTGATAGGAACATGTGGAAAAGAAACTGTAGCTTCATTTGAATAAATCTTGCTACAAAATTCCACCCAGCCTTGTCAGGGTTTCTGATTAAATTGATCTCTGTACTTGCATTTAGCCAAATAAAGTTACATGTTCTTTTCAGACTTTCAGTTTCAACATGGGGAAGGAAATAGTGGTGGGAGGAGGGGAACTAGGCTGGAATTTGAGTGCAAACCTCCCCATACTCACAGATAGTCACAAACACTTGAATAGGGTGGAAAACTTTGAACAGCAAACAGAAGCTATCGTAATCTTCTAGCTATTGGAACTGAACTGGGATGGAGAGCCAAAGATTGCTCTGTTGTTTTAGATTTCAGCTTTAATAAACTCATTTTATGATGGGTGGGGCCCAAATATTGGGAGAACCAAAGATTTCTAAACTCTGATGTAAAATATATTTCCTTTCTGATATGTCTGTTCTCTTTGTAGCTGTATCCTTTGACAAGGTTTTTCTTTCTTGTGTGAATCTCAACCTACCATCCCTCGGATCATCAGTTCAGCATCCAAACCTGGTAGTGAAGATGACAGTCAAGATGAGCCTGCTGGGCAAGGCAGTTTTTTGCTTGAGTTCAGAGTCTGCAATTGTTCTTTGGCCTCAAGAGTCTGTGTAGAAAGTGTTCCATACAATTAGACCAGTAAAAGCAGGCAGGTAGAAGCTAGACCTTTTTTATGCAGAAATGTATTTTGCAAAATAATTTTAGGTAGGCAACTGCTGACCCTATAATTGCATACTTCACCATTAGATCTTTTATATGCTTTTTATATAATAACCTTTGCTATTAAAGTTTATCCTCAAAACTGATATTTTTCCGCATTTCCTTGCTTGTTAATTTATTTGCAATGCTGTAGTTTAACTCCTTTTTTCACATCTTCCTGCCAATGCCCCATTTCCAATATGCTGGTGCTATCCCTTTACCAGGTTGTAACTCCTTTAATAACAACATGAGACATATGCAACTACATACATGGATAGAGTAATTTGTTATCCATAACATGGTACTATTCAAAATAGTCTTCACCAGTCGCCATGCATTTACACCTCCATTGAACTCACTCAACGAATCCAATTTGGAATAATTCTTTTGGATGCCCCATGTTCTAATGTCCAACAGCTTCTTCCACTTTGCCATTGAATTTCCCTCCCCAAAGGCTTTTCTTCATCTAAATAAACAATTGAAAGTCTGAAGGCACCTTATTGGCAAAGGAGCAACATGCAAGCCACAAAGTTCCTATGACTACAAGTAGAAAAGTGAGCAACACATAGTAATGCATACAAGATATATATTTTTATCTTATATATCATACATAAGTCTAGAAATTGTAGTTAAAAATCAACCCAAAAATTGGGTTGACTTATCCATGGGTCAATGTGAGTAATTTTACCCAAAAAAGGAACCCAACTCCTTCTCTTTGTAGAGTGACAAAAGACAAGAGCCTAATCCAACTTGGAAGAACCTGAAAGAAACACTAACTTCCTCTGCACTCTCCGTTATGGTCCTGCTTCTGGCCTTTATGAAGTGGGGAAATTGTATTAGTGGCCCGGGGAAGGTGCTTTGGTGCTTTCCCCTCTCTGCATAATAACCCTTGATTTATTCATGTATCACATCAAAATCCATAGTTTTTGGCCTCAAAACCTGGCTTCAACTTATACATGAGGTTGATCTATACATGATATGCATGACATTCTGTACGTAGCTCAGATAACCTTCCTATTCACCAATAGCATTCAGAGGCAACATATACAATAACTGTGTGCACAGGATGATTCAGACATTGTGTTGCATACATGTATGACTATTGGGGTGATCTCACATGATCTCCCTGACTCCTCAAAGTAAAAGCTGAATGATAAAAGCTGAAATTGATATAAAACAACTAGTCATTTTGGTGCCTCTGCATCCCCTCAATTTATAAGCAAAAAAGTGTAAATTTTGTATTAGGGAAAAGAGCTTGCAAGATTCCACAGCTATCATTTACTAACAGCCTTGGCCACAATGTGCTTAGAAAATATACATTGACTAAATAATGGACAGCTTGAGAAGACTGGATGTACCAAGGTCAGAGATTTCCATTTGGATTAACATATATACATTATGAATGTTGTCTATTACCACTGTAGAAAAGTGCTTCCTTTGTCATCTGGCTCCAGAAAGGGGGAATCGCATGATATGCCGGTTTATGCCACAATTATAGATTTATCATTTAAGGTCTTACACAAAGCAAAGGAGATTTGTTCAGGCTGGGTGGTGGCAGTGTCTGCACATGAGGCAGCTTGTGCAAAAAGTATTAAAAGCTAGCTTAAATCTGCCAACAGAAGGAATCCTTTGTATATAATGTTAAGCATGTACAGCTCTATTGCACACCAGGTATCTGCCCTATACAGCTGTAGGCTTAGTTCTGATGCAAACAGATCACTGTACTGGAAAAAAGAACATAAAAAGATAGAAATGAGATATACTTTCCAGGATGAAATATGAGATAGGAAAGCAGCCCCAAAAAAGAATTACAATTATGAAAACTATTTCTTGATTTTAGAAATAATGTAGTATTCTGTAGTGATTTGGACCCCGGAGAAGTGAAGAGAACAGGGTTCAAATCCCTAGACAGCCGTAGAAATCCTTGACCAAGTCAGATTCAAGGCACTTCCAGACAGTGCCAAAATGTACATTTTAAAAGTGTGACAAAACAACCCAAGACCTGACAGTAGGTCCACGCACAGATCTGTCAGTCCCAGGAAATGATCCTCCACCATTCTCCCATCTTCCTTTGAAGCAGATAAAGATGGAGGGCAGACAGGGGACATCCAGGGAAAGTTTTCTTTAGAAAAAAAATCACTCTGTTATGTGCTGGACCTCATATGTGTACATGTGAATATCTTAATGTAAACATAAGATTTCTTACCTCTCTTCACCCAGTTGTTAATTCAATTTATGTTTAATATTATAAAGTTTAAAATAAAGAGTTTCAGAGAGTTTTAATTGCTTTCCACTTAACTTCCCTTGAGCCACCTGTGCGACTGTGGCTCCATGTTTTGATAACCCAATCAGCTGATCAGCTGTTTCAGGCTTTTAAAAAGTGCATGTGAACTAGAGCAGTCCATACAGAGGGAAGGAAAGCATGTATTTTGCATGACTGCAAAGATATACAGATTTCTAAATCCAAATACTATAGTCATGCTAAGAGAGTTCCAGATTCAAAAAGCCAGTCAGGTCAAAGATAACAGAGTCTAAGATTGAAGACAAGATCCAAATGCAGAAGCCAAGCTATGTTACAGTCTCTACAAAGCCGAAAAATCTAAAGCATACAGAGTTTCACTATGAGACTAGACATTGTTTCCCGCAATTAGACTGCAAACTCTAGAACCTTTTATCCTATGCTTGTAGAGAGCCCATTTTTCTGCTGATAGTGCAGACCTGTAAATAGCATCACACTCCCATCTAAATTGTAACATTAAGGCAGAGCACTTAACCCTTCCTCAGCCTTCCCTGATGTACTGGCCTCTGATTGCTCCTCCTACTGGGAAGTGGTAGCTTCTGTTGGAGACTCTTCTGCACTGAGTAAAGTAGGCTAGGAGGGCTGCTGAAGGCTGCTGGTCTCCAAACCTAACACGGGCCCTTCTAACAATCCCTCATGCTCACAGTCAGAGCTGCCCAAGAAAGAGACTGTACAAAAATCACTTTTCCACAATTAGGTTTTCATTATACTGTTGCATGCGTTAGACATTGTATGTGTGATTGCTACATGAAATACTAATATTCAAACCTGGAACAAATGGGAATAGTCTACAAAGGTGTTCTCAAGCACTTTTTGAAGCAAAAGCTTTTTATGGAACCCCAAGAAATGTTTATATATTATGTTATATATTATGTTATATATAATGTATATATATCAGGCATGGGCAAACTTTTTGCCCCATTGTGTTTTAAAATTTGACAGATGGGCCAGGTCGGTGGCAGTTAGATGGAGAGTGTTTCTGTGAACTATTTTTAAAAAATCAACAAATTCCTATGCACACTGCACATATCTTGTTTGTAGTGTGCAAAGAAAAGGAAAGCAAGAACAATACAATATTTAACATGAAGAACAATTTTAACCAACATAGACTTAACAGTATTTCAGTGGAAGAACCCAGGGGTCATCCAGTCCAACCCCCTTCTGCCATGCAGGAAAAGCACAATCAAAGCACCCCCAGCAGATGGCTAGCCAGCCTTTTTAATGATGGTGATGGTGATGATGATAATGATGATGATTATGATAGCAGAAATCCTAGGGGCCATCCAGTTTAACTCCTTTCTCCCATGCAGGAAGAACACTATCAAAGCACCCCCTGAGCAGTGAGAGGGGAATAGGGTTTTGGAAACAAGCGAGGTGAGGGAGAAACTATCTGGACAGTCAGGAAGCCAAGGATAAAGGGATTTGGGCAGCAAACAGGGAAGATTTTGGCATGAGGGGGCTAAGGAAAAAAGACTTTGGTGGCAAGGGAGGCGGAGGAGGTGGAGGAGCAGGTAAAGGGAGGAAACGCTTAGAGAGGGAGGAGGAGGGAACTGTGAAGCCACTCAGAGCCCACTTTAAGAACCGCTGATCTAACTGCATTTCACAGACAGGCTGTAAATGTCTCTCTACATTTGTATAAATATTCTTGGTCTTATTCATTAGGAAGAAAAAAGGAAGCAAAAAACTATAATTAATTTATTCCAAAATTAGTGTTGTCCAGATGTCATTGGGACTTCTGCCTGCCTACTTTTTCCCTTCTCCAATTCTGAAAGACTCAACTTCACAATGTATCCATGGTAACACTCTGGTAATGGTAGACAGGCTCTCTTAGAATCATAGAACCATAGAATCATAGAATCATAGAATAATAGAGTTAGAAGAAACCTCATCGGCCATCCAGTCCAACCCCCTGCCAAGAAGTAGGATATCGCATTCAAAGCACCCCTGACAGATGGCCATCTAGCCTCTGCTTAAAAGCCTCCAAAGAAGGAGCCTCCACCACAGTCCAGGGGAAAGAGTTCCACTGCCGAACAGCTCTCACAGTGAAGAAGTTCTTCCTCATGTGCAGGTGGAATCTTCTTTCCTGTAGTTTGAAGCCATTGTTCCGCATCCTAGTCTCCAGGGCAGCAGAAAACAAGCTTGCTCCCTCCTCCCTTTGACTTCCCCTCACATATTTATACATGGCTATGATGTCTCCTCTCAGCCTTCTCTTCTGCAGGCTAAACATGCCTAGCTCTTTAAGCCGCTCCTCATAGGGCCAGACCCTTGATCATTTTAGTTGCCCTCCTCTGGATACATTTTAGTTTGTTAACATCGCACTTCAGCTGCGGTGCCCATAATTGGACACAGTATTCCAGGTGTGGTCTGACCAAGACAGAATAGAGCATGACTTCCCTGGTTCTAGACGCTATACTCCTATTGATGCAGGCCAAAATCCCATTGTTTTTTTTAGCTGCCACATCACATTGGTGGCCCTTTCCTTCCTTTCTTTCCTTCCTTTCGCCCTGCCCTCCCTCTCTCCCTCCCTCCCTCCTTCTCTTCATATTCATCACCTTTCCTTCCAAGTGACATCACCGAAAGCCACTTCACCTAGCAACAGCCAATTCTTCACCTAGGAACAGCCAAACCAGTAACATCACAAAAGGCCACTTCACCTAACAACAGCCTTTGTAGGACAGATGGGCAGACAGGCATACTTTGATCTATAGATGGATGGATGGATGGATATGAATGGGGGAAATGGTATAATATACATTAATGGTCAGACCAAAAATATGTTTCCCAATACCCAGAACACACCAAGGCCAGAAATTTGCACAGTTTTATAAATCCTTCAGGAGATTTATTTTGTACAGAAATGCATGTGAGATTTTGTTTAAAAATGGTGGCATTTCATGCAAAAAGGAAAACATGTTTTGTCAGGCGGTGACAGATCCCCTTTCCAGGCTACCCCTGTACTCCCAACCCAAGGAATCCTGCCATTCACCCAGTCCATACTCCCCACTTAATCCCTTCTTGGATTGGGTGCTTGGGTCTCGAGGTGATTCCCCTCATATGGACCTGTGGATATGTCACTGTGATGGGTTCACTGTGGCTATTGTGACCAACCTCCACCAAACTTAATAATAATAAATGACAGAGAGTGTGATAAAACAAACAAGAAAGTGGAAATGTATTAAGACACAGGTATTAAATATATAAATCCTTGAAATCACAATCAGTCACAGTTCTATTATCAAATCCAAATCCTATCTGACTCTCTCAGAGATTTTGTCCATTTGTTTCATCGTAATTGTTCTTCCCAGCATTCCTTGGTTGCTTTCTGCCAGGCTTTCTGTCATTGACCAGCATAAGTGGGGTACAGTCTCATTTTCCATGTGAGCTTTACCAAAAAAAAAAAAAGGGGGGGGTAAATTACACAATTCTAACACTGCATATTTCTGGAAATAGTAGTTTTTGTGCAAAAAAAAAACCCCTTTCATAAAAAATGTGTATGTATGTACCAAATTTCTTGAATCATGTGTGAAGAATAGGCAAAGGTATGCTGAAATATCCATTATCTCCAATACCAAGGAGGAAACAACATAATATTTGTCTTTGCATCTGAAAATGAAATAGCTGAAGGTCTACATCCTCAGTTCAGATTAAAGCTATAAAAAGTAATTCTAATCTTTCATATGAAATGTCTTAAAGCCTTTATTAAGGCTTCTTAACTGTCTTCTTAACAAAATGTGTCTGGATTATTGTAACTCTGCTATACCATTTTCACTTCTCCCTTTTAGATTATTTTTTCCCTAACTTGTCACAAGTACCCTTTTTAAAGATTTGGTTGTTTTCAATCTCTGTCCATTTTAGGAGTCATAGATCAGATCCCAGAAAGAAAATTTAGTTGGCATTGCGTGATTCATTTGTTTGCTTCCTTCCTCATATATGAAATGCAATTGTTTTATCTTAATAATCTATCTATGCTTCTAAAAATTAATAAATTAAAATATAACTCTAAAGTTTGCTGGGTTTCTATCAGTTATCTCATACAATCAAATAATGCCATTCATTCTAATTCAATTCATAAAGTTTCTAACATTTATGATTCACATTTTCATTTTGCTATGAACTCCATGCTTCTGTTATAGAACAGAAATATGGCCTTGTGTTGCACACATGTTCTGCAAATCAGATGTGACAAGCAAAGCGGATTGGGAGATTAAAATCTTCAAACAATAAGAAGCTGGGTTGTTCTGTCTCCTATAGTTATAAATTTTGCCTGGACAATCGATTAATCAAGTGTCGTTTCCTCTTCTCTTCACTGTCTTGGTCCAGTACAGGAGACTTTAAATGTATAAGAATATCATGTCAAATATAATAGAACACGATATGATCCTGCCCTTTTGTATTCACCATACTGTGACTGCCTGGTCAGTTCACTCCCACCTGACAGATTAGTGAAGTTATAAACAGGTGTGTGGGGAGAGGAGAACGGTGGCATCTGCCAGCTCACAGCATTATTTTAATACAGGTCAATGCATTGTGACATGTTTAATTCAACATTCTGCCACCTTTCTACTGCAATAAAAAATAATAACCAGGAATAGAAAAAGACAGTCATTTTCATCTAGTGAGCATAATTGGATTATAGGCATACTTTATCTTTCCTCCCAGCATGAGCCAGATTCTTACTTACAGGAATACAAAAAGTATGTTAAAATTAGCCTTTTGTAATATATCTTCCAATACTGTTCCCATATCCTCCAAACCTCAAATTAATATCATTATTTTTACCTCAAAAAAGCATCAAGCCTTAAGTAACTTACTGGCCAAACCACTTTTTCCTCCTATCATTATTTTCCCTCTGATATTCATACTGTTGGAAAGTAGACATGAACAAAATTGCTTGATTGCTAGTGTAATTCCAAAGGTTGCACTAGCAACAAATGTTAATGGTTATTTAGTTCTTGGATTATTTAGAAAAGGACAAGGAGAAGATTTTAAAACATCTCTTGTGCAGGGCTATACAAAATAGTGGTCCGTGGACTGGTGCTAGTTCATATGATGCCAACTGCTAGTCCCTGAGAGCTTCTCAGGGAAACAACAATAGTAACCAATTGACACAAATATGGCAACAGTTCCTGGCACAATGAGGGGAGGATGAGATGCCAGTCCATCATCTCAGAATGCTTAAGAACTGCTCTAGTGGATGTGCCCATAAATGTGCCATAGAAGACTATGGTGCAAAGATTCATGCAAAAAATTATCCCTCATATATTCTGTTTAACTGTTTGTGCTTGTAGAAATTCCACATAGGAATTTGCTGAGATTTGTGTGTGTGTGTGTGTGTGTGTGTGTCAGGAGCAAACAGAGTTGCTTCTAGAGTGAGAGAATTGGCCATCTGCAAGGACGTTGCCCAGGGGATGCCCAGATGTTTTGATGTTTTGCCATCCTTGTGGGAGGCTTCTCTCATGTCCCCGCATGGAGCTGGAGCTGCTGGAGTGAGCTCATCCGCACTCTCACCGGGTGGGATTCAAACCTGGCAGCCTTCAGGCCAGCAACCCAACCTTCAAGTCACAAGGCTTTTATCCCCTAGGCCACCGGAGGCTCCAGATCATGGCACCCCTTTTATGCTTGACAGCTTGGCACATATACTTATCTAATTACTTGTGTCCGCAAGGTCCCAAATGTTGATGGCAAGGATACTTCATATATTGAAATAGCCTTTCCACAGTTGTTCTTTCTACACAAGCAAAATTACCAATTTTCACCGGCACTTCCAGTAGGTATCATGAGATAAACCAGATTAAGCCACTTTAGCCCTGCATTAAGAAAAGTTGGGAAATGCTCTGGAGTTTGCCTGAAACTTAGGAGCATAGTGAGAAGCAAAATCAAGTTCAATTTGGACTGGTCTGCTGTCCATACAGGGCACTACAGTGATCCCCTTTTTCTTCACTCAACATAATTTCTGTTTCAAACTGGATTAACTAGCCACTGCAGGCAATGGGCCGACTATGTTGTACAAAGAGCAGTGCAAGAATACCCTGGGATAGCACAGCATGTTTTTCCAATGGGAAGAAGTGATGGAAACACAAGTAGTTTCAAAAACTAAATCTCTCACTGAAGACAATCACTGCAACCAATACATTGTCACGTCCCTACAGTGTTAGAAACCATGTACAGAAAAAAGAACAGATTCTGAGACTTTTTATCCTAAAAGGTACAATTTTCTTCCAACAATTTTAGTGCACTCAGGCTATGATTATGAAATTTGAATTAAGATAGTTTTAGTCATTTGTGTGAACACAGCAATCCCCACTTTGCTGAATTATCATCCCTTATACATGGTGCAAACTCAAACTGCTGACACAACCTTGATTACAGCAGCTTGAATTGTGGGGCTGTAATATAGCTGCACAAAACATTTTCATTAGCATAAATGTCACCTGCAATACAAATCCACTCAAACCGAACACTTGCTGAATTGCAGAGTAATTTTATGTCCTTCAGTTTTAATTTCATTGTTTTCTGATTTATGAAAATATGGACATGACTACAAACAATTTCATTTACCACCCTGAAGAGTCATGTTTTCCTAAAATGATCTGGAAATAGCAGGGGACCGCATTCAGATAGGAGTGGTCTGGGGTAGGTTGAAAAGGAGAGAAGTAAAAGTGTAATGTACCAAGAGTTGTGCTTTTAGAATAAAGAACAATCATGACATTTATAAGAGAAAGATATTTTTGCTTCTGTTCTGGAAAAATACATATCGCCCCTTATAAAGTTTACAACGCTTATAAATGAGGGCATACTTACCTTCCAAAGCAAATGTACATTTTTGCAATTATGTCCATGCCAGGAGCATCATTATTCCCTGCCATTTGCAGGAGGAAATATAGTGTTCCTTTGTTCGTCTTTATTCCCGATGAGAGCTTTCAGGCCAAGTATATGCATTCTCCATTACCTCATTTGAATAAGCCTACTGATTTTTCCTAAAAGATACAAGGAAGATTCTCAAATATCTCTTTTTAGAAAAGAAATGGCTACGTTTTTTAACATTACAAGTGACGGGGGAAATGAAAATATAACTTAATTCAGCCATCCTCTATGTATCAGTCCTGCAGCATTCAAAGACTCCTCAAAGTCTCATTAATGGAACCTACTTATTATTCCATTTATGTGAAGCTATGTAGGTTGACGGCATGAAGACAAAGAGCTGAACAGACACAATGGATGATACTGTCTAATCGTTTCTCTCTGACAGAACATTCTAGAGTGAAAAGATTCATGTCAGATCTGTGCCAAACCCTTTTTTCTGAAGTCTTCCCATTGAATTGATAAACTTCTCATGTAAAGTGTTTCTTTGCTTGTTCTTAAGAGGACAATGAGTATGAGTTACTTAAAAACCTTAAGAACTATATCTCTAAAACATGGCCAATTATTTGTCAAAGGACCCCTTTGTACTTCATAAAATTCTGAAAGAAAGGTGACATTTAATTCAGGTTGTTTAACCATGAAAGGATTTGTCCATACTATGGACATTATCAACTGGTATTCTTATATTCAAAGATTTGTAGTCAGGTGGAAGATGCCATTGTGTACATGGAAATGGAAATGGTCCCATTCATGTACTGTCAAATATAGACTTATGTTAGTTCAGAAGATAAGTTTGCTTGAGGTAGTAAAGCTTTATTTATGATAACAAGTGAATTACAGTAGACTTTCAGTTAACCAGCACCCAAGAGGATTGATGGAGGACAAATAAATATAGTTTCTGGTTGCTTGAGAGTTACTATTAAAAATAAGCTTAACACACTATACCCCATACTATACCATACCATAAACTCTGCATTGCCTTGATATTAATATGGAAATAGAATAATTAAAATCAAATAAAGACAAAGACAAATCTAACTTAATGTAACACAATGTTACTGTTTTACTATATAATATAACCAGCTCTTTATTTAAAGTATAATTTCTTTTATTATTATTTTTGCTTGAGGGTCCTTGAGAGTCCCTTTAAATCACAGTTTTGGCAGGTTTTATAACATTTCAACACATATATTTAGGGAACACAGTTCAAATAATATCCAGGCCCATTTTACCCCATTTGTCAGGATGCAACATAATGTACATCTTTTGTGGCCTTTTCTCCCATCAGCTTGTTAATCAAAATGCCTCCTACTCACCTTCCATACCAGGCTTCCCATAGGAACAACCTTGAAGCTCCTATGCTCCCATAACAGGCCCATACATCTGATAAAATAGACGTATTCCTAGCTAATAAAACTTACAGTAGAAAGTTTTTACTAGGAGTTGACATAGATATGGTCAAACATAGCAGCACCCATCATCCAGTATACATGTACATAGCATGCACAGCATATAAGTGAACAGTTACATAGATACAATGTCATACTGTGCATACAAAAGAGCAATACCATATCCCAAGACCCTAACAGATATGTATTTTACAACTCTAAGCATCTGTCTCTATTGGCAGGCCACCCTTTCATTCCACGCCAAGCAAAGTTAACTTGCTGCTTTGGTTCCTGCACTAGTTAAGCACACCCAGTCTCCTGCTCTTTCACTTGCACATATGGCTCATTCCCCCCTCTCCTCAACCCCATCTCAACACTGCTGAGCAATCTTGGCTCTAAATGTCTTTTTCTCCCTTCTCTTGCAGTAAAGGAATTTCCAGTTGCATGGAAGGGGAGTGCACTTTTCATTTGTATTTTATTCTCACCCCCCCCTCCAGCCCACAACCACATATTCCTGGCCTTCAGCTGCTCTCTGCTGGCCTAGGTGGCTATTTCGTTTGGCATTTTCCTCACCCCTCCACACCCACACATCCTTGCTCCTTGGTCATCATCATGGCTGAATATGATTATTTTCCAGAGGCTTAGCAGTGGGCTCATAAATAACTGCAACGACTTATTCTGGATCTGCATGGATTTTCATATTGAGGACATAGATTTCCAGATGGAAGGTGGTCATTACAAGGATTTGCTTGATATGCCTTGGTCGTGGCATATTCCTTTTTTTCTGCATTGTTACTGCTTCAAAATCTGTAACAGGTGCCAATAAGTGACTCTCCATTTGCTTTTCCCTTTCCCTCCTGAAGTCAAATGGAGCTGAGTCAAGCGGACCTCTAGCAGCTCTGGCAGGGCCTAAGTCAACTTGCCATCCTTCTTCCCCATTATCAACACCAGGGCCAGCCCCACTATGGAGGCCACGTGAGGCCGCCGCCTCGGGCGCAGGTCGCCCATCTGGCCTTTTCTAGCTGGCTAGACTGCAATGGAGGTCCCTCCAGGCCGCAATCGCGCTATTCGCCCTGGCCCCGCCTCCCACGCTGCGTGAGAGGCGGGGCCAGGGCACGCTGGGCGGGAGGCGGGGCCAGGGCGAATAGTGTGGGAGGCTACTCCCGCTCGCCCGTCTGGCCTTTTCTAGCTGGCCAGACTGCAGCGGAGGCGATTGCGGCCTGGAGGGACCTCCGCTGCAGTCTGGCCAGCTAGAAAAGGCCAGACGGGCGAGGGCGCACTGGGCGGGAGGCGGGGCACCGTCAGGGCGGTGCCCCGCCTCGCGCCCAGCCTGACGGCGCCCCCCCGGACCTGCGCCCGAGGCGATTGCGGCCTGGAGGGACCTCCGCTGCAGTCTGGCCAGCTAGAAAATGCCAGACGGGCGAGGGCGCACTGGGCGGGAGGCGGGGCACCGTCAGGGCGGTGCCCCGCCTCCCGCCCAGCCTGACAGCGCCCTCCCGGACCTGCGCCCGAGGCGATTGCGGCCTGGAGGGACCTCCGCTGCAGTCTGGCCAGCTAGAAAAGGCCAGACGGGCGAGGGCACACTGGGCGGGAGGCGGGGCACTGTCAGGGCGGTGCCCCGCCTCCCGCCCATCCTGACAGCACCCCCCCGGACCTGCGCCCGAGGCGATTGCGGCCTGGAGGGACCTCCGCTGCAGTCTGGGCGGGAGGCGGGGCACCGTCAGGGCGGTGCCCCGCCTCCCGCCCAGCCTGACAGCGCCCCCCCCCTGTGCTATTCAGCCTGACAGCCTGACAGCGCCCCCGCCTCCTGTGCTATTCACCCTGGCCCCGCCTCCCACGCAGCATGGGAGGCGGGGCCAGGGCGAATAGCGCAGTAGGCGGGACCAGAGTTGGCCCCGCCTCCCGCGCTATTCGCCCTCACCCGTCTGGCCTTTTCTAGCTGGCCAGACTGCAGCGGAGGTCCCTCCAGGCCGCAATCGCCTCCGCTGCAGTCTGGCCAGCTAGAAAAGGCCAGATGGGCGAGCGGGAGTATTCGCCCTGGCCCCGCCTCCCGCCCAGCGTGCCCTGGCCCCGCCTCTCACGCAGCGTGGGAGGCGGGGCCAGGGCGAATAGCGCGATTGCGGCCTGGAGGGACCTCCGTTGCAGTCTAGCCAGCTAGAAAAGGCCAGACGGGCGAGCGGGAGTAGCGTGGGAGGCGGGGCCAACTCTGGCCCCGCCTCCCGCACTATTCGCCCTGGCCCTGCCTCCCACGCAGCGTGAGAGGCGGGGCCAGGGCACGCTGGGCGGGAGGCGGGGCCGGGGCGCGGGAGGCGGCACCGCTTAACATTGAAAATGATCTCCGGCCGGCCCTGATCAACACCAACCTCTTTTCTCTGTTTAACTCCTCCTGCCCATTCTTGCACCTTTGTCACTTTAAACTCTTCACTACACTTCTCTGCTCCTTCCCTGTTTTCTCAACCCTAGAAACTATCTTATTGTTTGGCCAGGATGAAGTGAGCAGTGTTCCCCTGTCTTTTCTTTCCTGGATGCTGCAGTTTGTAACCAATCTCCTCTCCACACTACTGCTGTTCAAGTAGGTGTCTGGTTGTGGCATCTCCTTGTGACCACACCATCACAGCTACAACTACATTGCAGATTATAAAAAGGAAAATCTATAAGCCTTTAGCCTTCAAGACATCATAATTTTTGTATGTTTGTTAAAATTATTTATCATGTTACAACTGGTCACATCACAAAGCCAGTTACATAAATACAGATAATCTGTAAACAGGAACTCAATGAAATCACTAGTAGTGGTAATATTTCTACTACTATGACTTCTGTTTATATCCTGGATTTTAGCTGATAAATGAAATTTAATGCTTCAATGAAATCCCTAATGCCCAGGATTTTCCTACTCAAAATGTGCATGTGAACAGAGCTATAAATAGCTAGTGCACATCCAGTATGTTCAGAAACATTGTATTACTTCATGTTGCATTTTTAACATCCTCTCAAAACTTCATGGTTTATGTCCATGTAGAGAAAAATCCATATTTTCACATAAAATAAATCTGTACTATATGAAGGTGAAATCTTTAGCCATTCTTGGATTGTAGATTTGCTTTTCTTCTAGCACAATAACATGATTTAGCCATTTCAAAGGTCCAGTTTTATCTCTTCTGTCCGTCTTTGATGTGTACAGAGCCATGTCTAAGTAACAACTCAAACAAGTCAACAGGAAAGTAGACTCAAGCTCCTGTTACTGGAGCTATTGTGGTTGTCAAAGTACATTTTGTGTGACACATCTTAATTAGCCTGCTGCCGTTGCAGAACAAATGCCCTGCATTTATGGATGTGCTGTAGAGCCAGTTCCACATGCTGAATTATTTTAACTACTTATGTGTGAAAATTAACAATCCTGTACATTCAGCATGTTAGGGTTACCTGAAGGGCAAAAACGAACCGCATTAGACCATTATAATTGTACATTTTTGTGGCGTGAATGGCAGACACACAAAAGAATAACCTCAAGGTAGAAACAGCTTGCTAGGTTACAAAGGACTGTTATTTCAAGCTTTGACCTTCACGGGGGAAAGGGAGTTATGAGATGGGGCATTTTAAAGATACCTACAAAGGGATTCTTTGGATTATTACTTTCTTTTTCCAATCATGCAAATGCTGTGAAACTGCAACCACTCATTAATACAGCCTTATTCAATGCCTGATAGGAAGAAAGATGTTATTTACACCTGGCTCTTTGTTCTCTGCTCACTCTAACCCAATCTCTATCAGTAAATTAACAGGGTGAAATTGGGTAGCCATACATAGTGTGCTATAACTGAAAAAAAATCACTCTTTGCTCTAACTATTGTTTTCACCTTTTGTAACAGCAGCAGAGAGTGAGAAAGCCCTACTTTTTGGTGGAGTTGATCAGTCTCTGTATGAACTTCAAATGGTGAGAGCTGAAAGTAATACGTTTAGCACCTTACTCCAGTTAAGTATTGATAAGGTTTCTTGAGTCCTGCTGACCAAAGTTGGCGCTGGCAGCTCTGTGTTCAATGTTGTTGTTTTTGGCCACCTTGATTGCTTTGAATGAATCAATCAGTAAGATTTGCCTAAAATAAGGCCTGGTGGGTGGTCAGGGACTTTGCAAAAAAAAAGTTTATTGGACTCTGTGTGGTGTATGTGTTTGACTTTAAGTCTCCTATCAATTTAGAGCAATCACACACATTTCATAAGGTTTTCTTAGGAATACTCAGAGGTGGTTTGCCAATTCCTCTCTCAGAAATATAGCCTACAGCACTTGGCATTCTCAGTATCTGTGGATAATTTTCTGAATAGGCAATTCAAAATCTGGAGCAAAAGCCAAGAGCTGTGTAGTGGATGTGAGGCAAAAGATGGTGGTTTGTAACTACACACACACACACACACACACACAGAGCTTGTTATGCTTTTAACTCTTTTTAAGCTGGTTTAATTTGACAGATTGTCCAGTCTGCTTATATTATTTTTGTTTTAAAATTTGAATTGCTTCAAATTGTTCAAATTGATTTTACTTTTATGCTGTCTCAAGATAATTATGAACATTTGAATCAAAAATAAGGAAATAAAAACTACATGAATCTAAAGCATAGTTTAAAAACATAGTTAAAACATATAATGAGACATGGCATCATCCTATCAGTCAAAGCCCTCCTCAAAAATAACTGAGTGTAGATAGCACAAACCAGTCAAAATAAAAATATTTTTAATTGGGAACAGATATGAGCATAGCCCTCTCTATTTTATTCCAACAAAAATATACCTCTTATAGGGCTGTCAGAATATAGACTCTGGGCCTATAAGTTCAGTTTTTGTGGGTCATCCTCAAGTCAGAGACAAAGGTGCACTGTGACAGATCCCTTTCCCAGGCTAGACCCAAATCTCTAACCCTTTACCCAGACTAGACCCAAACCTCCAACTCAATTTACCCTTAGTCCCTTTCTAGATTGGGTTGCTGAGCCTCTGGGTAACCCCTTAAATGTAGAATTGTGGCTCTGTTGTTCTGTTGATTTTATAGTTTGAGTTTGCATGGCTTGACTCCAGTTCAGGATTGACAGAGTCAGAGAGTGTTAAAACAGCAACAGAGGTTTGTTAAATACAGTAGAACAATGTACTAACCGCATTCTATCCCTTTTTTCATTTTCCCTTTTCTTCAAATCCAAACTCTTGTCTCTATCACCTCAAAGTCCTCTCTGTGTCATCTTCAAATCCTCTTGGTTCCAGTTCAAACCCTCACCAAATCTGCCTAGTCTAGTGCCTCTTTCACATGGACATTCTCCAATTTCAATGGCATCCGCTCCAAACAAAACAAAAGGGCTGTTTGAAAATTTCCAGTTCAGCTGGTAGAGTTGCAGATTGCTACAATTTGCAATGCTTAATTCATTGTTTGCTGTGATTTACAAAGGCTCTCCAAGGGGTGTATGCATTTATTTAGTTAATCACCCCTTTCCCTCCCATTTGTGGTAGTGTTAGAGCATACCCTTTGCTCTATCCTGCTCAGCTTCCACCTTCTGGCTAAAAACAAATAAACAACATTAAGTTACATTATCTCAACTACTAAGTAAATGAGAAAGAGTAACACCAGAGCTTTCCAAACCCTTTGTGTTGGTGACACACATTTTAGACATGCATCACTTCCCCATCACTGTTGTGACTGCGCCTTCGGGGATTATGGTTGATGGGGATGGAATTCGAAGAGGAAGAAAAAACCCTCATGATGAGGGTTCACTGGAGGAGTTGCGCAGGAAGCGACTTAGAGAGCTATATGGGGGATCGTCTGAGGAAGATTCAGATGGGGAGATGGATGCTGAGGAACAGGTGGTGGCTGGGGAAGCAGGCACTGAATGGGCACAGCCACCGGAGATGTCTGGGGATTTGGGGTCTATGGATATTTCTGAACCTGGGGTTTCTGCAGGAGCTGATCCCAATTGGGATGCTTGGAGAAGGGAGGATGGTTCTTTAAGTGTTCATGGGGCTAAGTGTGGGCAGGATGATTGGGACTCCGACGAATTGCTAGGTACTCCAGATCCACGAGCTCTAGCTGTGTGGAGCTCAGACTCTGAGTAGATTTGGGACACCTTGTGTTTGGGTGTGAGTGTTTGGTCACCCAGGAGGAAGGAGAATAAAATGGGAATGTTTGGCCACTGCACCTTGCGTGTGGCAAGGTGTTGCTGAGGCGCCATTGGGATCTCTGTGTTTCCATGAAGACTGGACTTGGACTATGATTTGAATCTGCTGTTATCACCTAGCTTGGCTCTCGCTGTGTCTTATCGTGGACCTGTTTTGGAAGACTGCACCCTCTTCAGACCTTGGATCGGAATTTGACCTTGCTACTGCCTTCGCCCTGTGATTGATGACTACTATCGGCTTTTGACTTCTGGCTTGCTCTTTGGACACCGCTGTTATCTCCTGACCTGACCTTGGAATCCCGGACGATGTCTTTTCACCATCCTTTTGGAGCCTTCGGCTTTATCCACATTGTGGAAGCAGTCTACTGCATTCTTAGTTTGTTTGTTTGTTTCCTGACCAATTTGGTGTTTTCTTTTGGGAACTGTTCCTTTGAAAACTACAGAGCCGGCTGGCAGGGCTTGGACTCAGAAAGTGCAGTTTGCACTAAGTTTGTTTAGCTTTGTTTTTACCTGCTTGTGTTGCTGATTTATATTTTTGTTTGAACTGCTCTTGAAGCACTGATAGTGAAGTGTTTCAAGGTTTTTTCTGTGTTAACATTACTTTTTGGCTTATCTGCTGAATAAACTCTATTTTTGTTCGCTAATTGGCGTCTGACTCTTGACAATCACAATTCAATTTTACTAGCAAACCAGAGGTTAAACCAGCCTTTTTGAAAAGATACAGACATATACATAAATTATAATAATGGAATGTGTGGGGACACAACATATCATGTGTAAATCCTTCATTGATATTTTTAAAAGATGTGATTTATTGCTTATTTCACATAAACTCAGAAGTTTCTTATTACATTTACCTACATACTGCAGCTAACAGGCTAACATGTCATGACACACCATTTGGAACGTTTGAAGAACTTTCTAACTTACTAATTTCATCTCACTCTGGGAACAGTGCATTTACCTACAATTTGTCTCTTCCCTTCCAAACTAGGGGTTGTTTCAAGTTTTGGCCTGGAAATCTCAGGGCCCTGGATCATCTGAACGGCACCCTTAACATCCTAGAATAGCAAAAGGTTTGAGGTAGCTGATAAAGAAGAAGTATCATAGCATATAGATAAAAAGTACATAAAAATGCAATCATGCTACAATAAACACTAAGATACTATTACCTACAAGGAGGCACAGCAACAAGCATCAGAAACACAAAATGATAGGAACAGCTATAAAATCCTATCACAACAACAGTAAAAATCCACCAAACCTCACTAAAATCACTCATAACACTTGGTAAGAAAAAAAAAATCTCAGTCCATAACACTGCTGTGGAAACACTGCTCTCTGGGAATACAGTGAATTTGCTGGATATTGTAGGAGTGTGCATTTGCTTCCAAAGTGCTCTGCCTATATATGTAGAAAGAAACTTAGTATTTTAAAGACATTCTCATCTAAAGAAAATTCAGTCATATAGAGATATTGTGGTAGTTCCCCCCCCCCAAAAAAAATTATTTCAGCCATATTTATCTGCAATCTTTCCCCATACAGATCTTTTTAAGCAGGGATGAAGCCTGAAGTTCTTTACCTGCAGGAGTAAGTCTTGTACTGTTACTTTGTGTGAACCTCACTTCCCCAAATAAATACTGCAAAACTTGCTATCCTTGCTTTTCCCATTCAGAAATATCAAGCAGAAGCTTCCAGGTTGTGAAAAGCCAACAGCATCTTCATGGCCAACTGGGCTTATCTATCCTCATACATCTAAAAACTAATTGTATTGATTACTTTCCTACAGTTTTAAATTGTAGGTAGTTTTAAAATATGAAACTACAGGATAAATGTTGATTTATAATATAATTTTAACTGCATTGTGTAAACTAGAGGGGCATTAGCATTATGTGTGTTCTTTATGTCTTTCTGCCCTTCAAATGAGATGTTGCATGTATCTATAAGAGCACAGAAACTAATGGGGCCGGGCTGTGGCGCAGCTGTTGAGCAGCTGCCTTAAATCACTCTGACCATGAGGTCATGAGTTCGAGGCCAGCCTGTGGCGGGGTGAGCACCCGTCAATTAAAAATAAAAAATAGCCCCTGCTCGTTGCTGACCTAGCAACCCGAAAGATAGTTGCATCTATCAAGTAGGAGATAAGGTATCACTTATAAAGTGGGGAGGCAAGATTAACTAATTTACGACCTGGAATGAGGAAGTGCCGTCAGTGTGGATGATGAAGCAGCTGCTCCCCCCTGTGGCCAGAATCGAACATCCCCTCAGAAGAAGGTTAACTTGCCTCTGGGTGTGTCTCTCAGTCTCTGTTTGATGTGTTTATGGGCATTGAATGTTTGCCCTATGTGTGTTATAATGTGATCCGCCCTGAGTCCCCTTGGGGGGGAGAAGGGCGGAATATAAATACTGTAAATAAATAAATAAATAAATAAATAATGTTAAAAACAGCAATAATTTCACCCAAATTTCCATCTCTGTTGGATGTCCATGTATATCACAAAGGCAACCTTTCCAGAGCTTAGCACATCTGAGAGAGTATCTACACTGTAGAATTAATGTAGTTTGACACCACTTTAACTACCATGGCTCAATGCTATGGAATTGTGGGAGTTGTAGTTTTACAAGGTCTTTAGCCTTCTCTGCCCAAGTTCTGGTGCCCCATTAAATGCCAAATCGCAGGATTCCCTAACACTGAGCAATAACAGTTAAAGTGGTTTCAAATCACATTAATTCTACAGTGTAAATACACCCTTGGTCTGGACAGAGCTTGGATAAGAAAATATTTTAGAACCCCTTGAATGTGATCTTGAAGTAAATTGTTCCAAATTCGTTGAAGTAGTTCTAGGGATATTTAAAAAAAACAAAAAAAAAACCAATAACACAGGATGATTGTCCCAAATCATCCTGTGGGAATTCCTAGCACCTACAGCAACTTGCATTCCCAGCATCAGAGTGCATTTTTAACATGGTGTTGTTAATTTAAAAAAAAAAATCCAAGGAACTTCATATTTACATTACATTTTTAAAACTATTTTAGAACACAGTTCCATTTTAAATAAGGCATGACTCTTCATGAGTAAAGAGAACGAAGATATCTACATGCTGATGAGCCAAGAGACCTACAGTGGCATGATAAATGAACAATGGTTGGCCATCTTGGCAATAATGTCATCTAGTTCCTTGATCCTACTTTCCCCATCATCTTTTGCAAGATCTAAAAGGGAAAAATGATCAAGTTGTGTAGCAAAACAAAGAGGCACTGACCAGAAAAACACTCACTTCTTGGCACTTGTCTGCAAGAGCCCCCTGTGTTTCATCCTTATTGAAATATGACAAATACAATAGATCGTTTTTCCTATGTTTGTGATTCAGATTTTTTCTCTGTCTACTGCATGTAGCATAAGGCAAACTTAACTCCATCTCTTAGGTCTACAAGAGCCATATCATAAAGTATTGAGATAGCAGATATCCATACCAACCTTGTTCTTTATTGCTGCAGTTTAAAAAGCAACGGAGGATGGTAGGTTACACCTTCAATAGAACAAATTGATCTCTAAACTGGAATATACATGAGTACTAAAATAGCTATTTTTAAAAGAAAAACCTTTGACTTTTCAAATGTCCAAAAATGTGATCGTTCAGATATGATCCTCTGCTAATTCAATACAATTCACAGGGCCCTTAGTCAGAAGGCATGAAATGGCTTGTGATGTTTCCCTTCTTCCTTCAGTGGATAGTTTATAGAGACATCAGTAAAATAATATATTTTTCATTACTGTGAACAGGTGAAGCAAAGGCCCAATGAGCAAACTTTCATTTCTTGGGTTGGTAGATTTTCAAGAAAGGTTTTATAACATATGTATTATTTGCTGTGGATTTCTCCTGTGTTTGGTAAAAGAGGTGGGATGGCGATAATTATTTGAGGCTGTCATCCATCCAAGTAATTTACTGCCTAAAAATGTCACTGCCTTTCTTTGTTAACATTTACATGAGTTTCACAAGTCACCCAAATTGCTTTTTTAACATTTTGCAGTAAGTTCACCCATGTTATGAGGTTTCTGCTCTTGTCGTTGTTAGAAAGACTTCTGAGAAAAAGTTAAGGAGTTTGACCCATTTTACTTTAATATTTGTGTTGCAAGGTAAGAGCTGAATAAATAAGCAGCAAAAACTTTTAAAAACCTAGATAGCAGATTGTCAATGACTCTCATTTGACAGAGACAAGTACATTTCAAATTCTGAAAGTAATGCAGGTGGGGAGAAAAAGATCCATTCGATATTTCTCTCTGAAATATTGACACATTAAGCCCCTCCAGAGTTTGTTCCTCCTGCATGATTCATCTAAAAGAATCGAAGGTTATGCTCTGATATTTTTATTTCATAATCTCTACTCGAAACCCTTTGCTCTACTAATTTCACCTTGGCAAAGTTCAGGATCAATATTTCTGGTTACATCCATTTATAGCTTCTGTGTGCAGAAGCAGGAATGGTTATTATTCATATTAATTTTGTTTTGGAGCACACTTGAAATTTTCAAAAGGATCTGTTCTTTGAAATTCTCAGTTTCTGGGAAATTAAACTTATAGTCAAGAGAAATTGATTCCTTTATAGTGCCCACTCTCATTATTCAAAAGACTTAGAATTTTACAACCCTTTTAACATTGGAAAGTATGGCATATCAACTGTAAATTCAAATGGCCATCCATCTGGAGGTTTGTTCATGGTTTACTGAAACCTTTTCATAGGCCTTCTGAACACTATGTTTTCATTTTTCATTGTGTGCTTTATGCTTCCATTGATGAGGAGAGTAATATTTTCTTCATTTTATGTTTACTAATGCTATATGATTTCTGCACAAGAAAAAATAACCTTAAAACATGAGTTCTTTTAGAAAATCCAGTTTATTCACCCTAATAAAATTTTAAAGTAATGTAATCTGACTAGAAAGTAAGAGGATTTCCTTCCCTTCCCTTCTCCCTCTACTCTCCTTCACTATTTCAGAAAAAAATAATGACAACTATATAGGCTCTGCAGACTCTCTCAACCAGAGAAGTCAGCCATAGCAGAGCACTTGATGAACCAACCTGGACACATCATATGATTTGAGAACACAGAAATGCTGGGCCACTCTAAAGACTACCATGTTAGACTACACAGAGAAGCCATTGAAATTCACAAGCATGTGGACAATTTCAACAGAAAGAAGAAAACCATGAAAATGAACAAAATCGGACTACCAGTATTTTAAAAACTCTAAAATCAGGACAGTAAATATAGAACAACACTCTGAAAACAGGGGAATTCCAGACAGGAAACAATTAGGGCCAGTTAACACCTCCCAACAAAGGATTCCCCCAGGCAAAAAGCAGCCAGGCTTTGAAGCTGCAAGACTATTCAAGGCTACTCAAGCTGGCCAATTGCACCATCATACTTGCCTCAAACAGGTTCTTTCTCTCACCCTGGACATTGCCGAGATATATAAACTCCACTTGCCTAGTTTCCAACAGAACTCACAACTTCTGAGGATGCCTTCCATAGATGTGGGTGAAACGTCAGGAGAGAATGCTTCTGGAAAATGGCCATACAGCCTGGGAAACCCACAGCAACCCAGTGACTTCAGCCATGAAAGCCTTCATCAACACATTGAGTTCATGATGCAAATACAGTTGAATCTCAATTAAGCTCAGCTAGACTCAATCAAAAGCAAATGGTTGAAAAAACAAACTCTTATAGCTTGTGTGTTTTTACTTTTGACATGTTTACCATATGATGTTATTTGACCACACGGATCCTGGTTTTTCATATGAAGAAAGTTGGAGAGCTTGCCTCAAAAGTTTTAAACCCCTTTGCTTCATGAGAACTATATTCCCTCTTAAGATCAGCCCCTCCCCCCTCCCAAACTTTTTAAGCAAAGGGTTCATGGTCCCTCAGACTAAAAAAACCTCTAGTTTTTCAAACTATAGTTTGAAAAAAACATGGACACAAATTCCTATGCACGCTGCACATATCTTATTTGTAGTACAAAAAACATGAAAGAACAATACAATATTTAAAATGAAGAACAATTTTAACCAACATAATCTTATCAGCAATTCAATGAGAAGTGTGGGCCTGCTTTTGGCTGATGAGATAGTCAAGTCAATTCGTACTGTTGTTGTTGCATACCTTCTGTAAAAAGCTTTCAGCAAGTTCCCAATACCAAGTTAGGCTCCCCGGAAAATAATGATGTTCAAATTCTATCTCTTCTTGTAATTTAGCTGAAAAGGTAATCAGTCTGCTACTAGGTTACCCTGTTCTTAAAGTATTCCCCCAGATTTATTTCTTATTCTCATGGCAATTCCCGGCTGGGCTAACTTAGTGGTAATAATTGGCTCTCTTCCTGCTATCTTAATGATGACCTATGCTATCTTAGCTGGCTTTTAATGGTTTAAAATTTCATTATTTAATTGTTATTATTTAAATTACTTGTTTTAACTTTGTAATGTATTTCATTGCTGTTGTTTATATTTTTTTACTTCTATATTATACAGGCATTGAATGTTTGCCTTATTATGTTGGAAGCCGCCCTGAGTCCCCTCAGGGAGATAGGGCGAGCTACGAATAAAATTATTATTATTATTATTATTATTATTATTATTATTATTATTATTATTATTGGGAGATTTCCTGATTAGCATAAGAGTCTTCCCTTCCCTGATTTGTTATTTTTGATTTCTATAAGTACACCTGATGTTATTTATTTTATTGTTTATGATTTGATATGTTTGTTGCGTTATGCAGGCATTGAATGTTTGCCAATTTTCTGTTGTAAACCACCCTGAGTCCCCTTGTGGAGATAGGGCAGGATAAAAATAAAGTATTATTATTATTATAAACTTTCCCAAGACAGTCCTCTCTGACGACTAAAATAATAATTAGTTTATGTTATTGAGGATGGTTGGACATTAAAAAGAATACCGGGCACGTGGTTCCCCCCCCCCCCATTCTTTTTAATGATGCAAGCCTAAAAGAGCCACACTAGGTTGATTCTCTTCTGTTAATTCAACAATTGATTCAGTGGGTCTAGCTGGGAATACCCAATAGATTTTAGGTATTTAGGATATTGTTGGAGTACAACTTCTATCTGCATTAACCAACACAAATAATGTAAGAGATTATAAGAGTTGGAGTCACTAGACTATAAGTCATCACTGGATGCTTTTCAGCAGTATCTGGAGAGCCATGCATTCTCTATTCATCCCTTAGGGTTTTTTATGAATATATAGGTTTCACAGTGAACCATTGTGACTGTAATTATCCAGACTAGAGGGTACATGCATGCATTATATCAGACTTCTCCGACTAGGTTCCCAGGAGAGGTTTGAGGCTTCAGTTCCTGCATAGTCCCAACCAGCCTTGCCAATAAACAGGAATATTGGACACTGCAATCCCAAACAATGGGAAAACAACATGTTTTTGCACGAGGTTCTGGATGAATGGATTTAATTATATATATGTTTTAAGTTTTTATAATGCATTTTAAATAGTGTTATTAATTGATTTATATGTACTGTGTTGATTTTATAATTATGTTTTTGGGCATTAAATTTTGCCAATCTCTGTGAGACGCCCTGAGTCCCCTTGGATGAGAAGGGCGGGGTACAAATGCTGTAAATAAAAATAATAAATAATATTAGGTAGATTGACTGATAATTTGCTAGATCTCTCTTGATATGCCTGACTTATCCATAGTGCTGACATCACATATTTAGTAATGTTGAATGAATGCAGCATATTCAAAAAAATATGTGGTAATAATGAGTTAGTTTCTCAAGACTGGGTCCAAACAGCCACTACAAAGAACTCAGCTGGACAATAGCAGTTCCTAACAGGGTCTACAAGAATATATACACACACACACACTGCAGAATACACAAAATACAACAAGATGCATAACAAATAAAACAATAACAAAATAAGTTCACAAACAATAATTGCATAAAATAACATACAACCCTACTGGTTAAAATCCAACAATGCAGCAAAGCTGCAGGTATAACAGGATGTGAACGGTATTAGTCCATAAAGTGCTAAAAGAATCAATTACTATGGCCACAGGTTTAGTGAGTAAGGTGCTAATCATGGTTCAAAGGCTTGCTCTTAAAACCATGTCTTCAGTTGTGTCCAGAAATCTTGAAGAAAGGGGGCTAACCTGATCTCTATTCCAAAGCTGGGGAGCCAACACCGAGAAGGCCCACACTCTTGTCCCCACCAACTGCACTTGAGATGGAGGTGGGACCAAGAGAAGAACCCCCCTGGTAGAAGCTCAAGACGGCTCATAAAAGGGGATGCGGTCTCGAAGATAGATTGGACCCAAAATGTATAGGGCTTTATGGGTAATAACCTGAACTTTGAATTGGGCCCTGAAACTTGTTGGTAGCCAGTGGAGCTGTTTTAATAGGGGTGTAGTATGCTCCCTATAACCAGCCTCAGTTAGTAATCTGGCCACCAACCTTTGAACTAATTGCAGTTTCTGAGCCATCTTCAAAGACAGTTCCCACATAGAGTGCATTGTAGTAGTCCATTCTAGATGCAACTAAGTCGTGGACTCCTGTGGCCATGTCAGGCTTTTCAAGGTATGGTCGCAGCTGGCGCACAAGTTTTAACTGTGCAAAGGCCCTCCCAGCCACCACCAACACTTGAGCATCAAGCATCAGCATTGAGTCCAGGATGACAACCAGACTGCGGACCTGTGGACCAGGAAATGATTTCTGTAGATGTTTAAAGAAAAACAAAAATGAAACTGAGAGCGATTCCTTATTCAGGTGAAATTGGAAAGTTGTACATTTAAAACAAGAGAGCATATACTCCAGTTAGCCATGCTTTTCCCTACCCTCAGGAAACGTTTTTAACCAAACAAAAACTGTAATCTGTTCTTCACTACAGTTCATTCAAGTGACTTTTTTACCTTTTTGTTTTTGAAGTGATACATAATATTTATATATTCATCTGACTAACCAAAGTGCAGCATCAACAGTATAAATAATTCTATAGCATGCTGCATATATAACGGTTTAATTTAAAGTTCAGGGTGAAGAATGATCATTCAGCTTTGAAGAGGCTACCATTTGTTTTACTACTGCTCTGTGCAATCGTTAAAAGGACTCTGCTAAAAAGGGCTGTACATGGTATCAGCATAACAAGTGGATTTCAGGTTTTAGTACATTACAAGAACTATTGTGAGAAGATGTAGAGACCAATGCAAAAGGATAATGAGGCTAATAAATCTCTCAGATTATGATTATTACCAGAAATATTTTTGAGGATATCTTCTAATTAAAAGTTGTTATAGGTTCTCAGTCAGAGAGCAACTAGCTATTGAAATGTATTCAGTGAAATCTTTAAGAAACTGTGCTAATTGCTGTGGTCCTAAGAACCTTTTCCAGATGGAAAAAAGTCCCTTTGATCTCAGTAAACAAACACATCTATCATTGGACTAAAATGGTACTTCTCAAGGCATCTATTTTAGGAGACCAGCATTTTTTCCTTATTGTGCCAGATAACTGTAGCATATTTCCACACATTAGCATCAATTGTTTCTTTATTCCTAGAAAACTCAACAGGGCCTGACAACCAATAGCTTTATTGACCACCACTTTGAATAGCACTGCACTATAGAATCCCAATCTATTATGCATTCAGGCACAAAAAAATCAGGTTAAGGGATTATTAAGGGATTTTTTTTAACACCCTTCCCTAATCTGGTGCCGTCCAGATGGGGTGGCCTACATCTAACACCTATGCTGGTTGGGGATAACAGAAGTGCAATCCAAGACATCTTGACAGAACGTAGTATGGGAGAGATTTCTGAGAGTAAACAAAACCACTCACTTGAAAATATATACTACTTCTGTAGTATATATATACTACATCAGTACTTCTGATGTTGAAATACTAGTTCAGTTTCACCTGTCTTGCAGACATCCAACAAGTCTAGATATCACAGACAGCATTCTGAAAATTCAGGGTCCCTTCCCTAAAGTTCATGTATATACTTGGGAATACAAAAGGGTATTAAATTTTAATTGAAGACCACCATCACAAAACTCTTTAAAAGAATCCATCTAAGGGATGGATGTAAGTTAAAACAAAATGCTCACCAAATAAAAGATTGTTCTGTTCGATCATGTAAATACACAGGAAACTATGAAAGTAATAAATTACACTTTAATCAAATGATACAATGTAGTGTACAGAATACAAACTTTTCCTCCATCCCATTATGGTAAGATGCAAAACAAAACAGTACAATATAATTTTAAAGCGCTTGAAAAGTTAGTAAAATAGAGAAAAACAAATTAATAACATGCACCCACAGAGTAACTGGCTTAGATCACTTTTTCTTCAGAACACACACATCACCATATAACGTTCAGAAATCAAGAGGTCTTGGGAACAGTGGCATTGAAGTTACAACTGACACTTGAAAACATTACATTTTGGTCTATACCTCTCAGAAATCCATCCTGTAATATGTTGTTTGAGAGATTCTGAGAGGCATTATTCAAAAATATATTATTTTCTGCATAAGATAACTCATCATAATGAACTGAACTCAGTGGCCTTAGGCATGTCTAACTCTGTACTGGATGTAGGCTGAGGTCATTATAAATTTAAGACTAAATCCAATTCCTAATCCAATCCAAAATAAAATGGATACATTGGATCAATTGCTGAATGCCAAATCAAGGTATGTATAAATCCCTTTGGTTCAATGGTCTAATCCACCGGTTCTCAAAGTGTACATTGCAGAGCCCTTGGGGTTCCACAAAGCATAATGAGAGGCTCCGCACTTCCCTCCTTCCTCCTCCAAGCTTTCCTTCATCTTTCCTCCTCCTTCCCCATCTCCTTCACCCCCAAACACCTTTTTTCCTCACCTCCCTTGATGTCAGAAGCCTTTTTTTGCTCACCTTCCTTACCACCTAGATATTTCCCCCCTCACCTTGCTTGCTTTCAAAACGCTATTTCCTTCCCACCGCACAGGGAGTGCTTTGATTGTTCTTTTACCGCATTGCGGAAGGGAGTTGAACTGAATGGCTCTTAGGGTTTCTGCTGCTATTATTATTATTATTATTATTATTATTATTATTATTATTATTATTATTATTATTATGCCCATCTGTTGGGGGTGCTTTGATTGTGCTTTTCCTGCATGCCAGTAGGGGTTTGGACTTGATGGTCCCTGGGGTCATCCACTGAAATACTGTTAAGTTTATGTTGGTTAAAATTGTTCATTTCAAATATTGTATTGTTCTTTCTTTCCTTTTTCTCTCTCACTACAAATGAGATATATGCAAGAATTTGTTCATTTTTTTTCAATTAGTTCATACAAACACTCTCCATCCATCTACCCAGCCCAACTTCCATGAGAAACGTTTGCTCCAAAAAGGGCTCCATAGCTGAAAAAGTTTGAGAACCCCTCGTCTAATCTATCTAAGACCAGCACTTGGAATTTGCTCTTAAGGACTAACACCAAAGCACTAGTTATTAATAGAAGAGGCCTCTGCTGTAGATCATCACAGGAGGCATCCAGTTCATAATAACTCCCCCCTCCAGTTATGACAGTTTAAAAGGATCTTTTTAATGCATATATGGGTTCAGACACTGGAAAAACTGTTCGATCCTTGGCATTTTATTGCTTTTAAATAGTCTCTTTTGTTCTTTAGTTGACAGTTTTCACAATCACTCACCATTGTGGTATCAGAAACACCTGCACTGAGATATTGTCCTCCATCTGAAAGTCATGTAACTGGCAACACCATTAGGGCATTTTGCAATGCATCTCTGGAGAAATAAAGTCCTCCAGCTTCCAGAACAATAAAACAATTCAACTGGCAATTGTGCACACCTGATGTGTAGACCTTGTAGTTCACTTTCATATTAATGTGCATAATATTATAGCTAACTAACTTAACAGTACAGGTCATATCACGGAATAAGTTAGGCTTGGGCAATTTACATGTTATTCCACTAAAAGTGGTTCAGCTCAATTTCTGCACCTTGTCCATTAATGGATCAACTTCTCTGACTTCTAAAGTGCCACTTTTGTACCCACTTGTGTGCAGAGCTGGAAAAGTCATTGTTCAGAAAAGTCATACATGTGTTTATCTATCTGTGTCTGGTACCTGTAGTTAAAGAAAATGCTTAAGTTTTCCGAGCTCTGCTTCTTTGTAATTTCTTAACCCTAAGCTCTAAGTCAGAACCAAAAAAAGAGAAAACGGGGAGGTGCTTTTCAAACACTGGTGTAGTGTAATGTTTAATGTATACGATATTATTAAGTGGATTAGAAATGAATTAAGTGGCTTTAAAAGCTTTCATGTATTTTCCCTGACCAAATAAAAAATAGTAAGAGAGTTACTATTTTACTCTTCTTTTAGTTGAGATGCTGTGAAGCTGAGAGGTAAAGATTCTTTCAAAATGACCAAAACTAATTTTGGTTACTGAGTTGGGCTATGGGGTCCAATTAACAAAAAAAGGGGTATGTGAGAGCTTCCAGCTCAATCTCACCATATTCCTGTATGGCCTGTCCCCAGATGTAATCTCCACCAGCACCAGGATTGAAATTGATTTTGAGTTCACCTAGGAGAAAAGAAGATCGTGGAAGAAGAGCTTGTAGGAATGCTGAACATTCCCCACAACAGTCCTTCTGATTTTAAATCAGAGATACACCCTGGCACTGCGCTTCACATATAACTTCACATATGCATTAAAAGAAAAAGATCTTAAAAATAAGATGGAAAACCTCTCTCTCTTTTTTTTCATTTAGAAACCCAAGCTCCAATGATAAAAATAATTTCAGGAGTCAGATTTTAGCACATGATGAAGGTAAGGAACCTTCAAAATGAAGGACATTCATTACTTTGAGAACTTTGGATATTGGGCAAGGTATTGGTAGTTCAATAAATAACTAAAAGAAATGAAGACAGAGTAGGCATTATCAAAGTAAAAAGTTTGGGAGGAAACATTTGTTTTTGTTAGCTATTTTCAGGTCAACTGCAATTTATAGCAACACTACAAATGAGAGAATTCTAAGTTTTCCTGCCATTAACAACACTGTTCATATCTTGTAGGCTCGGGGGCTTAGCTTCCTTAATAGAGTCTATCCATCTGGAATGTGGCCTTTCGCTTTTCCCACCACCTTCCACTTTTCCCAGCACAATGGTCAAAGTATGACAATCTTAGTTTAGTCATTTTGGCTTCTAGAAAGAGTTAAGGTTTGATCTCCTCTATGGCTCATTTATTTATCTTTTTAGCACACTAAAAAGTATCTGTGGAACTATTTTTCAGCACCACATTTCAGATGAATTTATTTTCTTCATTTACGTTTTCTTCACTATCCAGCTTTCACAACCATACATAGAAATTGAACATATGTTCACATGGACTTTCCTAACTTTAGCATTTAATGATATATCTTTACATGCTAGAGTCTTGCCTAGTTCCTTTATAATTGCTTTTCAAGACTTAGTCTCCTAACCACTTCACTTTTCATTCTCATTAATGAATGAGTCAAGGTATGGAAAATCAGAGAATGAAGACTGTTTCAATGTCTTCATTCAATGCTTTAAAGTTATACAAATAATCTGTGGTCATTATTTTTGTTTTCTTAATATTCACCTGTAAACCTGTTTTTCCACTTTCTTCTTTGCCTTTCTTTAGTAATAGTTTTTGCTATTTTCAGCGAGCATTATGCATATCTTAAATAGTTGATTTCATGCTGACCCACTTGCAAATTTAAAACCATTCCATTTATCCGTATGCTGTTCTAATGTTAGCCTTCTGTTCCGAGTACCGGTTATATAGGACAATCAATAGTTATGACACATGCATTTCTTTAAGAGTATTGTGAACTCAGTCCCGTGATCAGGAACTTGGTTTAAATAAACAACAAGAGTGTCAACTAAACTCAAGAGTCTGATATCATAGAAGCCAAATTCAGGAGTCCTTTGAAGTCAAGCCAGAATAACATTAAGTACAAACCACAAACAGAGAAGTACAAATCAATGCTGAGATCCAAAGTCCACAGAGCTGAAGTCAAAAGCCTTGAAGTCAAGCAGATGAAGCAAATGAATTGGGTCAGAAACAAATGAGTCAGATAACAAAAGTCAATGTCACAGTCCAGGGTCAGAAATGCTATTTTGTCAGAAGAGCAGCAGAGTCAGGTTTCAAGAAAGAAACAATAATGAAGCCGAGGTCACAATCCAGAGTCAGAAAAGCTGGTTGTCAGAGTCCAGAAGTCCAAAAGCAAGGAGTCACTGAAATCAAACCAAAGGGCAGCAGAGCTAGGTCTGAAGATAAGAATACAATAAATGTTGTCTGCCAACCAGAGTAACTATATTGCTTTTTATCTTGAGGTCTCAGCTGCTGCTTGATTAATCATCCCTTCTCAGCTAATCTCTGAGATCTGTGATACCTTTCCTGTTCCATGCAATGATGTGGAGTTAATTTGTTCCCAACTTTGAAATCCTCTCATTTCTACATGCTGTGGAGATGGAGTCCCATGCTGCGGAAGTAGAGTCTCATGAGAAACAATCCACGGGAGTCCGTCTTTGAACTGTCTTTGAAGTGTGTAGAAACTGAGGATGAAAATCATCTGATGAAGTCCTTAGTCTGAGCCTTAAAGGATCTAACCAAAATAAGTCCTCAGAATTCTCAATGCACAGGTAATTAGAATTTGGACTTAAATTTGGTGAGTTCCTGCACACTGACATCAGAGATACCCACTTTCTCTGCCTTAAGCTACTTCTTTTTTCTCACCTTGAACCAAACTTCTCAGATAGTTCATATTATCCTATAAAACTTTGAAGATCATTGGTTCTGACCTTCAGAGCTTGATGCCATGCCTCAATGATTAGCAATTCTGGGACTAAGAAGAGGGAAAACATAAGAGGCAGACATTTAATACAAGTATCTTTCAGTTGCTGGTGCTCAGGAAGTCATATCTGTATCCCAGTCTGTAGAGCACATTCTGTTGTAACATTTTTCTAAATGAGCCCCAATAATAGACAATTCAGTTATTTTCCCTCTTCCATTTCTAATTATTGTTTATATCCCTTCCTGTGAAACCTAGGGTATGTTTTCATTAACAATGCACAGTATGAAAGAACTGCCGTGTCTTCCAGCTAAAGAATCCTAGGAGTTGTTGCTTTAAGTGTACAGATTTGTCCTTAGGAAATCCAGTATCATAACATTTTTATATCGCACAGGTAATGATGCATGTGATGAAATGGAGTGTTTGTGCTATGGAGATAGAATAACTAATAGAAATATGCCATGAATTTCAGCTTGGAGGAGGAAGATAACAACAATTCTCTGAAATGTGAAAATAAATTTCAGAGTAACTCTTGATTAATGAGCTAAAGGGTGATTTGAACATACAGGTATATCTTAATTAATGAAGTAGATGTGTTTCTGAACATTACTTCTTTAACAGAAATATGGTACCACGGGCAGAAATAACATAGAAAGAATAGGGATATGTTCCACACCACAAAGAAAGAAAAACAGTTAAAAATGTTTCAGCAAACTTGTCCCTTCAAAAAACTAAAAACACATACATGAGAAATCAGGTCATATAAGCCTTTAAACAGTAAATAAAACATTTTGAACTATCTAGAGACTACTTCAATGCTACTTCTATCATGCATTCAGGGATGGTTCTCCAACCCCCCTCTCATCTGTCACTATTTTCACATGAGTTAGATTTTTGTGGCCAAATTTATAAATCTGTGCTTTTTAGTACTTTGGTAGTATTTTGTGAGGCAAGTGTATCTGCTTGTCGAGCCCCCAGTGGTGCAATGGGTCAAACCCTTATGCCGGTTGGGTTGCTGACCTGAAGGTTCAAATTCAACCCAGGGAGAGCATAGATGAGCTCCCTCTGTCAGCTCTAGTTCCATGTGGGGGCAGGAGAGAAGTCTCCCAAAAAGATGGTAAAACATCAACATCCGGGCGTCCCCTGGGCAACATCCTTGCAGATGACCAATTCTCTCACACCAGAAGCAACCCGTTTCTCAAGTTGCTCCTAACACGGAAAAAAAAATCTGCTTGCCCCTTGCCAAAGTTTTGCTGTTCATCTTTCATGGATAAGAAATAAAATTATTATTATTATTATTATTATTATTATTATTATTATTATTATTATCCAGTAGGGTATTCTGGAGGCAGTGACTGTTTTCCTTGACTGTTGCAGGCAGACACACATAGTAACCACAGGTTCTGCTATAGTAGAATTCCATCCTTTTCATCTCAAGTAAGAGGAAAAAAGTGGAATATAAATACATACAGTAGAGTCTCACTTATCTAACGTTCTGGATTATCCAACGCATTTTTGTAGTCAATGTTTTCAATGCATTGTGATATTTTGGTGCTAAATTCATAAATACAGTAATTACTACACAGCATTAATGTGTAATGAACTACTTTTTCTGTAAAAATTTGTTGTATAACATGATGTTTTGGTGCTTAATTTGTAAAATCATAACCTTTTTTGATGTTTAATAGGCTTTTTCTTAATCTCTCCTCATTATCCAACATATTCACTTATCCAATGTTCTGCCGGCCCGTTTATGTTGGATAAGTGAGACTCTACTGTATATACAAGCATACATACAGTAGAGTCTCGCTTATCCAACCTTCGCTTATCCAACGTTCTGTATTATCCAACGCAGTGTGCCTCCTGCTCGGATCCACAGCTGTTTCTCTAGGCAGCAGCACACAGCAGGCCAACACATCCATTAACAACACAAGTGCAGCCACACTCCCAAACAAGTGGCAGACTTGTTGTAAACATGTGTTTTAGTGCTTAATTTGTAAAATCATAACACAATTTGATGTTTAATAGGCTTTTCCTTAATCCCTCCTTATTAACCAACATTTTCGCTTATTCAACGTTCTGCCTGCCCGTTTATGTTGAATAAGCGAGACTCTGCTGTACATAAATCATCAATTCTCCTCGACCATCCTGCCTCCAGCAACACAAAGGTCACATTGAGGAAGGGTCAAGCTTGTTTTCTACTGCTCTGAAGATTAAGATACAGAGCAATGGATTCAAATAACAAGAAAAAAAGATTCCACCTAAACATTAGGAAGAACTTCCTGGCAGTAAGAGCTGTTCGAGAGTGGAATGTGCTGCCTAAGATTGCGGTACATATCTTTGTGTCATTACTGAGATCATGACATTGGGTGTGCATATGCCTGCTGCAGCATGGGAAGAAATCCAAAGCAATTCTTAATTCTTTGCAAATTCTGAAATGTATTGAAGGAAGGAAATTATCATCACAAATTATGTTCCTTTTTCATAGGTTTGGAAGGAAGGTACTTAACATAAATGCTCCCCTCCCACTGTTATCGAGACTGCGATTTGCCGGGATCTGCCCTGTGAGGGAGATCCGACCGCTCCTCCTATGAGGGAACGAACCTTGGCGAGCCTCAGGGAAGCAGAAAATAACCTGGAATATAAATTTACCTGAGACCGAAAGGACTCTGCCAAGTTGAAGGAAAAACTGTCAAAGTGTTTATTAAAACAATTCAATTGAAAAGGACATCCGCCGCGATAGATCGACATGTGAGATGTAATTTTACATTGAGAAATAAAGCCATTTTATACATTTTCAAGTTTGAAGTCTGTTTGAACTTCCCGCCCCGTCCCTCCGCTCATCTGGCTGCTGATTGGGCAAGGACGCCGCACTAGGCGGGAGTTGGGCTTCCCGCTCTGTGGCCGAGCCAATGAGGAGCAACCCTCGCCTCTGCCAGGGCCAATCAGGTTGGGGAAGGCAGGAGTCAGCTAGACAATGGGTTTTAGTGAATGAATCATTGGAGTTATCTTATGCAAAGCGATCACCCGAGGCTAGCGCCTTCCAGGATAATCTTAAGATTATTGCTGTTTTTTGAATAAGGTCATTTGGGATGTCCGGGGTCCTTTACGCACGTACACAGTTCATGAATACCTTGAGGTATGGCGGAGATGTCAGTTTATATTGACACTATGAGATTACAGAAACAGGACCAGCGGGGAGTCTTCCTTTGGCTCCCCAGGGGTCCAGGATGGGATGGTGGTCAACATTACCATATGAGATACAATCACCCGTGGGGCTGCTCCGATCTAAGGTGACAATCTCTCACTATGGGCCATGCAGATGCAAATAGATAAGATTTCATGGTGACAGTTTATCCTCTTTTGTGCGAAGCCCAGAATCTAGGGTGAGGAAAGGCAGGGATTTCCGGGTCAGCTAGAGTTCAGACTGTGCCTCCTTTGATTGAAATATACTAGGGAATATAGAAAATCATATCTTATCAATTTCCACCCAAAATTGCCGAAAAATATACTAAATATTAGCGTTTATAGCTTATTTTTCCTTTCCTGCACTAATAGCGCACGGCGGGAGGCGCTTAGGCAAGAAACGCAGGTTAGACAATCAGCTGATGATTGAAGAAGAAATGGAAAAAAATGATCTCTGTTGGTTGTCTTTTAAAGGTTAGGCGATTTTAGACATAAATATGAATTAGGGTATTTTTTGGTGCGAAATTGAGTGAGTTCTGAGTGAAAGTATAGGCTGGGGGGGGTATGGGATATCGTGAGTTTCCTGAGAAACAGGAGGAGATTCAGATTCCCTCCGGTTTTAAAGCAAAGGAAGGAACCCAGGTTTTTCTGTAATATCTTATATATAGGAGGGAAATATGTGGGTTTGGGGGTTTTCCTGGGAACCCATAGACCAAATTACCTTTGGTTAATCAGCTAATAAAGAATTGATCCCAATATTTCATAAACATATAAGCATGCAATTCATGGAAAGTTCATAAACAGCTCAGGCAATTGGAAGTTCATAAAAATAATAAAGTGAAAGAATTCCTGTTGATCTCTGTTCTTGGTAACCTGGCGATTCATAGAACTGAAGACAAGTATATGAATGAGAAGTCCGGTCATTCATAAAAATGAAGATGAATGAATAGGAGAAATTCATCCGGGAGCTCTTTCCGCAGTAGAGATCACAGCTGGTCCTTGAGGAAACTACATTTCCCTTCCAGGGGAGATGGCAGTCCACTACCAGCAGCCCTGAGAGAAGCTTCTGTCCCTGCAAAGGCAATCCGCCAGCCGCGGGAGCCGGGAAGCGATCGGAGCCGGCTTTTTGACAGTCAGCTGATCCGAAGTTTTAAACTGGACCGATTCTGGCGCTGTTGGTGGTCCCGGAACCAGGGGCTTCCAAAAGTGTTAGATATAAAAGATGGGCATGCTTGGAGTATTTTTGGTAAAGTTATGGGTCAAGTTGTTCCGTTCGCCATGTTACGCAATGGCAGGGAGATCTCAGGAGGCTTCCCGCCAGAGTTGAACGGCGGCTGGGTTAGTGGAAGATAGAAAAAAAGGTTTTTGCATGCAGAGAGGCCAGAAAAAGGGATACAAAATAACCACTGGAGAGAGCTTCAAGTTAAAAGAAAGGATACTTTTATTGGGGGATTAGTTACAATGTTAGGACTGGGGGGAAAGTGATAAAAGAAATTAATAATAATTCGTTGTGGTCCGTGCACTCTCCCGCTCCGCTGGTGATCCGGATCTGTGGAACTCCCCACAGCAGGTCAGATGAATTTAAAAGCAGGGGTCTCGGTCATCACCACTGCCCAAATCGCTTTTCCCTGATATGAAAAACAATTGTTGCAGTGGTAGCTGGTCACTTCAATGAGCTTGCATACACGGATGAAGAAAAGTACTCACCTCATTGGCACTGCTATCCTAACACACAACATTCTTGACAATTTGCTTGTATTGCTATTCTATGGAGTTTAATCTGGCTCAAGAAACAGTGCCTTGTACTCTGCAGTTTTATTAAATAATAATAATAATCACGGTGTGTGTTTGTTTGTGTGGGTGGGTGTGGTCATCCAGGCACTTTTGCATTGCATCACTATGGAGGTGTGAATTACTGATGGGTAGGACAGTTTAGTGGTGAGTGGTTCTCTCCTGGGTTGAATTTTAAATTTTAGGTTAGTGTTTTTTCAAAAAAGAAGGCGTATTTATGCCAATACTTGCACATCAGTATTTCAATATTAGCATACCCCTGCTATATATGCATGCAAGATTTTTTTATTTTATTAAAAAAGTGGAGTGGCTATGGACATGTGGCTGACAATAATGCAAATGATTGGAATTGTGAAATGCTACCTAATAGCAAAGTTAGTTCACCTGAGGTAAATGTGTGACCAGCTATGGAGATCTCACCCCAATGTGTGAGATGTCTATGGCATTAACAAGGTCACTGTAGACCAGGAAATTCAATAACAAACAGATTATTTTTTCAGTCTAGACAAGCTCCATGCCAATTGAATGATGAATATGATTTGGGTTTCAATTTCTGACATGACTTGAATTTTCCCCACCCTCATAGATTCAGACCCTTTCTCAGTAGGAATATGTGGGCACTCCTCTCTGATTTTTGAATAAAGAATTGTTTTTGTCATCCTTTCAAATTATACTGAAAGGAATACCTGGGGTTTCTTTTAAGTGCTCATTCTCCTGATTCCATCCTACACTAGGCTGATCTTCTTCCAAGGCCCAGGAACTATATGTGTAATACCTTAAATGATTTTTTGTTTGTTTGTTTGTTTTAGAACTAGACATTTTAAAGGACTTGCCTGTTAATTTCATTTCTTCAAATCTCAGTATAAATTTTGGAGCAGATTCACCTATATAGGGGATAGAATTCTGCAGGTTTGACAGCTCCTTAATGTCTGCACTTTAAAATCCAGAGACTATTCACCACCTCACTGACACAGAAGACTCTAACCAGTACCACTACTGATTGATTTGTTGTTATGACCCTGGTATTCCCATCCTTGCACAGGACGGAAGCCACATTCATGCAGCATTTCAGATCTTAGACAAAGATCTCTATAACTCTGGATTCCAAATAGCATTTCCATAATCTAGAGTCTCTGCATTCTCGACATACTTTAAAGATCAGAAAGGAAATTTTAATATCAAATGTATTACGAGCAGCATGCGAAGAAAATGTGTTATGACTATTGTGGGACTTAAAGTTTCCTGTGGTTTGGCAATCTGCTTGTATGAATTCACTATGACTTGCTGAACTGGATGCATATTTTGAAAAATGAAATGTTTAATAAACCAGAACTGTTAATTAGATAATGCAGGAAGCAAGCTAATGTAGGAACCCCATGAAAACCCCACTGGTTATATGTAACCAATGTATCCATATTTTAGAGCTATCCTACACTCAGTTTATGTCTGAGGGGACCAAATATAGTTCTCCTCTTGATGTATATGTGCATCATTTGCACAGCGTCAGTGAACACAGGATATGGTGGCTATTTCACTATGTGGTGGGGTATATTTCTCCCCAACAGCACTGCACTATTGGGTTGCTCTATTAAGATATCAAATGTGTAACAACTCTTCTTTAACCCACTGTCAGTATAGGTAGAAAGAGAAATGTAAAGATCTGGAAGATATGGAAGAATCATCAAGCTAAAAACTGCCTGCATTTGGCAAAGCAGGAACTCCTCTGATATATCAGCCCTTCAAATAACAGGATACAATACAATTAGAGGTAACAAACAATCCAATAAAACTAGGCTTCCCAATCTTAAATCTGATTATAATGGGTATTTACAGTAAGAGGTGATTGTGTTGCTTCCCATTAGTAACTAGAACCAATCAATAAGCAATCTGATTTAAATTCCAGAAGAAGAAGGGACATATATTTCTGAATAGCTACCTCTCCAGATGATAAAGCAAACAGGGAACTAAAGCATGTACTTTGGCATCTCAAGGGATCACACAAACCTGCTTTTCCATTTGATCACTCTAACTAACTAGACCAAAGACAAGAAAGTATAATACTATGAGAGAAAACCCCAGCTTCCTCCAACCTTTTCCAGAGCATTGGACTATAAGTATCATCATCCCTAGGGAGATACTGTAGATCAAAACATCTTACTCTCCTACAAATTGCATTGCTTGTGAGTCAATAAAAAGGTTTACCTGGTTGCAGATGGACTTTGGTCTGATTCAACAAGACCATTCTAAGATTTTCCTGACTTTTTAAATGGCTCAACAAGAGAAGTTATTTTAAGAAGTAAATACTTATTTCTTATTTTCCTTCTACAGTAGAGTCTCACTAATCCAAGCCTCGCTTATCCAAGCCTCTGGATAATCCAAGCCATTTTTGTAGTCAATGTTTTCAATATATTTTGGTGCTAAATTCATAAATACAGTAATTACAACATAACATTACTGCATATTGAACTACTTTTTCTGTCAAATTTGTTGTATAACATGAAGTTTTGGTGCTTAATTTGTAAATCATAACCTAATTTGATGTTTAATAGGCTTTTCCTTAATCCCTCCTTATTATCCAAGATATTCGCTTATCCAAGCTTCTGCCGGCCCGTTTAGCTTGGATAAGTGAGACTCTACTGTATTTATATTTCCAGAGCCTTAAAAAGTAGTTCACATATAGGTAAATAAATTGATTTATAACATTATGATTTAAAAGGCAATAACAAAAGTAAATGTCAACTTTTAATGATCAATAGATAATAGATCTAGATAAAGAGAGACATTGAGAGATAGAAATATATAATTAAAATGAATAGTTAGTTTTATTTTTTAATATATAATGCTATAAACCAAATATTGTAGTTATTATGTACCTTTAATTTGACTCCAGTTTACAATGACCCTATCATAGTGTATTCCTGCAAAATTCATTTGATTGTGACTTACCATTGTCTTTCTTTTGGCTGATTGGTGATTTGCCCAAGGTCACCTATCAATTTTCCAGGGCGTGGCAGGGTGTTGAACCATGGTATCCTGAAATCCTAGTCTAACATTGCAACAAACTGGCACTTTGCCAGCAGCTCATGTTACAAAGACACTCTCCTCCCATACACCTGCTTGCCAACTTAACACACACCTTGGAACATATGGTAGCAAGTAGGCTTGAGCGATCCATGAAAAAATTGATTCTAAACTCGTTTCAAAAGTAGGGGGCGCCAGTGTTTCGTTTCTGATGTCATTTCCGAATTTTGCCCCCCCAAAAATTCGAAATTAATGAAAATTCGTTATTTTCTAAATTAATTCGTTAATGGCGGACGCGCATGCGCAGTGGCCAAAAAAAAACAGCATGAGGGGAGATTTTACAGGACTCTGCCGCCCTCATTTTTTGAGTGATCTTCTTCAAACTTGGTACAGTGGTAGAACACATTTAACACTGATAGCTCACCAAAATTTGGAACGTTTCCCTTATCCTCTGATTTTTGGCGAATTTTCATAGCTTTTATAATAAACCATTTTTTAATAATTGCAGAAATCTGTTCCTGGTTTGAAAGTCTTATTTCCTGTTTCATTGGGTTGTCTTTACTGTGAAAGTCATTGTTCTACTTCAGAAACTTTGTTTTTGTGGCTGAAACTTTGTTAAATTGGTGGACCAAACCATAATATGTTCCATCCATGTCGCTTGCACAAAGTTCAGACAGTGTCATAGATTTTGCCATGTTTCTATGACAGAACCAATTAGGAAATGACATTTATCACCCAGGAACAGAAATCATAGTACACCATCAAATCCTTCCTGACAGATGGCCATCAACCTCTGAATAAGGAAATTAGTTCCTGGTTTGAAAGTGCTATTTCCTGTTCCATTGGCTTTTCTGGGCTGAGAGTGTGTGACTTGCCCAAGTGGGTGGCAGAGTGGGGAATCATGCCACAATTGGAGTCCAAAATTCAAACCTCATCCTCCCTCCTTCTCTCTAAACTTCTCATACCTTCCAAGAATTCACATACTGTATGAAAGTTTGGTCAAGATGGTCAGAGGAGGGCAACTAAAATGATCTAGGGTCTGGAGAACAAGCCCTATAAGGAGTGGCTTGAAGAACTGGGCATGTTTAGCCTGCAGAAAAGAAGGCTGAGAGGAGACATGATGTATAATATGTGAGGGGAAGTCATAGAGAGGAGGGAGCAAGCTTGTTTTCTGCTGCCCTGCAGACTAGGACACTGAACAATGGCTTTAAACTACAGGAAAGGAGATTTCACCTGAACATTAGGAAGAACTTCCTCACTGTGAGCTGTTCAGCTGTGGAAATCTCTCCCCGGGCTGTGGTGGAGGTTTCTTCTTTGGAGGCTTTTAAGCAGAGGCTGGATGGCCATCTGTTGGGAGGGATTGGATGGTGTCTTCCTGCCTGGCAGAAGGGGTTGGGCTGGATGGCCCACGAGGTCTCTTCCAACTCTACTGTTCAATGACGCTATGATTCTAAGTGAGGACAAAAGGGGGTGGGGAATGTTAAGAGGAGAGAGGGCCTGGAACACCTGGGAATTGTAGTTTGCAAGTGGGCATAGTACTATTGGAGAAACGTTTGCTTCAGCCCAATGCTTTTATAAATGGTCAATATTCAGAGGCTTCCTTCTCCTGCATTTTGAAAGCTATTATGATGAAATTTGCCAGAATGGAAGCAAAAATTAAGTACTCTTAGCCTATCTAGTTTCATAATGTTTGACCCATCCACTGATTTTTGGGGATTTCTGAAGCAACATTTTTTTAAAATGTTAGCAGATCGATAGCCACGGCTCCCTGTCCTTCTTCCTTCCACTTTGATTGGCTTGCTAAGGCTTCTGGGAAATGGAGTTTTTTCTCTCGTTATGGCGAATTGCTTCATTAATGGTCAATATTCAGAGGCTTCGTTCTCCTGCATTTTGAAAGCTATTATGATGAAATTTGCCAGAATGGAAGCAAAAATTAAGTACTCTTAGCCTATCAAGTTTCATAATGTTTGACCCATCCACTGATTTTTGGGGATTTCTGAAGCAACATTTTTTTAAAATGTTAGCAGATCGATAGCCACGCCTCCCTGTCCTTCTTCCTTCCACTTTGATTGGCTTGCTAAGGCTTCTGGGAAATGGAGTTTTTTCTCTCGTTATGGCGAATTGCTTCATTAATGGTCAATATTCAGAGGCTTCGTTCTCCTGCATTATGAAAGCTATTATGATGAAATTTGCCAGAATGGAAGCAAAAATTAAGTACTCTTTGCCTATCAAGTTTCATAATGTTTGACCCATCCACTGATTTTTGGGGATTTTTGAAGCAACATTTTTTTAAAAATGCTAGCAGATCGATGTCCATGCCTCTCCCTCCCTCCCTCTTCCGCTCTGATTGACTGAGAGGCATGCCAACATGGCTTCTCCTCTCAGAGGAGCTACAGCTTCATCCGAAGACTTCAGAAACAAACGAAAAAAGGTACTTTTATTATTCAAATTCGTAATATTTGTAAGGGCAGTGAGCAGATGGTTCAATATTAATTCAAAATTGCTTACGAAACGAATTTTGCTCTAGCCTAGTAGCAAGATGAGTTGCAGTATGAACCACCCTTGAAGTGTGCATAATCTCCACTCCTTAATGAGGCCCAAAAGAGTGAGGTTATCCATCATTAAATTACAATCATAATGCAATATTGTTACCGTGTTTCCCCAAAAATAAGACAGTGTCTTATATTATTTTTTGCTCCCAAAGATGTGCTAGGTCTTATTTTCAGGGGATGTCTTATTTTTCCATGAAGAAGAATTCACATTTATTGTTGAACAAAAAAATGAACATTTATTATATACTGTACAGTAGTTGTCATCACAAACCAACATAACCAAACTAGACAAACTCTGACTCCTGTCAAGAATTTCTTGTTACTACCATTATTTCCATGTACAACTGGTATGTACATTTACCAATCCTGCATGCTCTGGTGTTCTGTTTGGCAGGTGCTAGGCATGTTTCCAAACAAAAACTCTGCTAGGTCTTACTTTCGGGGGAGGCCTTATATTTAGCAATTCAGCAAAACTTCTACTAGGTCTTATTTTTTGGGGATGTCTTATTTTAGGGGAAACAGGGTATGTCTTATCTGTTGAAAAAGGAACTCACTAAAGGTAGCTATTAATTATTTCTGACTAATGTATATACCAATGTACAAGTCAACCTCATGTATAAGTCAAGGGAAAGCTCTGGGGCCAAAATTATGCATTTTGATATGACCCGTGAATTAGTCAAGGGCCATTCTATGGAGAAAGGAAAGCACCCATGGCACCTCAAGAAGGCAGTTGCCTTGGGATGGCACTACTGCCATCCCAAGGCAACTGCCTTCCTGAAGTGAATGCCCAGGTATTCCAAAAGGTCAGGGGTGGTACCATGGCAGAGAGAGCAGAAATGATCAGTGCATCTTTTAGTCTCTCCCAGGACGGACTAAGCTCTTGTCTTTCACTACTCTCCTCAGAGAAGAGGATGGTTCCTATTTTAAAAAATAATAATATTAATGTATAATAGCTTCATTGACCCATGTATAGTAAAGTAAAGGTTTCCCCTGACATTAAGTCCAGTCATGTCTGGGGGTTAGTGCTCATCTCCATTTCTAAGCTGAAGAGTCGGCGTTATCCATAGACACCTCCAAGGTCATGTGGCCGGCATGACTGCATGGTACGCCTTTATAATTCAAACCAATTTTCCTTCGGGGGGGGGATGTATTTTTGACTAAAATTTCTAGATTTGTACATGACTATGTAGGGTAGTTATTTTCATATGATGAGCTTTGGGCTTGCTTTTTTAATGTTCTGCACTTTAGTTTGTTGAATCAGTCATGGAAGCACTCTGGTATTTGCTATAATGGGCTTCTTGTCACAGCTGGGGATGACCAGCAGCCTTTGTCTGGCTGAGAGTTACACTGGATACCTGAACCCATAATGAGCCAACAAACTGGCAGGCGGGTGGATGTGTTGGCAGGGGATGCCTAATTTGATTGATTCAAATGGCTGTTTAATTGGCTGTTGATCCTGATCAATAAAGTTATGGCCCTCATTTAAACTCCAATTAGTGTGCTGCCTCCTAATTAGTGTGGCAGGAGTCAAGCATCAGTTATAAACATTTGATAGGCAAAGAAGGTCTTACAATGCATTACACCAGCTTAAATTCACATTCAGCCTCTAATTAGGAATAAAATAATTTACAGGACTGCTCCTTTGATTCCTCTAGGAGAGAGTTTGTTTGCAACATTTATATATTTCCCATTTTCAAAGGAAATGGGAAATACTATGGATTAAAATATCTGTTTTTAGTTTCTTTTTAACAACAGTCATAGAGTCCTTAAAAGACTGCATGAGGGATTGATCCAAACTAGGAAAAAAGTGTAGGTTATGTTGTGGTAACAGCAAGCTTGACATTTTGGTGGCATTTCATTAAATGACACAGCATGGGACTCATAACAAGGTACCTACAGCTACCTAACACAGAACCACAATAGCCATTTAAGCACATATTCATTGCCATGAAAATAGATCTGTCTGCAGTAGTGATGTCACCCAAAGTTCACAATTACCTGGTTCTGAATGAAAGCTGCAGGAGCTCTCAAAGCTTAAATGTAATGCAAATCAAATAGTATCACCCAGAAACGTTATTCTGCATGCCAGTGTTGAAATGAAACTTTGTCTATGGAGGACAGGATACATTTTCAATTTAACCTTGTGTAGCCATATGCTTACCCATTCCAAATCCTCAAAAAGTTACTTTGGGGACTATAAAATCCAGAATCCCATACTAACATGTGCTAGAGATCTGTTCCTTCGTCAGTGTAATAGGATTTAGTATTATGTTAGCTGCCTCTGGAAAACATTGCTTGGAAACATTCTTATGAGGACAAACAAGTGTAGCTGCATCCCAGTATAACCTGTATATGGTCATATCTATAATCATCATGGCCATGTTGTGCACTACTTTGCACATTCCCCTTTGCCATGCACACATGTGAGGTTTCCTTCTTCTGTAGGAGAAAAGGTAACATTTTGTCCTTCTGAAGAGTGAACTGTCATTGCTGAAATATTGATTACATCCAGAAGACACAGCACAGAGTCAAAGACTGACCAGCATGCCCACATATCCGGAGATGCCGACATAAAATTGGACTTTGCTCACAGTGCAACCTGTGGCCTTAAGTGAATATAAATTTTAATTTTGTGGGTATGATTTATGTTCTTCTACCAGGGCTGTTATTATTTAAGTATATCTTGAAATCCAGGGCCATGGCTGCAATTGTTTCCTTTCCATCGATTGCCCTTGCAGGTCTAATACCTTTTTATCTCCCCTGACTCCATTGTTCTGTAATTGGCTACTCATCATGAGATGAGACAGAAGTGTTTCATTAAAGTGAGCTTTTTTTAAAAAAAATCAAATACATTAATTTATCAGATTCTTCTTTTTGGCCTCCAGCTGATAGGTAGCTGTATATGTAGAATTTACATCTTCACATTATTTGTTTTCTGAACCATTGGACTGGAGAAGGCTCACAGCTGGTAACAAACACTGTTTTGCTGAAAGATGTTGCTTAATTATTAATGCCTTCCAGTTTAAAGAAGCTTGGATTAACTATTTAATTAGCATTCTGCAATGATTAATTGAATGTTCTCAAATCAATTAAAAGCTGCTTACCTTTTGTTAGTTTACTAATATCAAAGGCATCTCTTGAGATCTCCACACATATTCAGCAGGCTGGGTAGGAGAGAGAAGTAAATCATTCCTTCTCTGGAAAGAAACTACCATCCATAAAACACTGAACACAAACTGGGATTATGCTAGATCTTTACAGGCAGTTGAAATAGCATGCACATTTTTGCTGCATTTCTGGCTGCCATCAGTTTGGGTACTCTGAGCTTTCCAGGTTTATCCATTGGGCAATTGAGGCACAGGGCTTAGATTAGAATCTGAAAAAATAGGGCTTACAAAAACAGGATTAACCCAAAACAAAATTTCAAAGTACAGACATTTTCAACTTCCAGCTTTAAATTGAGGTCCATAGCAATTGATAGGGCAATTCTTGGAATGATGTCTGTCTATGTCTAGTGGTCCATTGAGGCGAGACAGAGAGCTGAATACAAGACTGCATTGGATCTACAAAAAATTAATATGGCCCTGATCAGGTGCTAGCTTGGAAGAGCTTTGAACTAATGTCCATGGGCTTTGTATACATTAAGAAACTGTTTCCTACATAGAAATGAAATATACAGGTGGCATGGGTACCAAGCAGAGCAGGCACCTTTGATCACCATTTATGGTTGGGGGTAGTCTCAATATACCAACTGGTCAGGAGCAAAACAAGATTAACAGAAAATGGGGAGGAGTATGTTTTCCAAAAGTCATATTGGTTAGTAAATTGTTGTTTTCACAGCCACCCTACCTATGTCAGTGGCCTGGCTTCTCCTTGTGAACCAGGCCGACCAGTCAGATTACACTGGAAAAATAGGTAGTGATGATGATCTCTACAAATGATAATTCTGCACAAAGACCAGATTGAATTATTACGAGGACTGGTCTTTACTTACCATCATGCAGAGGAAAAGGACACATCAAGTAGCAAATTTAGGATGCCATATAAAGTAAAATTTTAAAGGAATTTGATTTCTTACTATGGTTATTTTTATTCCACCAAAGGAGGGAAGACACTTCTGCCTCATACACCAAATGTGTTTGGAAAATTTCTGTTACATGTTGGCTAAGTACTATTTACTTTGATTTGGATCCATATGGATATCACTTGGTACCCTTCATCACACAGCAAAACGTCTTGGGCCAGGCATGTAGCCGGGAGGGAGGGTGCTTGAGTGGCTTCAGCCCCCCCCCCCCCCCCCGGAAATTTGACTTAGCCAGAACAACATCTGAAAAAATATTTCAAAGCAACTTGACTATTCCAAGGCAAAGCTCAAGACAGATGCATCGGGCAAATCCAGGGACTAATTCTGTAGAAGATTATTTCAGAGTTACGGTGTTCATACCATGTGTCGATTCACTCATACAGAACATTACTGAAAGGTTCATGTCAAATGAAGACATTTTAACCAGTTTCCAGGTTCTCCTTCCTGGGTTTTCAGGTCTAGACAAAGTTCACCATACAGAACAACTGTCAGAATACTTTGAAAATGACGCAGCACTTGCTTCCGTCAAGGCTGTGTACATAACGTGGTGTAATATTACACCATTAATTAAGAAAGATACTGAGGTACTTAAAGTGTTGGAACTGTGTGACAAAACCTACTATAAATAAGCCTATGTGAGTGCTAAGAAATTCAGGAGAGCTTATTCTCCCTGCCCCATGCCTTTCCCAGGCACCTTAGTGAGAACAAAGGAGAGGGTGTTCTTTGTGACTGCCCTCTCTAGGGAATCCCCTCTCTAAAGAGACTAGGATGGCTTCTTCTTAGGTCTCCCTTTCCTGGCAAATAAGAACTTTTTTATTTCATTAGGTGTTTAAGAATGAATATTTTGTTGATTTTTAAAGAAAAATTGTCTTAATTAAATTTTAAATACTTTTTACTCTGTAAGTTATTCAATTCATTTTTTTAACAAACACAAGTTTTGAATATTTTAAAACCATACTATTTTCAATAATTTGCAAATCACTTTGACCTGCAGTACTGGGGAAAAGAGTGGGGTAGAAATGAATAAAATAACTATACTTGACCAGCAGACCCTTTTGGTTTAACAACATATATAGTCAAAACTCACTTGTGTTTGAGAAGATGGAAGGAGCAGTTCTCCAAGATGTGTGATTTTAAGAAAAATGGTCACTTACCTGCAACTTGGTCTCAAAGAATGGGCCCATTATCTCCAAAGGGAGCCCAACTTTCATTGCAAATAGCAGCTTGGTGTGTGTGTGTGAAAGTGGGACGGGTGACTTTCTTCAAAACCAGCTCAGTAGAGAAGAGTGAATTGAATAATCCTGCATTTTGTAATCCTATCTTGATTGCCTTGTCCCCCATAGCTATCACCCAAAGTTAGCCCAAGACTGTCAGCGGATTCTAAAAATCTGAATATTAAAAAGCATTAAAAATTCTTTTTTTCACCTAATACTGGTGATGGAATTTGCACATGAGACAAGTTTAGAAAACCATTTTGCATACATTTTTTATCTATCTATCTATCAATCTATCTATTTATTTATATTTACAGTATTTATATTCCACACTTCTCACCCCGAAGGGGACTCAGTGCAGATTACAATGAGTATATATATGGCAAACATTCAATGCCATCAGAGAAACAACATACAGTATAGACACACGCAGAGGCAATTTTAACATTTCCAGCTTCATGAAGGTATGCTCGATTCCGGCCACAGGGAGAGCTGTTGCTTCATCATCCACGAGTGACACACAAAGTGCTGTACTTCCTCATTCCTTTTCACATGTTGCTGGCAGTTTTATGGTGTTGTAAATTAGTTAAATTAGCCTCTCGCATAAAGCATACCTACATTTCCTACTTGACAGATGCAACTGTCTTTTGGGCTGCTTAGGTAAACAGCAAGCTGGGCTATTTAATGGTCGGGGGCTTAACCCGACCTGGGCTTTGAACTCATGACCTCTCGATCAGTAGTGATTTATTGCAGCTGGTTACTAGCCAGCTGCACCACAGCCCGGCCCACTGAACAGACATGAATCTCAGGAGGAACAGTTAGGAATCTGCCTTTTATCATCTGCCATCTAGAAGAATTATCTTACTCTTCCTAATGGTAGAAACAGCCCTATAACAACAGGATATCTCCAGCTAGGTCTGAATTTGCATTGATGCATTTAGCATCACCTTCATTCTGACTGAGAGTCTGTATGGTGTAGTGTTTTGATTGTTACAGGATTCCAATAGACCAGAATTCAAATCTCCACTCAGCCACGGAAACCCAGACACAGAATAATGAATATTTAGACTCTCATTCTGATTATTTAAAGGTGGTGACTATATGTCCTAATATGAGCACATGACAGAGGGGAGACTTAGACTTTTCTTTCAGTGTTCAGGTCTTATGAAATTTTCCATAAGTCTAAAAGCTGAGATCAATTTGCAAAGTAACTTTATAGGAAACTTTTAACTGACTCCCCCCCTCCTCAAATGTCAAAAATACACTGAAGTTTTAGGTTAAAAATTAGAGGTAACCAGCACCATCCACACTGATTAAACACTAGCATGTAGGGCTGCACAGAGGCAACACTTTCGATAAATAGAGCTACTTGATAGTATAAGGCTGATTGTGACAAGCACTATTTGCCTTCACATTGTAACAAGAATTGCAGACACTCGGTGCTATTGAGAAGCCATACAGGGTGCTTCCAGGGTTGTTTTTTTAATAGTCTTGACCTGACATATAACAAACTGAACATCAATAAAGCAGTAGTGAACTTGCCGATGTGTGATCTTAATAGTGTCAGGCTATAAGTAACCATGACAAAAAGCAGATAAAGTGATAAATAGATACTGGTGGGCATATTCTATTTTAGGCTAGATCCTGTGATCAGCTTTTACTCAAGGTGCAATCAATGGGGAAGAACAACGAGGATGACTTGGCCATGCATCAGATGATTCAGGAAACAATGTAGGGAGATAGATGAAGGCAGGAAATCATCCAGTGAGGGCAATAATGTAGCGATTTAGCTAGGATCATAACTAGAGAGTCCATGCCTGGCAAGTGTATGCTAAGCCAGATAGGCCAGGACAGAGAAGCCACAGAGATTTAATTTAATTCAAATGAAAGGGATGCAAGTACAAGCAGGATGCTTCAAAAGGTACAAGCATAATCGTACAAAGAAATACAAGATATCTTATAGAGTTCTGACAGCTATTCAGACTTCCCGTGCCCTCCCCTGATTGGCCAGAAAAGAGCCTGGCTAGGATTGGCTGGGAGGAATGATAGCCAGAGATTGGTCAGAGTGAAGAACCAATCAGCTGCAGAGACACCCTCTGAGAGCGCACAGTCCAGGAAAAACAAATGGTAAAGATATATTGATAGGCTTTTTGTTAACTCCAAAAAATGTCCAATTCTATGGTGTAAGACTCAAGGGACAAGGGTGCTGATCTTGGGTAATCAAGGGCATGGCTGTCTATAAAAGAGGTTTAACAAACGCACATACTCTGAGCTTCTGTTTCTGTGGGCAGCAATCTCTCAGCTTCAAGTGAACCATATAGCTAGACAAAACAGTTTTGAGTTTATTTAGGCTGACACAGGAAGTCACCTATCTCTGCCTTCACATAAACACTGCCTCCAGTGAACACCTGTCTTGGGAAACAGACAGAGGGGTTTGCCCAACCTTCCTGTACTCAGGGGATTATCTTTGCTGGGTCGTGGAGAGTTGACTGTCTCTTAACTATGTCTTGATACATTTTATAAAGCATTTATACAAGAGATAGATTCAGTACATAGAAAGATACAAGTTATCCAAAAAGTCATGAAAAATAGATACAATTTATTCAAGGTTTGGAAAGGATAAAGCAGGGGTCCTCAAACTTTGTAAGTGGAGGGCCGGTTCATGGTCCTCAGAATGTTGAGGGGCCGAATTAACATTTGAAAAAAAAAATACAGACAAATTCCTATGCACACTGCACATGTCTTATTTGTAGTGCAAAAACAACAACAACAAAAAAACAACACAATGCTTTTTAAAAAATTTAACCAACATAAACCTATCAGGATTCAATGGGAAGTGTGGGCCTTCTTCTGGCCAATGAGATAGTCAAGTTAATTAGGACTACTCTTGTTGCGTGCCTTCACGTTATTTCAGACTTTGGGCAAGCCTATGTCTAAAACTGAGGGCGGGGGCCAGGTAAATGACCTTGGAGGGCTGCATCCGGCCCCCGGGCCTTAGTTTGGGGACCCCTGGGATAAAGTTTAGAGGTTTACAGCTGTTGCGGGTTCAGTCTGATATTTTGAACTTGCACAAAAGGGAAAAATCATATATTTATTTCCAAGCCCTTGTGAACTTGAAATCTTCTGGGGACGAGCAGTATTGTGGCTCAACAACAATGGTGCAACAACTTGGCAACAATAGTGTAGCAGCTTTTAAAACTTTTAGTTCTAAATGGGAAGAGACCGCATTTCAATTCCTTTTTAGGCATCAAAATCTCTTGGACCAGGTGTGAAGTTCAAGGAGAGTAACAAATGTTTTTAAAGTAATCCTGCCATAGTAGAGAACTGTACAAACACCTAAAACTGACCACTTTCTGAAGGAGCAGCACAGAGGGTACCTCCATATCGAATAAATTGTTTCTGGTGAAACAAGGTCAAGGCAAAATATCAGTCCTTAGTGCATCGGAAGTTTCCAGGTAGGCTTGGTTATAAGGTTACATGCCATAGGATACAGGGAACTGTACCAAAGATTTCCAAAGGTTTCCGCCTCTGTCCTAATTTATTTATTTATTCATTCATTCATTTACTATATTTCTACCCCACTCTATCTCACCCTGAAAGGGACTCAGAGTGGCTTATAATTTTGGCAATCATTCAAGGCCATATTGCCATACAAACAAAGTATAAAATACAACACATTAAGCATCAAAATGGTTAATGTTCCTAATGGCTTCTATGGTGCATTCTGAAGGTAGTCTGAAAGGCAGTTACAAGCAAGAGAGAAAAGACAATCATCTGAGAGATAAGATGTTCTTTGGACATTGGTAGCTCTAGAAAGTTGGACATAGACAGAGATGTACAAATGAAGTCATGGTGGACAGGAGATAACAGATCCACTGAGATCTTTCAGAGTTAACTACAGCCAATTTTCTTAAATGCAATGCTCTTTTTTGCACTTTAATTTTGAATATGTCAAACAAGGCTTAACCTTTATTGATAATATTACTCCCCAACAATTAAAATCCCCCCAGTATATCTGAAATGGTATTCTGGATGTTCTGGTGTGTGTGTCATACTATTCACCTGAAAACCATCTGTGTCAGTCTTGTAGTTCATTTTCTTGTAGTGGCTTTCTCAATTTAATTTAAGTAGAAATAAATAATAGAGGAATCATTCTTGTTCAGATCACTTTCATTGAGCCTGGCATCCCTTGATAAAGGTGGGGGGAAAACCCTGCTTGCAGCAGGTCCTTAAACAGCACACTACAGTGAATAAATTAAAACACAAATTGCTTTCCTCCTTCTTTTGCTTTTTACTTTCACATTTAATGCCAATAAGAGGCTATAATAACTTGAGGCCTCTTCACGCAGGGCTAAATTCAGCAGCATGCACCAATTTAGCCTTAGTCACTCATCAAGCCGGCCAGCTCCCATCAGATGATGCCAGTGCGGCTCTGTGGGTGAAGGAGGGTGGAGCAAAACGTAAGGCTTCCCGTGTTGCCATTAAACTCAATGGAGGGAAGTCACATGCTCCACACACACTCCACACTTCCCCCCATGTGATCACCCTCAGCTGGAGCCGGGCGTGGGACACCAGATTCCACATGCCCCCCAGCGAAGCAGAGCAGCCATATGACAAGATTGTAGGATAATAAATGACTGCTGCCCAACATGACAATTTCTCATTAGTTATACGTAACTACTTTTTTGGTAGCTCTACAGAATATTGCTAGATTAATTGTTATCAAGTCAGAGCAGTTACCAAAATGTTATTTTCTGTTGTCTGTTGACCAAGCCATCAAAAAGGGTGGTAGCAAATTGGCCTCAGTCTATTGCAGTACACAGGACTTCACATCCAATGTGAATTTGCTGAATTAATACTTAAATTGATTTTGGCATGTCCCATGTCTCTATATCATTCTGGAATCCATACAATCTAGCTCACTGGCATTTGCTTACTTGTTCATTTGCTAACTTGCAGATTTGCTAACTTCCTTAACAATATTTATTGATACAGAAAAAATATGGGAAAGGTATGGAGGAAATTGCAGTATCAATGATAGCTGTAGGCTTCTATTTCAGCATGGTACTGAATCTTTTCTAAAGTTTAATTAAATCTTTAAAGAAACTACACAAGATAATGAAATGAATTCAGCACAATGTGTAGCCTTTTTTCAAGTTCATACCAAAAATCCAGTAGAAAATGCTTCTGGACTGAGCTCTGGATCTATTGCCCAACTCCAGTGATGATCATGATGCCTTCTTCTGAACATGGAAATCTTTCAGTGTAATTTTGCTTTAGTGACTGAAGCTGATGAATGACATAACATCAACATGATAAGTTAAAATATTTAACATTTGTAAAATTTAAGGAAAATGCATGGGGGAACTTCAGATTTTGCTGGATTACAACTTTGGTCATCCCATGCTATTAACCATACTGGCTCAGCATCACTTTCATTGTGTGAAAAATGCTGAATACCTCAAGAAATTTTCTTGCTGTATTTAATTCCTTTGCATCCCTTCTAATTACATGATTATGACTACCAAACAATAGAATATATGTGTAGGCCTACCATGATAAAGGCAAATACAAATCTGTTCCTAATTGTTGACAAAATTAATTAGGATAATTTAAAACATCATGATTGATTTGTTTTATCCTTGCTTCTAAGAGAAAGGTCAGTGCACAAAACTGTGCCATATTACGTTTCCCCCATGGCATAAATAGCATTAGTTTTAATGCAGCTCATAGCTTCCATTTTTCAGGGATAGTAAATCTCCTTTGAGTTTTAGTCTGAGCTTTAATAAAACTGGATAAAGGAATGGATGGGAAATCTATGGCCCGCCCAGTTTGTTGGACTCTTACCAGCTCTTACCATTTCAACCGTCAGCGATGTTGGCTAAAACCAACATTATCCAGAGGAATACAGGTTTTAAAACATTGCTTTAAAATCATTCATGGGAAATTCAGCTTTGTACACTATAAAACTGTTATCTAAGGACATGAATGAGTGGCAGCCAAAGACAAATGGTTGGCAAACTGAAAAGAAACCAGTTGTTTGTGCTGTAGCATGATATAGGTATCTGAGGAAAACATGCAGCATTCAATTAGTCACAGCTTCAGGAAAAACTTGAAGTCAGGCTGTGTATTGTCAGAGAAAGCGAACCAATACTGCATTAATCTTTACCTGGATGGACTCACTGATATATAAAAAACAGTTTTGCAATAAGCAGTCAAACATTTTCTCATCTACAGATGCAGAGGCCCATAATTTCCCACCAAAATAAAATCAGAAACATGTCTGTATGCTGCCTAAAGTGAAGCAGATACCCTCAATTTAGTAACAAAACACCACAAAGATACAATGAATTGAAGGCATCCATTCTCTCAGTAGTCTCTGAGATATAGGCACATGATAATAACATCAACCTATCTAATCATATTGTTGTAAAAATTATTGAGATAATGTATGGGAAGGACTTTGAAGATGTTGAAGCCTAATATAAATGCTAAGTATTACTGCTGGAAAATCACTCCACCGCTCCCTCTCTATGTGCATCCACCATCAAAAAGAGGCAATTACAATCGAAATACATACAAGCTTTATTGAATATGTGCACATCATAGCTTTCAGTGTTTACTGACTGCTTCTGGCTGCCCTCTACTTTTCCCCAGTTTTTTTAACTTTGCAGATTACTTTGTGGTGTGACATTGTATGTGCTTTTCCTGTTGTTTCATTCAGATTGGATGTCATCCAAGTGTGGTCTTCTGCTAGACTCTTAGGGTACAAGTAGTTCCTGTGTTACTTACAACCATCCAAGTTACAAACTACAGGAAAGGAGATTCCACCTGAACATCAGGAAGAACGTCCTCACTGTGAGGGCTGTTCGACAGTGGAATTCTCTCCCCCGGACTGTGGTGGAAGCTCCTTCTTTGGAGGTTTTTAAGCAAAGGCTGGATGGCCATCTGTCGGGGGTGCTTTGAATGCGATTTCCTGCTTCTTAGCGGGGGGTTGGACTGGATGGCCCATGAGGTCTCTTCCAACTCTACTATTCTATGATTCTATGATTCTATGACTCATAGTTAGGAACAGGGATGAAACAACAGGAAGTGAGAGAAATCTACCCCATGGAAGGGAAATTAATTCTCTGCTCTGTTAAATATGCTTCCTTCAACCACACAGTCAGCTTGGTCCAGGCAAGTGGTCCACATGCCCTTATGGCAAAATGTGGCATCCAGGCTGCTTCCGGTCCACCCAGCACCTCCTCAGTTTCACCTCCTCAGTTTGAACTTCTACAACTGCTGGTACTATGACAAGGTTATGCAGTTAGCTGTGCGGGCTTTGAGACCTTCAACATATTCCTGGAGTGGGTAGTCAGGGTCCTATCCCAATCCAGGTCCTCAACTCATTACCTAGATGATTTCCTTTTTGTGGATGGGCAGAGCAGTGGGGATTGTTCTAATTTGCTCAGTACTTTCATGGCCATGGCCAGGGTTTTTGGCATCCCATTATTTCAGGAGAAACCGGAATGCTTCTCCACCTGCATTGTCTCCCTGGGAATTCTGTTGGATTTGGTGCGGGGGTGTCCTGCCTGCCAGCAGGCAAACTCACTTCGCTCTGGACACAGTGGGAGACAATAGAAACATGTTTCTTTAACAAAATAAGATCATTAACAGATTATTTGTATTTGTAAAAGAAACATTTACCAGGTTGATTTCCACCAGGAGAGTGGTGGGAAAGGAGCAACGTCATGTAATAAGTATAAGGCAAAGACACTGTTGTCCTGCTGTGACTGCAATTGGCCTGCCTTGTGTGATAAACTCTTTAGTTTTCATCCATTGCTTTCTGTTGATCAATGGTCACAGAACAAGAAAGCATGCTGACAAACAACAGAATAGGATCAAAATATCTTGTACTGTCTTAGAAGAAAAAAATGTTTATCCAACGGCCCCTCTGTCTAAAAGAATTGATCCCAAACCCACTGAACACTAAAAATATTAATCAATAAATGTGCTTTCTTGTGTTTTCCTTGATTGGATTGCATCAGCGGCAGCTGCACAAATGCATGCAAAAAAAAAAATCCAAGAGAATAAAAAGTTTCCCTTTGTCAAAGCAGTTGCCTTCCTCAAAACATTTCAGCATCGTATGACGTGTGGTTTTTTCCTCATTTGTTTTCACAGAGACAAGAGCATTTCACTTGTAAAGTGCTCTGGAAGTGCGAATGAAATTTTGTTTGTTTCTGTACTATAACAACTGGCATGGATAGTCATTCATTTTTACCCACTCAAAGAGAATGGGTGTGGCGAAAACAATCGTGCAATGTTGACAATGGATGTCTTGCTAACAATTGCACCAATCTGTTCAGTCTATTTTTATGTAAATAATAATGACCTGGCTGATGAGGAAAGGTCACAAGGGAAATTCCACAAGCTGGGCTACAGACATGGTACAATTTGGACTTTTGCTGATTTGATACCAAATGAAAGCAAGTCCACTGTGCCAGATCTGTGATGCCAAGCTAATAATTGGTGTCAAGCAAAACAAGCACTGCCAGCAGATTATAATGAGGGATTTCAATCAAACACTTATTTAGCATCCCGACAGCAGATCCAAGTGCAAAATAGCATAGAAAATATATGGGACATAATCATTCAAACTGGATAATAAAGCTCTGGCTGCTGCATATGCATTATAAAACTACTAGATAAGCGATCTCACAAAAAGAAACAGCCAAATTCACTGGAGGAAAAAAAGGCTAAATAATTCATCAAAGCCAAAACTAATTTGCTTTTTACATTGGCTTTTTCAGGAGTGGGGCGAATGTTTGGAAACTCTGATAAACATTTTCCTTAACTGCTGAGAAAAAAAAAACATTGGAAGTCATTGTATTACATACTCCTTGTCTCCTGATTGCTTATCCTTCTCTCTGTGTGCCTTTTCTTTTAAAGTGAAGCTTCACCTTTAAAAAAAACAACCACAATGATAAAGTAAAAGTTTCAAAAAACCTTAGCACTGAAAACAATTGTCACTTGTTCACTTCATTTATCAAAATATTCCCCTTTTCCTAGTAATCCACTGAGTTCTCTGTACTTATATCTATGGAAGCCTGTAATCTACACCACACAACATGTCATTGAGCCTTAGGAAGCCTGGGTTGGTTAATTATGGGAATTCTTGTGTGGACTCCATGTTAGCTGGCTAAACAAAATGCTAGAAAAGCTGAGAGAATACTCACAAATTCAGAATATGGAAGTCTTTTTTGAATTTTAACACAATATCCTTCATATAATTTTTCTCTCTCTTTCTCTCTTTCTCTCTCTCTTCAGTTGCTATAGCAGTGAACATATGCTTGCTTTTTCTAACAGAACAGAACCACCAACAGTAATGTAATTGAGATTTCTTTTCTATGTCAGGAGTGACTTGACAAACTGCAAATCACTTCTGGTGTGAGAGAATTGGCCGTCAACAAGGACGTTGCCCAGGGGACACCTGGATGTTTTGATGTTTACCATCCTTGTGGGAGGCTTCTCTCATGTTCCCACATGAGGGAGCTCATCCATACTCTCTCTGGATTCGAACCGGCAACCTTCAGGTCAGCAACCCAACATTCAGGTTAGCAGTCCTGCTGCTACAAGGGTTTAACCCATTGCACAACCAGGGGCTTCATATATAATTGAGATATAAAAATGTATTGAGGAGATAGTAGAACTATTGGACAGGGGAGGGAATTGCTGAGAAAGAATTGGCATGTTATTTCCATATCATAACTAAGTACTTTAAATGTACGGGGAAAATTGTCTATTACAAGTAAGAAACCAACAATAAATTTATCATATTTCTATTACATTGCAGCCATTAAGGACTGATTATAGCCATTTTTTTATGTATGGACCTGTCTTGTGAATTCTCTACCACAGTGATTCCCTGTCTTCGATCCTCCAGAAGGCATGCTTTTCAAATTTGCAGATAACAACAAATTGGGAAGGTCAGGACAGGATCAGAATCCAAAATGACCTTTACAGATTAAAGGGCTGTAACTAACAAAATGAATTTCAACAAGAATAAATGTACAGTACTGCACTTAGGCATTAAAATGAAATGCACAGATATAGGGTGGATGATACCTGTCTTGAAAACAGTACAGGTGAAAGGGATCTCGGAGTCTTAGGCTGGATCCCACATTATTTGCTTGGAACTGGATTATATGAGTATACACTGGCATATAATCCAGTTCAAATAATCTGAATTTTATATGGCAGAGTAGATGGGGCCTTAGTAGACCACAAGCTAAACATGAGTCAACAGTGTGATGCAGCAGTTAGAATTCTAGGCTGCATAATAAGAATACAAGCAGTCTCCAAGTTACAAACAAGATAGGTTCTGTAGGTTTGTTCTTAAGTTTAATTTCTTTGTAAATTGGAACAGGTGCATTTTTAAATGTAACTCCAGATATAGATATAGATAATTAGATATTGATATCAATATAGATAGCTTTGGGTAGCATAGGGAAGAGTTGACACCCCTGTGATGTTTGTTTTGTGCCCCTGTTCAGAAGATTTCACCTCACTTTCTGTCCCTGTGATAATAGGATTTTGAAAAATTTGGCTTGTTGTGGAAACAAGGATTGGTGATAAAGCTTCAGTGAGACACCTTTTCTCCATGATAAATCTTTCAGGAGTTATCTTTCACTGCCTGTACAATATGATTCTAGGCGGCATCAATAAGAATATAATGTCTAGATCGAGGGAAATAATAGCCTCACTGTATTCTGCTTTCATCAGACCTCACCTAGAATACAGTGTTTAGTTCTGGACACCCCATTTCAAGGAGGATATTGACAAACCACTTATTTTACCTTTACTTTTATAATAAAAAAGAACCATTCTTTAAGGAAAATTGGACCAAGATGATGTACAGGTGGTACATTACACCTCAAAAACTGGCGAAAATGTACCCAAAACTGAGCGACAAATGTTGGAAATGTGAAGAAAAAACGGGGACATTTATACATATGTGGTGGAACTGCAGAACGCTAAGAAATATTGGTCAGAGATTCATGAAGAGATACAGAAAATCTTAAAGATAAAAATTCGATTGAAACCAGAATACTATCTGCTGGGAATAATTGATGATAAAATGGTAGAAAACGAAGAGAAACTCTTTCATTTTCTATCAACAGCGGCCAGGATCAATTATGCCAAAGTCTGGAGATCAAAGGAGAAACCCACAATAGACCAATGGATTTTGAAGATAATGGATATTATGAATATGGATGTACTGACCCAAACATTAAAACACTTCCAAGGAGTGAAATGCAAAAAAATAGATTGGTCACCATTAAAGAAATATATGTTGCAGAGGAAAATGAAAATGATAATAACGATCTAGAAGAGAGTGTAAGAATGAAATAAAACAAGGTCTAGGCAAGAGTAGGGGAAGCCACAGCGAACATCAAAGACGCGAAAAGAATAGGCCGCAAAGAAGGAGATTGGAAGTAGACGATACCCCTTATCCCTCCCCTAGATTCCCCGTACCCCATTATCCCTGGTGCTAGACATATAGTATAGAGTAGATGGACCCATAGAGTAACCCTATCCTTTCCTACTTTCCTATCCCTATGAGTGTTCCCCCACTTTTTAATGTATTACTTTTGAAAAAGAGGTTTCACAATAAAAATCTATAAAATAAAAAAAGAACCATTCTTTGTGTGAGAGTGGTGAAAAACAAAAGTGTAGTCCATCCTGGGAGAATCTAAAAAAAACACCAAACCTTCAACTCTCTTCACCATGGCTCCACTTCTTGCTTTTTTTGAATGCCTGGGCAGTGGGCAGGGAAATAGCGCCACCACCGGGGCAACTGGGTCCCTGAGGCAGCATTGGTGCTTTCCCCTCTCCACAGAATAATCTTCGACCTATTCACGGGTCATGTTCAAATTTATAATATTGTCCCTGATTTATGCTCAAGATATATACAATAGTTCTTTCATCATCTTTTTATTTCCATTTGGTCATGTAACATGTTCCCCTGCCAGTCATTGAGCATTCCTATTCTTTATTTAATTTTCTTTTTCCCCTCAGATCTTGTGGAAGATTCTTTTTGGATATCACCTTCTATTTCTTAGTATTGATTTTTATAGTAGTTCTTGTTCTTGTGCACAAATTGTTGAACAGTTGTATTCAGGGTTCTCATTCTATTTCTATCACCTTTTACTTTTGCTTCTCATCTGTCCTTTACTGCTTGAAGAGTTTCATCAGTCATCCATTGAAATTTTTCTGTCTTTTTGGCTGAAGAGTTCCACCCCACATTAATGTTACAAAGGGAACTTTATTTTTTCAGGTTTCTTGTGGGTTTTACATATTTCAGAGAAAAAAATATTCTAAATTTGTGTCAGAAGGCTATTGAAAGGCAATGTGGATCCTAAACATCCATCCAGAGATTGAACACTTCTGTGTTAGCTATAGATCTAAAAGCAGTTACACAGAGAATGAATTATGGCAGTCAAGTATTAAGATACACAAAATCTGAATGTATATCAAGCATACATGGAAGACAAAAAATAACTTCTTGGAATGCAAATCAAAAGAGTAAAGCGCTTCTTTCATTCTCTGCCATGCTTGTACAAACTTCTCCCCAGACAATGGTTGTCCTGAAGGAGACAACTACCACTTTGTAGTTCTCTTACAAGTTTAGCACGTGCACATTTTTAAACTGTTGTATTTTTTATGATCATTGTATCCCAATGCTAACTTGCCAAGATGGTTCTCTGAACATGCATCATGTTCCTCATTGTTTACATGTGTTCAGTTGCCCAGTTAGAAGATTATCCATTTTCCTGCTGCTGAGGTTGTATGTACTACTCTGGAGCTATGTGAGGCAGACAAATATGCTTCTGCCAGTAGCTGCATTTCCCCTTTGACGACCAACCATTGAATTACAAGACCAAAGAATGTTGTGTTAACTCAGGATGACTTTATTTGACCTATATCCTATTTATGTTAATTGGACTTCAAAGGAGTAAGAGGGGTGAACAACCTGATGTGGATCCAGCTGAGGTCAAAGTGTCTACCCTTGACTGCCTCCTCAACATTTCCTTGAGTAAATCACCCAAATTAGAAGTGCAATCCAATAGTTCAATTGCTGTCCAACTGGCCACTTACTGGCAAGTAAACCCAGGGTAAGCCCATCCAAGCTCCAGGACTTTATAAGTGCGAGTAAAATCCCCAGGTCAATCTGGAGGATAAAATCCTTCCCTCAATTTCCAGGAACTGTAGGGGCTGTGCTGGAGCCTTACCCTTCATCAAAAGGGGTGCCAAGATGTACACCAAGTCTTAAATTCCACCCATCTCTCTCACACACACACACAAACACACACACACACACTACTTACCACATGACAGGCAAAGGGGAGAATATTCCTACTCAGCCTCAAAACAACCAGGAACCACACACTGCACACGGCATGATGGGAGGATGAGCCATGCTATAACAATGAGCCAGGCCTTAAATAACTGATAATCCCACCACCATTATATCACATGTTCTACTGCCTTTTGTGGACCACACACAAAAGTCTCCTGGTTTCTGATCATGGAGGTCATTGAAGGAGATCATTTCCCTTCAGCATGTTTCATTGCACTTGGTCAGGGACACAGTCTCTCTATCCTGTAAATTACCTGACAAAATGAAATGGTTCAGTGGCTGAGCAAAAAGCCCTTCATCTTCAAAAGCTTATGCTAGTAATTTCTTTCTTTCAGTTAATCTCTAAAGTGCTAGAAAATCCTGATATTCATATTGATATTCCAGACTGGCATGGCTATGTCTTTGAATTTTATCCTGAACTTGGAAATAGTACATTTTTGGACAAATTGGCATCAATAATACACATCCCTTCAGAGCTATCTAAATGGGAATTTAATTGAAGAGATAAGATTCAAAATAAACACAATTCTTGGATAAGGGAATAGCAAATACTATGGTGTTCAATATATGGCAAACTATAGATAGCAGAAATAACTAGCTAATATAAAACAGTTGCTTCAAGATAATACTAACTTAAGAAAATGCACTAGACTGAAAGGCTTTCACTGGTAATTGGAAGTGCTATAGATCTCAGGAGAAGGAATGGATTTAAGGAGCAAACATTTAAAGTTTAGCTATTATTAAGAGAAGGGAAGGAGAGGTGTAGGAAAAATCTGAGGTCTGAAAAGACTTTTTTCTAAGCCCCACACACATCAGAGATGGAGACTGTAGGATAGGATTATAACAACTGGGAGGGATGGATCATTTCAAGTCACAGTGTGATTTCAGCTTTGCTAAAATCTTAGGTTTGGGCCCAGAGTGCCAGGCTTCCAAAGAACCAAATAAGACACAGATGGGTTGAAGGCAAAATCAAATTCTTTATTCTCAATGGCCAGAGAGGATGTCAGTGGAGATAGCACTCCAAAGAAATGACATATTGCATTTGTGAATACGGAGCATTTTTGTTTCATTTGACAGCTATTCAAGAAACCCACATCAATTCTTGATTGGCTTAGAAACTGTCCAGCTAAGATCCACATCCTGAATAGCTCATGACTCCATCAGACATCATCGCTCATTGGCTCTTCATGGTAGCAGGAAACTCAATAAACTGTCATTGAATCATTGAAGTGTCAGTCCATTTATTGATCCACGTCTGAGAGATGCACAATCAGAGAATTTGCACTCTTATCTCCAACTTGGACCCATGAAAATTAAAAGCTCAAGGCCAAGCTCTTAGACATAGTGAATCTAGTAGTCAGTGGTTTCAGCAGGCAGTGATTGCAGAAAAGTTGAGGAACTAGTCTAAGAAGAGGAAGTGGAACCTTTTAAGTTTGATTCAATCACCTCCAGCTTACATATATAACAATCCAATACTGTTTAGGAATCTTCCATCATTTTGCTACGTTTCCAGGTAGAGAAGGAAGTCATTATGGTCATATTTTGACTAACAAAGAGAAGAACATGGAGCCAATCACCCTTTCCCTGTGTAATTTCTGATCCATAAGGCATGTTTGCCAACTAGAAGAAAGCACACTGATTTCTAAAACTCTTAGCATGGAGATATTTATATTTAATGTCTGGTCGCTTCCCCTATCCTGAGAGTCTCATCATTCAATTTATTGTTCTTCTTGTTATTTGCTGTCAAGCTGGTTTTGAGTAATGGCAAACCTTTAATGAGAGACCTCCAAGAGCCCCAGTCAACAACAACTCCGTTCAGGTCTTGCAAGCACAGGACTGTGGCTTCCTGGATGGAGTCAATCCATCTGCAATGTGGTCTTCCTCTTTTCCTGTTGCTTTTAAATTTACTAAGCATTATTGTCCTTTCCGGTCCTTTCCAGTGAGTTATTCATCATTAAGTTGTTACTATTATTTGTGGGCTATATTTCTGCATTTTTGCTTGCAGGTTGACTTCATAACAAGAGGGAAAATACTTTTCTGCCATTAGTTCATTCTGATTCCAGTTCAAATAGAAATTACTATGTAGTATATACATATACCCACATTTTTTGACAGACAATATATGTGTATTTTCACAATGGACCCCCCTTGTGGAACTTTCCCCATGAAAAAAACCCCATATTTTATTTCTCTGAAAGTTTCCAGACTAGTGATTTATTTATTTATTTACCATACTTATACCCCGTCTTTCTTACTCCGGAAGGGACTCATGGCAGTCTTATAACAATCAACAATTCAATGCCATGCATATGTATATTAAAATAAGTTACAATTAAAAACCAAACAATTAAAACATACATTATTAAAACAACGATTAAAATCACACCATCCAAATCGTAATCCAGGGCCATCCATTTGTCAATTCTTATGTAAAGCAATGGACAGCACTTGGATTTCTTGTGTGTTCATGTGGGAGACTTTTCTTGGGTTGTTCAAAACAAAAAGTGGACCTCTGTTAACTTCTGATTTGGGGAAAATTTAACAAATACCTTTATTATTAAAAAAAAAATTGGGACAGTTTGAAATGGGTTTCTCATGATGTCTTTCAGACCTATAAGTCTTATAATGAGTGAACTAGTAGAGCAGATACATTTTTCATTTGGGTTCTTTTCTGTATAAACTGCATGGGTTAAACTCAGTGGTTCCCAACCTTTTGGTCTCCAGATACTCTAAACTTCAGCTTCCACAAGCACCAGACAGTTTGTTCAGTGGTCAGGAATTATAGGAGCTGAAATTCAAATCACCTCGAAAACTAAAAGACGGGAACCACTGCCATAAATAAATTGAGATGGTCAAGAGGAGGAACCTTTTGCCATCTTTTATATTATTTTTGGTTGACTTTGATTGACAACAGACTGTTCTTCAGCTAATTGGTAGAAGTTTACATACCACCTAATAATAAAGGCCAAGCAAAGCGAAACATTTCACCTGGCTTTGGGCAAGGAAAGAGGGGCAACAGGTCGAATCTGTTGCCCCATGCACAGCTCTCTCTCGCAACGCTTTCCCCATCACATGAGTGATGTGTCGCCCTTGCGGGGAGCTTTCTGTATTGCCAGTAAAAGCATTTGAAAATGCTTTTACCCCAGTTGGGAGCAGAGCAACCGGTGATATCATCTGATGGCTGGCATGGGGCTCCATCCCTGAGGCTGGCTCTAAGCATTCTAGGATGCTTAGTTTGATCCATGTGAGGAGGTCAATAGACAGGACATATCCAGGGAAGCATATCAATAAATGCTAATAATTTCAAATGACTGCTTAATGAATGCAATGTAGTGAAGTATGTTTCCACTAGGCTTGAGCGATCCATGAAAAAATTGATTCTAAACTCGTTTCAAAAGTAGGGGGTGCCAGCGTTTCGTTTCTGATGTCATTTCCGAATTTTGCCCCCCAAAAAAATCGAAATTAACGAAAATTCGTTATTTTCTAAATTAATTCGTTAATGGCGGACGCGCATGCGCAGTGGCAAAAAAAAACAGCACGAGGGGAGATTTTACAGGACTCTGCCGCCCTCATTTTTTGAGTGATCTTCTTCAAACTTGGTACAGTGGTAGAACACATTTAACACTGATAGCTCACCAAAATTTGGAACGTTTCCCTTATCCTCTGATTTTTGGCGAATTTTCATAGCTTTTATAATAAACCATTTTTCTCACTGTGAGCTGTTCAGCTGTGGAACTCTCTCCCCGGGCTGTGGTGGAGGTTTCTTCTTTGGAGGCTTTTAAGCAGAGTCTGGATGGCCATCTGTTGGGAGGGATTGGATGGTGTCTTCCTGCCTGGCAGAAGGGGTTGGGCTGGATGGCCCACGAGGTCTCTTCCAACTCTACTGTTCAATGACGCTATGATTCTAAGTGAGGACAAAAGGGGATGGGGAATGTTAAGAGGAGAGAGGGCCTGGAACACCTGGGAATTGTAGTTTGCAAGTGGGCATAGTACTATTGGAGAAACGTTTGCTTCAGCCCAATGCTTTTATAAATGGTCAATATTCAGAGGCTTCGTTCTCCTGCATTTTGAAAGCTATTATGATGAAATTTGCCAGAATGGAAGCAAAAATTAAGTACTCTTTGCCTATCAAGTTTCATAATGTTTGACCCATCAACTGATTTTTGGGGATTTTTGAAGCAACATTTTTTTTAAAATGCTAGCAGATCGATGCCCATGCCTCTCCCTCCCTCCCTCTTCCGCTCTGATTGGCTGAGAGGCATGCCAACATGGCTTCTCCTCTCAGAGGGACTACAGCTTCATCCGAAGACATCAGAAACAAACGAAAAAAGGTACTTTTATTATTCAAATTCGTAATATTTGTAAGGGCAGTGAGCAGATGGTTCAATATTAATTCAAAAGTGCTTACGAAACGAATTTTTAACGAATTTAACAAAATAACGAAAAATTTGCTCTAGCCTAGTTTCCACCCTAGAAAATGCAGAAAAACTCAACTTCCTCATTATACATTCATATATATATATATATATATATATATATATATATATATAGCTTCACAATGTAAGTTCATAGTTCTCCTAATAGTCTTAATAAGTTTGCTACAATAACTGTATGCCTATGTACTATCCTCACTCCTCACTATGTGAATCATTTGGGAATGGCACTGGAAATTGTGACAAAATGGTGCGAAACTTAAAGGCTGACAGCACACTGACCTTGTACATCAGAAAAGTCTCGCTTTTAATGCTGGGATTTTTAGCTGTCTTGCTAATAGGCTGCTTCCCCTAAATTAGTTTTGGAACTTGTCAAAACAGGATTTGAAACATTGTCCTTTTGTGTTGACAAAAGCCATGTGGAACAGAAAGTCAGTTTTGTCATCTGTTACAATAAGCTGCTCTTATTTTGTTCCCCTGTCTTCATCTTTATTAACTTGAGAAGACAGTAACACGTTTTTGTAATTAAAGGTGGCTCCGGCAGCCCATGTTCCTCTCTGGCAACAAGAGACTATAAGTGCACATCTAACTTTTTATATTAAAACAAGGATGTTTTAATAAAGGAAAAAGGGGAAGAAAGGAAAGGAAGGAAGAATGAGGTCATATTCACACAGGAGATTTGAATCGGCTGATCTTTAAATTGGCTCCCTACACAAAATGTAAAATCCACATTGGCTGGGCTGTACATTCAAATTTCCTTTGAGTTTTCCTCCTGAATTAATTCATACAAGATACAAAGAACACAAGAGAGACTCAAATGAGCCCTTGGTGTTCATTTAACAATGGCCTGAGATGTGACTAGAAAACCCTGTCTTAAGAGGAGCAAGTCCTACTTAAGCATGGGGATTGATGGATTGTCTGACTGATTAAACAGATAGTCGTCAGATTTTTTTAAAAAAAAGTGGTGTTCTAAAATCTAGTGTTTATTCAATAACCCAGTGCAAAACCCAAAGTGGCTTATAGCATGAATTAAAACAAAATACAGCTAAAAACCAATCAATTGTAACAGTGAAGAGCATTTTAAAAAGCAATTAAATAAGCTGTCATATTAAAGTCAAGCACTGAATCAGAAGTTTAAATGCATATTAAAATATGAGTAGAAAAGGGTGATTATGACATAATTCACTAGAATATTGCTTCTTAAACTGTGGATCCCAAACCCAAATGGGGTCCCCTTAGCTCAATGTTGGGGTTACAAAAATAAAAAGTTTCTAAATGCCACTCATTTACAAAAATTTATTAGCAACAACATGAAGTATTTACACTGGACTCGCCACAAAAAGAAAAATCATCATGTTTAGCAAGCCATGCAAATGCTGATTTATGTTTGCAAATGTTTGATTTTTAATACTGATTTTATATATACATGGGGCCACACAAAAATTTCTTGGGCAGAAAGGAATTGCAAACAGAAAAAGTTTAAGAAGCCTGTCGTGCCCTATGAAGACCCTCTCTGTTTGCCCCTAGTTAAACCCTTTTTAGCTGGAAAGATTAATGTCTACAGTTTCTGGGGGAGTCAATCTAGACAGCCTCTTTGCATTTAAAGCCTCTGTTGCCCTGCCCATTTAAGAATCCTCTCAGGGGTGGAGCCTCAGACAAAGCTATTCCAGTTCTTGGAGGAGTCAACCTTTTTGGTGACTGGAAGGTGAAGAGAGGGGAGGGCCGGAAGGTCTACAAAATAGCACATCCAGTTGAAGCTGTATGAGTTGTATTCAAGTCGAGTCGGAGCTTCTTTCTTTTTTCGTGTCAGGAGCAACTTGAGTCACTTCTGGAGTGAGAGAATTGGCCGTCTGCAAGGACGTTGTCCAGGGGACACCCAGATGTTTTGATGTTTTTACCATCCTTGTGGGAGGCTTCTCTCATGTCCCCGCATGGAGCTGGAGCTGATAGAGGGAGCTCATCTGCACTCTCCCCGGGTGGGATTCGAACCTGACAGCTTTCAGGTCAGCAACCCAACCTTCGTCACGAGGCTTTAGTCCACTACGCCATCGGGGGCTCCATCGGAGCTGTATGATCCATATTCAAGTCCAGTCATAGTTAAATATAGAGACCATCTTAAAGAGAGTTTAACACCATACAAGAAAGAGGCAATAAGAAGAAATAAAGATTCAAGAGCCTCAGTTCAACTAGAACTGTGTCTATCTCTCAAAGACTTTACCTCTCTTCATAAAGACTCAGGAGAAGAGAAAGTCTAAATTTCCAGTCAGATAATAAATTAATGTTTGATTCAAATATATAATTTCTGATCTGTTCCCTGCACAGCCAGTTCACCTTCCAAGTATAGCGTGGGGGCAGAACAAAGCCCTGCACTAAACACTAGGGGTGTGCATAGTTTTGTTTTTATTCATTTTTTGTATCAAATTCGTTAGATCCATGCATATGAATTGATATTTGTGTTGCACCCCAAGACTGCAGAGACACCTCAAAACCACATCAGAGCCCCAGACTATAAGCAAAGCAAGCTTTATTGAAGAATATATGTAAGCAATAGCAGATCAAAGTTTAAAGTCAATGAAACATGGTTTTAGTTCACCAGATACAAGATACTTGAGAGACTTGAAGCAAGGGTCCATAAAAATCAAACACAATAATAAATTTCAACAAAGTATCAAAATTAGTCCTAAGGATCTTTAACTGTAACAAGGGATCCAAACTGCAAATCTTTCAGGAACAGTGACTGGATAATCCAAAATTTCTCAAAAGCAAGAACAAGGACTAGAATAAAACTAAAGATACAAGACTACATGAACTTAGCATGAAAGTCCACAGGAACATAAAACAGGATTCTATGAAGAATGAAACATCCCCTTGATCTGGTCATGTAAGTGTGATTTATTGTTATAATTGTATTAATTTATTTTGTTTAATAATGTGTATTATGTTGTTATGTAATGTTTGTGTTGCTTTTATGACTGTAAACCGCCCTGAGTCCCATCCGGGAGATAGGGCGGTATATAAATAAAGTATTATTATTATTATTATTATTTATGAGTCCATAAAGAGGAACAATACTCCCTATGAGCAAAGTTACCACCTCTGAAAATCTCTCTCAGAAGGAGTTCCTCTTAAGCTGAAATCAAGGCCTCTTTCTGTGGGAAGTTTGTTCAAATTCTTTTCTCATTAGCAACCATTTGCTTCTTCTCAGACCCTCCCTTTCTTGTCTCTGCTGACATATTGTTTTCTTTATGTCAACCTCATTAGTCTTATCACAACTGGAATTCCCACCTGCAAAGGGATAGTTTGACCTTGACTCTCCCAAGGAATGCGGTTCAAGCTGCCTGCTTGAAACCATTGTATGCTTGCTCCTAGAATCCTCAGAAACAAACTCTGGCTATACAGGAACAGCAGCTACATCCAACTCTGGCTGCATTGGAATCCTAGGCTCCAACCCCGATTCATCTGACAGGTAAGGTGCAGACACAATCACAGGCTGAACAGGCCCAACCTCAAGCTCACCTGACAGCTCAAATTGGGATCCAACAATTTGAAACATGCAGGAAAAGTGGGAGGGGGAATTTAAGAATTGAAACACTCACCAATCATTTTCATTAAGATTCTGTAACATTCAGATGCCTCCCAAGTTCAGTTAAATTTTCAGTATGAGCAACAGGCAACTTAGGTAAAGCCAAGAGAACATAAAGTACTTTAAAACCCAATCATTTTACTTTGGCCCGATTGCCATAAGCAAAGGCACTGGGGGCAGAACTAGCAAAATTAATGAGCAAGAGACTGAGAACATAGCATTCTTAGAAATGTAGTTTGGGAAGGCAAGGTCCCCTGTGGCAGGGAATGCAAAAGGCCCTTCCCTAAACAACATTTCACAGAATGCAGTGCCCAGCCTCAAACCCCAATGACACCAGCCGTGTAGAGTCAGTCTAATAATAATAAATAAAATGTCTGAATCTGCAAAGAGGACTAAAGTAGGTTATAGTATAAATCTGTGCTAAGTTGAAGTTATGTGGTTGTGTGTCATGAAAACAGACAGACATTCAAGGGAATTGCTGTTGTTGCTTTTTTTGGGGGGGGGGGGATAAATAGTTTTTATCTAAATGTTTAAAAATCCCCAAAAATCTGTAAATGTGTAAATCTTTCTGAACCTTCTGAGAATTGATGCCCTGTTTATCTTATGCATTGTATATAAAATTCAAGTGGATAACTCTTGTGGTTTTCTTAAATATGTAGTTTATAAAAAATTGAAAATTCCCCCAAAATCCATGAATAAGTGAAACGTTCTGAAATATGGTGGCCTAATAGGTGCACATGTGTTCTATCATTGTAGTAAGTTTCACTCCAATAGTTTTAAAAGTGATGGAGAAATTGACCCCAAAAATTTCCCCAATTATAATTATGCACAATTATAACTATAACGAAATAGTAATGAAATTTCGTTACTTTTATTATGGTAACAATTTCTCACAAACTATGCTTTAGAAACACTTTATAAATGAAATGCCAGTGCTCCCCAGTTTTGTAATGACATTTGAACCATTTTTAATGGATCACACATCTTTACTAAACACCCTTCTGCAGTAGACAATTAGTCTGTCTGAATAAAAAAGTGTTTGCATACCAGCAAAAAGAAGACATAGAGAGGGCTTGTCTTTTCCACAAACCAGAAGCAATCACTGAAAAGACCCTCTCCTTTATATTCACTAAAAGCACAACCAATTTAAAGTAGTGGGACCAAATTAAAGCTCTTTGCAAGGTTCTCAAAATGCAGATGGATTCATATGTGGGTATTTGGTCTTTTAGTGATGAGGAAGAATTGCAAAGGGCACAAGAAGAGCTGTAAAGGCCAATATATTTCAATGAATCCTGCACTGGGAGAAGTGCAGGACACAAATTAAATAAATAATAAATAAAATTCATAGCTCTTCAGATTTCACTGCAGCTCCCATTATTATCCTCATAGGCAGCTGTGGTCAAGGCTGAAGGGTGCTGTCCGAAAACAGCTGAAGAGCCACTACTTGCCAACATTTGGCTTACATGACTAGGGAACATATTTGATTTCTTTTGGATCTTGTGTTTTGCTATTTATACTGTGTTCCCAAATCAAGAAACATTAAACCTATTTAATCTTATTAGTTTTCTGACTATACGGCCATGCTTCTACAATTTAAATTTGCGAGGCGGAGGGGCATTGTCAAAAGCAGCCATATCTGCCTTGGAGGTTAAAACAGCAAGAGGATTGGCAGCATGAAATGTGCAAATAAGAACAGAATTTTGAGATATGATTATGAAAACTGTAGATGTACATGATCAGCTACATGGGAGATTTTGTTTCCTGAGGTGTAGGAGAAGACAATGCCTCCTCCACACTCCACTAATAGACTGAGATTTCCATGTGATGCTTAATATAATTCTATCAATAGTAGATCATCTCCCACTGCACTTGAAGGCAGCTGACCTGTTTATGGGATGAAACCAGCCAGAAATTGCATTATAAGGTACTGTAGATGGGGTCAGAGGTTCTGTTTTCCAGATAGACAGGGACCCACTGCAGCTACTGACTTTCAGCATCTGCCATCTGAACCCATTGCCTCACTCTCCCTAATTTTAGAGCTCACTCTGTAGATACATTAGTGTTTCAAACTCTACTCATATTCGAGGTGTTTCTCAACCCTTTTTTGTAGCTTTTTCTTCCTTATATGAACTCAGATATGTCCCTATGAGATTTGTAATTCATTATATTTAAAACAAACAATCTGCTCCAAAAGATGTTACTCTCTCCTGTTGATTAAAATTCATATTGTGAGCAGTGGTATTACATTGTAGCTATGACTCCATGTTCAAATTGCAGAGGGACTCTGAGATAGATTACCATAATTATTTATTAAAATTCATATAGAATATCTCTCAGTGTTTTATCAGTAGATAGCATCTGCTGGTTTATAAATATTGTGTTTCTTCATAATTTGTATAATGCTGGCAAAGGTTAGAGCTGCCATCCCTCTGCTTTTCTAATACCAATAATTGATCTTGCTCCTTTTAAAAAATGTCCTGAAGTAATTAATGTAATAGTAGTTGAAGTCTAATTGCTACTGCAAGCAGTAAGGAAAATGCAAAAGCACCAATTGGTCCAGGCTCAAATCAAGTAGCACAGCAATGTGAGCTGTAAGATTGGCACTTGAGAGCAATATATAGTGAGTATTATGTCAAAGATATGTGTACTCGAACATTCCCTGAGCCAACTAAGAAGCATGTGATGATAAAACACTAATTTAAAAGTGACTTGTTCTGAATATGAAAGCTAACAACTGTTCTCTAGATAGTGTGCAAGCCATTTATAGGAATGGTGAGTTGGAGGATATTGGACGAACGGATTTTAAACACGTTTTATATTTTATATTTTATACTGTATTTAATTGGTTGTATTTTTTATATGTTGTTGTTTTTAATGATGTATCGGCATCGAATTGTTGCCAGTTGTACGCCGCCCTGAGTCCCTCCGGGTGAGAAGGGTGGGATAGAAATATTTGAAATAAATAAATAAATAAAATATTCTGGCACTGTGCAACTGCTATTTGTTTAGTTCACTCCTAACAAAAATGAGGATTTGAGTAAAATATCCATTTTATCACTCTATACAATATTACAGTTCAGTCTTAACTGATGTACATTGTGTACAATTTTCTCTGTAATAAAATCCTAACTGTGGAATTCCCATCCAAAAGATGCTAGCCCTCTTCCAAATTTTCTGAGTTTCTGGAGGAAGGCTGCTACTGTTATTTTGGTTGGCCTCCAATCCCTAAAATTAGGTGTGGCAGCTTTAGATGTTTTCAACTTTTAAACTATTTTTGAGGAGTTGATGATATGGATTTGTCAAGAGAGGCTGGCCCCTTGAGGTGGCATTGCTGCTCTCCACTCTCCATTGACTGATCCTGGACTTATTCACAAGATCTTGTCTTCTTTAATTTTGTTTATTTAAAATTTTCTTTTTCTTTTTAAAAATTATTTTTCTTTCTTATTTTTTTCTTTTTAAATTTTAGGTATACGTTATAATTACCTACCTCCCACCTTTTGACCTGCATGCTTGAGCACTGATTTGAACAGGATAGATAGTATTTTGTTCCTCTTTTTGGATTATATTAAGGGCTTTCTCACAGATATCCCCTGGTTACAGAAATTGAATGAATGAATGAATTGTTTATTGTACTAGCCATAGTCCATGACATCAGTAATATACAACCTTTATAAGCACTTTCCAATATAAACATTAAAACTTATTAAAAAAAATTTAAAACTAGCTCTTTAAAATTATGATAGCAGCAACATAACAATGACAGTGTCTGATTTGTATCATCCCAAACCATCACCATTTCCATTTCTGACCTCAAGTATGGATTTTGCTACTTTAGCTCTGATCTTTTGGGCTGCAATTGCAAATGTGGCAACCTTTAGTGTTATATTTTTGGAATAATCTGCTAGCAAGTCACAGATCACAGCTGATTGTTGTCATGCTGCCCTTTCTTCCAAGAGTGTTCCCAGGAGACTTTTCCTAGGATCATTATACAAGGGGCAATGTAGCAGATAGTGTGTTAGGTCTTCTTTTTTCCCCGTGCCACAAATGCAAAGTCGTTGAACCTGGGGGATCCCTCTGTATCTTCCCTCTAGCCAGTTTGATGGCATTGTTTGGAAGCGCAGAGCTGTAAATGCTTTCCTCAGGACTGCAGACGTTAGGTCTTGAAGATATTGCTGACAATATTGGTCACTCTTTAGTCGGGGATACCAGGTAGAGAAACCTTGCTGTTTACTAATCTGCAGATTGTCAGCTGCATCCATCTCAAAGATTTTGTCTCTAATCGCCTTCTTGTCCAGATGCATTAGAGTTGTTGTTGACCCATCAAAATACTGATGGAGCAAGGCTTGCCAGTATTGAACCCATCCTCCTCGCTTATACTGCTCCATCATGCATTGCTTTGTTATACTCTTGTCCTCCATTCCCAGAAATTAAAATAGTGTTGTTAACATCAATGCTGTAGGCTGTTCCACTGACATTTTTGCTTCCATAGACAGCCATGATGGTGACACATTGTTTCAGAACTGGACAGATAGTACTTTCTCATAGAGCTGAACACATAGAGCATTGCACAAAATCTGTCACAATGTGTGTGTGTGTATCAACTTATGATGGCTCCATATATGTCATACAGCTTTCTTAGGCAAGGATTACTCAGAGGTAGTTTTGACACTTCCTTCCACTAAAATATAACATGATATTCATTGGCAGTCTGAGACCTGCCCATAAAAGAGAATGTATAGTTTAACAATTGAGCCAAAATGAATTAATGTGAATATATGATCACTATTTTTAGAACTACTTAACTACATCTGAGAGGAAACCCTGGTGGAGAGATACACAGAGGCAGCTATCCCGTACCGTACCATACCATGCACAGACCACTGGGGAGAGGATCTCATAGACCTGGCTGCTGACGAGACAGTACCATTAAGCATTCAACAGGTAACCTTTTGTTACAGTAAGTAGCCCATCTACATGGTTCATGTATTCTATTTATAGGTATACACACAGAATGGCAAAGGGTAATGCTGTATAGATGTGGCTAGGTATCTTATAAGCACAAACAGATAGTTGTCATATCTAAGTATTTTGATATAGGCAACATATAATAATGATTTTTGTGTGCTCTCACATAGGAACATTAAAAGTATATTAGTATTAAACCACAAAACAATCCAGGTGGCCAAACACTTGAGTTTCTAAATTCTCTTATGAGCAGAGACCTTTTCAATCAATATACTCCATGCAATTGTAATCCTGCCATCGTGGCTACCTATGCACTGGGAATTGATGAGCACAATTAGAGGGTAATGAGGGGAACTGCTGTACACACCTACACTCTCTAAATGATTTGGAAACTTGATGGTGCAAAGCGTTTGAGGATGTAATGATGAGATTATGACAGAATGAAAGATCCTTCTCCAGTATACAGCCTCCAGATATCTTAGGCTAGAGTTCTAATGATTCTCAGCAAGCATAATCACCAGATGGAGTTATGGGATTTGTAGTCCAAAACCACTAAAGATACCAGAGTGATATGAAGGATAATGATTACCAAAAATGTCTAAAGCCATTCCAAAGTCATCACAAGATCTAGTATAAAACACATATTTTTCAGGAACCTGTAAAATTCTGATTCAGTAATAGTTTAGAAACCTATAATTCAGATTTTTTTTAAAAAAAAAAACACACACACACTCACATTTTGTACAAAAATATGGAAATGAGCAGTTGGAAATTCTTGACTGGCATTATTTATCACTACATGCAACAATAAAACAACAAGCAAAGTAGAGAGGAGATTAAAGCTAGTATTCCTTTTTCACAGCATCAAGCAGAAACCAACATCTAGGATTTTAAGGCAGCATTTTGTAGAAGGTATATTTATCCTTTAATGAAAACCTCAGGAAGAGAAATAATGGAAAAATAGCAACTTAGGCCCTGTGGTTTCTAGTTGTCCCCAGTGATTCAGCTTGAACAGTCCTCCCCCCCCCCCCCCCCATGTTTTTTTCTATCCATGTATTCTTTCCATTGTGATGTCTTATTCTACCTTGTGCAGTTTTTCAGAAGTCTGAACCTAACTTCTGGCATCAAGTTCATGATTCCTTTCTAGTTGTGGAGTAAAATAAGACCTTTCTACTGTAGCCTTTTTTTCTTGGCTAAATGTTTCTCGAGTTAGAAGAGTTTCTGACACCTGCTGTTCATTAAATATTCATGGCCTGCAGAATAAAAGCTAAACGTCTCATCCTAAAAATAAATCTCAGGTATAAGATGTACTACATAGGTACTGGATCCAGAATTTTAGACTTTAGAATTTATCTTCAAGCCAGATTGGAAACTTTGTATTATTTCAGATTAAGGAACAGAAGGAATCACATAAGAACATAAGAAGAGCCATCTTAGTTCAGAATAAAATCATGTATGGTTTCTAATTCTAGTTACATAATGTCCATCCAACCATGAGCAGGACATGAATCCAACCATATTTTCTTTCTTGCTTTCTATTTCGTCTGCTGCTTCTGGTAATATATAGCCATCCCAATTTGTTGCCATTTATGACTTAAGCTTTCATGAATGTATGTAATCCCCCTTTAACAATATCCAATTATTACTCATCAGTCACTATATCTTGTGACAGTGAGTTTGATGGATTAGCTATACACTTAGAATATCCAAGCATTAACCAAGCATTATGCCTAAACAAGCAATTACATATAAGGCTATACCAAAAAGTCCCCACAGATGCCACTCCTACTCTATATATTCACAAACTTTCCATGTAAAGTGGAAATATTTGAAGTGGCATGTTTGCTTAAATAACATTTCAATAGGATCCGTAAGATTCAGGTAGTTCAGAAGGGATGCATACAACTTCCCAAGTACAGTACAAAATATATAATTGTAGCAACATATCTTCACTGTTTTAGCATCACTGTGGCCAGTGGGTTACCTTATACCACACTTAACCCAGAGTCTGTTGTTATAAATATGGACCACCAAGCTCTAAATGGAGCTCTTTCTGAAACTAAGATCCTGAACTAGATAGAGCCATGGTTTCATTAGGTAGTGAGATTTTTATGTTCTCATGATCTAGCACTGTGAAATCCCACTGAAGCATTAAATGTGGCATCAATTCAGTTATTATAATACCACCAAACGAAGTTTCACTTTTGAATTATAGTGCTAAGAGACCTTCCCCTTTGCCCTTCCTCACATAATGTATGCACCCAGTAATCCTGTACACCAAATGACAGAAACTGGCCTTTCTTTTTCTGCTTTGGTTAGCACTCTGCTGTTAGGACCTCATCACACAAGGTCTGGGCTCTGTCCTAGGATGCTTTCTGGATGGAGCCAGGACGGAGCTCAATGAAGCCCATCACATGATATAGTGCTACTTCCAGTGAGGCTCCATCCTGGAAGCATCCTAGGAAGGAGCCCTGATAACATGGGAGGTTTTTCATAAAGTAAGCACGGTGGGGGCAACAATGGTTTCCCCTGTGGGATGGGGAAGGTGGCGATGCAGGCAATGTGGGATGCAGGATGACGGTTTCCCCCACTGACCACCAGATTTGCCCCACTGTCCCACAGATGCCCCCACTTTCCCCAGACAATGTGATAATGTCCTTAGTCTTGGGTTTCAGGGCTGCCTATATGAATGAAAAGAGGGATATAAATCAAATAGAGAAATTTGTGTGACCTGTATTATTATTCTTTTCTTATCCATGGAATGGCCACAGTTAACGTATGGATATAATATTTTTGCTTTGTCTGATATTAATCTCAAACAAAATGAGAACCCATGATGTGCTTATTTGATCTAACTTCAATTTGTAGGCCACATCCTGTTGGAAAAAATGACCTCCCAAAATCTGGAAAAGAAAAACATGGAGAAATTGCCACTCACAGCCCCCAAAGGCATTTGGGGATGTTTTGAGAAAAAACTCAAGGGGAGAACCAGCCTGGTGGGTAAAAATAACCCTGGGACTGCATACAGCCCACAAACTGCACTTTCTCAACCTTGCACTAAGAAAAGACACAGGTATCCATTAATGTCAATAGAAGTCAGTCATAGATAACATGAAACATCCTTAGTGTGTTGTATATTCAACTATGCTTATATCAGCAGTATCTGCCACTACATGTTTTGTCAAATGTTAGAAAATCGAAACCAGCAGGTTTATTTTTGAAATTTCTGGAGGTTGCATGCATTGGCCTATTTTGCAATGATTAGAATATTAGGCCAAATACAATGAACATTGCTTTGGAATTTATTAAGCCTTGCCAGGACTTTTTACCCAAAAACAGACAACAGCTTTCATATCTGAGTTCATTGACTACATTTATTGTGGGATACTGGGAAAGAAACTGCTATTCAGCTAGCAAAGATAAAGAGCATCAAGCCAAGCAACAAACAATAAATTGTGGTAAGGTGATTCATGTTTTCTTGTTGCTGTAAGTAGTTTTGTGTGTTAACTGTTTTTAATGTACACAATCAAGAAATATTTTTCATGTTAATTAAACCCTGGAGCATTGACAATCTGCCTTTCCTGGTCTTCAGTGAAGAAGTGTAGCAATTTCATCTGCTATCCAATAGATCTGAACCCACTAGAACTTCAATCTGTGACCAAAGCCACCTACATTCTGACCTCTAACAGGTCTGCAAGTTTTTGCAAGCATGCCAAAATCACCAGTTTTCATTTTGAAAATGAAACGTCTAACAACCATTTAAAAGATAAGCTCAGAATCCTGAGGGTAATGTGTGATAAAGGCTTGAAACCAATTAAAAAGATGCCCAGCTTAATTATTATTTCTGAGATCTAGGCCCATTTCATAATTTTTGAAGGGCTAACTATAGCTTGGCCTCCATGGCTCAGTTCTTGCTCTGATAAGACATGGCTTAATATTACAGACTTCAAAAATTCAGAGACGTGCAGAGAAAATGTTTTGACTTTGGACTGAACTTTCAAGCGAAGTTATCTGAAGCTTACCTTTCAGTTTCCTCAGCCATTACAAAACCCTCTAGTAGCATCATTGAAAAGCCAAATGCTTGGAATAGCTGATTGGAGACAACGTCCCCTATGTTCATTGCTCAGCAAGACAGTACTGAACCTTTTCGACAGTTCATATCAATAAAGAAAAAAATCACAATTGTTGACACTAATTGGTGCCCTTGTTGGCACAGTGAACAGAAAGACCAAGATTTAAACATGATCATCGACACTAATTTTTGCCACTCGGGAGAGCTTTCCCAGGTCAGGTTTGGATCTTATTGACTGAGCAGAATAAAGAGTCCAGATGTATTCTGCTTCTCCTTTAAGCTTTTCTCTCTTTTAGCTTATTATTTAAGATAGTTATAGTCTGGTTTTGCAGCAAGCTGGAGAAAAATGAAATAAAATAATGCCCTACTCACCTTTCTTGTGTAGGTGAAGCCATTTGAGAGTTAGGAAAACAGCAAACTTTTGTCTGTGCAAACCAGAAAGTCATCAACTAGTTTTATACTAATCAGCTAGGTTTTCAACCTCTGTTCAAGTACTAAAATATTAGCTGCCTTGGGAACAAGAAGGGCAAAACCCTATAAGAAACATAGAAAATGTTGTAAGCTGCCTTACATTGAGCCAGACTAGGCTGGTCTGTCTAGCCAAATACTGTCAACTCTGACTGGCAGCATTTCTCCAAAATATCAGGCTGGATTCTTTTCCAGCTCTACATAGAAAACTCTGATTCCAAGACCCAACATCACCTAGCTTTCAAAAAGCAGACAAGATTGGATATGCTCCATACTGTCCAATTCTGCCAGTGTCACAGGAATCATCTGAGTTAATCCTATGCCATTCAAATTTTTTATCCCGTTTTTAAATGTTGGATTCTCTCTCTTCCCACTTTCCTCAGCTTACTTCACTTGTTGTAAATTTAGCGCAAAAGTAATTTGCACTCAATTAATTCAGTATTCAAATATGCAGTGATTTGCATATATACATATACTGAACTAAAAATAAATGTTGACACCATGCTTGTTGGATGTGGATGACAAAATAGACCCATTTAGGACCCTTCGCACCATGATCTTTGCCCATCTCCATATTTGAAGCTCTGGGGTTCTCTGCTGACTGGTGTGTGTAACATTTTATTAAATATTTATCACTGTATTAAATTTTATCAAATGCAGTCATCCCTGCACATCTGCATGCATCTTTCCTCTCTCACTCACTCATTTGGGCAGATGAGGGGAAGGGGATGGGATGGAATGGGGAAATGGGAGGAGGGAAGGTGGTGTGTGTGACTCCAAGGCAGATGAATGGAGCAGGATAAGAGGAGGGGAGGGGGAGAGAGCTGTTACTGTAGGAGCAGCTGCTACAGCCTCATACTGCTTTCCTTGCAGTGTCAGCCAGATGCTCCCTCAAATTCGGTGACTATCTATGGAGTGCCCTTTCTTTAAGTGTCAAAGAGACTAAGAGTGACAAAGGAAACTCTCTTGCCTCTTCCTTAGGCTCCCACACCATGCCCTGGTGAAGGGATAAAGAAGGAAATGAATATTTGGATTTGTGTGTGAAGGAGGAGGGCCTTCAGCAGAGATGAGAAACACCGGACAGCCATGGAGGACATGTGAGGCTGCAACAGAGAGTTCCTGCCATAGCCCGCTGGCCACTGCAAGAGCCACAACAAAGCTGCCCAGTCACCCTTCCCTCATTTGCCACTCATGGGAGACTTTTTTTTTTTTTTGCAGGAGCTGCAGTGACTCCTGTATGTATGCATGCATGCGTGGCATGCCCCTATTTTAGCATGAAGTTTGTGAGGAGAGGATTCTGCTATAGGATTTGGATCACCTGCCACCTCATTTTCCTCCTCTTTTTTATTTCTTGGGAGTTTGTTGAGAGAGAGGCGCGCTCTGCGACAGGAAAGGGTATGCTTGCTGTGGCTCACCAAGAGAAAGCAAGGGCAGAAGCTTGATGGCACCAAAGGGATTCTATACACTGATTCATCTCACAGCTGACTCTCTGTGAACTCACAGTAATGACTTTTCCAACAGCAAATTCCCCTCCCTTTTCCCTACTTGCTCCCAACCAGGGAATGGGATTAGGGGGAGAATTTGACTGCAAAGTTCCTTCCCCCCCTTTTTTCTCTTGCCCTTACCAGAGGATGGAGAAAATGGGAGGGGATGGACTTGTGGAAAGGAGCCATTATTGGAAAGGATATGCTTTGATCGGAGGCATCCCAGACCCAGTGGATGTCATCTGAGGCAGGTCTGACAATCTGCATGTGTGATGACCCATGGGCCTTGTAGTCCTGCTCATGACATTGTGATGCCTGATGAAGAAGAAAACTTGGGTTTTTTACCTTCCCAGTCAGAACTGGATTCTTCCCAGACAGATTCTTCCCAGCCAGATCTGGGAACCTTGCACCTGCAAGAGGGTTATGTTCCAGAAGTATGTCAAACAAACACTGAGGCTACATCTCCTGTGTTTTCTCGCCATGAGTTTTGTAAACAACAGAGAGGTTTGGAAGCGGCCTCGCGCAGGAGTGCTAGAATAATTGCTAAGAATTTAGCCAATTAAGCCTGCTTTCCATGAGAATCTTTAAGGAGTCAAACATCTGGTCTTAGAGATTAGCTTTCGTTTCTGGTTCCCAGAGAACTGCTCTCGGCGGGAAAGTTAGACTCTATATAGGTGTTTTACCCGCGGAGTAACCTTGCGGAGTCAATTCGTCAGCCTCCGGAGCGAGTTGTGTCTGAACAGCGCGCTCCGCTTCAAGCCTCGTTCCTGCTCAAGCCTTGTCCTTGTTTCCAGCCTTCGCTCCTGTTTCCCAGCCTTTGTTTACCTACGGACCTTGCCTTGTTTCCCAGGACTAAACCTTGCCTTGTTTCACGGATTTTACCAAGTTATTCCACGGACCTTGTTCTTGTTCCTCGTTACCTTGTTCCACGATTCAAGCCTTGTTTCAAGTATCAAGTTATTTCCTAGCCTTGCTCAAGTTCATGGACTAAAGGACCTTGTCATCTCCCCTCACTTTGCTTGGCAAAGTGAGTGTTTCGGTTATTGGATTACAACTTTGGGCCTTAATATTTCATATTGGACATTGTTTCTTTGGACTAATTTTGACCTTTCCTGAAAGGTCTGCTTCTGGACTAACCTTTACATTCGCTTTTATTAACTTTATATATTTCCTTAATAAAGATATTAGATAGAATTTGGCCTCTGCGTATGGTTATTGGTGCTCTGTAGCCTGGGTCGTGACAGTTTGACTCCGCCACCCATAAGCACCAATTAACCAAGGCCAGAATGTCTACCGGAACCGTGCCGGGTGGGCAGCCGCTTACCTACACCATCGACAAGGATGAGGTGGACCGAATCCGTGATAAGCTCAATGCACAGGATGGGGAAATAAAGGGTTTGAAGGAACGCGGAATCCGTCTTCCGGCCATGGCGTTGCCAACCAAGTTTACTGGAGAAGCTTCTAAGGTTCATGTTTTCCGTCGCCAATGCCAAGCTTATCTAGAGGCCCGTGCTGCCGAGTTTCCCCAAGAAGACATCAAGGTGGCGTGGGTTTACAGTCTCCTAGACGGGCCAGCGGCCAACTGGGCGACGGCACTGTTCGACCAAGCCTCTCCACACCTAAGATCAGCGCAACGCTTCTTGGACCACCTTAAGGAGACTTGGGGAATCGAGGACAATTTGGAGGCAGCCGGTCACAAACTCCGCCGCCTCTTCCAAGGAGACAGACCCATGTCTCAGTACATAGCCGAGTTCCGAGTGCTGGCCCACAACACCGGCTGGAACGATGTTGCCCTCAGAGGACAATTTCGGGAGGGTCTCAACATTGAAATGCTGGAGGAAATCTCCAAGGTGGATCCTCCCCAAACGCTTGAAGCACTCATCGATCAATGTTTACGGGCTGAAGTCATGATTGCCAACAGGAAACAGTGGGTACGAGGCCAGAGCGGTAGAGCTGGGGCAAAACCCCCCGCTCCCGCCAGCGTTCAGCCGCGTCCAGTGTGGAGACCCCCACCACCATTCCCATACCCCAGAGGGAGCGAGGAGGTGCCGATGCAGTTGGGCAATGTGCGTCCCAGATTAGATGCCACCGAGAAGGCCCGCCGCCAACGCCTAAATCTCTGTTGGTATTGCGGAAATGGGGGCCACTTTGCCAGAGAGTGCCCAGCCAAAGGGAAGCCCGCCGCCCGTCTTGCGGCGGCGTCCTCCACGGAGACGAAGGCGTCTGAGGCGGCTGGCACACAACCGGCGGGGGAAGCCAACGACCGGGCGTAGAGAGGCTCGCCAACCCGGTCAAGAAACCCATTCAAGAGCCGCCAACCGGGGTCCTGTTCCTTCTAGTGGTCACCTTATGGTCAGCAAAAAAGGGACATGATCCACGCCATGATAGACTCAGGAGCTACCAACAATTTCATTGATAGAGAGTATGCCGACTCTCTGGGATTACAATATCATGACTTCAAGAATGCCCGTGTGGTGCAAGCCATCGATGGCCGTCCTCTCAAGACGGGCCCCGTAAGCCAGTGGTCGGAACCCACCAGGATGTGGATAAGGGAACATGTGGAAGAGATTTCCTTCTTTGTTACTGAGGTTCCCCATTTCCCTGTGATTTTGGGGATTCCATGGCTGACACTTCACGACCCAAGCATCTCCTGGTCCAACAGAGAACTGCAGTTTGCTTCAAAGTACTGCCAAAACCATTGCCTCGTAGCCAAGGTCTGCCACGCCACAGACACCGAGCCCATTATCACCTTGCCAAAGAAGTACTCCGAGTATTGGGATGTATTCAATGAAAAAGAAGCCGAAAAATTACCCCCACATAGGCCTTATGACTGTGCCATTGACTTGGTGGAGGGGGCCCCGATCCCGCGAGGGCATCTCTACTCCCTGACTGAACCAGAGCAAGAAGCTCTCAGGGAATTCATAGAGACAAACCTTCGCAAGGGATTCATCAGACCCTCTCAATCCCCAGCCGCCTCCCCAGTGATGTTTGTAAAGAAGAAGTCAGGGGAATTACGCTTGGTGGTGGACTACAGAGCATTGAACAATATCACTAAGCGGAACAGCTATCCTCTGCCCTTAATCTCGGATCTACTAGACCGACTTCGAGGAGCCAAGGTCTACACCAAGCTGGACCTACGGGGGGCTTATAATCTAGTTCGCATCAGAGAAGGGGACGAGTGGAAGACCGCCTTCCAGACTAAATTCGGATTATTCGAGTCCCGAGTTATGAATTATGGATTATGCGGAGCTCCCACAACGTTCCAGCATTTTGTCAATGACATTTTTCAGGACTATCTAGATCGGTTCTTGATCATCTACCTGGACGATTTTTTGGTGTTTTCTAGATCACAATCAGAACATGAGAACCACGTTAAAATGGTGTTACAACGATTGCGGGATCATGGACTTTATGCCAAGCTGGAAAAATGCGCTTTTGATCTACAAGAGGTAGATTTCCTGGGGTACCGCATCTCGCCTCTAGGGCTCTCCATGGACCCGGCAAAAGTTTCAGCAGTATTGGAATGGCGGGCGCCAACCAACAAGAAAGAGGTGCAGCGATTCTTGGGGTTCGCGAACTATTACCGCAAGTTCATTCCAGATTTTGCCCGCTGGTCTGACCCAATCACCAGCTGCATCCGTGGGAAACAGCCCTTCCGCTGGACTGATCAAGCAGAGAAAGGGTTCCAGCAACTAAAGAAATTATTCACATCCCAGCCAATCCTTCAGCATCCAGATCCTGAAACCCTTTTTGTGGTGCAAGCGGACGCCTCTGATGTGGCAATTGGGGCTGTGCTCCTACAACCGGTGGGAGATCACCTTCATCCTTGTGCCTATTATTCTCGTCAACTTACCGCACCAGAGAGGAACTATACCATTTGGGAAAAAGAACTATTAGCCATAAAGGCAGCTTTTGAAACTTGGAGACATTGGCTAGAAGGGGCCAAATTTCCCATTGAAGTCCACACTGATCATCGGAATCTAGAACATCTAAGAACTGCCCGCAAGCTAAATCAGAGGCAGCAACGTTGGGCTTTATTCTTTGAACGTTTCAACTTCCAGATTCATTATGTGACCCCAGCCCAAACCAAGCAAGCAGACGCCCTGTCACGTAAACCGGAATACGCTGCAGGACGCAAGGAGACCTTTGAATCCCAACTACTACAACCCGAGAACTTTGCCACGCTCACAGTGGGGAACACCAAATCCACTCCCATTGATTCAACTCCTTCTACTCCAGGACCCATCTGTGCTCAAGAAATCAGGGCTAGTCAGCAAGCAGATGCCTGGGCGCAGGACCAACTTCGTCAAGGTCTGCATTTTCCCTTTTCGCTTAAAGATGGACTGCTTTGCTATAGAAATCATGTTTATATCCCACCCGGACCGGGCAGGGAAAAAGCACTTCGTCTGTGTCATGACTGCAAACCAGCAGGACATTTCGGACTATTTAAAACCATGCATTTGATCCTAAGAGATTTCTGGTGGCCCAAGATCCGCAAAGATGTGGAAAAATATGTCAACACCTGCCCAGTATGCCAGCGCTCCAAGATAAGAAGGGAGAAGCCCTCAGGCCTTCTACACCCCCTTCCTACCCCATCTCGCCCATGGGAAATAATTTCTGCAGATTTTATCACTGACTTACCACCTTCCTGTGGATTCACCACGATCCTAGTGGTGGTGGACCTTTTCACCAAGTTAGCCCATTTCATTCCCTGTGAAGGCCTTCCCACGGCCCAAGAGACTGCAGATTTATTCCTTCAACATGTTTTCAGACTACATGGATTGCCCAAGAGTTTGGTCACAGACCGTGGATCCCAATTCACCTCTCGTTTCTGGAAGGCACTACAAAAACTATTGGGCATAGACTCTCGTTTATCTTCAGCTCATCATCCCCAAACGGATGGGCAAACGGAGCGCACCAATGCCACTTTGGAACAGTACCTTCGCTGTTATGTAAACTACCAACAGGACAATTGGGCTTCTCTGTTACCACTGTCGGAGTTTGCCTACAACAATGGAGTCCAGGCTTCTACAAAAGAAACGCCGTTCTTTGCAAACTACGGCTTCCATCCACGTTTCTTTCCCCCTGTCATTGAAACTTCAGAAGTTCCCGCAGCAGAAGATTGGCTGCAGGAACTCACAGCGGTGCAACAACTTTTGCTCCAGCAACTGGAACAAGCCAAGGAGGACTATAAACGTCACGCGGACAAACATTGCCAGCCGGGTCCCGAAATCAAGGTAGGAGATCGGGTTTTTCTGTCCACTCGCTTTTTGCCCTCCCATCGCCCTTGCCGGAAGTTAGATGCCCGTTTCATTGGTCCCTATCCAGTGGTGGCGCAATTAAACCCCGTGACTTTCAAACTCCAACTTCCGCGTTCAATGCGCATTCACCCAGTGTTTCACCGCTCCCTGCTCCTTCCGGCGGATGGTGTGCGGTCAGATGTAGACCGGCCGGCCCCCGTCCCTATTTTGGTGGATGGGGAGGACGAGTTCGAGGTTCAGGACATTTTGGATTCTCGCTTTCACCGCCGCCGCCTGCAATATCTCATTGACTGGGTAGGTTTTGGCCCTGAGGAACGCTCTTGGGAAGACGCCTCCACAGTCCATGCTCCTGATCTAACCCGTCGCTTTCATCAGACCTATCCCGCCAAGCCACGACCTCGCGCCTCGGGGAGAGAGTCCCCGTTTGGGAGGGGGCTTGAGGAGGGGGATAGTGTGATGACCCATGGGCCTTGTAGTCCTGCTCATGACATTGTGATGCCTGATGAAGAAGAAAACTTGGGTTTTTTACCTTCCCAGTCAGAACTGGATTCTTCCCAGACAGATTCTTCCCAGCCAGATCTGGGAACCTTGCACCTGCAAGAGGGTTATGTTCCAGAAGTATGTCAAACAAACACTGAGGCTACATCTCCTGTGTTTTCTCGCCATGAGTTTTGTAAACAACAGAGAGGTTTGGAAGCGGCCTCGCGCAGGAGTGCTAGAATAATTGCTAAGAATTTAGCCAATTAAGCCTGCTTTCCATGAGAATCTTTAAGGAGTCAAACATCTGGTCTTAGAGATTAGCTTTAGTTTCTGGTTCCCAGAGAACTGCTCTCGGCGGGAAAGTTAGACTCTATATAGGTGTTTTACCCGCGGAGTAACTTTGCGGAGTCAATTCGTCAGCCTCCGGAGCGAGTTGTGTCTGAACAGCGCGCTCCGCTTCAAGCCTCGTTCCTGCTCAAGCCTTGTCCTTGTTTCCAGCCTTCGCTCCTGTTTCCCAGCCTTTGTTTACCTACGGACCTTGCCTTGTTTCCCAGGACTAAACCTTGCCTTGTTTCACGGATTTTACCAAGTTATTCCACGGACCTTGTTCTTGTTCCTCGTTACCTTGTTCCACGATTCAAGCCTTGTTTCAAGTATCAAGTTATTTCCTAGCCTTGCTCAAGTTCATGGACTAAAGGACCTTGTCATCTCCCCTCACTTTGCTTGGCAAAGTGAGTGTTTCGGTTATTGGATTACAACTTTGGGCCTTAATATTTCATATTGGACATTGTTTCTTTGGACTAATTTTGACCTTTCCTGAAAGGTCTGCTTCTGGACTAACCTTTACATTCGCTTTTATTAACTTTATATATTTCCTTAATAAAGATATTAGATAGAATTTGGCCTCTGCGTATGGTTATTGGTGCTCTGTAGCCTGGGTCGTGACAGCATGTAACTGTCCAGTGCTTATCCCAATCTAGTTCCCTACTCCAATTCACCCCTAGAGGTGAACTGAAGTTTAAGAACTTTGCCTGAAGAGAGAGTAAGGGCAATTTGGTATACAAAAGTCCCACATGTGCTGCCTGCTCAGACCAAAAGTTGGGATGGGGGCTTCAGTGAAGGTAGAAGTCCTGCCCAACCAAGAGAAGTCTTGAGCAAACCTTTTTGATATCTGTGCCCCAATTCCTTTTCTTCCTGCTGGGAGAGCTCCCCCATCTTATCGCTTGAGTTGACTTTCCAAGAGAAAGCTGCTGAAGCTACCATTATAGGAATAGCTACCAGCAGCCCCTTTCTGCTTCCCTTGCATCATTGGCCTCAATTGATCTGTGCTTATGGAAGACTCATACAAGATGAGATTTTCAAGTACAGTATGCACGTGTGTGTGTGTGTGTGTGTGTGTGTGTGTGTGTAGGGCTGTAGCCAGAAAAAAAAATGGGGGGAGGGGGTTTGAAAATTTGGGGGGGGGGGGGTTGAACCCCTAACACCCCCCCCCCCCCCAGCTACAGACCTGTCAATAGCTGCTTGAGATATTGAAGGATTCTTAATTTTTTGCGTCTCATAGACTTAGCATGGGGATTTGGTTAACCAGTTAAAATTCATGAGTAAACCAGTTTGTTTTTTTTTTTACCTGAAAAATGTCGGCAGGGGGCGGGGGTTGAACCCCTAACCCCCCCCCCCTCCCCCCAGCTACAGACCTGTGTGTGTGTGTATATGTGTGTGTGTACAGATCTTTCTCTCCCAGATTGACAACCACAGCTTGAAATAGGCACACATAGAGGAAAAGAGCAGAGGCTGTAAGTTTTACTCTTCTTCTTTTGGAAATGAAAAGCTCAGCGGAGCTTCAGAGTGACTCGATGAGAGAGACAAGTGAAAAGAGGAATGCCCTTGTCCTCCTCCCACTGCTGCTGCCATATGACCTTCCCACCTCAACCTTTCCTTTTATCTTGCTCTATCCGTTTGCCCCAGACACCCACATTTCCCATATGTGTGTGCGAGAGTCTGTCTGTCTGGAAAATCAAATGCCTCCTCATTCAATTTAGGGTGCAATTTAGGGTGCAATAATTAACGCTCTCTTGCTGATTTACCCAAGTAGGAAGAGGAAGGGATGGGGGAGCAATCTCTTGAGGGTGCAGGTAGGTGGTAAGATTGAGAGGAAAGCAAGAGGTAACATTGGCTAATAGGCTTATGCTGTACATTTCCATACATGCTGGGAAGAAGGAAAAAACTGCAGCTGATACAATGAACATGTGGTTTTTGTCATTTTTTTTTTACTAAGGTGACTTCAGGGAGTGGAACAGTGTGGCTTTCAAGACCAATCTGAGAGTGGATTAAAATGAGTGACATTAGCAGGGGCAGGTTGGGGCAGGATACTGTGCACTGGAACTGGGATATATTCCTCATGCGCATTCAGCAAATATTATAGAAAGACTATACAGAACTGCAAGGTTTTTTTTTCCAGTCTTAATGAGAAGGGTTAACCTCCCATTTTTCCTAATACAAAGCCAAGGTGCTGACCTTTGCCTAATAAAAAAGTGCGACACTTTAACAAGTCTAGGAACTGTCTGACTCTAGGTCCCTGCAGGTTCTGATGAGCTGCCAAAAATGACCACAAATATTTTTGAAAATCTAGAAGTAGATAGACGTCTATCTCTGGTTTTGGATTTTATGGTGTTAAATAGGGCTTTTCTTTCTCATGAGGGAGAAAAAGAGAATACCTGGTTAACCTTGTGCGTGTGGTTATTCCAAATCGTTTAGACCAGCAGTTCTCAAAGTGTGCTTCGTGGAGCCCTTGGGGCCCCACAAAGCATACTGAAGGGCTCTGCGGTTTCCTCCTCACCTCCAAACTCTCCCTTTCCTTTCCTGCTCCTCCCCTCCCCCACCTCACACACAACCAAAAGCCTTTTCAACCTGCCTCCCTTGCCACCAAAAGCCTTCTTCCCTCACTTCCTTAAACCACAAAAGCCTTTTTTCTGAGCCTTTTTGCTTGCTTACTTCCAAAACCCTTTTTCCTGTCTTCTCTCATCCCAAAAGCCTTTTTCCTTGCTTGCCTCACCCCCCAAAACCATTTTTTTCTCACCTTCCACACCACCCAGATCTTTTCCCTCTTGCCTTGCTTGCTTCCAAAACCCTCAAGGGTGCTTTGATTGTGCTTTTCCTGCATGTCAGAAACGGGTTGGACTGAATGGTCCCTAGGGTTGGTCCTATTACTATTACTATTATTATTACGAAGGCTAGGTGGCCATCTGTTGTGATGCTTTGATTGTGCTTTTCCGGCATGGCAGAAGGGGGTTGGACTGGATGGCCCCTGGGGTCTTCCACTGAAATACGGTTAATTTATGATGGTTAAACAGTTTGTCCATGCCTTAGATAGATAGATAGATAGATAGATAGATAGATAGATAGATAGATAGATAGATAGATACACACACACACACACACACACACACGCACACACACGCACATTATATCTATAATATAATGTAATGTAATATATAAACATTTCTTGGGGCTCCAGAAGAAACTTTTGCTTCAAAAGGGGCTCTGTGGCTGAAAAAGTTTGAGAACCCCTGGTTTAGATGCCAAAGATGATGTGCTATGGGAAACTGAGCACAGTCCTTGAATAGATATAGACACATAATTACATAATTCTAGGTTATCTAATACCTTTTTTCATCCATGGTGCTTAACTATATGGGAAAGCCTCCCCAGGGAAATTTATGAGGTCCCATCTCAGCCTGCTTTTAAACAAACCTCTTTGGACTGTTTTATTCTGATGGGCTTTTTTTTTTTTTTTTTTTGAGCTGAGGTTTTGCTATGATTTCTAGTCTGCTACTGCTGATACGCTTTTAATGATATTTCCTGGTGCGGTTTAGTGCTCTTTCCTTTATTGTTATATTTGTTTTTAATCTTCTTGCCATTTTTATTGTGGGCTGTCTGGAGTTTTATTATGTCTCAGAAATGCAAGATATTAATGTGCAAATAATTAAATAAACAGAGTGGGGTGAAATGGCTTGCAGACTATTCATTGCTACCTCATGAAATACTGATTAAGCAGCCTCACTGATAGCTGGCATCCAAAAACTTTTCTTATGTAAACACAGTATTCTTCCAAATAAACTTTTTTCCCCTGCAGCTCTATGTATCAAAACTGTGTTTTAGTTGAATTCCATTTTGCAAGGCTAATACTCTCATATGCTTTTTTCTTTGAAGATGGTGCTATAAGTTCTCTGTTACTTTGTTTACAGACGATGTTGCTACAGTCAGCCACTTTGGATATTTTTATGGAAAATACACCAAAATGAATACAGCAGGACAGAGCTGAATAAAACTTAAGGATTTATAAAAGGAATCATCAGCTTTCCAGAGGCGGCATGGGAAGAAGCAGCTTATGTGATTAGTTTTTGTTAATCATTAAGATAAACCTGCAAAGGATCTGGGGCTCAACTGGATTTCCAATTAAAATAAACAGTTTAAGGTAAGATGTTGCATCTGTTCTCAAAGGGCACCTCCAGGTGATTTTTAAGTTTCTGGAAGTCCTGGGTTTTATTCTTGTGCAAACTGATTTTGTCTTGGACATTCATGTGACATTTTCTTCATTCAGAAGTATTTCCTGGGAGATCCTGGCATTCCTGAAGACTTTTCAACCCCACTCCCCACATCAGATTAAATTAACCCAACACTTTCAGAAATGAAGTGTTTCTGAACTTGCTTGTGTATAACAGTAAAGATGACTACCAACGAGCAAAAGCAGGTATTGTTTCCAGGGCACCAAAAGAAAGAGGAAAATTAGGTGTAAAACAAGATATTCCTAATGTTTAAGTAGTATAATACTATGAAAGCCTTTAAGAACTCTATCCCATTGGTGGGGGGATCATATTACTATGGTGTTTATTGTTTAGTCCTGTAGAGTTACAAAGCACATAGTTCTGTATGTCGACCCTTATAACATGTTGTTCTTTTTTGCCTTTTCTCCCAAAATAATCTATTTTCAGATTTATCACACCAGCGGGTGCAATTTCATTAAAAAAACAAAACCTTGGGGAAAACTCTGGTGATATTAGCTTTCTCCCACCTCCCATCCTGCTGCTCTTTAGTAGAATGGAGGCATTGATTTAAAGAGACACCACTCCATTGTAGAAGCCTGGAAATCTAGCAGTACAGATAGAAAAACAAAGATATTTTGAAATGTTAGTATTACGAATGATTACATCCATTTAAAAAATTACCATGCCAGGCTCATGAAGCAGGATCTTGGGAGAGAAATGTCAATGCTTGATAGGGGCCCACCCACAGAAAAGCCTCTTACTTCCTGTAACTGAAATGATTCATAGAATCATAGAGTTGGAAGAGACCTCATGGGCCATCCAGTCCAAACCCCTGCCAACATGAACAAATCTGGCAGCTCCTATCCTATGTGTTTTGGGGTATTTTCTCCAGTTATATCTTGGTTCCTGAGTCCAGAAGATGATCTCTGTTTCAGATGTTTCCCTAACAAAGCATGACGGAGCTTACATAAAATTGTAGGAAGGGCTTCATCATAAATCATAGCCTTAATGGATTCTAAGCCCCCTTCCACACAGCTGTATAAAATCCACATTGAACTGGATTATATGGCAGTGTGGACCCAGATAATCAGGTGCAAAGCAGATATTGTGAATTATCTTCCTTTATATTCTGTATTATATGGCTGTGTGGAAGGGCCCTAAGTGTTTTGAAACAGGACGGGAGTGGGGGGGGGGGGAGAGTGGGGGATAAAGTCCTTAGTACTTTGACTGTAACCCATCATCATTATCATCTCAGTGGAAATTAGTTTTTAAAATTCTGAACAGTTACAGCAGACTGGATATCATCAGTGGAAGAGGTAGGGGTGTGAAGGAAGAAAGAGACTAAATGCAATTAGAAGAAGATGCAGATACAAAATGAGTTGCAAAGTCTCAATATATCCTGAGAATTTTTTTATTCATGTGGAAATACTCTCAGGGCTTAGAGAGTAGATAAGTGAATCTCTATTATAATATAAATGTAGGGTACAAACATTTTGCCACACCTTGGGTAAAGACTTTCAGACTTTCCAGACATAAAAACACTGACAAAATTAGTCTCTTGTCTAACACAGCAGCAGTCACAACCTTCATCTCTCTCGAGCATCAGTAAAAATGATCTTTCAAGTATTTGCTCCCTTTGGGAAGGTTAATGAGATAGCAACAAAACCCACCACAATTGAAGCTATGGCATTTCTTATATCCTCAAGGTATACCTCCCAATTTAAGGGCAATCTTAATTTCCACACGTAAGCATAATAAAGTTGATAAAATGTTGAGTTAATATGGAGAAAAAACATCCTAATAAGCCTCTTCTACTTCTCATTAAAAAAAACATTTAATGATGGCATCCCAATTATCTTACATATGACACCATGTCTGCAAGGAATGTTAAATAATTGCTTTTCTACAATTGCCCTTTCATTCTCACAATCCCTTCCAGTGTTTCTCCACATCGATATTTTAAATTCATTTTTATTATATAGGCAGATCTTTTAGTCAATGTCAACAGGTTTCCTGATTTGTCATTTTTAACTGTGTTGTTTTTCCATAGTTAAACATGTAAGTTTTAACAACAAATAGCTTAAATGACTTGTGTATGGTAAATGACTTAGTCTTATCAAACTCAATGCCACATGACTTTAAAGGTCTTTGGTTCAGTGATATTTTTAAAACATCTCTTGTGCCATCTAGTGGCATTGATCTCAATAATTAAAATGCTACCAGACTCAGGAATTTCCAGTTACATATACAGTATGAATATTTCCAGTAATCTTTGCATCCCCAAGTCTTTCCATTATTTCAAACATGCAGTTAACTTCAGGATAACTCCTTGAAAGACCTGCACACATCAACAGCATTTCTGAGGATATATTTTATTCTTATGCAAATATGTCCAGACAAAACCTGACAATCCTTGGAATGACATAAACATTAAAGCATTAAATACAAACACAATCTGTTCACCATTTTAGAAGTAAGATTATACTCAGTTTGGGAACATGTGAACAGAGAAAAAGAGAAACATGTGTTTTATAATTATGCAATGCAAACAAAAAACCAGAAAGAAAGCTGCATAGCAATATTCAAAAGCATACATCTCAGGCCCTTTCTACACTGCCATATAATCCAGATTATCAAAGCAGATAATTCACATTATCTGCTTTGGACTGGATTATATGAGTCTACACTGTTATATAATCTAGTTCAAAGCAGATAATCTGGATCCTATATGGCAGTGTAGAAGGAGCCTCAGAAAAAGTCTGCCAGATATAACATGAAGATATGTCAAAAAACATGTTATATTGTAATAGTTCAGGTGCTTAAAGTTCCCATTGTTAGTATAAAGCATTCATATAAACTTCATATAAAGTATGAAGCACCTAAACAAGGGATAGGCCACCTTAGAAATGGCTCTGTTACCAGCTGATACCCATGTAGGAATCTAGCCATTGTAGGAAACAGAAGATATAGTCAACTTGACTATCTGGCCTTGCATGGTAAACAACACTGCAAAAGAAGGTATAATTTTGATGGCCTCAATGATGAAAAATCAGAAATTATGTTGCACGATGAAGAGTACCAGGACATTGAAGTTGATGAGGGTGGAGCCAGAGAATATTAAAGGGCTGGCCACATGCTTCTTCCAATCTTCACTGTGCTGCCACCTTTCTGCTCTCAAACATTACAGTTTTCATGACCACTAAAATTGTGCTCTTCCAGTTTCCCTTTCATCCATCTTCCCTGTCACCACCATCAGTTCTCATCCAGTTCCCCCTACACGATCTTTTCTCAGCTAGCTTCCCCACCACCATCTTCTCTCACTCAGCTTCCTATGGGTATGATCCCACAGCAAAAGCCTTGCCTCTGGTGCACCAGAAAGAAAATGAATAAGTGACGATGTTTTATAACCATCTTTCAACAGCTACTGGATGCACACTTTTTGAATGGGTTGCAGACAAAAAGTGCAGTGTGTCATGTGATCATACCCATTGAGAATCATAAGCAAATGATGTCAGAGATGGGTTATTTCCCTTTGTGATAAGGTCCTTAGAATTATCAGCAAGAGAGCTTTAGTGCCTACCCAAACTACAGACACCAGGATTCCAAAGGATAGTGCCAGTTAAAGTGGTGTTGTCGTATTATAATTGTACAATGTGATTAGGAGCACTGTGAGCAGAATGTTGGACTAAATAAGCTTTGGTTCAATCTAATACAGTTCTTCTTGTGTTCCTAACTGGAAGGAGAAGACGTTTTGTGCTTTGAAGCTGAACTAATATGCGTGGCTGTCATAAACATACAAATAAGACCATTACGTCCAGACCGTACAATTACTTAGCTGTACCACTGAGAGTCCAATTTTCTACATTTAAAATACATAATTGTTCACAGCAGTGAACTCAAATGCCCAGTGGGCAAAAGGATATTAATATCAATGAACTCGTTTTATAGGATTCATTCCAACTATCAGTCCACTTGAAGCATCCCATATTTCTTTAGAAATATGGGAATGTAACCAACTGACTCCTCCTTCCAATAAATTCTTTAAAACTCTCTTCCCCAGTGTGTCAGTCAGCTGTGTGAGCAAGCTAGGTCCCTCCATGACACTTGTTTGTGTGATTTATAAGAGAGTAACTGCCTTCTTAACCCAAGTTCAGTTTCTACAGAAGCTCATGGAGTTGGTGCTTTTTACAGCTGGTCACCATGGAAACAGCACACTTGGAACATATTACAAGGTTACAAAAATTCAAGAGTATTGCATCCACTAGCTTAAGAGGCTGCCAAACAAAGAATGCAATCATCATCTTGACTTTTGTATCCAGTATGAAGATGGCTTTGAACTTTTACACCATATTTCAGGAGCACATATCAGCACTGGGTGGGATCAGAGCAAAAAGTAAGTGAAGGCATACCTTCTTGCCACTCCTTTCTCTTTCCCTTTTTCTCCCTACTTACAATAGCAGTATGTTTGGAAAAGCTGACCATGTCTGAACTGCTCACTTGCAGAGTGGTTTTCAGTTTAGGTTGCTCCTGCAGTTCTCATTTAGCAGTTGGAATATTCTGACAAAATTGGTTGGAACAGACCCAACTTGATGTCCTTCAGATGTGTGAAGTCTGAGTAAATACAACAGCACTGGTTTGAAATACAACAACAATATATTTAAGATCCTCACCAAGGTGCATCTCTTCCCATATGGGAAAAGGTTTCTAAAAGGACCATCAAATTGATGCAGGAGCTTTAAATACTTTTGAGGAAAGGCTATAACATGGAATAGGGGAATAGTCTAGGGGAAATGATGAGTAAGGATGGAATAAAGGTGTATAGATCCAGGAAAAAAAACAGCAAAGAGGTGGAAATTACTACCCAAACTTTCAATGCTTTTAAAGAGGACTGTGCAGATTCTTTTCTCTGTGCAAATTCATGGATAGGTCTATCAAGGACCAACAATCACAGTATATTGTTAACACAATTTCATACGCAATGCACCTTTTACAGGACGACTTGTTGAGAAACACAAGTGGAGACTACAGTAGCACTCATGTCCTACTAGAGCCCTTCCTATCCAGAATCATAGAATCACAGAGTTAGAAAAAACTAACTCAACCTCCTGCCATGCAGGAAATCCACAATCAAAGCAACCCCGACAGATGGCCATCCAGCTTCTGTTTAAAAGCTTCCAAGGAAGGAGCTTCCACCACACTCTGAGGCAATGAGTTCAACTGCTGAACAGCTCTTACAGCAGGAAGTTCTTCCTAAAGTTCAGGTGGAATCTCATTTCCTGAAATTTGTGCCCATTGCTCCGAGTCCTAGTCTCCAGGACAGTAGAAAACAGGCCAGCTTCCTCTTCCTTATGACATTTTTTCACATACTTATACCTGGTTATCATGTCTTCTCTTACATTTTCTCTTCCACAAGCTAAGCATACTCAGCTTTTTAAGGCACTCCTCATAGGGCATGGTCTCCAGACCTTTGATCATTTTAGTTGCCCTCCTCTGGACACCTACCACCTTATCAATAACTCTTTTAAACTGTGGTGCCCAGAATTAGACACAGTATTCCAGGTAAGGTCTAACCAAAGCTGCATAGAGAGGCACCATGACTTCCCTCAATCTAGACACTATTCTCCTTTTGATGCAGCCCAAAACCCCATTGACTTTTTTAGCTGCTACATCTGTTGCCTTGCATTCAACTTGTTGTCCTTGAAAACCTTAAGATCTTTTTCACATAGATTTCCAGATGGAAATCAATCATGACAAGGGTTTGCCTGACACACCTTCCTTTTGGCACATTTCTTCCTTTCCCCCTGTATTCGTATCTCTTCAAAATCCATAGCACCATTGGTTAACAGCTGACCCAATGCTTGAGTGCCAGGGCTTCCCAGTTCTTGATGTTTATATCACATTTTTTTAAGGTTAGCTTTAAGCCCATCTTTAAATCTTTTTTGTTGTCCACCAGCATTTCATTTATGTTCTTAGGTATCAGTAGTGGCTTGGATGAAGGCAAAGCTCATTCCGAACAACATATTGTGGGTAAGTGAATTATCAACTCTGAGAGGTGATATTCTGTCAATTTAGAAATAAATGGTCTTCCTACTATATGGAGATGCTTATAGGTTCAGTTCTGAATGACAAATGGCATCTTAGAATCACAGAGTTGGAAAGGGCCTGATAGGCCATCAAGGTCAACTCCCCACTAAATGCAGAATCTCCAGTCAGAGCATTCCCAGCAGGTAGCAGGTAGCTGTCAAGACTTTTTTTGAAGTCATCTAGTGGAGACCTCACCACCTTACTAGGCAATCAGTTCCATTGCTGAACCTCTCTCAATGTCCTTCTAATATTTAATCAAAACCTAGTCTCCTATGATTTAAAACCATTAGAGCTGGCTCTACCTTCTGGCACAGTTGTGAACAAGCCTGCAGTACTAGTTTCTAGGCTTGCTCAAATAATTCGATTTTCCCGTTACCCGTTATTAATTCGTTATTTTCGTTTGTTTTGAAGCAATATAGAACCTTGGTTGTCCACACGTCTGGATATCGCGGTTTCGAATCGCGAGAGGCCGTTTTTTCTTATTTCTTCGTTTTTTTCGTTAGGAAAAAAAAGCTTTTGCAAATCACCCAAACTCCTTTCCTTTTGCCCCTCAGCCAATGGGAGGCTCAGCCAATGGGAGGGGGCGAGGGGGAAGGAGGCCGAGGAGGAGGAGGAAGACGGAGGGGGGAAATGGCCACCGCCGCCGCCTCGCCTCAGCTCAGGCCTGGAGAGACCGAGAGGGGCCCGGCGGTGAGGAGGAAGAGGCCCGGGATGCGAGGGGGTGTGGGCCAGGCCCGTCCTCGGCTGCTCCCAGGGGCCCAGATTCGCACCCTCCCTCCCCCCAATACAGGTCTCCAGTCCATACCACGCTACATGAACTTGAATGGATACTGTGGTTGTGTTGTCGAAAGCTTTCATGGCCGGGATCACACTGTTGTGGTATGTATTCCGGGCTCTATGGCCATGTGCCAGAAGCATTCTCTCCTGGCGTTTCACCCACATCTGTGGCAGACATAGAGGTTTTGACGTCTGTGCGAAGCTAGGCAAGTGGGGTTTATATATCTGTGGAAGGTCCAGGGTGGGAGAAAGAACTCTTGTCTGTGGGAGGCAAGTGTGAATGTTGCAATTGGTCACCTTGATTAGCATTGAATAGCCTTGCAGCTTCAAAGCCTGGCTGCTTCCTACCTGGGGGAATCCTTTGTTGGGAGGTATTAGCTGGCCCTGATTGTTTCCTGTCTGGAATTCCCATTTTCTGGGTGTTTCTGGGAAGGTAATGGCACTCCATGTAGTCATGCCGGCCACATGACCTTGGAGGTGTCTATGGAAAACACTGGCTCTTGGGCTTAGAAATGGAGATGAGCACCAACCCCCAGAGTCAGACATGACTGAACTTAACGTCAAGGGATACCTTTACCTTTACCTACACACACACACACACACACACACACACACACACAAGCAGGGACTATATATATATATATATATATATATATATATATATATATATATACACACAATATATATCACACACACACCAATTTAACAAAGTTTCAGCCACAAAAACAAAGTTTCTGAAGTAGAACAATGACTTTCACAGTAAAGACAACCCAATTTAACAGGAAATAAGACTTTCAAACCAGGAACAGATTTTAAAAAATGGTTTATTATAAAAGCTATGAAAATTCTCCAAAAATCAGAGGATAAGGGAAACGTTCCAAATTTTGGTGAGCTATCAGTGTTAAATGTGTTCTACCACTGTACCAAGTTTGAAGAAGATCACTCAAAAAATGAGGGTGGGAGAGTCCTGTAAAGTCCTCTCCCTCTGTGCTGTTTTTGGGAATTGCGCATGCGCGTCCGCCATTAACGTATTAATTTAGAAAATAACGAATTTTCGTTAATTTTGAAATTTTTTGGGGGCCAAATTCGGAAATACCATCAGAAACGAAAAGCTGCCCCCCTCTAGTTTTGAAACGAGTTTAGAATCAAATTTTTCATGGATCGATCAAGCCTACTAGTTTCATTATATTCTGAGAGATCAGGCCTCAGTATAGTGAAACAATTACTTCTCTCAACTTCGAAATTATGCTTCTATTAATGCAGAATAAGTTAGCCTTTGCCTTCTTTGCTGTAGTTCACACTTTTGGATCATGTTCAAATTATGAGGAATAACAATCCCATGTAGTACTGCTGAGTACTACAAGTATACCCTACCCTAAAGCTGTGTATTTGGTTTTTCTGTCTTAAATGTAGAATGTAGCATTTTATTTCTATTCAATTTCATTTTATTAATTTAAAGTCAGTTTACTAGTTTATCAAGGTTATTTTGAATTCTGCTCCAATCTTCTAATGTGTTAGCTATCTCTCCCGTCTGCAGATTTGATAAGAATTATATCCACCCTGTCATCTAAATCATTGATAAAAATACTGAAGAGTGTTGATCCCAAAACAGAACCCTACAGCACTCCTCCCAAGATCTCCCTCCAGTCTGAAACACAGCCACTCGTGTGATTCCTTTGACCATTGTCTTCTGGCCAATTATTGATCCATCAGAAAAATGACATCCACGGCATTCCCAACTTCCCCTAAGCTCATCAAAAAAAGATAGAAGATTAATTTGGCAGGACTGGTTCCTGACAAACCTATGCTTGATCCAACAAATCACTGCTTGTTGCCAAGATACTTGCAGACAGACTCCCATATAATCCATCCTAATATTTTTGCTGATGTTGAAATCAAGCTAACTGGTCTGTAATTTCTTATATGTTTCTTTTTGCCTCTTTTTTTTTTTTAAAGAGGAGCAATGTTAGCTCATCTCCAGTCCTCTGACACCCCATTCTCCAAGATTGATTAAAAAAATGGCAAGTGTTTCAGTGAGTTCTTTCAATACTCTGGGATGCAGTTCATCAGCAGATTTAAACACATGTAGGTTAACTAAGTGATTTCTGACTACCTCCTGATCGATTTTGATTTGTAATTTGGATTGCTTGGATTGCTATGGAGTCCCCAGTGGTGCAGTGGGTTAAAATCCGGAGCTGCTGAACTTGCTAACTGAAAAGTTGTCACTTCAAATCTGGGGGAGGGGTGAGCTCTGCTGTTAGCCCCAGATTCTACCAAGTGTTCTAGTCCAGCCTGAGACCTGTTCAAAATGTGATTGTTCCTACTCCTGACTGTGATTCCTCCTGTACCTGCCTTGCCAAGAGACTCTGGATTTATGCCTGAAATCCCTATGCAGCCAAAAGTGAAGGAAACTGCTATCCCAGGCCAGCCAGTTTTGGCTGGAGGATTCTGGGAACAGGCACACAATGGTTCCTAGCCGGCAGCTTGAACCACATTTCTTGAAAAAGTCAAGGTTGGGTTTGACTTTGCCAGATGGGCATTCTAGTGAGGATTTTCCTTGTGATAAAGCTAGTGAGCTTGACCATAGGAAAGTTATTTATCAGTAGAGGAGAGAACTGGAGTGTTTTCGCCGCAGCCAGAGGTTGTTATTCAGAAAGAATAACTAGCAGTCTTCCCATGGCAAGAGACCTTGAATTTACCTTTAGGAGGAACCGTGTTCCCTGAGAAATTCAGAGGTAGTAACTTTGCTCATCAAGAGAGAGAGAGATCTCTGCTTCATGCTCCATGTTCCTGTGAATTCCATATTAATTCCTGCAGTCTTGTACCTTAATTCTTGTTCCAGTCTTGTCCTTGCTGCTGGGGATTTTTGCATATCCAGTTGATGTCCCGGTAATTTGCAGTTTGGATTTTTGCTCCAGCCAAGACCCTTCCTTGTGTTCCAGCATTGATCCTGTACCTTGGACTAATCTTGGAGTGTTGTCTCCTGTGTTCCAGTTTGATCTTCTATGTTCCAGTTTTGCCTCCTGTGCTCCAGTTTGATTCTTTGCCTTGGACTAATCCTTGATAGCTTGCTTGGACTAATATTGATACCTTTATTGAGACTGACTTTGATATCCTGTTTGGACTCTGATCTTTGAGTGACTTTTATAGACTCTTGCTTCAAGATTCTCAAGTACTTTGTTCTTGTGTACTTAAAACCCATTTTATTGACTTTGAACTGATTTGCTACTGCTTGCATATAATCTTCAATAAACAGCTTGCTTGCTTGCTTATATTCTGGGGCTCCAGTGTGGTTTCGAGGTCCCCCTGCAGCCTAGGGGTGCAACACCAGCCTAGCAATTTGAAAATATGCAAATGTGAATAGATCAATAGGTACCACTCCAGCAAGAAAGTAACAGCGCTCCATGCAGTCATGCCAGTCATGGACAATGGCGGCTCTTCAGCTTAGAAAGGGAGATGAGCACCAACCTCCAGAGTCAGACACGACTAGACTTAATATCAGGAGAAAACCTTTACCTTACCTTGGATTGCTTGATCAGATCTCTGCTGATGCATGGAATCATATAATCCTCTGTTTAAGGAAAAATTTAATCAAAATTTGTGTCTGTTGTCTTTTAATTGTGATCTGTTAGGATTTTACCACCCTTGTTGAGCCATAGTCCCGCCATTTCTTTCATCATTCTCTTTCTTTGATCATATTTGGGGGAAGGATGTTTTCTTGTTGCTTACTTCGTCAGTCTCAACACATTTTAAGTGTTCGCTTTCCTTATAGCTTGCGCTATGCATCTGTATTCTCCCTTAATGATTTATTATTCCATTCTTTATATCTTCTCTTTTTTCTTTTCACCTCCTCACATTTATTTGCTGTTTTCAGATATTTCCCATTTTTCATCTTCCATGGGATTTGTTTCTGATTGTACTTTATACAGTTACCTCTTCAAGAAATCCCATCCATGCTGGATGTCTTTTTTTTTTAGAATGTTTAGCCATGGGCTTGATGAAATCAGTTTTCTTGAAATTCAAGGTTCATGCTTGAGTTCAGTACACCCTTCTTTGGCCTGTCTCACAGTCATGAATTCTAGTATTACATGATCACTCCTTCCTGAAATATCAACCGCTTTGACTCTGGTGGCCAACTCTTTCCTATTGATTAGCATCAAATACAGGATTACTGGTTCCCCTTTTTTCTTTTCTCTACTTTTTGAAAGATGAAATTAACTGTAAGGCACATCAAATGATTATTGGAGAGCCCATGCTCAGCAGAAACAGTATTCCAAGAGATATCAAGATAATTGAAGTCCCACATAACTACCAGATCAGGCTACTTGGAGATTTCTGACATTCTTTTTCAGAAACGTATCACTTACCTCTTCACCTTGGTTTGGTGACCTGCGTTTGACTCCAATCACTGTTGTCTTTATTTCTTTCTCCATTAAATTTTACACAAATACTTTCCAGTGGTCATTTTGATCACTTCCGGGGATTTCAGTACAAATGAATTAGTTTTTGATATAATGTATAATGCTTCTTACTTTCCTTTTCTTATCCACCTATTATTTTTGAAGAAATTATATTTTCCTTATATCCAGAAACATATTGCACAGTTAAGCAGCCAAGGGTGATTTAACAATATTAGCCTCTCCTAGGCTAGGCTGGATCTATATTGCCATATAATCCAGTTTCTGAATCCAGATTATTTGCTTTGAACTGGATTATATGGCAGTGTAGATTCATATAATCCAATTCAAAGTAGATAATCTGCATTCCAAAACTGGACTATATGGCAGTGTAGATGGGGCCCTAATCTCTACTAATTAATCTGGAATTCCTCATGCTGGATAATTGCTATTTTGTGTATGGAGAGCAATGTATCCACACAGGAATGATGGTTTCTGCATTAAAATATTGTTTTCCTTGCATAAAATACCATTTCCTGTAGAAAACAACCATGTGAGAATTTTGTACAGAACAAGTCCCAAATTGTGAATAGCCTTTGAAAACTTTATGTTTTTAAAGACTTTTTCATGGTGCAGTTACAGCTATTGGGGTGAAATTTGCTACAGTGGTAGAATACATTTACTACCGTTAGCCCATCAAGTTTCATAATGTTTCACTTATCCACGGAGTTTTGTGGAATTTTCAAAGTTTTTATAAACAACATTTTTTAAAAAACAGCAAGAGCTATCTCTTTGAATTTTCTATACAAGGACACAAGATAACAGGGGATCATTCCCCCCAATTTTCAAAAATATTCATACATCTACTGATTTTAGGAATATTTCTTAGTTTCGACAAAATCTTTTTTTAAAAGCCACAACAGCTATCTCGTTTAATGTCTCTCATATTAACCAATAGAACTCCAATTTAGGGATTTCTTCCTGGCCCAGCACAGAAATTTACTTACTAGAAGTATCAGTCAGTCCTCCTCTTTGCAGATTCAACCTTTCATTGGAACTCTGGCTGGCTTCTGCTATGACATGGGCCACACACACATTTCGGATATTTTGTTGTAAGTATGAATTTAATGAATTTGATCTGATTTACGAGGACTAACAATAATTTTGCATGCCCTTAATTGCCATATTCAAGAATTACATCCCCTATTCTCATGTAACTTAAAGCCCTGTGCAGCTTGGAGTTGGGTCCTTGAAAGTATAATATGAATCTGCTCACACACTAAAATTGTATTATTGATTGCAATTATTTCATCGTTTATTGGTGGTTTGGGGGACCTTTTGAAGAGCAATATAAAGATCTATAAAATAACATTTTAAAATAAATAAGTTGGATCAACTGTTATAAGATGTTCCCCATGCCAACCATCATGATGAAGCTCTTCAGTTTAAAATACCATGTATTTGTATTTTCACATTCACGGTGAACATTGCATCAACTAGGAAGATCATCTGTTTATTTTACTCAGTGAAGGATTAAACTGAGTTTGATCATAAAAAATTGCAAATGTTAGCCTTAATGCCAACAGTTTAAATGTTTTAAAGGGCAATGTTACCTATTAAAAATCCAAACAATGAAGATGACATCTTTGTTAAATGCCATATTATGAATACCTTAATTGCAGTAACCTTGGAAGTTTTCCTTGACATAGCCACAGTTTATAGTGCAAAACAGTTGGGAGACAAATGAAAATTCTGTTCTTTCCAGAAGTTGTTGCATTTGTCTGTCTGTTTTCCCTACTCCTTCATTTCCATATCAAGACTTTGAGTTGGATCACATTTTATTATTTCTGGAATCGCTGTCTTGGAATTATTGTCTGCAGGTTTTAAGCATGATGAATATTTTCCATATAATTCCTTCTGTTTTTGATATTAAACCCGTGGCTACCATTCATAATGTAGTGAAAACATCACTAATCATTGAATAAAAAGGAAGTGTTCGCTGTCTTGGAATTATCCTCTGCAGGTTTTAAGCATGATGAATATTTTCCATATAATTCCTTCTGTTTTTGATATTAAACCCATGGCTACCATTCATAATGTAGTGAAAACATCACTAATCATTGAATAAAAAGGAAGTGTATGTTGGTTAATATAGAAGCATTTTTGTGCAAGCCCTTTGGGGAGAAAAGCAGCATGGGCCGAGCTGGATCTATAATTCCTATATCCCAGGATTTGATCCCAGATTATCTGCCTTGAACTGGATTATATGAGTCTACACTGTCAAATAATCTGGAATATAGGACAGTGTAGATCCAGTCTCAGTGCTCAGTGATTGTGGAATGTTTCTGAATGCAGGAGAAAACTAAAGACCAGATGAGAGGAGAAATGCAATGCAATGTCTGAGATACTGAAGAGAGACACTCCACACAGCACAACTTCTAAGGACTTTATCACACAAGGCTGGCAAACTGGTACTGTCTGTTTCTGGTAATTTTCTGGTAAGGACATCAAGCTACCAGTTTACCTTCACTTCATAACTCTTTTTAAATGACAGTTAAAACCATCAACAGCTTCTGATATCTTCCCATCATTTCCCACAATAGAACAGGTCCCTTGTGCTTCTGTGTCAATAAGACAGGAGTCGTGTGGAGTCAGTGGGGATGATTTTTCTCCTCTCCCCCCTCACTATTCCCAAATTAGCTGTTTTCCATCTTTATTTCTATTTCCTTCTGGTCTTTTATTTATTGCTATAGTTGAAAAGTTGCACTAAAAATAAAAATAAAAACCACAAGACAAGCTAGAGCAGGAAGGTAAGGTTATAGAGGCTGTGTGGAAGACTGATCATAAGGCCACAGATTTCCAAAGCAGTGCAGCTGCTGTCTATTTGGAATGCCCTCACTAGCAGGATAGCCTGCCTGCTGTCTTTCTATTGACAGGCTTTCCTGACAAGCATTCAGGAACTGGCTGCCAGGATTTTTAATAGTGTGCTATCTTATTGACTTTAACCTTTTGTCATTTTCATGATTTTGCTTTAAGTGGCTTTAATTCAATGGATAGTTTAATTGCATTTTCACAACATCTTTTTGTTTTTCTTTAATTTTTGTGAGCTGCCTATAGTTAGAATATAAATAAGATAGCAGTAACAATGGCCAGTCTCATTATTATTTTTTAAAGGTAGTAGCTACGTATTTTAAATCTTCAGTTCCACATAAAAGTCTTTAATAAAAAATGATGTCCAGATTCAGAAGCACCAATGGTTGGCTATAGTGAAAATTGATTATTTATGCACACAGTATGCCACTGGAGTGTAACTTTAAGTTCAACAAAGCTTTCACATTTAATGAGTCTTGGCAACTTTCACCTCCATACTTGCTTTCTGTGATTCCTCCAAATTGTCACCAATTATAAAACACTGTGCAGGTCAAATCCTCTCCTAATTTTCTGCTCATCTCATGGCTTTCCAGTTCTGCTCTCTAGAGACACGACATAAAACGTGTGCAACCAGAGTACTAAAACATTGGCGAAATAGCTTCTGTTGTAATTCCCTTTAGATAGGGAGAATATAAAATCTATTTTTAAAAATGCAGAATGTTTTATTCACAATGTAAAACTTAAATATAAATAGAACTAGATTTTGAAATGGTTTTTTTCATACCCAGACAAACTAAAGTTTAGGGCAGCATTTTAATAAAAGAAACTGAATTCAGGAATATTTTCATTGCCTCATTTGCCCACCTTTGTGGCTATTTGTGCATTTTTAAGAGAAATAGATACAGTCCTCCTAGGGCCCTTCCAGACAGGCCCCATATCCTAGGATCTGATTCCAGGTTTTCTGCTTTAAACTGGATTATATGCGTCTACACTGCCAGATAATCTGAGATAACCAGAAAACCTGGGATCAGATCCTGGGACATAGAGCCTGTTTGGAAGGGCCCCTAGTGAAGGGGTGAGGAGGTGTCAAATTAATTTTCACTGAGGACCACATCAGCTGTATGGATGCCTTCAAAGGGTCAGTTGTAATTGTAAAACTATAAATGTAACTATGTTGCCCTGGCACCGAAAGCTTCACAGTCCACATAAAATGATGAGCTGGGCCAGATTCCGCCTGTGGGCCTTGTATTTTACAGGTATGTTCTAGTCTATGTTTGGGTCTGTCTAGTTTAACATGAAGATAAACCATTTACAGAAACCATCTTTGACATCAAGATGATGAATATAGGGTTATGAGAGAGGGAGAGAGATAATCTCTAATGTACCATCTAACTTGTGTACCTTTAAAAAAATCAAATTCATGGCTTTTGATCCTTTCTGGTGCCCTAGCCCAAGTACTTAACTATGGCTTAATAGGAGGCAAGTTTCAAAGGCTAGAGGCTGTTATAGCAGCTCTTCAGAGAACATCATCATCATCATCATCATCTTTGTTCTGTGTGTTTGTCTGTCTGTCTATCTGTCTGTCTGTCTGTCTGTCTATCTATCTATCTATGATATTATGTATTATCTGTGTATTTCAGTAGTGTGTTACCTCACCTGGGAAGAGGCAAGTAACAAGTTAAATTTATTATTATTAAAATACTTCTTAGGCCACCCATTCCTTCCCATTACAAAAATTGTCTTCTCCCAAAATTTTCCCCGGGCACTCCTATTACATCTATGGGGCTTCCATGACTGTTTTAGGCACATGAGAGATCTTTAATTTCAAATAGGAAGTAAACTAGAAGTCAAGCTCCAATGTACTTCTTGTTTTCTTTTTTTTAAAAAAATCTACTTTTGATACTAAAAGGGCCAGTGGAGGGGGGGGGCAAAAACATTGAGATATTATCCACATATTTCCTGGGGATATTGTGGGCATCCCCCCCCCCCAATTTTTCTCCTCTAACATATTTTTAGGGTGCTGGTTGCCATAAGGCCCAGACTGGCTATTCTTGGCTTACTACTTGACTTATCACAACTTCTTTAAAACTGAGAATGCAATTTAATTTTGGTCTGAGTGGTTCTTGAAGCCAAAGACAAAAAGGTTGTGATTCAATATGCTAGTTTTGTTTAAAGTTTAGTTTGGAATTCTTAGCTTAGATAACTAAGCCTTCTAAAGGCATTTCGGGGTTTTAGAAGATGGAGGAGTATATCAAGGAAGGAGGCACTGCAGTTTGGGAAATTCCAGAGAGCTAGATTAGGTCCAAAGAAAGGTAAGGTACAGGCCTAACAGTTTTGATGCTTTTGGTCCTTGAGTTGGAATTAATATTTGAACTGAAATATATCTGCTGCTATTAAACTGTCATCCAGTGAATAATTCCTTATAAAACCTGATGTAACAGGGTGTGTTTGAAACACCCTACTGTCATCTAGTTATCTAATGATAGCTCTTTCTATAACAATTCCTAAAAAAAATATTTCCATTTAGTCTGAGAAGCAGTCAGTCCACTGTAGTGTTGTGATACAATTTACAGAACCATATAGGTGGAAAAGACCACAAGGGTCCAACTCCCTGCCTTGCAGGAATACATAATTCAAGCATTTCGGAAAGATGCTTACCCAACTTCTATGTAAAGACATAGAAAGATGGAGAGCCTATAATCTTCCAAGGCAATCTAATTCACTGTCAAATGGCACTTACCATAAAAAATCATCCCAATATTTGGGTGGAATCTCTTTCTTTTTTGTAATTTGAACCCAGTGGTTAATTTTCTAGACTTTGGAGTAGCAGAAAACAAGCTTGTTTCATATTCTACATTTCACTTTTCAGTCTTCCAAACACAATATTCCAGGTGAGGTTGACCAAAACAGAACAAAGTGACTAATACTTCCCTCAGTGTGGATACTGGACTGCTGTTGAAGCAACCTAGAATTACATTGGGAGGTTTTGGCCAACAGTACTATACTGTTGATTGATGTTTAGCTAGTTGTCTACTAAAATTTTCAAATTCTTTTCACATGTTCTGCTTTTAAGCCAGGTATCACCCATTCTATTTTTATGTATTTTGTTTTCCGTACCTAGATGTAGTACCTTACATTTATCCCTGTTGAATTTTCTCTTTGATCTGTCAAAGTCATTTTGAATTCTGTTCCAATTCTCTGGGGTATTCATTCTCTATTCCGCTATTTGTTTTCATCTGCCAATTTGATAAGGGGGCCGGGCTGTGGCGCAGGCTATTGAGCAGCTGCAATAAATCACTCTGACCATCAGGTCATGAGTTCGTGGCCAGCCCATGGCGGGGTGAGCACCCGTCAATTAAAAATAAAAAATAGCCCCTGCTCGTTGCTGACCTAGCAAGCCGAAAGATAGTTGCATCTATCAAGTAGGAAATAAGGTATCACTTATAAAGTGGGGAGGCAAGTTTAACTAATTTACGACCTGGAATGAGGAAGTGCCGTCAGAGTGGATGATGAAGCAGCTGCTCCCCCCTGTGGTCAGAATCGAACATCCCCTCAGAAGAAGGTTAAATTGCCTCTGCGTCTGTCTGTCTCGGTCTCTGTTTGATGTGATTATGGGCAATGAATGTTTGCCCTATGTGTGTATATTGTGATCCGCCCTGAGTCCCCTTCGGGGTGAGAAGGGCAGAATATAAATACTGTAAATAAATAAATAAATAAGTATGCTTTCCATTTCATCATCTAATTCATTCATAAAGATATTAAACAACACAAAGCCTAGCACAGAATTTGCCACATCTTTTCAGGATGAAGAGCAACCATTAGTGAGCACTCTTTGAGTTTGGTTTCTCAACCAATTATATATCCACGTAATTATTGATCGAATTAATTCAAAAGTCTTATGTGATTAGGAAATTAAGGAGTGCTATATTTACCTAGAGTTCATTTAAGGTTGTGTGTTCTCCCTAACAGCCTGCCTTCCACCTCTGCTCCAATCTGTACTCAGGCAATAACAATTCTATTTAAAAAAAACAAGCATAGGCAGGTCATAATATAGGCAAAAACACTGGCAAGACAAAAAAGGAGAACATTTGTCCAGAAGCACAGTCCCCATGCAATCTCATGAAGAATTGGTGATTTGCCATAATCTGTCTGTGAAAAAGTTGCAAAATTTGCAGTTGTGCTGCAGGATGTTTCACCCAATACCATTGTGTTGCAATCCACTGCTTTGGTGTCCTGAATCTTGTAAATACCAAAGGAGCTTAAAAAGAGATAAAGGTAGTATATTGAAAATACTTTCTTTCCTAGTATATTGAAGACAGATTTTTGAAATATTACATTTGATCTTCCATGTGATGAACCCCATATACGCTTGCTTAGAAGGAAACCCCCACAGTGTTTAATTAACCACACTAACAGCCAAAACAGGTGTCCAACCATAACCTTGATCTTTCATTTTATAAATTTTAAAACTGCTGAGCAGATGTTTCAGTATTCTGTTAAACCTTCAAGCACCTTAAGTATAGCTATGCTGATTGCAGACCAAAAAAAAGGACCAACACTCTTTGGCAGAGAAGGCTAAATACTTTGTAAAGCTACAATTCTCATGATTCCAAAGGATTGAGATATTTAAGTTAAAGTGATGTTGAACTGCATTAATTCTACAGTGTAGATGCACCCCAAGAGAATATTTCAGGCCCCTTCATCTATGTACATTAAAAAAATGACAGTTGTAAATCATCGTAAACTTTTTACTGAAACCAGACTCAATGATTTTCCCTCTGAAATGAGCCAAGATAGGTTTGCTGATGTCCCTTATTCCACAAGTGAAGCCCCTGGTGGTGCAGTGAGTGAAACCTTTGTGCCGGCAGGATGGATGACTTGACAGTTGGGTTGTTGATCTGAAGGTTGCCAGTTTGAATCCAACCCGGAGAGAGAGTGGATCAGCTCGTTCTATCAACTCCAGCTCCATGCAGAGACATGAGAGAAGCCTCCCACAAGGATGGTAAAAAAAACATCAAACCATCCGGGTGTCCCCTGGACAATGTCCTTGCAGACAGCCAGTTCTCTCACACAAGAAGTGATTTGCAGTTTCTCAAGTCACTCCTGACACAAAAAAATCCACAAGTCTGTCCCTGCAGTTTCCAGGAAGCAGAATCCATACAACACATTATTTTGTCTTGTGGATTCTACAAGCAGATTCAACAAGATGTGATTAATCTATTAATGGTAAAGCTACCAAGAATGTTTTATGTCAAATTCTTACTAGACAATAAGAACCTCAGTGTCATCAACTTTTTATTTGAGTTAATCAAAATTAGAGAATAATTAATTTAAGTATTAGGGGAAAATATCTAGAAAATGTTTTGCCTCTATTTGGCCAGTTGTTCCATGTGCCTTACTTTATCTTATATGTTGGGAATTTTAACTTGCTGGGTCTCAAGATCATAATCAAAAATGCTTGCTGCTGTTGTTGTTATACGACTCTTCTCAAGAAATTGGTGTATGTTGTCATTGTTTTTGTAGATGACATTAAAAGTGCTTTGGAGAAATAGAAGATTATCACAGTTCACAATCCATGAGGAAGAAAAAGCTAAGCACCTCAATGATTTCAAAAGAAAACATGAGAACAACAAATAATTTATAAAACTTTTGACCTGCATTCTTGCAGAACTTCTTTTTCAATTTAGCTTGCATTGTTTTTCCAAGCTTACTGAAGAATGGCAAACATGTTATGACATTTCAACACATTAATTTTTTAAAGCTTAACAGTCTAAATATATTCTACAGCATTTATACCATGCTAAGCCTCCAGCTACACATGACTTGTTGGTTAAAATAGATTGAGAAGTCATCATCCAAACATTTTATTTATGTTTGTTGTGAGAAAATATTTCATTTCTTTGGAGAGTATGTTGTCTTCTTTGGCCGAACATTTCATGTTTAAAAAAATGCTACAAAGCAGCACTAAGGATATCAGCTACTGCTGTGATTTACAACTGGAATTCAAAGTCTGTGATAAATATAGAACATACATACATATTAGCCTACATCATGATAGTAGATGTTCCATTGAGTTCCTTCACCTCACAGCCATTAACTTTATCTGAACTGGCTTTTGGAGAGTTTCTCTAAACTGATTTGGTGGCTGAAAGGAAAATGGATGGGGATCACACCATCCTATGTCCACTAACTTATGCAATGCTGAGTACAACCACCCAGTTAGATCCTGCAATTGTTCTTCCTAATGTTGTTAGGCAAAGAAGTGCCTGTTGTGTTTTGGTACTTTTTCTTGTTTCTTTTGAGACAGATATAAATACTTTAATTTAAATGTATTTTAACTACAGCTTTAACTACAGACCAATAGCAATGCTTCTGGAGGGGTCAGGAAAGTCATGGGAGCATCGTCAGGTAAGATAGTAAACCTTGTGTGTGATAGTAATTGTGGTATGATGTCATGATAAAATGTCTCAGGATTCCATAGCATCCAGATCTAGAACTCTAGTTATGTGTGTGTCTGTGTGCCCTTTTGAGTCTTCTGTCGACTTATGGTGATCCCATGAATTTCCTTAATCAAGGGATACTATAAGATTGTTTGGCCAGTTTCTTCCTATAAAATATAGTACTGGCGGTTACTGCTAAAAAATACTGCCTCCATGAAGATTGGTTTTAAACTTGTATTTTTAGATATTCATAACTATATAAGGCCGGGCTGTGGTGCAGCTGGTTTGTAGCCAACTGCAATAAATCACTACTGATCACTACAATCATCAGATTGAAGCCCGGGTCAGATTGAGCTCTGGACCATTTAATAGCCTAGCTCACTGGTGAAGTACTCTATCAAAAACTCGGTGTCACAAGTAAGTAAGTAAGTAAGTAAGTAAGTAAGTAAAAGTTTATTTGTATACCGCCCTCTCTCCCGAAAGGGACTCAGGGCGGTTTCCAATATAAAATCAGCATAAAACATTGTACAATAAAACTGAAAACACTATAAAACGCTATAAGAATTAAAAACAAAAACAAAACATAACAATTGACTAAAACAATCACATAAACAGAAGGAATATAATCACTCAAATAACATAAATCTGAAAAGAAAAAAAGAAAAAAGACCACAGAGGTTGCCAAAGCTACCATTGTATGTACTAAGAAAATTCCATGAAGATAATGAATATGAGCAAAATGTTGGTTTCTAGGCAGGAGATGGTCATGCACAGCCTCCTGTAAAGTAAACAGCCATTCCTCAGTCTTTCTACATTCCACAATCTCTTGGCATCATAGGGAACAAATCTGTACTCTTTACAGTTCTTAAATTTGTTGTTCTGGAGGAAGACCAAGACAATACAAAAACATTTTGCTAAGTTAGCACATTGCAAAACCATTTTCATTTCCCCTTCATAGCAGTTGTAGATCCAGAGATATGAGACACAGTGTGCAGATATTTTTCTTCCTAAAGGTTTTATATTAAATAAATTCTCTGCCACCTCTTAGCAATTTCAGCTAATGAGTGAAATCACACATACTATTAACAAATAGGGCAAGACTGGACAAATTTGAGCAGGGAGGTCTGAATAAGTTAAAGATAGATTGGCACAGTTATCTAGAAGGGGACTTGTGTGTTCGTTGTCAACCCTGTATGCTTGAGGTGAAAATAAAAGGGGATGGGGGGAACACCAGACTTTAATGCAGCTGAGGTTGAGCAGTAAGATACAAAAGAGTAGCAGCAAAGGTAGGAGTTCATGCTCTTTCTATTCATATATTACATGGTTTGTAAGCTTTTAAAAAACAAATTACCCTGCTGATGAAAATGTAAACTCACTATTATTATCCCTGTATTGTGATAATATGCTCATATTATCTCAGCTACGACACAGAGATCCTAGATTATTGTATATAAAATCTACAAAACCCTTATACTACATAAAGGTCTACCCCACATCATTATGGTATGGCGATTACCCAGAGCTCTCAAAGTTATGCCAATAGAACACAAGTACCAGTAAGTTGCACCTAATTGGAAAAGCATCAAGGATGGCCTGATAGTGGAATATCTGTCTGTTCTTTAAAGATGTTTGAAGTTAAGAATGGATAAGTTTATTGCTATAAATGTATCTACAAATTGAATAAATGGCCAAAGCTATTGTGAATGTAACAATCACAGAGTAAGCCCTTCTCTGTGTTGTGTGACCAGGTGTTCACTACAGGCAGAAGAGTTTGGTGAAGAAGGGTTAGAGCTAACACAATCATCCCAACTCTCCTCCTTGTGTTGATCACTTATACATATCACTATACTAACTATAAGGAGGGATAAAATGACTCAAGGCGATTATATTCCTGGTAGAAGTGTTGTGAGGGAGCTAGTGTAATGTATGGTACTTCTGCTGTTGTTGTCCAGTGCCTTGAGGCTTTGAACTTTATTCATTGAAAATAATTTGTCTCAGCTTTCTATTTATACACAGAGAACATTTAAAAAGGATTTATTTCCCATGTGTCAACACCTTTCTGCAGTGAAATGAAGATATCAATGTATTTGGTTAAACAGACAATAAATGGGAAAACAAACAAGGGAAAGCTAGGGTGATGGGTCATGTGAAGCTACCTTTAGTCACCATCTTAATTTTGCTTGTATAAATGCCAGAAGTTAAAAAGCACCCCCTGGTTCAGTGCCCGCAGTAATCCCCTCACTACAAATGAATTTGCCAGTTCAGAGTTTACTCCATTCCAGTTCTGGCATTGAGAAAAACACTTTTTCCCCTTCACAGTTCGCCCCACCATCCACAATTAGACATTGGGGGAGCTTCCATTTGTCAATTCTACACAATTTTTCATACATAAGTTGTATGTACTATTATCTGGAATGTATCAGTGTATATAGGCCTTAACAATCTAGGAATGTTGGTGGCTAAACTGAACAGATACAGATCTTTACTGTGCAAGTTCTAAACTGTACTATACATAGTTCTATGGTGCTAGTTCTTTTACAAAACTTTGTATTTTGGGGTGATTTTCCTTTTTAATGGTGCGCTAAAGGAAGAGGTAGTAGATAATGAAAACCACAGATCCTTTCCAGATATTCTTTATCTTTCTGCCTCATGGACTGCGGTCAGAAAAATTATTATACAGTCTTCTGAAACAAATGAAAAATTGCTTATTTCAAAGAAGAGCCTTATGGAGAGTGTCTCATTAAAGTCTGCTTGCCTTCTACAAGGATATTTTTGGTTCACTGCAAAGTTCAACTAATGATGTGCACCCACTCTGTTCTTACTTCCATATTGTAATGCATTAAAAACATGTCAAAGAAGAATCAGGCCCAATATAGCCCTCCCTTGTACATTATGGAACATAGAAACTAGTCTTCCAGGGCCATATCCAAACATTTAGGATAGGACATAGCTGTAATATTTCCCTAAGAGTATCACGCATTACAGCTGATTACAGCTGATATGAACTAGTACAGAAAAAGAAGCAAAGCTATAATGCTAAGACAGTTAAACAAATGATAATATCAAACTACTGTTGAATGAAAAGCAGTTCAGAAACACATCGTGAAAGATGTACAGCACCAAATCATTAAAAGCCCCTTCCATAGCAGATTAACAGAATTGCAAGGCCTGCCTGAATGAACAAGTATTTGCTTACTAGCAGGAAGACAACACAGAGAAGAGCAGACAGCTCTCCCTCGGAGGGGAGTTCCGAAGTTTAATTATCAGATGTTAAACCAATGATGTATGAATGCCATAGCACAATTTGTGGGAAATTGTACAAATTCTACTTAGGAACAGTGATGCTTGAAGGAAATCATTATTTGCCTGTGGATTCTTTCTCAGACAGCTCTCACACAAATACACACTTGAGAGTGAAAACTGAAAAATAAAAAGAAGCAGACTAATGAATTAGTTTATGGACATTTCAGTGATGCATTATCTTCTACACCTTATTTTCCTCAGTGTTTTGGGAGGTGTAAGCCGCTCTGCTAGATAGAGCTTCCAATTCAATTTCTATCTTATTAGAGAAAGAAAAGTCCTTGTCTTATTTACATTAACAAGGTCTGTGTCTTCAGATAACAAGAAGGGCAGCAAGTAATGAAGTAAAATGGTCAACAGATCAAAACCTTAAGGGAAGCTTTAGGAACAAGATCCAATTACTCCTGTGGCTCCAGATTCTTACAGTAGCCCTGCCTTGCTGCACTTTCCACACAGTTTGATGTTAAGTGGAATTTTTCCCTCTGCCTTTTCTTAAGATTCAGGTACAACAGGAAAAATTACAGCCTAACCTTGAAAGCATTTATGTGTCATTTGGGACAGGCTCTATGTCTACATAGGCCAAATATACTCACCTTGAACCTGCTGCAAACACTCCACATAACCTACAGCCAGTTCCTCAGTAGAAGTGCTGCCTCCAGATGTTAATCCAGCACAAAAGGAATCATATGTTATTCTGGAAACTCTGCAGTGTTTTGACAGCTGAATTGGACTGAATCTAGAGTTATTCAATGCCCACACATCAAAAGACCGACCACTAATCTCAATGCCAGAAGTAGATCTCTGGCAGATACTTGCAAACAATGTTGCTTCTAGTGATCACATACCTGGGTACCCTGTTTTGACTTCACCAGAAGCAATGTGGTCAGCAAGGCTCTGCCAGGATGTTGTTTCTTGAGAAAGCGGTGGCATCCCCCTAGGAGTACACATTAGTGCCGATGTGTTGACTGCTGGGCCAACTGTCTGGACAGTAGAACAGTTTTGGGATGCTCCCATGGAGTATTTGGCACAGCTCAAAGCAAAATCTTTCCAATAATTTTGTCCGGTATAGGTTCAGCTAGAGATGGGTCTTTTCTATACTTCAGAGAAAATATTTTCTGCTTTGTCTCCCCTATAGCTTTGGAAAGTTACATTTTGAACTACAGCTCCCAGAAAAATGGAAAAATGACCGTTGGCTATGCCACTTGAGGAACTTTAGGGATTATAATCTGAGCAATTATCCATATCACTGGCTAACACACATAAGGTACATCCCATTCATTCATTCAATGTGCCTAGCATTGGATGGGCTTAATATTAGAATTCAGATAATGGCTGGTTCATGGTTATCCCAAGATGTTATTCTTTTTCATGATAGGTCCCATAGGTGACTAGAACATAAACCCCTTTTTGCATATTAAAAACTAGATTTGTGATCTAATCAAGTTTAATGCTTTAATGTCCCATTTGGTTCAGAAATCTAAGGTAACACTGGCCAACACACATTTTGGTGCCTCAAATGTTAGACCTGTTTCTGTGTATATTTGACCTATTGATTCCAAAAATGGCTCCAGTTTTCCCCTGTCCGCTCTAGTTTTTAAGAAACAAAACATATGTTATAGACCAGTTGCCACATACTTACCCATAGAAAACCATGATAACCATAAGCTAGGAAATTACAGGTAATACAGTCTATTAAATGCAATTTTCTGAATCAGCACCTCAACCCCAGAAAAAAGCATAAAAATAAAGAAATGAGTATTTTTTGTTGGGCTGTGTATTCTATTCTTTTCTTTGATGTTTGCTGGGAGGAGATGGTGAAAGAGAAACTCAAGTGTTTGTATGTGTTTTGGTAACTTTCTCTAGTGAATCTTTGGCACAGAATGGCAATTTATTTATTTATTTATTTATTTGCAGCATTTATATTCCGCCCTTCTCACCCCGAAGGGGACTCAGGACGGATCACATTACACATATAGACAAACATTCAATGCCTTGACATACCATGCTATGGCAATAGCATGAGATTACTAGAAATTATTTAGAAGGATACTGAAATTTAATTATCTTGTCACCTTGACGTGGTGAGGGGGCTTGCGTGTTCCAATGAACCTGCGGACACAACCACGGGAATCACACACTCCCAGGAGTGGCCACAGGGGAGGATCCAGACCAAGAACAATCTGAAGACCCAAAGACCTCAACGGCAGAGCAGGCGGAGGATAAAATGGTACATGTTACAATGGCTGTGAAGACGGAAGAAGGCTGCAACAGACTGAGAAGCCACTCTCGTTGTGTTAATCACACCACTGCTGGGACCTCAATCTGTGAAGACTGTGTGTTGACCAGCCGTGCACCGACATCCACACATTAAAAAAAATCACGCACAGGCATCTTCCAAGAAATGGAGGACCATCATCCTCGAACTACGAGGGATCACCTAAGTGGAAGTGGATCTAGACATATACTCAATTTTTAAAAAGAGATATTGAAAGGAACTTCTCTGAATTTGTTCTCCTTGGAGTTTCTAGTTCACCCTAAAGGAAACTGGTATTAACTGCTTTCTAACTGGCAATCTGTTCTGTGTGTCAAGAATTACAGGAACAAGGCAGTCAAAAGAGGTAGAATTGCATTTTTTCACTTGATCATTTAACCTAATTTTATTCCATAGCTTTGCTACAAAAAAATTTCATGTCAAGATATTGCTGCGAAAGAGAAAATAGGAGAAATTGTCCTTGGGCAAGCCATTGAAAAGGATTACTTGTATAATCCCAGATGCAGAAACCATAATTTTATATCTGAACCAGAAACTGTTATAATTTCTGTGCAGGATCAGGATCGGAATGAGGACAGGACCAAACTACTATTTTATTCTAGTCAGGATTCAAGAAGGAGCCCATATATCTTATAAGGCTGCATCCTGAATAGTGGAATGAATTGGGCTCATTAAGGTAAGTCAGGAACAGCTCAGGAATTTATTGAACTGGCCCAATTTGGTTCTGTAGTGGAGTAGCACAGTCTGAAATGTTTTGGACCAATCCAGAGACATCAAAAATAAGCGTGTCTCCAATATGGTCATATAAATTAACAAGATGTGAACAAAAATTAAACCAGGCTATTCAACTGTTAATGTAAGAAAATAAAATTAAAGACTCAGTGAGAGTAAAAACCATGCACTGATTTGTTACCAAGACAGAATACAATAACATCACAGTAGATCAATCATTGCACAATCCTCTAAGTGATAGATGTAGCTCTAAATCCATTTTATGCCTATGTACCCATTATTATGGTCAGCTAAAATGTCTCCACAATTTTCACTGGCCGATTCCTCAAGTTCTTACATAAATGCTGTAATCTGAGAATGCTGGTGGGATTTATACCTTAGATTAATTAGTGATTTTAAAGTACTCCTTCTCATCCCGTGGTGGCACAATGTGTTAAAGCGCTGAGCTGCTGAACTTGTGGACCAAAAGGTCCCAGGTTCAAATCCCGTGAGCGGAATGAGCGCCCGCTGTTAGCCCCAGCTCCTGCCAACCTAGCAGTTCGAAAACATGCAAATGTGAGTAGATCAATTGGTACCGCTCCGGCAGGAAGGTAACGGCGTTCCATACAGTCATGCTGGCCACATGACCTTGGAAGTGTCTATGGACAACGCCGGCTCTTCGGCTTAGAAATGGAGATGAGCACCTACCCCCAGAGTCGGTCATGACTGGACTTAACGTCAGGGGAAACCTTTACCTTTTATCTTTTCTCATCACACTACCTTCATATCTTCCCTATATGACCATGGCACACACTGTCTTTTTCCTTTTATTTTTGATGTCTGAATCTTCAGATCATTCCAAAATAGTTTAGACCAAGCCATCCTGCTCCAGAACCAAACTGGGCAAAATCCAATGTGCTTTGTAATTTGCACATTTTTAACATTTGCCTCATAACTTGGGATATAGGCAATGTGATTGCAAAGTCCCATTATATGCTGCACAGCTTGAAGATTGGTGTTACATTCATGAAAAAGTATAAAGCTTCTTCTAAATTTCAATATAAATATTGGCAGTGGGAAGAGGGGAGGGTAGATGTCCTACAAACACCAAATATTCCCCAGACGCGGTGTGTGGGAAAACTGTATCATAGTTGTAATGCAAAAATCTTTACAACTGTTACATCCGGATCACACCTGAGCCAAAAAGACATTTTTCTTTGTTTGTTTGCATTTGAGGATGTATCTTTGGAAAGAGATAAATTCTTGTAACAAGAATATACCTTGAGGATACAGGAAGGTGAAGAGTAAAAGAGCAGTTTGACAGCAGGCATCTTTTAAAATTGGGTTGCAATGAATAATCCTGGTAGAAATAGATTACAGGGGCATAGTTCAAGGAAGTTTGGGTGGAAAATGGCATTTCTTGTGTCTGGTGGGTTTTATGAAATAAAGGCCTGTGTGTGCCCCAAAAGTAAATGTAAGTTTACCTCACAGCTAGGGTGTTCAAGAAAACAGATATATAGAACAAAAAGCCTTACCCTACCATAAATAAAACCATCAGGAAATCACAGTGGTACCTCTGAATAACCAAATGCATGGTTTTCACAATACCTATTACTTTGAATTTAATGGCAAGTGTTAAAAGGATGCTGTGAGTGCTGAACAGGGCATTGCTTGTTCTCAGCAGGGGCTATTCCCCATTTGTTGGATGTTCCCTGTCTTACCCACAGCAAATCTAGCAAACAACCTGCTTGTTAACCTTTACGAGTGGCAATATTAAATAATTACACAGAGGGGGAAAGTGTTCTTTTACTAAGGAGCTCAGCTACAATGACCTTATACAAGCATAGTCTATATTCTGCATTTTGTCAGTAGCTAGTATCTTCCCTTTAGTATTTCTCTGAGGTTAAATCTACACTGCAGAATCATAGTAATATGACAATACATTAACTGCCATTGCTTAAAGCTATGGAATCCTGAGATTTGTAGTTTTGTGAGAAATTCATCCTTCTCTGTTAGAGAGCTCTAGCACCACAACAAATTACAAATCCCAGGATTCAATAGGATGGAGCTATGCCACTAAACATGGTATTAAGAGGTAACATTAACTGTGTGGCCCTGATGAAAAATATGAAGTTTGGAAACTCTGGATACATTCCCTGAAACAATACTGAGTTAAGTAAAACTGGAATATCAGCCCTGCCATATCCTCGAAGTGGGATACAGAATTGGGATGACCTCTGAAACTGACCAGGAAGAAAACTAACAAATAATAGTTTTTGCTGAAGGATTTACCAGGATTCACCTTTTAATCCAACCTGCTAACAGCATTGGCCAAGATAGAAAAAAGTTCACTGCACTATTTTATACAACTTCAGGGTTATGCCAACAAGGACAAAATGTGCATCTGCAAATCTGTGTTTCTACATCTAATGCATTCATAGTAACCCTTATTTGAGATCTCTGTGACCAGTACAGAATCTAGCTTGATTTTTAGGAGGATAATCTCAATATCTGAGAGAATGTAAACATAACATACCATCTGGTTGTAGGCCCTAGGCACATAATATTGCAGTTACATCATTTCTAGCATTGCACAAATGAGAGTGTTCAGCAAACAATACAAGCCATGGTGAAATGTCAGCTGTTGCCAAGATGAAGTTGATTGGGTTCACTAAAACAGATCGGCATGCAGCTAAATCTTTTTTAAATTTTCACCAACAATTGAATGTTACATTTTTAGAAATGAAAGAATCCCTGTATTCCTAGCTGTAACTTGAAATCTAAATGAATGCCTATGAGTTAAGTGTGTATGGAAGAAGATTCAAAATGGTGACAATTGCAATTAATTTGTCCCAGTGCTTTGGTTGTTGTTGCTTTTAATTGGTTTATTTCATTTCATTATCAGTTGATTATTAGTCTAAATCCCATTTTCATTCTTATTCAGATAGACATGTTGAATTAGATTTATCAATTCCCCATAAGAATTGGGAATAACCAACAGGATTCCAGTCATTGTTTTATATTCTGGCTTTAAACAAGGGAATAATATAGCCCTCCAATTGTTGCAATATTGAGCCCAATTCAAAGTGCTGATCTTGACCTATATAGCCCTAAACGGTTTTGGTCCAACTTACCTGTCCGAACATATCTCCTCCTATGAGCCATCGAGAAACTTAAGATTGTCTGGGGAGGCCCTGCTCTTGGTCCCACCTACCTCGCAAGCACGGCTGGTGGGGACGAGAGACAGTGCCTTCTCAGTGGTGGCTCCTCAGCTGTGGAACACCCTCCCTAGTGACATCCAGCAGGCTCCATCTCTTTTGGGCTTTAGGAAGAAACTAAAGACATAATTATGTGCGCAAGTGTTTAATGAATAAGCTTACGGCTCAACACGGACTGAACTAGGGATTATGCACAAGGTTCCTGGATGAATGGATTAAAACACTTTTATATGTTTTAAGATTTGTATACTGTTTTTATTGACTAATGTCCAATTGTTTTAAATGAGCTATGTTCTATTTTATTGTATAGTATTATTGGCATTGAATTTTGCCAGATTTTGTAAGCTGCCTTGAGTCCCCTCAGTTGAGAAAGGCAGGGTAGAAATGTTGTAAATAATAAATAAATATAGAGGACGCGGCCGAAACATGGCGGGCGAGGCCATTTCGCTGCCACCAAGTATATTATTTATTTCCTTGCTGCCACCAATTTATTTTATATGTTTCTTTTGCTGCCACCATATGAGTGATGGTTAATAAGCAGACAGGCCACCTCTTTATTATGATGACCAGGAAAACACACAAACACTTGAAGTAAAAACAGAAATATTATGTTCATTTGTACTTGAACAGAAAGGTTGAGTATTGGTTTCAATAAAATAACAGGCTTTACTTTAACAGAGAATGGTACTTTAACTTGAGTTCCTTAAAAATATGTTCCCTCACAAAGGGATATAAACAGGCTTTTTAAACCTTTGAGTCATTTCTTCCTGAGGCTCTAATCCTTAGAGGCTCACTATTATTCATAGCACTTCTCCCCGAAGGCTAAGTTAACTTTTCCCTCAAAGAGGTTTCTCACTAACAGTTCCCAAAACTCTTCCTTCCTTTCCCTTCAACACTCCTTTTCAAACTCCAAACCCTATCTGACTAACTCTCTGACTGAATAGCTCTTACTGTCTCTCTGGCTCCACCCACCTCATGTTGCTAAGCAACTTCCTCCAATTTCATCAACCAATCAGACTGCTCTTCCATACTTGAAGCTGCCTGATCACTCCTCTTCCCACTTTGCTTTGCCTTTCCAAGCAAGGCCTTGAACTGCCTTTACACACCAACCCTGCAAGGTAGGCCAATCTGTTACACAATGCCTAAAAACTCTATCCAGAGAAATGCTGGGTGTTGTAATTCAGCAAAATATGGAAGTCTGGTCCATACAATTCCTACCATTGCTGTAAAGCATAGGTGAATATAGGATCTTTGAAGAGCCCCCTTCAACTGTTGTAGCTCTCTCACCAGAAATTGCTACTTTTTGTTGCATAGACTTGTTCATAGGAAATTCAGTATCAGAAAATTTTATATTGTCCTTTGTATAATAGGGATGATACAAACAATACCATGGATCTACAGAGATCAACCAAAGCTTATAAAAGCCCCTGTCAAGTTCAGTTTGAAGAAAATTATGCTGAAAGCATGTGGTGATGGAGTAGGAAGAGGAATTCTAGTGTTTCATTATGAACATGAAAGATAAGAGAGTCTCCTTGGACATGCAGGCACCCTGCAATAGTCAGGAACACTGGAGCTCCATGGCTGTCTGCTGCACCAAGAGTGTGAAACAGGTCTGATCCATCCTTTTGACCAATGCCACTGAATGCAGGAAGAAAATGGATGACTGCACTCTGGTCTATAACTGACCCATTCGGATTTGAGTCAGTCCATCTTTCCATACTCACCTCAAAGTACAAGGTATTCTCTAATCTTGTAGAATGTGAGGTAAATCTGTGCTAACCCAGGTTTATCCTGTATTACAGACCACATGTCTCTGAACATTGATTGTACATCCAGGACTAACTTCTTTCTGGTTTGAGGTTTTGGACCAGTATTCAAATCTTGGGTCACCATTTGTCAGTTATTAGTTAGTGTGCTTCATGTGATAAGAATGAGTATAAAGAATACAAACTCCTTGGCAACATAGCTATTGGTGAAGAATGATTGGAGTTATACAGGGTGTTTGAAAAAGAACTCCATAGTTTTAATGTGTTTTAACTTAAAACTAGGGAGTTCTTTTTCAAACACCCTGTAGTCTAGAGATCCACATTACTCCTTCCCTGGCTAAAAGAGATTGAGTTTCCTTTTTAATTTATTTTTATTATTATATTGTGTCTGTGTAAAAATTTCATTTCATGTATTTAGAATTATCATTTTCTTTTTACAATTTTTCATCCTGTGATCCAGTTTAATCAAGCTCTGATAAGCTCTGACTGTTAGGAGAGCTGAAAACATTTTAGTCTTTTTCCTCTCTCAGTTTTTCCAAACTTTATGAATTCCACAGCCACACTTATTTTCCACTCCAGCTCTGCTTTTCTAATATCAAGCTTCATGAAATGATCTGGAGACCTCAAAAACTTGACCACCATTTTGTATAAATGTACTTGTTCTGATTAACAATGTTGCCTATCTAGGGATTTGAACATTTTCCCTAAAATCAAACACCGATGTCCAGATTGTTTAATATCTCTTAAATGAGTTTTGAAGCCTCATGTCCAAGTTGAGCTCCTGAAACAACTAGCTTTTGAATGTAAGCCTTGGTTCTACAGCGCTTTCAAGCTATAGCCAAGATCATTCAGGTTAACAAACACACAGTATCTCTAAAATTTCAAGAAATGTAGCACTCGTTAATGATTTCACAGGAGAATGTAGGAAATGGGTAGGAGTAGTCATGTCTTCAAGATAACAAGCGTATTGATTTGCCCTTTTTTACATCAAGCGGAAGGCACACACTTCAGAAGCCAGTTATAGCTCCTTTTAAACATTTCCTCTTGGTCTCTTTTTTCATGCTGCAGATGCCTATTATGACACTGCTGCATTTCTTACTGAGCCACAGGGATGCATTTTCACCTCTGCACCACCTGTCAATACCTTCTTAAGAGTTTTTTTCCTTTGCTTTTACTATCATCCACAGTTTCAGTTTAGCACCATCTGTTATACACCTCAGGACTCCTGAAACCACTCCATTATCTGTAGGAAGATAATTTAGATATAGATAAATTCCCTACTGTGTATGCATAATTTGGAAAGCACTACACAATTGGAAAGCTCATTAAAAGGTTTTTCTCTACTGTTTTACTTACATTTCTTAATCCTTTCTTGTTTGCATTATAAAGACAAAGCCAACTGGATAAAGTCAATGTAGCTGTTCCCACAGACTCGTAATGCTAACATAATAAAACACTGAGATGAGACACGATGTAATTAAGTGGGTGAGTTTTATTTCTGCAAATATGACCATATTTTGTATCTGCCTAGGGGGAAAATGTTGTCCACTTAATTGCATGGCACATCTTCACCTCCATCGCAGATCCCAATTATTTTCTACAGATAATAATAATAATAATAAAACTTTATTTATACCCCGCCACCATCTCCCCAACGGGGACTCGGGGCGGCTTACATGGGGCCATGCCCAAGACAATACAATAAACCATAACATAATACAATTAAATAATACATTACATAAAATAAACAGTACAACATAAGATCAAAACAGCAATATAACACGAGCGGGCCGCATGAATACTACATTTAAAAACTAGATTAAAAATTAAAACTCTGGGTGAGAAAGGGATCAGAATAAAACCTCGAGGGACGGGACATCAGATAGTGAACCAGTCTAGAGGATAAATATCGGGGGGGAGTAGCTGTGTCTACGCTGTAGAATTTATGCAGTTAGTCCCCACTTTAACTGTCATGGTTCAATGGTATGGAATCATGGGAATTGTAGTTTGGATAGGCAGCAGTACATTGGCCGAAAAGGCTAATAAAACTATAGACCTTATAAAACTACAACACACTTGATTCCATAACATTGAGCCATGGCAGTCAAACGGCATTAATTCTAAAGTGTAGATGCATCCTACATTATAATAATACACATACAGGGAGTCCCCAAGTTACGAACAAGATAGGTTCTGTAAGTTTGCTCTTAACATAGAATTTGTATGCAAGTCAGAACAGATACGTTTTAAGTGTAACTCCAGCCAAATGTGTGTGTGTGTGTGTGTGTGTGTGTGTGTGTGTTTGAGCTTTGGATAGCATAGGGAAGGGTAAACACCCCTGTGGTGTTTGTTTTGCTATGTGTGCCCTTGTTCAGAAGATTTCACCTCACCTCTGATAACTGGATTTTGAAAGGAAAAAAAAAGGTTGTTGTGGAAACAAGGATTGCTGATAAAGCTTCAGTGGAGACACCTTTTTTCCTGTTATAACTCTTCCAGGAGAGAATTTACCTTCTAAGGGGCAGATTTCTCTCACTTCCTGTTGTCTCACCTCCATTCTTAACTGTGAGTCATTTGTAAGTCAGCTGTTTGTTATTCAGAGACTGCCTATATGGATAATTTCACCAAAAAAACTCAACAACCAGAAAGAAAATGTTTCCTTCTTTCTTGTTTAAATTTTAGAAAACTACAATGTTGTGTTTCCATATGAACTAGGCATATAGAACTAGGCATGAGACATTCACATTCCTTAAATTTATATTTTTATTAGGGAGTCTTCCCGATGTCCTGCAAAAGGAAGAACCTTAATTAAAGATTTTCCTTCTCTGCTACAAGAAATTATTTTCCTGTTTTAAGAATCATCATTGCAACTACAAATATCTCCCACAAGTCATGTCAGCTGTAATTAGCTTGGCAAGTTTGGCATTTATATGCACAATGGCACTAGTGTAATAGCTAAAATGTAACAGAGTTATTTTTGTAATGATAAGACTCAGCTGTGCAGAGGATAGGTTGCCCATAGTCAAATATGAGCAGAATCATGACACTAATCCTCTTGGAGCCAATCAATGTCTTAATGGCTCAAACAGCAGTATTTCACACAATGCTGACGGCCTAAGAAAGAGCCAGGAAAGTAATGTGAATGTTACCTACCTCTAGTCAGTTTACAAAAAAGGAAGGGGAGAAGGTGAAGGCAGCTCAGAAAAATGCTGATCAAAACTTTCAGTTTCAACAAATAAATCCAGCTGATTCAAAATCAAAAGCATTATTTGCACCAAAGATCCGCTCTTCCTGAGCCATTCTGAGGTGCTGTGAAAGTGGTGATGTTAGTGGTGGGTTGTAACTAGAACAAACTATATGCCCTTCAAGAAACCAGTTCTGTTTTCATTCTATGATGAACATATCCATAGTACCAATACAGGCAGAAATTAAAGATATGGCAATTCAACTTGAAAAGTTACTTTTGAAAATAATTAATTACAATGTGGCATCAAAGTCTTTAAAATAATTCCCATTATATTTATTTTTAAAAGTAACTCTTTGCTTTCTCATTTTTTCAAAAAATAGCCAAATAAAATTTAGCTTCTTTCAACATACCCGAATGCCACATGCTTCTGTTTTGTAATAAAAATACACTCTTCAATCCTCTTCAATACTCACAATGGAGTACAAAGCAACAGCAGAAGTCAGCACTTTGAGTGATATGATATTCATTCTCCAAAATTTAATAAGGCCGCAGCTTCCATAATTATAAATTCTGAAGCACAAAAAGACAAGTATCACTTTGAAAACATCTGCAATCCTCTTCTGGATGAGGGATAATGGGAGGTTGATGTCCTTGCCTGACCTCCGTGAGAGGGAAAACCTAAGGGGCTAAATAAACTGGGTAGAAAGCAAATTCAAGCCAGTAAGGACCTCATCACATGGAGCGTTTTACCCACTATAGGACACTTTTGGTCTATTTCAAGGACGAAGTGGCATGGAGCAAATCAGATGACATTTGCCTACTTCTGGTCGTCATCTGTTGCCTTTCGTCCCTCAAATGGAGGTGAAGCATACTGAAAGCAGGGAGTTCAGAAAACGGGCACAAAAATTATGTTCTGAGGCCCTGGCATGTACCAGAACTGTTGCTAACACTGAAAAACACATGTGATGGGATCTGACAGATTCACCTATGTTGAATGTTTTCAGTGACATGGAGGAATGGCCATTTCTTCGCCACTTTGCTTTCACTGCATTTTCTCCTTAATAATAATTTAGGCTCAAAATTTTGCTCTTGTTAGCTTTTTAACATAATACTGGTCTAACGGAGGGAAAGAAAGCCTAGCAGGAGGGGATCATGGCAAAGTGGTTTATAATTACACTGGTATAATAGAGGGTGGAGCCCCCGGTGGCACAGCAGATTAAACCATTGAGCTGCTGAACTTGCTGACCAAATGGTTGGCGGTTCAAATATGGGGAGTGGGGTGAGCTCCTACTGTTAGCCCTAGCTTCTGCCAACCTAGCAATTCGAAAACATGCACATGTGAGGAGATCAATAGGTACCGCTCCAGTGAGAAGTTAACAGTGCTCCATGCAGTCATGCTGGCCACATGACCTTGGGGAGGTGTTTATGCACAACGCCAGCTCTTCAGCTTAGAAATGGAGATGAGCACCAACCCCCAGAGTTGGACACAACTAGACTTAATGTCAGGAGAAAACCTTTACCTTTATAATGGAGGGAAGAAAGGCATGGGTAAGACTTATCATGGCAAAGAGGTTTAAAATTGCACTGTATGATGAAAGGAAGCAAAGAAAGGATCATGGCAAAAGGATTTAAAATTATACTGGTATAATGAAAGGAAGCAAAGTCTTGCAAGAGAAGATTGTGGCAAAGAGACTTATAATTACACTGGTATAATAGCATAGGAAAGATTTATCATGGCAAAGAGGTTTAAACCCCACCCCCCAAATGGGATGAGGTTTGTAGTAATTTTGGCTTTGGGATATTTAAGTTTTTCTGGAAGACAGAAGCTGAAATGGAATGATTGGGGATCTAACGGTATGATTCCCTTTGCTAGACAGACGGTCCCCAATGCTTCTGAAGGTCCATGTTATGAGGTCCTAAATTTCTCTCTCTGCATAAGGAGATAGATTGAGATCACCTTCATATGCTCCATAATGTGTGTTCCTTGTGAGGAGACCATGGAATCTGCAGAAGCAAGTTCAGCAGTGGTGATGCCTTAAGAATGACACCAGACTCAGCTGCCTGAAAATGCATCTACACCAGGCATGGGCAAACTTTGGCCCTTCAGGTGTTTTAGATTTCAACTCCCAGAAATCCTAGTCAGCTAACAGACTGTTAGGAATTGTGGACATTGAAGTTCAAAACACCTGGAGGGCTGAAGTTTGCACATGCTTGATCTACACTGTAGAATTAATGCAGTTTGAAACCACTTTAGCTGCCAGGGCTAAGTGCTATGGAACCCTGGGATTTGTACTTCGGTAAAGAAGACTAAAGAGCTTGTAACACTACAATTTAAACTAATCAGTTGGCTGAGTGTGCCAAAACAAAGTAATAAAGTGAATATTTTGGAAGATGAAATTGAAATAATAAACAAAGAGAAAGGCATTGATGATCCTGGGTTGCCAAAAGATGTTAGCGAGTTGGTAGGCTCTATATTAATGAAGAATGTGAATTTTGAAGGTCAAGTTGACTTGATGGATGAGATAGCCTTTAAAGCTGAGAAGAATGTTGAATTTTGGTGGTTTTAAAATTAATGTAGATTATATTCTGATTCAAAATGATTCTGTTTAGATATGGAATGGAATTGAGCAAGAGAGTTATGAATAGCTCCTATTCATATATAACTGTTCAAAAAATGATTTTTTTTAAAAAATTATTTTTTTCTTTTTAAAATTTTAATGCTTTTAGTCCCCCTAAAGAGAAAATATCTTCAATCTTAACCACTGAAGACAAGTATTGCAGAGTGCATCATGATTATAGTGTGAACCCCAAACTGGAGAAGTTCTGTTTTCTATTGATCTATGTATGCAGAGCTCCATACTGACAATCCCATAATGGAGATTCAAGTCTCCCAGTCAGGCACATGTTGAAATTCAGTATCCATTTTTATGAGTCATTCCTAGCACAGCAAACTAGCAGCAAGACTAAAATCTTCCACAAAGTGCTTCCAGTTGAAAAGCTGCCCTCATTAGACCATGTACATCACAAGTTTGAAAGGTCTCTCTCTCTTTCTCCCTCTCTCTCCCATTCCCCAATTCTTTTCTACCATTCTCATTAGTTTTCAGCTGTTATTTTGCTTTCCCTCAGCTTCTGCACAATGGGGTTCTGCGGGTCTAGCAACTTTAAAAATAATAATGTATCTGAGAAAGGCAGGAAATGGAAGCAGGGATAAATAGTCAATTTTTTTCATTATCACCCCACCCCATGACAACTGTCTTCAAATTGTAGAAATTGAAAGAAATTGATTGCCAAGGGAAAAGTTTATGTTAGAGGTTGTAGATGTAAATAATTAGAAGCTTTACCACGGCTTCTGAACCAAAGTTTACCCTGCAGTGTAATAACGTGCCACTCGACCATTAATTCCCTAGCTGTTTCCAGTCAGCACTCTCTTCCCTCTCTGAGGTAAAAATGTTTCTCTCAGCAACAAGCCAGAGACAGTAGCCAATCAGAATGTTGGCTCCTGGCACAATTAGCGAATCAGCTGCTGACACATATTTTTCCAATCAACCCATTACATCGTGGTGCCTTTTACAAATCCCCACAGTTTAGACATAGGAAAAAGCTAATCCGAAACTAATAATAAATTCTTAGTTCCAGAGCCTTTTCTTTTGAAAGCCTTCTTTGATTCCTAGATCTTTTTTCTTGTTGCATTGTCACTTCATGGTTTAAATTTTATCACCCCCATGTTTCTTTATACCACATGCAGTGTTTTGATAATTTAATTCGCCTTCTTTGAATCAGTGCATATCTATTGTCACAAGTGTGTTCCACAGGGAGGTGAAACACGATGCATTTAAAGTACCTTTCAGAAGTTCCTCAGGAACAAACTTCGTGATTATTTCAAGTTTTCCAATTTGCAGCTGTATTTTTTCTCTCCAAAGGCTCTTTGAGCTTTTTCTCAAAGATACCTCTGAGTTCATGACTGAGAAAATTACACTTGAAAATTACTGTTGATAGCATATGGCATGCTTGGGGGATTCAGAAAACAAAACAAGACATCTTAGTGCTTGAATCACAAACTGAAATCCACCATAAGAAAGGCCAACAGTGAAGTTTGATAGCTTTTAAACTTATATTCCTCTATAGAAAGAAATTATGACAAACTCAAGTTGCAATCTATAGAAAAACTTTCTTCAGACCAGTATTTTCAACAAGAGAGAAAATGATTTCAAGCTCAGATAGAGAATTGCTGTATTTGTGTAGCTTTCTAATTCAGACAGCATCAAAATGGAAACTCTCTACCCCATCATAAAGTTCACTATAACCCACTCTGGGTGTTCAAGTGCACTGGGGCAACCTAGCGTGTTGTTTCCACCTTGTGGCCAATCAGAGAGCACGTTTAACCCAGGGGAGGGGCTGGTACGACCTGAATTAAAAGAGCGTGCACGGGCGCCTTGTGGCTCATTTTGGCTCGGGATCTGCAGAGAGAGGGTGGGTTGGGAGTGAGATTCCGCAGGCAGGCAAGATTGCTGCGTCACAGCTTCCTTGGCTGAGCTACAGATTAGAAGACCGGGAGAAAAGGTTGGGTGGGTGAGGTGGGGTGGGAAACTGTTGGGTGTTTCTGATTATTTTTTTTTCCAAAGGGCCTGTGGCCTTTTTTCCCCACAAGCTTGGCGTTTGCCATTTGCCCACCAGCCCTGCAATTTTTCTGCTGCGCCATATTGCCTGCTCGTGCGGGCGGGGTGGGCTTTCGTTTTGATTAGGAAACTTTTCTTTTTTTCAACGCTAGTAGCAAAGTCTGGCAAAAGTGTTGCGGATCCCATTATCCTCCGTATAATACCACCTGCTTTGGGAAAAATGGGAGCCTGTTTTTGGTTCCTGCTGCTCTATAGGGCTTGCAGTCAGTGCCAGGCAGCAGTGAATCGCTAGCAAAGTCTGGCAAAAGGGTTCCGCATCCCATTATCCTCCGTATAATACCACCTGCTTTGGGAAAAAAGGGAGCCTGTTTTTGGTTCCTGCTGCTCTATAGGGCTTGCAGTCAGTGCCAGGCAGCAGTGAATCGCTAGCAAAGTCTGGCAAAAGGGTTCCGCATCCCATTATCCTCCGTATAATACCATCTGCTTTGGGAAAAAAGGGAGCCTGTTTTTGGTTCCTGGTGCTCTATAGGGCTTGCAGTCAGTGCCAGGCAGCAGTGAATCGCTAGCAAAGTCTGGCAAAAGGGTTCCGCATCCCATTATCCTCCGTATAATACCATCTGCTTTGGGAAAAAAGGGAGCCTGTTTTTGGTTCCTGGTGCTCTATAGGGCTTGCAGTCAGTGCCAGGCAGCAGTGAATCGCTAGCAAAGTCTGGCAAAAGGGTTCCGCATCCCATTATCCTCCGTATAATACCACCTGCTTTGGGAAAAAAGGGAGCCTGTTTTTGGTTCCTGCTGCTCTATAGGGCTTGCAGTCAGTGCCAGGCAGCAGTGAATCGCTAGCAAAGTCTGGCAAAAGGGTTCCGCATCCCATTATCCTCCGTATAATACCACCTGCTTTGGGAAAAAAGGGAGCCTGTTTTTGGTTCCTGCTGCTCTATAGGGCTTGCAGTCAGTGCCAGGCAGCAGTGAATCGATAGCAAAGTCTGGCAAAAGGGTTCCGCATCCCATTATCCTCCGTATAATACCACCTGCTTTGGGAAAAAAGGGAGCCTGTTTTTGGTTCCCCCTCTTTCCTTTCTTCTCAGCTGCTCAAGTAGGGCTTGCTGCAAATATCTTTCTCCTATTAACCCTATCAAGGTCTGGAAAATACAGGTATCCCCTTTTTAACGTATAACAATAAGAACAACAGTAATAGAAGGGTTTGCGGCAGTTCGACCCAGAACACATTGCCAATCAAGAAACAACACATCTTTCCCCCCAGTAACACAATACCTTCCTCCCTTCTGTAACCTGAAAACACTCCCGTTATCATGAAGCGTTCAGCTGAACGCGGGTCTGGTGGAGCAAGTCCTGCTAGTGGTCAAGCAACAGCCCGGACACTGTGGGGGGCCAAAAAAGTTAGGGTGGGTCCCATCCGTCTGGAACGTGGAATGATGGGAGTGGGTGGACTTGATGAAGAAGCTGGCTGTTCGACTGCTGAAAGTTCACAGCCCTCCACCCGGAGCCAGTTGTCGGTTGGAGCTGAGACAAGTGGACAATCAATGGAACATGCAGGTGTTGCCGTCCTGGAACTACAGGTGGTGGATAGTGAGGATCTTGATAACCCCACCCCTCCACCCGCTACTGACAGTGAGGAGGAGGTAGAGGAGGTAGTACCATCAAATCATAGACTTTCTCATGTTGCTGAAAGGGTGCCCATGACTCCTATCTCCCTGGGCGTCGGCACAGTGGCTATGGGGAGGCCAAGGTCATATATTTGGGACCATTTCAATGTCCACACTCAGCGTGCCACTTTGGCAGTATGTAGACACTGTGGGGCAAATATCAGCAGAGGCAGAGACCCGAGACATCTTGCGACCTCGGGGTTGAGCTCTCACATGAAGCGGCACCATCCCTCGATATCGGTAGGAGGGGGAGCTGCAAGCCCTTGCTGTGGCAGCATTAGCACACAAAGTTCTCCTGGTGTAGATGGTGGAAGGCAGACACAGTCCACCTTGGAGGATTGGGGCATGCCTTTAGCCAGGAAGAGAACGGGGGAAACATTACCCACACCCCAGCAGATAACCCAAAGTGTGGGAGAGATGATGGCCCTTGATCACCATCCCTTCCGCCTGGTTGAACAAGAAGGCTTCATCCGCCTTATGAAACGCCTGTGCCCCCGCTACAAAATCCCCTCCCGTCACACGTTTTCCAGAAAAGTTATTCCCGGATTGTACGAGGGCTGCAAGGAACGCATTATCCAGATGTTGCGGAGCGCCATGGGAGGACACATCCATTTTACCTCTGATATTTGGTCAAGCTTGGGAGGAGGCCATTCCTACCTCTCTCTCACGGCACATTGGTGGGAGAAGGAAGGCAGTATGGATACATCCCATCGTTGGGCACTCCTCGCTTTGGAGGTAGTTGATCGTGATCACAAGGCAGAAACCATCTGCAGCTATCTGGGAAACATGATGGGGGAGTGGATGCGGTGCAGGCCGGAAGAAATGAGGAGGGGCTTCATGGTGACTGACGCTGGTAAAAATATGATCAAAGTAGTTGAAAGTGCAGGGTTTTTGAATGTCACCTGCATGGCCCACTTGCTTCACAATACCGTCAAGGAAGGTTTAAAGAGCCCGGAAGAGCAGCCGGCCAGCACCGCAAACATCGCCCTGCTGATCGAGCGCTGTAGAAAGATCGTGGGCTACTTCCACAGGAGCATCAAGGCAGCCCGGCAGCTGAGAGACAGGCAGAGCCTTGAAGGCCTCCCGCAGCACAAGCCTCTCCAGGACGTCTCTACCCGGTGGAATTCAACCTATAAGATGCTCGAACGCATGGTCGAGCAGCAGAAGGCGGTACACGGCATCTCCCTTACATTGGTTGCGCCTGTTAGCAAGCTTGTTCCAACTAAGCAAGAGTGGGACACCATCTCCCAGCTGGTAGACGTCCTAAAGCCATTCAAACATGCCACAGAGACCCTTTCGGAATCAAAAGCCCTTCTTAGCCAGGCAGTGCCCATGGTCTTGAGGCTAAGGAGGCACCTAGAAAGGCTTGGGGCCGGTCGAACACTGGACTCCTTGGCTGGACCGCTGACACCGCCAGTCCAGGAGGTGGTGAGGAGGTTGTCCTTTGCTGTACGGAAACGCCTAGAGCCACTTCTTTCCAGCAAGGTCCATATGCTGGCGGCCTTGTGTGATCCACGGCTAAAGTACAACGTCTGCCCAAAAGACTTTACCGTATGGAAGGCCCAACTAGTTAACCTTGTGAGGGAGGTCTTTGCTGCCAGGGTGGGGGAAACGGGCACAGTGGCCCCTCTACCGGAAATGTCTGCCACCGCCAGCACTAGCGCTAGTGGCGAGAGTGATAGTCCCAGGGAGCCGGCAGGGGGTTGCCGTAGGGTTACGGATCTCCAGCCGCGACCAGGAAACGCTTTCTTTGCAGAGACGGTGGCCATACTAGCCTGCTCGGAAGATTCCTCTTTGCTGGCTTCTGCGCAAAAGGTAGACTCAGCCGAATGCTCGGTCAACAGGTACTTTGAGGAGCCTCCTGAGATAATTTCTTGTGATCCATTGGCCTATTGGGCTTCACGTGATCACATGTGGCCGGATCTGTCGCACGTAGCCCGCCAGTTTCTCAGCTGTCCGCCCACCAGCGTGCAGAGCGAAAGGGTCTTCAGCCTAGCAGGATATGTAGTCACGCCCCACCGCAGCTTGCTGGACCCTCAAACAGTTGAGAAACTGGTCTTCCTGAAGGCCAACCTTCCCGTGTTGAATTTCCCCGATTTGGATTTTGACACCGACGCCTCCTAGAACAACAGTTCTCCTCCTTTAAGCAGCTCTGCTTCTGATTAACTTTGGCTATTTCTGTTGGGGGGGGGGGTTGCCCCTTTGGCCTATGTCCAACAACTCTCTCCTCTATCCTACTATGCTTTCCTTCCTCTCATCCCTTCTGTTCTCGTCTTTATCATCACACACCGTTGCCCACTTTCGTTTTTGGGTAAATCAATCTCTAGGGGCCGTTCCCTGAGGTTCCTATAGGTTTTGTCTCCCGTAATAATGATTATGGATGGGAAGAAGGATATTCTGGGGGAACTTAGTCCATAAAAGCCAAGGTAAGAAATGCATCCGCTTTGGGTTCAGAACGGATTAAATTCAAATCTCTACCCTTTTTTTGGCAAAAAATATTTTGGGAATGAGCCATGACTGTAAGGTCTTCTCCAGATCCTCGCAGTTCCTGTACAGAAAGAACATTGTTATAATCGATGTGGATCCTTCGGTAAGACATATTTGGTGAAGGAATACGGCAGAGTCTCACTTTACAGAGATAACGGTCCATCAGAACCTTTGTGGCTGCTAGACACAGATGTGTCTTGCCGCATTAAGTAGTACACCTCGCCCTTGGTCACCACTTCTCTAAATTGTCTTCCACTCTGGCCGCGCTCGCGGACGGGGCCGTTTGGCCGTCAGGGCGTGTGCCTTTGCGGCTGCTAGTGACCTGTGAGCGCAGGTCCTCTGGCTGCGAAAGTGCTTTTTGCTGGTTTGTTGGCGGGACGATAGAAGAGGGTGGAATCACACCGCAGAAAGCGGGACACCTCGGCCTTGTCCACCACTTCTGAAAATTGTCTTCTTCCACTGTCCCATCGCCTTGAGAGGCTGTGATGACTCATGGGCCTTGTAGTCCTGTTCCTAGTACTATTGTGGCAGACGAAGAAGAAAACATGGGGTTTTCACCGGTTCAGCAAGAGCCGGAGTCTCTTCACCTGCAGGATGTTGATGTTTGTCCTCAAGAATTCAGCCAAACAGGCCTTGGGCAGAACTCCCCCCCGTTTCCCAGAAAAGAATCTTATTCCAGAGAAAGGGGAAACAGAGAAGCTCAACGGAGGAGTTTACGCATTGCTGCCAGAAATCAAGCTGATTAGGCTTGCTTCCCTTGGGAAATTCTAAGGAGTCACACATCTGGACAGAGTTGGGTTTCGCTTCTCGTTCTCTAGGGAAAGAGTTCTGTTGGCGGGAAAACGAGACCCAATATAGGTGGTTGGAGCGAGGAATTCTTTGCGGAGTCAATTGATCAGCTTCAGGAGAGAGATTGTGTGTGGACTTCGTACCCCAGTTCCTTGCTTCTCGGATCAAGTTTTCAAGCCTTGCCTAGCCTTGCAGTTTTACCACGGACCCTGCTCCACGCTCATGTTTTGCCTTTGTTTCCAGTTATGAATCTAGCCAAGAATCAAGTTTAATTCCAGCCTTGTTGTCAAGCTTCATTGAACTCTAGAACTCTGCTAATTCCCCACACTATTGCTTGGCAGTGTGTTTCGGTCAAGTGGATTAAAAGTTTGAACTCTAATATCTTATATTGGACAATACATTTTGGACTATATTTGACCTCTTTTGAAAGGTCTGCTTCTGAACTATATTCTTCACTTGTTTTTATTGATTTTATATATTTCTTTAATAAAGATATTAGATAGAGACTGGCCTCTGTGTAAGGTTATTGGTGCTCTGCAGCCAGGGTCCTGACAGAGGCTGTGGTCGACGCTGTGGCCGCGGGACGGCCGCCTTATGGTCCCCTCGCCCTCTGGCCGCGCACGCGGACGGTGCCGTTTGCCCGTCAGGGCGTGTGCCTTTGCGGCTGCTAGTGACCTGTGGGCGCAGGTTCTCTGGCTTCGGAAGTGCTTTTTGCTGGCTTTTCGGCGGGACGATAGAAGAGGGTGGAATCACACCGCAGAAAGCGGGACACCTCGGCCTTGTCCACCCCTTCTCAAAATTGTCTTCTTCCACTGTCCCATTGCCTTGAGAGGCTGTGGTCGACTCTGTGGCCGCGGGATGGCCGCCTTATGGTCCCCTCGCCCTCTGTACGCGCACGCGTACGGTGCCGTTTGCCCGTCAGGGCGTGTGCCTTTGCGGCTGCTAGTGACCTGTGGGCGCAGGTTCTCTGGCTTCGGAAGTGCTTTTTGCTGGCTTTTTGGCGGGACGATAGAAGAGGGTGGAATCACACCGCAGAAAGTGGGACACCTCGGCCTTGGTCACCATTTCTCAAAATTGTTGTCTAGTGTCCCATCACCTTGAGCGGGTGTGGTCGACGCTGTGGCCGCGGGACAGCCGCCTGATGGTCCCCGCGCCCTCTGGCCGTGCACGCGGACGGTGCCGTTTGCCTGTCAGGGCGTGTGCCTTTGCGGCTGCTAGTGACCTGTGGGCACAGTTTCTCTGGCTTCGGAAGTGCTTTTTGCTGGCTTTTTGGCGGGACGATAGAAGAGGGTGGAATCACACCGCAGTAAGTCTTTCACTCTGAGCTCAGACTTGTAGTCTTCTCCGAGCTATGGAGAACTCTCGGACGAATTCACAAAAGACTTCCCTGTCGGACATCAACGGCGACATTTCCTTCAAGTCCATGCCATCCTGATGCTTTGCCTGTAATTTCACAACCTCCTTGAAGCGGCCGGGCATTATAACATGGAGGATGGACCAGTTGGATCTTCTTACACTCCCAGGCACTGTCCTGTTTTTCCAAAAGCAATTAAGTTCAAAAGTGCCATTCTTCCCACGCTCAGCCTTCCTTACGGTCAAGCTCTCAATTCCATAGGTTGCTATGGGGTATGGCATTGCGATGACAATGCGAGTATGCGGTCCTCCAATGTTTGCGTGAAGTCTCTGCTCTTATTTTGTCAAGTGTGGGCATAGCTCTGCAAAACCTCTACAAACTTCCAGGCCACAGTCCACACCTGCAGTGATATGTCGCAAGAAGAAATAAAACGTCTGTCATACCCTCCACATCCAATCCATGTTGTTGACAGTTATAAATCTGTGTGGTTCCCTTAGGCTTCCTTCTCTTACAACCCAGCTTTGGTCCTTTCTTCTTTCATCTTTGAGAGAAGGCTCTTCTGCCCCTACTCTCTTTCAGCCAGCAGACTGTTATCTCATACCATAGGTTGTAAATGTGCCTTCCATAAATTTCAAATCCTGCCTACAGGTCCTCTAGCCACGCATGTCGCATTTAATGTTCCACACAAACAGCTAGATGATTCCAGAGGCTGATCTTATGCGGCCCTGCCGCAACCCATTCCCAATCTTGCAAACGGCGGTTGATCCGTTTTCTGTTTCCAGCATGTCAACTAACACTTTTCATGGGACAGACTAGGTGACTTGGAATTCCCAAATAACCCAGCACATTCCATTAATTATCCTCCGAGCAGTTCAAGGCTTTGAAGAGAGTATTCAACATAGCCGACGATGGTGTGACCCCTTGCAGCAGCTTGCCGAGTGACCGAGCTGAGAATACTCTTCCTCGAGGCCAAACTCCCGGTCCTGGAATATCAAGAAATCCCTTTGAAGTGAGGAGGACTCTCAGAGAGTTTATAATACGATCAATGTAAAATGATTTAAAAAATTTCTATTTCCCGCCAACATCTCCCTGCGTGGACTCGGTGCGGCTTACTTGGGGCAGCGGCCCAAACAACATGAGGACAAAATAAAATAAAATAATTTTAATTTTATTTTATTTTAATGAAATTAATAAAATAATTTTATGTCTTGACATCAGAAAATATTACGGTACTTGCAGAAATGTCTGCAGTGCAAAAGTACCAGGTGCACTTTTCCAACACTTAAGCTGATACAGTCCAGGACAATTCTTAGCGTTTTGTATTTGAAAATGAGGACTGTGTTTTGACGGATGAAATGAAAGGTGCTTTACAAGCCAACTTTGTTAACACTGCCATCGTTATATGTGGGACACCCTGCCCAAAGCCTCTTGTCGTTTAGGATAACGGAAACATTTTATTTATCTCCCACCCCTTTCCAATGCTTTTACAATATGGGATAACTGAAATCCCACAATGACGGGGATAAACCTTTTTTTAATGGATCCCAGCCATTGCCTGCTATAATTATTTTCTCTATGCGTGTGTCTGAGAGGATAAGACACAGAGGGAAAGTATGTGATGCTAATCTTCCGCAGACTCATAAGTAGAGAAACAAACCACTCAGAAACTCTGTATTGCTATTAAAAACAATGAGTTATGTCTTCATGGTTTCTTTTGTCTCAACATTTGTGCTATGTTTAAGTTCTTTGGTTTCATTTCTACTCCATAAAGACAATATCTTTCATTATTTTACATCCACAACTTTACTGAAACTGTATACCAACAGAAGTCATTTCCCTCTTTCCAGCTCATCTGCTAGAGAACTTTAATAACACCAGACACACACAAGTCTTCCCTCTAGTTCAACTCCATAGAAACATGAACCTTACATCAGAGCCTTAAAACCTTCCTCTTCCGAAAAGCCTTCGAGGACTGTGGGGTGGATCGTTGCCTATTGAAGAATTGGTTGCCAGGCCAAGAGTATTTCGCACTTTATTGATTTTTAACTGTCAAACTACCTCATCTCTGTGGAAGTATTCAGCCCTCGGCCCAGAGCCGTGTTTTTACACCACTGTTTTTTAAGCAGGTAATGCTGTATGCTGACTGTGACAGCTTTTTTATTTTATGTGTTATTGATGCAACATTTTCTTTTATATATATATATATATATATATATATATATATATATATATTTGGTTTAATTGCTGCCATTGTATTGTTGACGGGCATGCCCCATGGAAGCCGCTCAGAGTCCCTCCGGGAAGATGGGGCGGGGAATAAAAATAAAGATCTTACCGTTGTTATTATTATTATAATCATTATTGATGTGATGGTGGCCACGACTACCCTGCGGACTGCCAGCTTGCTTGTGTCCATCCAGTAGGGGTGCGGCCAGGGCCGCTGACGGTTTGCTGTCAGGGAGTGTGCCTTTGTGGCGGCTAGAGACTTTGGGGCTCTGGTCTGGTTGACACAGAAGTCTGGTTAGGAAACATGGTGGAATGGAGCCCACCCGGGGGATCTCAACAAGTTTTTCATCGTTTGATGTGAGTGTGGTGCCCAGACAACCGGAAGGCTTGGATCTTGTTTGTGATCGGCCAGGGTGATGTGACAAACACCGTGGTATGACAGAGACAATCAAGAAGGAAATTCCTGCTTCTTGGCAGAAATGGGCAGTGCTGGGTGAGATCTCATGGGTGGTGGGGTGTTGGCGTGGGGCCAGCCAACGTTGGCCGGCCCCCCTGGGCAGTGGGGCTTGGGACCCCTTTTCACTAGCTGTCAGGACCCTGGCTGCAGAGCACCAATAACCTTACACAGAGGCCAGTCTCTATCTAATATCTTTATTTAAGAAATATATAAAATCAATAAAAACAAGTGAAGAATATAGTTCAGAAGCAGACCTTTCAGATGAGGTCAAATATAGTCCAGAAATGTATTGTCCAATATAAGATATTAGAGTTCAAAGTTTTAATCCACTTGACCGAAACACACACTTTGCCAAGCAATAGTGTGGGGAAATAACAGAGTCTTTAAAGTCCAATGAAGCTTGACAACAAGGCTGGAAATAAACTTGATTCTTGGCTAGATCCGTGACTGAAGACGAGGCAAACATGAAGCATGAAACAGAGTCCGTGGTAAAACCGTGAGACAGGGCAAGGCTTGAAGCTTGATCCGG